>NC_133461.1:7197500-8397500 GCF_048565385.1 Saimiri boliviensis | reverse complement strand
TGCATCCTCATAGCTTAGCTCTCACATTGAGTGAGAACATACAACGTTTGATTAGCCATTCCTGAGTTCACTTAGAATAATAGTCTCCTATCCCATCCAGGTGTGTGTGTGTGTGTGTGTGTGTGTGTGTGTGTGTGTGTGTGTGTATTCTATGGTGTGTGTGTATATATATATGCACCACATTAGAAAAAGGACATTATTTTGATAGGTACCGATTAAATGGAAAAACATAATTTTGGTGGCTTCTTCATACCATACATGTAATTCCAAGTTGACTGTAGATTTAAATGTAAAAGATCCTTATAAAAATATGTGACAAAAAATTTTCTGTCCTTAGAGTTGGACATTTAAAAATTTACATATTAGTAGAAATGTAAATAAAATAATTGATAATTTGGACTGTATTAAAACTAAGAACTTTTCATCATTAAAGATCATAATTAAGAGGGATATAATCATATATGGGATAGGAGAAAATACATGCACATATGTACACAACTAAAGTAGTTACCCAGAGTATATGAAGATGTCCTAAAAATTAGTATTAGAAACCTCCCCAAACAAAGAGGTGCTTTAAAAAACATATGCTCAAATGATGATAAACATGTAGAAGAGTGCTTGGCTTCATTAACATTAAAGTAATTAAATTAAAATTAAATCTGGCACCTGTCAAAGAGCTGTAAATGAGTAGTCCAGAGCAGGATTGCTATCTCTTTATCATCACCTATAGTTTATGGGTTGCCAAAGGCCTTGATAAATGGGTTAATGATATTTTCAGATGTGGTTTTAGATAGCTCCTTCTGCTCAAGTGTGAAGTATAGACTTTAAGAAGATACTGTTGGATGGAAGCATGTGACATCTTCCCATTACCAGGCTGAACCCTTTTCTGAGAGTGAAAGATGACCACATGGACCAGAAGACCCACAGGAACAAAAGGAAAATTATAAAACATTGATGTGTGGGTTATTTTTAATCTAATTTGAAACTCAATGGCTATGAATGAGAACATATATTTGAAATGAGGGAGAAAGAGTCATGCATATTTTTCTAGGTAAACAACTAAAGTGTCTCTGTCTTAGTTTCATTTGCTTTCAGTTTTAAGTTTCATGATTGGCACTAACTGGCTTACCTGTTTGAATTACTTTTTGTGGGATGTATGGCCTACAAAATGTATGTTTTCTTTCTGTGGATTTTGTTCTTTAAATTTTGTTTTATTTTTAATTTTATGTGGGTAAATAATAGATACACGCACACATATATATATACACACACACATATACACACTTATGGAGTACATGAGATGTTTTGATATATGCATGCAGTGTGAGATAGTTCCATTATGGAGAATGGGGTATCCATCCCCTCAAGTATTTATCTTTTGTGTTACGAAAACTCCAGTTACACTCTTAATTATTTTTAAATGCACAATTATTATTGACTATAGTCAATCTATTATGTTATCAAACAGTAGGTCTTATTCCTTCTTTCTGTATTTTTGTACCCTTTATCCATCCCCATCTCCTCTTTCTGTGAATATTTTACCAGCACTTCCTTAACCCATTTATGCCCAAAGTTGTGATTTTTTGAATTTTTGCAATCAGACCATGAGCAGTAGGATATAAATACCTCTCACATGCTTAGCATTCCAATAATGGAATTCTAGGCATAAATACTAATTCTATGAGAGTCTCACTTTCTCTTTCTTCGCTTAAATTATACCTTTTCTACTGATGAAAATGATTTAATCAGTATCGATATAATTGATTATTTGGACTTTATTAAAACTAATGAACACAAGTTCTTAGTTTTAACGAAGTCCATATAATCAATTATTTTATTTATATTTCTACTACTTTGTAACATTTTTGTCATATATTTTCTTGTAAAGATTCTTTACATTTAAATCTACAGTCAACTTGGAATTAATAGGATGATTTTTAAAGTAAAATCATTAATTTTATAACCGAGTTCAAACTAAAATATTATTAATAATAATAAAAGTCTCTTCTGACCATTTCTATTGTAAAATGTCAAATATTCTATTTCCTTGTAAGGCTGTGGCTCCAGACTCTGTTTTTTCAGTTTTCTCACATTTAAAAGGCCTTGTGCAAAGGTGCTAAAGGAATCAGGCACAGGGTACACATTCTGGTGTCTTTGGAGCTCAGATGAGTGTCAGGAAGTAAATAAGAGGCTCTCATATGTTTGGCTGGGGTGGAAAGTGCAGACGAGGTATATAGCTGATCACCCTTGAACACAGACCATGAACGTAAAGTTCAATTTATGTCCTTACCTAAGTTGTCTTTATTTTTTATGTATTTATTTTTTTGAGATGGAGTCTTGGTCTGTTGCCCAGATTGGAGTGCAGTGGTGTAATCTCGGCTCACTGCAACCTGCATCTCCCAGGCTCAAGTGATTCCCCTGCCTCAGCCTACCAAGTAGCTGGGATTATAGGAGTGCACAACCACACCTGTTTGGTTTTTGTGTATTTAGTAGAGACTGGTTTTTGCCATGTTGCCCAGTCTGGTTTCGAACTCATGACCTCAGGTGATCCACCCACCTTGGTCTCCCAAAGTGCTATGATTGCAGGCATGAGCCACTGTGTCCTGCCTAATTGTGGACTCTTTCCTCCCTTATATACCGCTAAGTTATCCTGAATCATAGTCTTTATGGTATATATTTTATGACTTTATTACTATTTTGAGAATCATTTGAATATACTTTTATAAGCTTGTGACAGAGCAATGAATATCAGTATATCCTGGGGATATCCAAAATTACAGCATTAAGGAAGAAGATTTTTACTTCAGACTTAAGATCAAAATGTTACAAGAAATATCTTAGAATAGTGAAGACTAAATACCATTTTATAGATACTAGCTTGTCTGTTTCTTCAAAATTGAATCATGAATTTTTAAAATCATAGATAAAGCCATATCAATTTATGGCCTAAAGCATGCATAAAAGATAAGTAAAAATTATGCCAGCTTTTTATATTAAAAAGTCTGTATTTCACAGTCTCCACACAGGGATTTTTTTTCTTGTTTTAAGTATGATTTAATTTAAATGGCAAAGTGAAACTTTTTATATGCTTCTTTTATTCCTCACACTTCATGAAAGGAGCATTCTCTTTCATCCGTCATTTCACTGGAGTTGTTTGTTTGCTTTTTAGTGTATAGCTGGCATGTGTATACTCTTCCTTCAGAGGGATGTCAGAAACATTTTTCAAAGGAGACAAAGAAAGCATTTTTTTTATAAAGATTTTGCTCCTAGAGAAGATAAGTCTGAATTATTGATGGGTTCACTCATTCAAGAGTTAGCCAGGGCGACTGTGGTTCCAGCCTCCGCTGGGTCCCGCCTCGTGCACCACTGCCAGTTGTTCTCTGTCCTGCCAGAAATGCCAGCCTTGTTCTTTGCTCCTCTTTCCTGCAGGGCAATTTTTGAAAGCTTGCCTGCTTACTGGTACAAAGCAATAATCCAAACAGAGCACAAAACCCAATGGAAATTTTCCATGAAGGGGTCTGGTGAGGGATTAATGCTGACTGCAGGTATGATGTGGAGAGAATAAAACAAAGCTTTTATTAATAAGTAGTCACAAAAATGGCAGCAGAACCTTTCTCAGAATTATTTTCCTAAGACATACAAATTAATGAAATAGTTGAGTGGTTGCACTAGAAGAAGTTTTGTTTTTGGGTTTTGTTGCTGTTTGTTTCTTCACTCTCTACCAGGAAGTTAAGTAAAATATTTATAACGACAGAGAGAGAGAGAGAGAGAGAGAGAGAGAAAGAAAGAAAGAGAGAGAAAGAGACAGAGTGGCAGCAGTGGTTTTGGTCTGTTAAAGAAAAACATCAGCTGCAACATACAACAGGATTTCCTGTAGTTATGTTTGACTATGTCTATAGATAGGTAAATGGCTTCATTAAAAGCATTTTTTATAGGAAATATTTCCTGAGATTTTGGTCTATATTTTACTCATGGATGAGGCTGAAGGTTGGGAGAGGTTAAAATGCTCTCTGTCAGTTGTTATTTTCCCAAATGCTCATTGTCATCACAGTTGTATATTTTCCTCTCCAATGCTGGAAAAGGGTGAGGGCATCACACCTCTGCATCACAGAGTGGTGATACAGTGACAAAGATTCTTTATTTTCTCTGATCTTATGAGGCCAAGGGAAAGAAAAATATACCACGACTAATGTTTGTGAGGTACAGTAAAATTTAGTTTGATCTCACTGTATTTCCAAAAGTGCATAGAAATGGTTAAACATCTTTATTATTGTGAAATTAATCCAGTGATAACCTCTATCTTCATTTGTTTTCCTGTGTTTATCTTCTCCTTACCAGCCTGAAATAAAATATCTTCAATAAATATAAGTAGGCTTTTAAAATCTTGTTGCATATGATTTGTTATTATTTTCTTTAGAATTTATATGTCCATGTTAATATACAAAACTGTTAAGATTCAGCCTTTTCAAGGAACTCCAATTTCATAAATTGTCAACTTAGTATAAAAATATTAAACTGTAGTTTATAAAATGTACAATAAAGTATATAGAGGTAAAATGTGAATACTTCAAAATAAGGTCAATTAATGCATGAATAGAGGGTTTGATAGTTATATATGCAATAAAGAAAGGAGAATAAAGTACTAATTGTAGAAATTAGTTGCTGCCTATATCAGTATTCACTATATACTTCTTAATATTTTGTTGTTTTTTGTAATGAAATGTCAGAAATACTTATGTTGTCTACTGAATAATGACTTACTGCTTTGTCATAGATATTTAGATATGAGACACTGAATACATTTTATTAACTTGTCATAAATGAGGTACTAACTACAACCTTATTCAGTAATATTTCACCTAATAGCTGAGGACCAAGAAAGATTATGGACTTTTTAATAACCATGTCAAAGGTATAAAACAGCCCCATTTTATATGGAGAATTTTTAATACCAAACCACTTTATTTTGTATATAAATAGAAAAACTTAATTACGTGGCATTCACCATTCTGAGAAAATTTCCCGAGGAGATTTTTGAAGTAATGGACTTGCCTGGGGACTTGTGTACTCTGATTCATAAAAATCTTCCCTGAATTTCTGGTCCCAGCCTAGTTTGGAGAAAAAAAAAGAGAAGTATTGAACTCTTGAATGGCCTCTCAATATGCTTCAGTAAAGTTTCATTAATTATCTAAAAGGAGAATATTTTTCTGGGATATTTCCTCCATGACTTATCCATAAAAGATAAAGCTTTGACTACATGGAGTTTTAAACTATTATATAATTGGCTGTGATTTCCAAGGAATTTATGAATAAAAATCTGGAAAATGTATATTCTGGTATCCAAAATAAGGCTTAATTAGGAAATCTTAAATTTCTAAAATGTTGTTTGATATTGATATGTTTGATTATCTCATCCACACACACAAGAATTTACAAAAAGATCTAAAATGATTATCCAAAAAGTCAATGAACACAATGACAACCTTTAAAGCAATTATCATGATTTTTTTAAAAAAGGTCTCCAACTCATGTTCTGTGAATATATAAACTATCTTTCTGAAGGGCAATGTAGTGGAAGTGGTACAGCCTCTGTGCAATCTTGCAGAATGCAGAAAAGAAATATGTTGACTTCAGGAGTTCTTTGTGTTGTGAGATGCCCACCAACAAGTTGCATTGCCATTGCTATGGGCTTTCAAGAGAAATGTCACTCCTCACAGCAAGTGATGAGATTTGACATATGGCATCAAAGCATCATTAAAACTACACCTGCTGCAGAAGAGGCTGTGTCTTTCAAGAGATTTTCAAGCAGAAAAGGTTACATTGAAAATCCAAAAGACTAAGACTTATTTCTTATCTTTGCAGACAATTAAATGCTCTAAGAAAAAAAGTAAATTGCACGAACATGTAATGGAAAAAGCTACTTTTGCAACATATTGTTTAAACTTGTTTTTTACATATTTATGGGATTCAGGATTATATTTCTATACATGTATATAATGTAAAATATAAAATCATGATAATTTGGATATTTATCACCTGAAACATTGATCATTTCTTTGTATTGGGAGCATTTGAATACTCTCTTCCAGCTATTTGAAAATGTAAAATAGAGTTAAATAGCTTCTGTATAGCAAAGGAAACAGTCAACAAAGTGAAGAGACAATCCACATAATGGAAGAAAATATTTGCAAACTACCCATCTGAGAAGGGTTTGATAATCAGAATATATAAAGAGCTCAAATGACACTACACTTTTTTTCAGAAAAAACTGAATCATGCGATTAAAAAATGGGCAGATGATCTTAATAGACATTTCTCAAAAGAAGACATACAAATGGCAAACAGGCATATGAAAATGTGCTACACATCCTTGATCATCAGAGAAAGGCAAATCAAAATTACAATGACATATCATCTCTCCTCAGGTTAAATGGCTTTTATCCAAAAGACAGACAATAACAAATGCTGGTGAGCATGTGGATGCTACGACAACCACTGTGGAGAACAGTTTGGAAGCTCCTCAGAAAACTAAAAATTAAGCTACTATATAATCCAGCCATCCCCCTGCTAGGTATACACTCAAAGAAGATCAGTATATTGAAGAGATATATGCGCTCTCATATTTGTTGCAGCTCTGTTCACAATAGCCAGATTTTGGCAGCCACCTCAGTGTCCATCAACAGATGAATGCTTACAAAAATTTGGCACTAATACACAATGGAGTGCTACTCACCATACAGAAGAACGAGATTCAGTCATTTGCGACAACATGGATGGAACTGGAGGCTGTTATGTTAAGTGACATAAGCCAGACACGGAAAGACAAATATCACATGTTCTTACGAATTTGTGGGATCTAAAAACTGAAATAATTGAACTCATGGAGGAAGAGAGCAGAAGAATGGTTACCAGAGGCTGGGCAGATAGTGGTGGAGGTAGGTGGGGGAAGTAGAGGATAGACTGGGATGGTTATTGGGGACAAAAGTAGTTAGAGTGAATGAATAAGGCCTAGTATTTGCTGGCACAACAGTGTTATTATAGTCAATAATAATTTAACTGTACATGTAAAATTAAAAGAGTAGAATTAGATTGTTTGCAACACAAAAGAGAAAGGCTGGAGAGGGTGAATACCCCGTTCTCCATGACGTGATTACTACTCACTGCATGCCTGTATCAAAGCATCTCACATACCCCATAGATATCTGCACTTACTATGTACCCATGAAAAATAAAAGGTACATTAAATTGTTATTAACCATATTTACCATATGGTTAATATGCTATGGAAGGCTGGAATGTATCCTTCATATCTAGTTGTAACGTTGTATCCATTAACTAACCTCTCCTTATTCCTGTGCCCCTCTTTCCAGTCTGTAATAACCATAATTCTACTCTCTATTTCTATAAGCTCAACATTTTTGTTTCCCCCATATGAGAGAGAATATACAGTATTTATTTTTCTGTGCTTGACTTAGTTCACTTGACATAATGTTTTCTGACTTATGCATATGCCCAACATGATAATAGGATTTCATTATTTATGAGGGAATAGTTTTTAACGCTGCATACATACCACATTTTCTTTATCCATTCATCTGTTGATGGATACTTTGGTTGATTCTGTATCTTGGCTATTGTGGATAGTACTGCAATAAACATGGGGCTGCAGATATCTCTTCAATATACTGAATTCCTCTTTGTGTGTGTGTGTGTGTGTGTGTGTGTGTGTGTGTGTGTGTTTGAGATGGAGTCTCTCTGTCGCCCAGGCTGGAGTGCAATGGCATGATCTTGGCTCACTGCAGCCTCCACTTCCCGAACTCAAGTGATTCACCCACCTTAGCCTTCTAAGTAGCTGGGATTACAGGTGTGCGCCACCATGCCCAACTAATTTTTGTTTTTTGGTAGAGACAGGGTTTCACCACGTTGGCCAGGCTAGTCTCAAACTCCTGACCTCAAGTGATCTGCTTGCCTTAGCCTCCCAAAGTGCTGGGATGACAGGTGTAAGCCACTGCACCTGGCCATGAATTCTTCTACATTGGATATACACCCAGTAGTGGGAGAAACCCAGTGTACTTATTTTTTTAGCTTTATGAATGTTATACTTTCTTTTGCATCACTAAAACATGTAGTAAAACCTCATCCAACTTATTCCCAACTATGATTTTTGTGAGAAAGAGTTCATCTTGAAACAGCATTCAAGGGCCTGAAAATGTCATGGTTATGCTATTTGGGCAAAATCTACATTTTCTACATTTTAAGAGCTTTTAACCTGTTTTCCACTGTATTCTATATCATGCTTCTAATTATGAAAATAATTAGAAATATGGAAATAATTATGGAAATAAAGGCAGTAGAATTTATTGATTCTTAACTATATGACAATGGTTTATGTGTCTTATCTTCCATTAGACTCCTACACAGTAATGTATATAGATAAAGAAACTATGTCAGAGTGGTTAAATAATTTCTCCAGTCTCATACACCTAAAGGGGTAGAGATGGAACTTATGTCTAAGTTTTCCAGATGCATACAGCTTATTCTTATTACTCTATGCCATGCTATTTAGCTTGCTCAAGATTAGACTATGTGTATCAGATAAAGGAAATTAAGTACTGGTCTTTAAGCTCAAATATCTTAAAATGCAATTTGCAGGATAAGGCATATTCAAAAAGAAAAAGAGAAACATAATTGAGTGTCTGCTATGCATTAAATAGCTACCACTGACAATATCCACTGCCTCAGTCAAACGGAGAGATGGCATAAGAATGGGTTACTCAGGAAAGGCTCTGAGCAGAAGGTACTTGACATAGGGTTAGAATAGAAAAGATTTAAGTGAAAAGCTTACAGGACATATTAGTAATGAAAACACCATGAGACACATACATGAACATTTTCAACTTCAGTATAAGCAGTTCACTGAGCTCCCGATATGGCTTCTGTCTCTGCTACCCATAGACCAAAATATACTTAATCTTTCTCTGTGTTGCCGGTGCAGCAAATTATCATAATATCAACCTCTTGTATGGAGAAAACACATGATGTATAGAGACAATAAATATTGTCATAGTAAATTTGTTATATCATTTTCAAGCTTTCACTATTGCTAGCTATTCTTTGACTGTGACTGTTCCAAAATCCAGGTGTTGCCAATATAATTGTATTAACAGCGGGGACGTTTAACAGGTGACTAGGCTAAGATGCTCCTTCCCTTGTGAATGGAATTAAGGCCTCTATAAAAGAGGCTTTATACAATGTTAGACTAGTTTGCCCTTCTGCCCTCTGGCATGTGAGGACACAGTGTTCCTTCTGCCGGGTGAGAATTCATTGTTAAATGTGGCATTTTAGAAGCAGAAAAGAGAACTCCACCCAACAACTGAACCTGCCATGGTCTTGATTTTGGACTTGACAGACTCCAGAACAGAAATAAATAGTTTCTTTAAAAAAATAAATGTACTTAGTCTATAGTATTTTGCTACAGCAGCATAAATGGATATAGTTAAAAAATATATATATCAGTAAGGGAAAAATGTATTTTCTACAGACAAAAAGGTAATATAATTGTTTCATGTGAAATCAAATTTAAATCTTCTACATCTTAGGAAGAATGAAGGATGCCTTTAAATAATGGCTGAAAGAGTAAGTGGCAGACTATGGAGAGAAAAAGGTAAATTGAAATATCAACTCAGTTGAAACCACTACCCCAATTCTATACGTCAGAGCATATGTGGAGAAAATACTATCACTGGTTCATTAAAGTAGGGTTATTTGAGGATACACACAGTTTAACTCTGTATTCCATCGTTTAACATATATCTGGAGTGTTTACTACGTGCAGATAATATGCTAAGTACTAGACACAAAATGATGGTGAAAATAGCCACATTCCCTGCTCACTACATGCAAATGTAGGTGGATGACAGAAATGAAATGTTAAAATCTTTCAAGCAAATGCAAAATTTAAAACTGTGAAAAGTTTTTGGAAGCATTACAAAAGAAAATCAGAGAGGGACCTGATTTAGTGTGGGTCAGATTTGATTTAAATTAAAATTCAAGAGAGATGATACTAAAGAGAGAAAACACATGAAGGCGCTGATTTATGATAGAGAAATGGACTTTTTTAAAAAATTTATTTATTGCATTTTAGGTTTTGGGGTACATGTGATGAACATGCAAGATTGTTACATAGGTACACACATGGCAGTGTGGTTTGCTGCCTTCCGTCCCCTCACCTGTATCTGTCATTTCTCCCCATGCTATCTCTTCCCACCTCCCCACCCCCCGCCCCTCCCCCATTTCCCCCCAACGGACCCCAGTGTGTAGTGCTCCCCTCCCTGTGTCCATGTGTTCTCATTGATCAACACCCGCCTATGAGCGAGAATATACGGTGTTTGATTTTCTGCTCTTGTGTCAGTTTGCTGAGAATGATGGTTTTTAAAGTAATTGAAGAGCATCCTTGTGGGAGTGGAAGAGGTGATAGGGAGAGGGAAGCATTTTACAGCTCCAGAGGCCAGCGGGGCCAGGTTATATGCTTCATCAGACAGGTTTAAAATGATGTAATTACATTGACATAATAGATGGATTTTGAAAAGATGGTTAATATAATTAGATTTTGCTTTCATTTATTTATTCATGTGTTTCATATTTTTTAAAGAAATCACTCTGGCTCAAGTACGGAGAATGGACTGGTGGGTGGCAAAAAGCTAACTGTGACACAGATGGGTTGAAGGGAATGGTGGATGAGCAGAAGTCGTGGGTTCAAGAGATAAACACAAGAACTTCTGGTCTCTGGGAAAAAGGTGAAGAGCAGACACTTCTACCTCCCTCTCTCAGTCAGAGGGAAGGACAGGACCTGAGACAGATAATATGGAAAACCCTGGGGAGGTAGGAGCGAGTGAGCCTCTGAGGGAAGAAGGCAGCTTGGGTAGAGAAGGGTCACTGCTCTGGACGTGCTTGCTCAGGTAGTGTTTCTATTTCTTCTCCTCCACAGTGACTATTCGAGACTTTGTTCAATCACGAGGAGTAAAGAAAAGAGCAGAGTGCATACCCATGATGGCCCCAGGGCCTGCAAGAGACATGGTAGCAATGCAGGCATGCAGTGGCCCTTAACGGCTTCCTCCTGTCTCCTGACTGACAGACCGGGCAAGGAAAGTAAAGGTCACAAAATGTCAATGCCTAGAACAATGCAGGAGGGGAGGAGAGCCTTTTCTAGTTGCAGTATCCCCTGTGGCTGAGGACTGAAATCAAGAACCATCAAAGTCAGGCTGTGGCACCATAGGGTCCACTGCCTGAAACACCAGCTCTGTGCCCTTAATTCATAAAGATTGACAGAGTGAGACATTAAGATTTGCCCTTCCCCATCTCCCCAGCCCCTGTCACCACCCCCTCGAATATGTAAACAACTAATATAGCTATTCCTGAAAGGAAAAACTAAGCAATGCATTCTAGTATTTGAAAAGTGGACACTAAATATTCTATAACAAATCAATAACACACACTAGATTAAAATAAAATATAATGAATTTATTAAGATTTTGAAATAAGCCTCTAATACCTAAGATACAATGTAGGATATGTTAATGAAAAATGAATACAAATATTTCTCTTTTTTAAAAAGAACCAAATACAAATAGCATGTATTCATTAAATAATTAAATTGATGTGATAATAGAAAATATAGAGCCAGAGACTATATTTGGGAATGTATCTCACATGTCATCAAAAAGAAATAAGTGAAATTATAAAAGAGAAAAACAGTTATAAAGCCTAGAATTGTGAACATTAGCCATTAGCATCTAAAAACAGGAGTTCCAGAATTAAAAGAAAATGTATGAAGGCAATATTTGAAGAAATAATAATTGCCATAATTAGACAAATAGAGACTTCAGCAGCAAAAAACACAGGACTCTAAAAAAATAGACAAAAACAAAAAAAGAGAGAGAAAACTAGCAACAGAAAAATATATTCACAGAGTAGAAAGAATCACATAACCCCAATTTCTTAGCTCTGAGTCTGGCATTAAGTAGACAATAAAGTAATATTTACAGTAAGAAAGAACTTTGAAACCAGATATTCATGTCCACCAAATTCTATCTAGAAATGTCAGAATGAAATAATATATTTTCAAAGTCACAGGAAATTTATTCCACAAAGGCATACCTGAAACGTGCTCCTGGACAAAGAACTAATGAGCTCAGTTATCTACTCAAGGTCTGAGAAAAAAATTCAGAGCTAGCTAAACATATAAAGAGATAACTTGAACTATTCTTGACAAATTTCTGTAAGTTTTAAATTATATAAAAATTCTTCAAAATCACATACTGTGAAATAATTGCATGCAAACATTTTAAAAATCTATATGAAAGGTTATAAATGAAATTATAAATAAATAGAGAAACATGGCTTGGTCATGATTAGCAAAATTTTATGTTTTAAATTTAATTTAAATTTATTGCTGGTACTTTCTTTTTAATTAGTGTCTGAACGTAAGGCATTCAAAATATTTTTGGCAGAATATTTTGAAATAATAAAACAATTTAAAGATTTATTTAAAAAGTAAATGACGCTGTGGCTCACGCCTGTAATCCAGCACTTTGGGAGGCCAAGGCGGGCAGATCACGAGGTAGAGAGAGAGACCATCCTGACCAACATCCCATCTCTATTAAAAATGCAAAAAAATTAGCTGGGCATGGTGGTGCGTGCCTGTAGTCCCAGCTACTTGGGAGGCTGAGGCAGGAAAATTGCTTGAACCCAGGAGACAGAGGTTGCAGTGAGCCGAGGTTGTGCCATTGCACTCCAGCCTGGTGCCTGGTGACAGAGTGAGACTCTGTCTTAAAAAAAAAAAAAAAAAAAAAAAAAAAGTAAATGACACTGAATAGTCAGGGCTGTTTTGAAAATAAAGTTTAAAATTAGTGACATATATAATCACTGACCGTAAAGTATAGTAACTAAAATATTTTTTACTGATACAGTAGCAGATCTGGAAATTAAATATATGACAGAAATGGCACCACAAGTCGATAGAGAAGAAGCAGCTTGCTGGTATTTGGTGTTAAAAATGAGACAAAATTCAGAAACCAATTGGAAATTTATACTACAGTGTATACATTCCAGGTAGATTGAATTATGAAAGATGAATAAAAGTTTAATTCTGTAGAAGCCGATTTCTGTGGTTTTGTGATAGCAAATAACGCCTACTAATATTGAGCAACATTTTGTATCTATTTCTTCTTTAATAGTATTTTTTTTTGTTAAAATGAAGATGCATTGGATAAATTTTCAGATGAGAGATTTTTATCATATCTAAAGCTAATAAGAAACTTTTACCTATTATGTATATGATTTTTAAAAATTTGTTAAAACTGCAAATAAAAATTCACAGATGAGGAATTATACTGTTTGTTTTAATCAGAGAGCTTAAAATAAAACACTTTATAGTCCTCAGAATGACAAACATGTGTAAGTTGAATAAAACAGGATATCGATAAGCATGTGGAAAAATAGGTCCCTTATGCACTGCTAGTAAAAGAGTGACCCTGCACAGATTTTTTTTTTGGACAATTTTGAGGAAGATAGTTAAATTAAATGTGCCCATACTGTCCCACCTATTAAATCCCATCTGGCACATTGATCCATGAAAAACTCTTCCACAGATCCAAAATACGTATGTATCAGGATGAGCCTAAGAATAATAGTCTTGGAAAGCAAGGAGCTGCTAGTAACATACTTGTCCATTACTGGCAAAATGAATAAAACAATGAGGCAGACACATTCTGAGGAAGCAAGAAATTAAATATTCACAGAGAAACATAACAACTCTTAAAAGAGGTCCAGTTAAAAGAATAAACAAAACAATTATATCTCTAAGTATTTTATTGAACTTGCACAAAAATTATTTTAAAAACTTCCAATATACAAAATTTCAAAGGATATGTATTAAATGCACTAAAATAACTGACAACCATGATGGCAGCCGGCAAATGGAATTAAAGATAAAGAGAAAAATAAATAAAACACAACATTTGAGGGACTTTGTATGAGCCAATTATCATATTGTATCACAAATTCAGAGCAGAATGATTATGTGATATTTAAAAAGAACAAAAATGCTTCCACATGTTCACAACAAAGTTTAGATTTGTAAAGTAAGAGAAGCAGGAAAAGAATTTTATTTATTTATTTTTACTTATTATTTTTGAGACAGAGTCTCACTCTGTCGCCTAGGCTGGAGTGTAGTCATGTGATCTCGGCTTCCTACAGCCTCCGCCTCCTGGGTTCAAGCAATTCTCCTACCTCAGCCTCCCAACCAGCTAGGACTACAGATACACACCACCACGCCCAGTTAACTTTTGTGTTTTTTAGATGGGGTTTCACCATGTTGGCCAGGCTGGTCTTGAACTCCTGATCCACCCACCTCAGCCTCCCAAAGTGCTGGAATTACAGGCATGAGCCACTGTGCCTGGCCAAGAGACATTTTTAATAGAGAACATCCTGTAGTATCCGAGGCTGCTCAGAAATTGATTAAGATCAGGGCTGATCAGGAGCCAGAGAATTTATAAACATAAGAACTATCAGTTAAATTAGCAAGATCAGTCTCCGTGAATTTATGAGGTTTAGTTATTTTTGGAATAGTCTGAGGAACACTGGGAACATAGTCAAGATTTTGTGAAGTGCCGATGGAAAGGAGAAGACCCATATTTTAGTGGTAAATATTCCTGTTACCTGGAATTTGTTTTTATTTGTCACAAGTGCTCATATGAGTGTAAGGTGGTGAAAAGGATGAGAATTTCAGAAACAAAGCATCAGCATGTGCGATAGTTCCATGGAGAAATTTAAGATAAAAACTTAGAGAGCCACAGTGGTAGGACAATGAGGAGAAAGAAGCCTAACAAAACTGTATGAAGCTCAGGTCAGATGACTATGGTCATGGCTATTTGTACTAAAGTGCTTCATTATTACAACACAGGGAAATGTATGTTGTATTGGTATTCATTTTGATTGTTGAACCTGATTGCCATCACCCTTGTGACCATTGTCAATACAAAAAGGCCATAGTATAACCAACATCAAGTCTCAAAATAATGGAAATAAAATAAAAAGTCAGAGATTTAGTCTAACAGAAGCACAGAGGAGATCTCAGTAAAAGTATTCAAAGTGTCTTTAAAGGATTAGAGTATGTTGCGAGCCTAGGGAATTTAGCCGAAATTTAATAGAAAACACTAACTTATCTAATAAAAAATGCAAATAGAAATTTTTCTAAAAGAGAAATCATTACAAAAATATAATTTATAGAGCCAACATTGATAGCACTGTGGAAGAAGATATTTTGGGATAACGACTTGCTTTACCTGGTTGCAGAGATCAATTCATCTTACTTGGATACATTTGTATGTTATAACTTAATGCCTGTAAATATTTGAATTGTAGCCTGCTCCTCCCACTGGCCCATTTTGTGTTTAAAGTCATTAAAGAGAACTCTGATAATTTGCCTCATATGTAGACGTTAGAGAGAGAATGTGCTGGACAAATAGGATGGCTGGTTTATTGTTAGGTCTATTTATCTTTGTAACAGATTGAAAGGCATTTTTAATTTAGACATCAATCTTGAGTCTTGGCTAATGTGACTCTCTCCTTAAGAAACAGGGCTATAGTGCAGATGCTGACTCAATCAAGTTTCTCAGCTCTCTGGGATAAGGCCAGACTGTGACTCCCAGCAAATAAATTTGGGTAATTGCCTTATGGCAGTTCTCCTGGGAGACAGTCATCACTTTTTTCCTCACCTCTCACTTGACATCCACTGGCATTGGAATATGCAGCACATTTTCTCATCTTCAAGCATGCTTATAAGAATTAATGACAGAGCCATAATTCTGGAATAAATATTTATTCTGAATAGGCTATTCACCTAAAATATTACAGTCAACATCATTTAGAAGAGTAACTAAAAGAAAATAAAGTTAAGTAACTTGATTAATCTCATAAATTAAGTGTTCTACTGGAAAGAACAGTTTTGATTTCACTAATATTTTTTATCATGAAGAAATATATTGGTCAATTATGCTCCTAGTCAAAATGGAGTAATAGAAACTGGATTTACTCTTCTGCTTGAAACAATTTAAAACAAAAAATATAAAATATATAAAACAATGGTATACAACATACTGGACACAGTGACCCCTAGAAGCAGACAATTAAAAAAAGTAAGCGCTGGAATTGCCACAGTTACTGCTTTGAGAGTTTCCTTGTTTGGGGGCAAAGAGGGTGTATTAGTTTTCGGTGGCTGCTGGAATCATTCCCACAAAATAAATGGCTTAAAATAACTTAAGCTTACCTTGGATTTCAGTGTGTTAAAAGTTCAACCTGGCTCTTAGAGCTATAATCAAGGTGTCAGCACATCTGCATTACTTTCTGGAGGTCCCGCTAGAAAGTTTCTTTCCCTGCCTTTCCCAGCTTGCTCGGCCTTCTCACATTTCTTGGCTTGTGCTCCTTTGATCTTTGAAAACCACAGCTGTGGGTCCAGTCATTCCCGCACTGTGTCACTGTGACCTTCTTTTCTGCCTGTTTGTCCTTTTATAAAGACTTTCGAAATTACGTGTCTTCCACCCAGAAAATCTGGACAATCTCACCCTCATAAAGTCAGATGTTCAAGAATCTTATTTCCATCTACAACTCTAATTCGCATTTGCTGTGTATTGTAATGTATTCACAGAATTTATAGATTACAACATGGGCATCTCTAGAGGGCATCATTATTTTGTCTACGGCAGAGAGAAAACACAAGCAGAGCCTTCAACCTCTGCAAATTCAGGAGGTGTAAACTGAGAGTCTAAGGAGAACAAAGTATCTTAGAGTTCATAGGATAGTTGATGTATGGGAGAAAACTACAGGGAAAGAATTCTAGATGTCAGCAGAGAGCTTCCCTTAGCTATTACTCTGATTAATACATGTGAGTAAACTGCAGGGTGCTGGAGAAAGAACTACTCTCAAGTGGGAGTCCTGATGTTTACCACAGAAAACCTGGGGCAAGAAACATTGCCTAATCAGACTATCCAAAAAGTAAGACTTAAAATACTTGGAGAATTTGATAGAATGCACAGAAGGGTTTTTGTCCTCAGTAATGGAGAATAATTAGCCCTCTATTAACAAATACTCAGATTCCATTTCAAAAGTAAGACCTAGAAAATATTATACAGTTTTGATACGGTTAGGCTTTGTGTCCCCACTCAAATCTCATTTTCAATTGTAGTTCCCATAATCCCCACGTGTTGTGGGAAGGGCCCTGTGGGAGGCAGTTGAATCATGGAGGTGGTTTCTGACATGCTGTTGATAGTGAGTGAATTCTCTTGAGATATGATGGTTTTATAAGGGGTTTCCCCATTTGCCCGGCACTCATTTCTCTCTTCCGCTGCCATGTGAAGAAGGAAGGTTTCGCTTCCCCTTCTGCCATGATTGTAAGTTTTCTGAGGAATCCCCAGCCCTGCAGATCTGTGAGTCAGTTAAACGTTTCTTTTATAAATTATGCTCTCTTGGGTATGTCCCTATAGCAGCATGAGAATGAACTAATACTAGTATCTTTTTTTTTTTTTTTTTTTTTTCAGAGACAGGATCTTTCTCACTCTCTCTCCCAGCCTGGAGTGCAGTGGTGGGATCTCAGTTCACTATAGCCTCTGCCTCCTGGGTTTGAGTGATACTCCTGCCTCAGCCACCTGAGTAGCTGTGACTACAGGCATGTGCCGCCACACCAGGCTAATTTTTGTATTTTTGGTAGAGATGCTGCCCAGGTTGGTCTTGACCTCCTGAGCTCAAGTGATCCTCTCACCTCAGCCAACCAAGGTACTGGGTTTATAGGCCTGATCCACCACACCTAGCTCAATATCATACTGTTTCTAATTAATTCCACACTAATTAAGGCCAAGTGTGTTTATAGACACATAAAAACATCTAGAACTCAATAAAGTAATATTCAAAATGTATATGATATTTTATCATGCATTAAATTACAGTGGGTAGTACAGAAAAAAACTATGATGGGTAAGATAAAATAATGTAATGGATATAATTGATGTTATGTTAGATGTACAAAAAGAAAATATTAATGAGCTTGGAAACACAGCAATAAAAACTTCCAAATGAAATACAGAAAGAAAAGAGTGTAAAAAATGAACAGAGCCTCAATTAATATTAGATAACTTCAAGCAGGGTAATACACATCAAATTGCATTCTCAGAAAAAGGGTGGCATAAAAAATATTGAGAAAAAGAATGGCTTAAATTTTCCAACTTTGATACAAATTATAAACTTGTATAACATAAACACTCAATGAGCCCCAAGCAAATGAAAATGGTAGAAAATTATACCAAAGCAAATCATAATCAAATTGGTGCCAACTGATAAAGATAAGCTTAAAAGCAGACATGGAAAAGGAACAACTGGAGAAACAAAGTTATAAAGTGATCAGTTTTTCTTGTTTGTTTGCTTGCTTACATTCGGTATCAAAGTTACGAAGATGTAGTGAAGTAATATCTTTAAAGTATTAACAAAAAAATGCCTAAAATGTTATACTTAATAAAAATGTATTTTGAAAACATTGATGAAATAATAACATATTTATACACACTGAAAGAATAAATCACCGGCAACCCACTTGAAAAGAAGTGCTAGAGAAAGCCCTATAAACAGAAGGAAAACCATAGCAGAGAAAACATTTATCTATCACAGCAATGAAGAATATAAAAAATGGTAAAATATAGGAATAAATATATATTGTTTCTTATTATTCAGATATCTTTGAAAGGTAACTGACTGCTTAAACAAAAATCATATTTTAATGTAGTATGTGTTTTATAATGAATATAAAAGTAAAATGTATGACAACAATAAGACAAAACCTGGGGTGGAAAAAATTATGTGTTCTGTAAAATGCTCACGCAATCCACAAGTAGTATAAACATTTGAATACAGACTGTGATTAGTTAAAAATAGCTACTTTAGCTGCATATCTACCAGCTGATCTTCAACAAAACTGACAAAAACAAGCAATGAGGGAAGGATTCCCTATTTGCTACGTGGTGCTTGGAAAATTGGCTAGCCATACACAGAAAATTGAAACTGGACCCCTTCTTTACACCCACAAAAACTAACTTTCGATGGATTAAACACTTAAGTGTAAAACCCAAAACTATAAGAAGAAAAATCTGGGCAATACCACTCAGGACATAGGCAAAGGCAAAGACTTCATAATGAAATCACCAAAAGCAGCTGCAACAAAAGCCAATGTGGACAGATGGGATCTAACTGAACTAAAGAACTTCGCAACTAAAGAACTTCGCAGCAAAAGAAGCTCATCAGAGTGACAGACAACCTACAGAATGGGAGAAATTTTTTGCTATCTATCCATCTGACAAAGGTCTGATATCCAAAATCTACAAGGAACTTAAGCAAATTCATAAGAAAAAAACAAACAAACAAACCCATTAAAAAGTATGCAAAGAGCATGAACAGACATGTCTGAAAAGAAAACATTTATGTGGCCAACAAACATGAAAAAGAGCTTAACATCACTGATCATTAGAGAAATGGAAATCAAAACCACAATAAGATACTGTCTCATGCCAGCCAGAATGGCCATTATTAAATCATTAAAAAGTCAAGAAACAACAGATGCTGGCAAGGTTGCAGAGAAATAGGAACACTTTTACACTGTTGGTGGGAATGTAAATTAATTTAATCATTACAGAAGACAGCGTGTTAATTCCTCAAAGATCCTGAACCAGAAATACCATTTGACCCAGCAATCTCATTACTAGCTATATACCCAAAGGAATATAAATCATTCTATTACAAAGATACATGCACACATATGTTCATTGCAGCAAACACTTGGAATCAACCCAAATGCCCATCAGTGATAGAATGGGTAAAGAAAATGTGGTACATATACACCATGGAATACTATACAGCCATAAGAAAAAAATGAGGTCCTGTTCTTTGCAAGGACATGGATGGAACTGGAAGCCATTATCCTCAGCAAACTGAAGCAAAAACAGAAAACAAAACACCGCATGTTCCCACTTATAAGTGGGAGTGGAACAATGAGAACACATATACAGAGGAAGGGAGACACACTGGGGCCTCTTGGGGGGTAGGGTTGGGGTAGGGAAAGCATTAGGAAAAATAGCTAATCCTTGTTGGGCTTAATACCTAGGTGATGTGTTTATAGGTGCATCAAATCACCAGGGTACATGTTTACCTGTGTAACAGACCTGCACATCCTGCACATGTACCCCATAACCTGAAATAAAAATAAGTATTTCTTTAAAAATGCTACTTTAACCTTTGCCTGGAGAGAAAATATATGACAATGTTACTGTTTTATTGTGAATTAATAAATTTAATTTCACTTTTAAAATAATGAATTTGGTTTTTTTTTCTCTCCCTCTAAGAATTTCATTTTTATTGAGTGATACCCCCATGGAAGCAAATTTATCAAGGCAACAGATGCTCAACTTGTGAGATACTCGTTTGACAGCCTACTGCCATTTCTCTCAGGTAGCTTTGCAGTTTGCACTCACTACTTTTCTTCCTCTTGCCTTTTTTTCTCCTTATTCATGTTATTATTCCTATTTGTTATTTATAGCACATCTCCATTGGCATATAATCAACATATGGACACGTCTTTGTGTATTTTATTTACTGCTATATCCCCACCTATAATAATGCCTGGCTTATATTAATTATTCAACAGGTATTTGCATTATCTTTTAAGCCCATATTTTATTATTACTGAGTAATAGCTTATTAAATGCTTTGCTTTTTCAAAAATTGATCTCTCAATAACCTTGGAAAACATAGAAATCAGCCTGATTGACATCAGTTACTTTTTCTTTTTTCAGTGCATAACCTGTTGCTGTCTATGCCTACATCTCTTCATTGAGGTGTAATTCACAATAAAGCTATTTCTTTCTTATTTATGATGATGAGATGTGGGAAAAGAGTTTTCCGTTTTTTTTGCAGAGATGTGTGTAATCATTCCAAGAGATTGTTTCATCAGAACTCAGCTGACAGCACTAGGTTTGTGAATGATGTAAATCATCCTATGTGCAGGTTAGCTGCCTCTCTCCTTTACAGCTTTTTTACCAAAATCTTTTAAATGGTGCTTATGGAAGCTGCTTCTTTTTTCTGAAGCTTTCTTCTCTTCTCTTTCCATGGTTCCTTTACATTTGCTTTTGTTAAGTTTCCTTTTTTGACTTGAGAACAAGAATCTTCAGTGGATCAGGAATTTTTCTTTTAAATGTCAAATCCAATCCCTCTATGGAAAGGAGTTATGATGCATAACTCAAAATAGACCAAAGAGAGTAGTTCAAGAAATCCCCCATTTCTGGGTATTAACTACTTTCTTCTATAATATCGTAATACATGTATGTCTAATTTGGTAGAATTATTTCAGTGTAAAAGTGGTATGTCCATTATTTCTCTGATGCCATTATTTATTTATTTTATTTTATTTTATTTTATTTTTTTCTGAAAACCACTTGTCCTACCTTATGCTCTGAATAAAATCACAAAGTCTTTGACAACCAAAGTTTCATAATCTTGGATTTGTCCTGGTTGTGGGGGTAAAGTTAGAGGTAAGCTGCAGAAACAAAGATAATCTTATGAGCCCTTTAACCATCTCCAGTCTATTATTTCAAATCTCTTTATAAGCCTCATTGGCAATCATTTTTACTTGGTTTCACAAAAGAGGTTTTCTTCCATTTCCTACTTATGTATAATTAATTTATACTTTTTCATAATGCTTCTCAAATATATTTTATTAGGAGTGATTTTTTTTTCTCTTTCACATTTACTTTTTTATTTCTTTCCAATCCCAAATGCGTTTGTCCTTCTAGAAGGCTCCTGAATACTTTGCCCTCCTTAGTAGTCTGTCCTTTTGTAACCAACTCCCCATTATAGCCTCTTTACAAGAGTTTCTTTATATTGGTTTGTTTCCTTGTGTTCTTGATTGATCCACTAGTTCAACTGTTTATTTCAAACAAGATTATCAGTTCAGGTAACATGTATTCTTTAATGTGTTTCTTTTTTTCTGGAATCTTACCTTGTTCCCTTAACCATGCCTAGCATTTGTCAAAAGATGTACTGGAAGAGAGAATGAGGCTCAATTAAAGTATTCACATTATCAAAAAGAAAAAAAAGGGAAAACATGTAATTTTAGGTTGTAGTTACAAGACATAATATATAATGCATTTGAGCTCAATAAACACATACTTCTCTGAATACATCCTGATAAGACATATTATTATGCATTTAAAATTCTTTCAATGTAAAGGTAATGGCTTCAAACAGCATGAATATAATGCCTCTATCTCAATCATGATAGATATTTCATTTTAATGTAATTTCTTTTCCTTCAAGATACTGCAATTGAAAATAAAATAAGTGGGTGACAGGTGTTTCTCTCTTACTCCTCCAATGTTCCTTTGCCATTCCAGCTGAGCAATCTCATAAAAATGTCAGCTCTCCACTGGCAAAGCATGCTGCACCTGCCTGCCGTGTGCTTAGTGACTGCTAACATTTATATGTAGCTGTATTCCAAGTCAAATAAATTGATAAAATGCAACTCAAAAATGCACCACATTGCATCGCTAATGCTTTTTAAGTAGAAATGTTTTCTTTCTCAGTCTTAATGCAAAAAGGTCATTTCTTATTCTCTTCAGTGAAAACAAGGCCACTTCAATATTTAATTTGGAGACGGGTACTAAAAATATTAAAATAAGATATATGCACTTAAACAGACAACCCAAAAGTCTATAGCTACTTTAGCATTGTGTACTACTGCCATAGAATCTGCTAAACCTGCTAAGATTTGGTTCTCTACTAAGGCTCCTGCAAGTTAATAATCTGTCAATTCATTTCATTTCCATTAGAGATGTAAGAAGCTGTAGGTGATTGTCGGAAAGTAGCAGTAGCACACTGATGCATGCAAATGATGCTTTGGCCATGCCTTTCATTTTCATGAAAATTTTACTTACTTGCCATCTGATTTTTTTTTTAAACTCTGCTTGCTTTCATGTACCAAGTGTTTTACTCGATTTATCAGAATTACCGAAGAAAAAAACTTCTAAATTGCCCTTGAGAAAAAAATGTTTCCAAAATAATAAGAAAGACATATTCTTAAAAACTAATACAGAGATAACAATGAAGTAGGTTTAGTGAAGTCTAATTTAAGAAAACAAAGTTAAAAAGATAGTTTAACATTTTAAGTCTGTGCTTTGACTTCCTTACACATTGGGATATTAACTCCTTGTGAGATAGATGTATAGTTTCAAATATTTTCTCCTAGTATGTAATTCTGTTTTCCCTTTGTTGATTGCTTATTTTGCTGTGTGAAAGATTTTTAGTTTGCTCTCGTTGTATTAGTCTATTTTTGTTTGTGTTGCCTTGGTTTGTGATGTTATATTCACAAAATTCTTGCCCAGACCAACCTCATGAAGCATTGCTCTTTTGTGTTTTCTTCCAGTGCTATCATACTTTCAGGTCTTACATTTAATCCTTACTCCACTTCGAGTTGATTTTTTATATGATAAGAGATAAAGTTTAATTTGATTCTTCTGCATGTGAATATCTAGTTTTCTCAAAAAATTTATCAAAGAAACTCTCCTTTTCCCAGTGTGTATTCTTGGCATTTTTGTCAAAAAAAATTGGCTGTAAATGCAGATTATTCTGGCTTCTCCATCTTGTTACATTGGTCTATCCAGCTGTTTTTATGCCAATAGCATGCTATTTTGGTTACCACAATTTTGTTGTCTATTTTGAAGTCAGATAGTGTGATACCACTAGCTTTTGCAATAATAATAATAATAACCTAATTAAAAAATAAGCAAAATACCTGAAAAGACATTTCTCAAAATAAAATGTACAAATGGCCAAAAAATAGGTAAAAAATACTCAACATCACAAATCAAAAATGAAAATGAAATATTACTTCATCCCAGTTCAAATAGCTATTATCAAAAGCCAAAATATATGTATTGGCAACAATATGGAGAAAATATAACAGTTATACACAGTTGATAGGAATAAAAATTAGTGCAGTCATTATGAAAAACTATATTCCTAAAAAAAATAAAAATACAAACTATGATTTTGCAATCCCACCTGTGGGTATATATGAAAAAGAAATTAAATCACATGCCCAAAACATGCTTTCTCATGTTTATTGCAACACTATTCACAATAGCTGAGATACTGAATTAATCTAAAGGTTTATCAGTGATTGAATAGATATAGAAAATGTGAAATATATACACAATGGCATACGATTAAGCCTGAAAAAATAATGCAGTTCTGCTATTTGTAACCAGATGGATGAACCTCAAAGACATTATGTTATGGAAAATAAGACAAGCAAAGATATACAAATAACACATGGTCTTTCACTGATATGTAAAATTTAAAAATGTTCATTTCATAGAAGTAGAGACTAGAATGATGCTTATGAGAGGCTGGAGTTTTTAGAGGAAATGAGATAGGAAAATGTTGATCATGGGATCCATAGGTACAGTTAGATAGGAGGAATACATTTCAGATCTTTGTACAACAAGGTGGCTATAGATAATGATAATATATAATATTCTTTAAAAATGTTAAAAGAATGCCTGTTATGTGCTCTCACCACACCAATGATAACTATGTCAGGTAATGCCTTTGTTAATTCGCTAGATTTAGTCATTGTATATACTCCCCAAGATGCCGTGTTGTATGCAACAAAATCATACCATGTTATATGTGAAAAAAAAAACAAATACGTAAAAATATATTCATGCTTTGTATCTCCTGTGGAAAGCCAGAAACTTTTCTCTTAAAGACTGGCATATTATTTCACAGAAAGGCTGCTATGAAAGGCATTTTGGGTGTCTCATCGTGTTTTCCTTATGCAGTCAGGATGTGTGAATTTTGTGAGTTTTCCTTCGCAGTCTTTTTTTATTTTTTAATAAACTTCAACTCAATATCTCTGCATAGACATCCCCACCAAGTTCTAAACCAGAGAATACATATGCAGTGGGCTGAAAGAGAAAATAAATGAAGAAGGCTCCTGTGAGAATGGCCATGCTCTTCCTGGTGGGACATGTGCTATTTAGTATTTTCATAAAGGGACAAATACCCAGTGTGGAAAAATTCCATTTCATATGTCAACAATGATAGATTAGTAATAACTGCCTGGAGATGCACTTTAAGATGGATTCTGAGTCTGTATCCACAATCAGAGAGAAATAATGGCCAGATCAATTTACTAGTCTGTCAAACTTTATAAGCTACAGTAAAACAAATTTTGTTTTATTCAACCTACAGTTGCCAAATGATAAATGCATTACTTTTATATAAATGGAAAATTTTCAGTAAGTTAAATTTCTAGAATAATCAGAAGCTGAAGTAGCATAGGCCCTGGTTTAGTTTGGAGATTCTCTCATGTAGTCACTTTTATACTTAATTTAATTTGAAGTCAACTCCTTGTCAAAATAGAGAAAATGACTCAAAGTCAAGTAAGTGTATATGGTGCAACCATTTTAATGCACGTGTGTTAAATGTATATTTTATACATTTTTATTTAAAAATAGAATCCAAAATTAGTTGATGTTACTCCATGTTATTTTATATATATATATATATATATATATTTATTTATTTATTTATTTATTTTTTTGACAGAATCTTGTTCTGTCGCCAGCCTGGAGTGCAGTGGCACAATATTGGTTCACTGCTACCTCAACCTCTTGGGTTCAAGTGATTGTCTTGCCTCAACCTCCCAAGTAGCTAGGACTGCAGGCATGCACCACACCATGCTAATTTTTGTGTTTGTAGTAGAAACGAGGTTTCACCATGTTGGCCAGGATGGTCTTGATCTCTTGACTTTGTGATGCGCCTGCCTCAGGATTATAGGTGTGAGACACAGTGCTTGACCCAGCTTTCTTTTACTTAAACATAATAGATATTTTTAGAATTTCAAAATAAGATTTTAGGTGTGATGTAACTGATATTTTTTAAACAATTCTTTATTGAGGTCTGATAAAGATAAATTACAATAATAATTTTTCTTACCATAAAGTGATAAATGTGCAGTTGGCCTTCCTTATCCCTTGGCCCTTCATTTGCATCCATAGAGTCAACCAACATGGATAACAAATATTCAAAAAATAATTAAAAGCAATACAGTAATTAAAAAAACAAACCAGTATAGTATCACAACTATTTATACATCATTTATATTGTATTAGGCATTATAAGTCATCTGGAGATGATTTAAATTATATGAGAGGATGTACATAGATGATGTGCAAATATTCTGCTACTTTACATAAGAGACTTAAGTATCTGCAGGTTTTTGTATCCTGAGATTGGAGGATTCCTGGAATATTTCCCCTATGATACGGAAAGATTACTGTATAATTTTTATAAGCTGGATGCATTTTAGTTGTTTTTTTAAAGATTGTTTTATTTGAATGTCAGAATCAGCTACATTTCAAATAACTACATACTCCTGGCAGTTAAGTTATGATTAATACAAGCTTTGGAAATAATTATTACTTTTTCATTTAACTAGATCCAGGATATATAGAAGCATAAGAATAATTATTGGAGATTCTTGTATGTTAGTTAAATAGGGAAATTACCTATCCTAAGTAGTTTGTGAGGTTAGGCTTGCGTGTGCTTTATAGCTAAACAAAGAGAGATAACAGACTGAATAATAATGTTTATTATCAAATTATTTTGCTGTTATTACATTTTCATTACTGTATATATTAAGACATTAGAAATAAGTTCAGGACATTTTCAAATAACTTTATTGTATTTACCTATTATCTTCCTTAAATGAGTTTACTTCTTAATTTATCAAAAGTTTCTATTAGTTATCCATAAAGGCATAAATATTAGCTTAGATACATGTATAGTTTAAATTCTAATTACTCACTGTTCTGGCAATCTGCTATAATTGTGTACTTACTATATGGTATCCCTTGTGTTTATCAAGTGATAATATATTACCACAAAATATAATAATCTTTTCTTACTCAGCATTTTAAAAATCTTCTCTGGTATAGAATGAATAATACTGAATACCTAAGTTAGAAGAAGCTACATAAAAATCTCCAAGGTTGTGTGTGTGTGTGTGTGTGTGTGTGTGTGTGTGTGTGTATGTGTATATGTGTGTGCCAATATGTGTACATGTGAATATGTGTCTGTGTGTTGCATGGGTGTATATGCTTTTAGATCAATCAGATATAGGATAAGATTCATTCACCCAAAAAGCATTTTCTATCATATGGAAAACCAGAAAGGCTAATCCATTTAATAGTGTTTTAATATCAAAGAGGCTCTCTAAAAGTTTCATTTAAAGGTATCTTTTACACTATCACATTTTTATTACCCTTCCAGGCACATCAAAGTATCATCTATTAATAATTTCCCATAAGCCATATAAAATATTACTCTTTATTTTAATGAACTTCTTTGTAAACTTTGCATTGACTTTTAGGTTGTCTTACACACTCATATCATGGTAAATATCTCAAGGTCAAGACCTACATTACTTGTTTTCTAATATTAATGCATAGTGTTTTAAACAAAGGTGGCATTCATGGATTTTTATCAAATTAAATAACTATTAATGAGATATGAAATGTAAAATAAAATTTTGTTTATAAGACTGTAAATATCTGTAAATAACTTTATCAAGAATGACCATTTCTTTGATAATTCTGCAGGAAAAGATATGGGGTTTATATGTTTGTGTGTGTTTGTGGGTGTGTGTTACTATTGGTTTTTCTACATATGGTACAAAAGACTGACTTGAATGCTTATCTGAATCAAATACCTGTCTGTTAGAATATTTTCGATATATTATACTGAAGTTTTAATTTTAAAGCTGATAATTTCAATTTAATATGGAAGTCCATACTTAAATTCTGGTGAAATAAATGCACCAAACGGTGTGTAAAACCCAAAATTAGTCAGAAGAATACATTTGGCAGTGAGAATAATGACCCTACAGATTGCTACAATTCAAAACTTTAACAGTCTACTACTTCCCATGGACATATGTAATGCAAATGTTTGGGAAATTACAATAGTATGCGAGTGCCAAAGCTTAATAAATGAAGATTGTCAGATTTTAATTGGTATATAAATTTTCCAAATGACAATCCATGTTTACAGTTCAGTTTTCTCAGAGGAAGGAAGTAATCTCTTTAAAAAATATTTGTCTTGGAAGAAGAGTTCTGTTGGATGATAAATATCCTTTCTGTGAAAATACCTATAATTTGACGTAGTTCAAATTTTGCATTTTGCAGTTTTTTTCAGTGAGTGTTACCTTGACAAAATAGACTTAAACTGTAATATAAGGGTCATCATACTGGAAGTGAGGACAGTGTGTTTCTGTGGTTGCCTCTACTTACGTGATAGATCTTACACATTCAAACTTCTAAGCCAGTTGTTTTCCTTTCAACTTTTATTTTAGGTTCAGGGTGTACACGTGCAGGTTTGTTACATGGGTAAATTGCGTGTCGCTAGGGTTTGGTATACAAATGCTCCTGTGACCCAGGTAGTGAGCATAGTACCTGACAGTTTTCCAACCCTCAACCCTCTCCCAGCCTCCCACCTCTACTTGTCTCTAGTGTCTATTGTTCTTACCTTTGTGTCCATGAATAACCAGTATTTAGCTTCCACTTAAAAGTGAGAACCTGTGGTGTTTGGTTTTCTATTCCTGTGTTAATTTGCTTAGGGTGATGGCATCCAGCTGCATCCATGTTGCTGCACAGGACATGATCTCGTTCTTTTTTATGCTAAGTCGTTTTCTTTCATGTCCTAAATAAAACATTTGATTAGAGAAGGCTCTGTACAGTGGTGATTTGCACTATGGTTTTTGGACTTCAGTGTATTTAACTCAGATTAGCTGTTAATTTACATGAGACAAACAGTCTCACAATCTTTATTAATTTTTAAAAAATTTTCTTTTTTGTTAGTCTTCACAATAAGAACCAAAGAATGTTTACTGTTAGCTTACAGTGAGGCAATGTGAGAATTAAATACACCCAAATTAATGCTATTATTATTATTCCATGTCATTAATTCCTCTTCCAGCTAGATCATTTCATGAGGACACCTATTGTGGGTAATTACTGACCACCATCTGGACAAGAAGCTAGGCAATGTTTAGTGTAGGCCTCTTTAAACCCTAATCAAAACATTTTTAAAAACTGTGGTATGGCTGGAGATTCAAAAATAGAAGTGGATTTTGGTCATCTTCAAAAACATCACGTCAATTTCAGATTTGCTTCACAGTCATCATGTCTGTCCCCTGTATAGCCTGTCAGTTTCCCGTAACATTAAACACAAAATTAGTGACTGGCAGCCCTTGCCTGGCACATGGATAACAGTGTATTTCAGATTAAAAAATGATATCATCATCCTGAACTGTGCATTAAAACTTGTGGTGGTCCACATGGAATTCCCACAAGCAAACTATGATCCATTCTTTTACCTTCTAAGCAAAAGGTCTTGACTTTTCTTTTCTGGGTTGGAAAATGTAGGCTTTGACCATTACTATATTTGCCTGAATATAGAGGTCAAGCCATGTGAGAAAAAAATGTTCCAAGATAATTTTTGAAGATGAAAGTGTCATGCACTATCCCTTTGGGGTACTTAGAATGAAATTTTTGTGACTGCAGCTGAGATGTTTTTACAAGGTTCTGGGACTATCTGTATATTCTTTATGTTTTGTCCTGGAAGTTTGCAAATTCTATGATTTTTATAGAAATGAATTTAGCCTCCATGTTAGCATTTTTGATAAATGAGGCATATTTTGAGAGTGATTTTGCATATGTGTCTCAGGCAAGACTCTTTTATTTGGGTGATCTGTAATCAGAAACTTTCCAGTTTGGGCTATGCTATTTGAGGGGAGATGATAAAAATCCAGATGATTTAAAGGTGATAGATGGAGAGCTCCAGCTATCACCTTCAGAAGCCCATCGTCATGTCTACGTGAGATCACAGGCCACTTGCAGCCAATGGCTTAGCATGGGTGAGAGTCTAAGCCAGGCTCTTTCCAAGAAGATACGACCTTGGCTTGCTGAACTTTTCTTAGACTGCCTATTAATCTAGGACACTTCCACCTAAAATTTATTTCTTTCCCTCAGAGTCAGATTAAATCGGTCTGATGACTTTCCTTTTCTGTCCCCACTCCGTTTTTTCTCACAGGAATTTCTCTGATGAAATTTTTGCAACTGTGATTCCATTTTTGTGTCTGCAGCTCAGAAGACTGGAGAAATAACATAATTCATCTCTTTATCTTTCAGCTCTGAATAAGTGTTTAGGCCATCAAACTCTTCAGCTGATGGTCCATTAAAATTATTGGTTCCTGGCTAGGCACGGGTGCTTACACGTAAAATCCCAGTAGATTGGGAGGCTGAGGTGGGTGGATCCCTTGAGGTCAACAGTTCCAGACCAGCCTGGCCAACAAGGCAAAACCCTGTCTTACTAAAAATACAAAAAGTAATTAGCCGGGTATGGTGGTGCATCCCTACAGTCCCAGCTACTGAGGAGATTGAGGCAGGAGAATCACTTGAACCTGGGAAGCAGAGGTTGCAGTGAGATGAGATAACATCACTGCACTCCAGCTTGGGTGACAAAGCAAGACTCTGTCTCTAAATAAAGAAAATAAAATATAGATAAATAAATAAATTAATTAATTAAAAATAAATAAAATTATTGGTCGATGCAAGTCTCTATTATCATTGGATTTTTGTATAAATTTTTATTTCCTATAAAGTCATTCTGGTTCCCCACCACCATATACTGCTGTCATTTAATTTTATTTAATGTGTTAGTTTGCTTCTGTTTTTCTGAAAGTACACTTTAGTCAGGTGTTTGTTTTTCTTTCCAACTATTTTTCAGTTTTAATTTTGTAAGAAATCATGTTTTATATGAACTCATTGTGTCTCTGTTTCACTGTATTTATATTTTTAACCGTTGAGATACAGTCCCTGGGGCACAATTTCTAGCTCATTGGCTCTGCATACAGACTCTTACTATCCTGCTGAACTGTGCCCCACTTTCCACTGCTGCCAGTTTGCCTCACGTATTACAACGTCAGCACATCTCTACCCTACAAATCCAATTAGGGAAAGTGATTGCTCATTGAAATTTTAATTCTTTTTCTAATCACCCCCAATTTTAAGTATTTTCTTACATGCCTATGGCCTTGTGTGTTGCTGTTTCTAAAATTACCTGCTCATATTCTATGTTTATTTTTTCTTCTAACTGGGTTGCTATGTAATGTATGTATACTAGTAATCTTTTTAATATATTGCTAATATCATGTCTTCTTTTAATATACACTGATTATCCTTAAACTTTATTACATAAACCTTACCAAACTTGTGTATGCCTTCTATGGGGTTTTTGTTTGTTTAACAACTATACTTAATACGATTCTCTCTCTTTTTTTTTTTTTTTGCCAGTCCTCTTTTTCTATTAAAGTTCATGCATAGCATACTCATCATTGAATCCACTGGAGTGCACCCTGGCATGTGGTGTTCAAGGAATCTTACTTTACTCTTTATACAAAGAGATAGTACTTCCCAAAGAGATCACTGAACAATGTCTAATTTTATCATTATGTTGTCATATCACCTTTACCATATAGAATAGAATGTTTTCATTTTAACTATGTCAGTCTGGCCTTTATCTCTTCATGTTGTTGCATCTTCTCACCACTAATACCTCCCTTCTTTTCTTATTGTTGCCTTGTAACATATGCTGATATCTGGTGGGTCAAACACCTTCCCTTCCTTTACTCATTATTTTATCATTATTATTATTTTGAGACAGAGTCTCATTCTGTTGCTCAGGCTGGAGTGCAGTGGTGCAATCTCATCTCACTACAACTTCCGCTTCCTGGGCTCAAGTGATCCACCAACCTCAGCCTTCAATAGCTGGGATTACAGGTGCGCACCACCACGCCTAGCTAATTTTTGTAATTTTTAGTAGAGATAGGGTTTTACCATGTTGGCCAGGCTGGTCTGTCTCATACTCCTGACCTCAAGTTATCTGCCTGCCTTGGCCTCCCAAAGTGCTTGGGTTACAGGAGTAAGCCACTGTGCTGACTGCTTCCTTTACTCTTAATTTTTAATGGTTAGTTTCACAGTAATGGATTTTTGTTTTCCTCACAACACTGGCTTTATCTTATCTATCAAATGCCTTTTCTGCCTTGCTTAAGTGCTTTTTCTGTTTCACTTATTAATATGGTACAAGGAATATCCTTACACTGAACTCTCCTTGGCATCTCTGAAATAAACTTTAGTTTATATTTTGTATATTTTAATACAAAATTGGAATATCCTATGGAATACTGTTTTGGGAAATTTTGTGTCTATCTTCATACATAGAATGAACCTATACTTGATTTCTTAGGTTTTGTAGTTTTCTGATTTTAGAAATATGATTACATCAGTATCATGAAATGATCCGATCAATTCTCCCTTTGTTTCTGTTTCTCTGGTAAATCATAAAAAAATGAGAATTAGCCATTCTTTGAGCGTTTGACAAAAAAATCACATGAAAACCTCATTGAGGGGGATATTTGAGCAAAGACTTAAATAATTCTTAGGGAGTTCATTAATACATACATATAGGGAGGATGATTTTTTTATACGGAAGATGGAAAAAATAGGAAGCTGGAAGGTCACAATTCAAGAGAACCCTTAATGTCATCAGTGAAGACCAAGAAGATGGATGTGGCCAGAGCTTAGTGGATAAGAACAGCGGTATTTGATGGTGTATTTGCGTGTGTGTGGAGGTGGGGTGGGGGTGTTCTAGGATCTGCATATCCTAGAATGTATATCACATAAGGAATTCTAGGATATTGGGATATGTTGGCTTTTATTTTGCATTAATTGGGGGTGTGTGCCTAGGGACTTTTCTTGAGGAACTGCTTAGCTGTTTCTTTGAACCCCCATGGAAAAAGGGACAACTCTTGGCTGGTAATTATAGCAGTATATGTGAGGAGAGATGGTGGATCACATTAGCCTTCTAGTCACGCGAGTGGTGTAAGGTGTTTAAAATCTGGACGTATTTAGAAGGCAGTGCTATCAGGGTTTCTGAGGAATGAATATGTGATATATGAGAAAAATAGAGGAGAAATGGGGAAACTTCTGGTGGAACGGGTTTGGTGAAATGAAGAAACTTTCAGTGTTTGAAATTTGAAATTTGAAGGTGTTAATTTTGATATTTTACCATAGGCAAAATTGAAGCAGAAGACTGGTCCACAAAGACATATTTATGGAGGCTATCCCAGATATAACAGAGAACAAACACAAGGATTCTGATGTGGACTTTTGGGTGGGTGGAGTAGCCACTTAGGCAAATTTGTCATAATCAAAAGAGCTCTGTGTCACCCCCAGCAGGGTAAATTAGGATAAGTGTAGTAGGAGATAAAATCAGAAGGGTGGAATGGCATGGCAGATTATGAAGAAAGGCCATGGTTATAAACCAAGGTCATGTAGCTGGAGTTGGAATTTTTAAATCATAAAGCCTGAAGGACAGAACAGAGATATGGTCAGCAAACAAACATTAACACAGAGAAAGTAGACAAGATGGAGATCAGAAGGAAATGAAGAAACACCTTACTTAATTGGATGCAATCAAGACTTCATCTTGACCAAGCTAATTCCTTGACATCTAGAATTGACATGACCTTAGACTTCTTCCAGTATTAGCTGATAACTGCTCCATGGATCCATAAACATATAAATAAAGTTATCTGTAGGGTCAAACAATATTCTCAGATGAAAGATAATTTGTAGAAGAATTTTATTTTCTTTTCCTGAGTGTTTGACATTTATAGTGACAGAGCCAGCTACTGAATGAATGGAAATGCCTCAAAGATCATGCATATGGATAGTGTTTCTTTTCCTTAATGCTGCCCATTATTTTCCCATTAAAGAGCAAATATTTGGCAGACCATTTTTATTAATCATCAAAGTAAATAATATTCTTTTGATTACATGCTGAAAAAATACTGCAGGAATGCAGGTGGCTAATTGAGGTGTTTCAGTGGTGTATTCCAAATGAGAAACTAGTTCTCTGCTTTCTCTAATCCTGCTGCTTTGAATAACCTGTGTAAGAAGATAACAAACCAAATTATTTGGCTTCATATTTAAAATGTTATCATCTGGAAACATGCAAAGAATGTGTTATTTTTTCATCTTTCTTATCAGATAAGAATACATTCGCCCAACATGAAGTCTCTAAACACAAGATTATATTGATTACTCTGAAAATATCACTCCACTTTAATGGTACATCTATTCAAAAAACTTACAATGAAAGTGATTTTCGTACGTTTTAAACTCAGTTTAAAATTATATATATAGTTATATATAATTTATATATAATAAATTATAATATATGAAATTCATGGTGCAAATAAGTAGTTTGGCTATTTTCCAGCTAGCATAAATCAAGACATCTGAGTTCTTGAGATTTCTTTTTTTTCTTTCTTTCTTCTTTTCTTCCTCTCTCCTTACTTCCTTGCTTCCTTCACTCATTCTTCTTCTCTTTCAAAAAATTTTAACTGACATTCTTTCTATATGTGTTAATATGACTTCAATTGCAAGTGCAAGGAAAGCCCCTCCAAGTGCCTCAAACCATTAAGGCAGTTAATTGTATCACACACTTGGAAGTCAATGTTAAAGCAGTTGAGTGTGTCAATGAAAGCATCAAGGACCTCAGTGTTCTCTCACTCTGTTCTCATTCATCATTGTTGTTGGGTCTTCTATAGTACTCTTTTACCTGTTGCTGGGAGATTACTGTTTTATCAAGTCTTATAATTGCTGACAATTCATGCATTTGATTTATCTATATTAAACTTAATTAGCAGTATAGCTTAGTTTATAACTACTGTCTTCCCATTATCATTTTAACTTGTTTCTTCATTCAAAAGCTAACCCTGAAAACACACAGGTACAAATTGTTCTTCTCTATTTTTTTGTGTGCCATAGAACTGTTTCTAGATATCAGTTACAATCATACTGCTTCTCAACATGTTATATGCAGGTCTATTTCACTATTTAGACTATGGGTTCACCTTTGCAGAATCATGCCATGTTCTCATTACAGTTCCAGCCCCCACACGGTGCTTTGAACCGTGTAACGTAGTAATCTTGCAACTCTCTAGGTAGCTGCAATATATTCTGAAGACCTATCCCCAGCTTCGCATTTGCATTTTAAAGGGTCAAAGCAATTACATTTCATGCATCGCCCTCAGCAAAGCAATTGCATTTTCCTTAGCTTGAAGAATCCAAGACTTGGTTCATGATTTATTTTGGAAATGCTTATTGGCTTAGGGTGTGCATGGGACCTAGCTGGATATGAACAGCAAGTTGGCATCTGGTGCCACTGACAGTAATCTCCAAGCAACAAGCAAGAGAGGACTGTAGTAATCATATCTTCTGCCACATAGATGAACCTCAAAAATATCATGTTGAACATAAGGCATTGACATTACAAAGTCATTGTGGATGATTCATTTCTAATTAAATTTCTGAATAGCAAAAGTGATCTATTGCAATAAAATAAGAAATATTACTTAATCTATGGTAATAAAATGATAATAAGTAGTTTCCTGTTGAGGGAATTGATTAGAAAGACTAGATGTAAAGTTTCTGGAATAATTGAAATGTTCTATATCTTAATAGGGATGGGAGTAACATGAGTTTATGCATATATCTTCATCATATTATACACTTAAAAAAACTATATAATATTCAACTTACCTCTCAACATCTGTACCAAACATGTCTCATAGTGAATTCTGGAAGTATCACCATTAAATATAGGAATAGAAAAAGCTGGTCATTATACCTACTATTCTATATTGTATTAGCAGTGCTTAACAATGCATATTTTTTACATCCTCATCACTTAATACTTTAAAAATCTCTCTGAAGTAGGTATAACGAGTCATTCAATGATTTAATTATTGTCCAGATTAGTATTGCTTTAAAGTGACAGAAAGGGTCCTTGAAAAAATATCTGCAAAAGTGAAAGGGAAGAGTGACTATTTTTTCTGTTGCACATGAAATTTTAAAAAATCTTTTTCTGTCTTAGTACACTAGAAATATTTTTGAATGTTATATATATATATATATATATATATATATATATATATATATATATTGTTCTCAATGAGCTGCAGGGTCCATTTTTGCTTCAGAGTGTCAAGAAGGCAAAGAATTTTTAACTCTCTTTATGTGGTTTACTATCTACCTAGCAGCATTCTAGGAATACAGGAAGAAACCAATTAAAATCATTTACACTGTTGGTGGGAATGTAAATTAGTTTAACCCCTGTGGAAGACAGTTTGGCGATTCCTCAAAGATTTAGAAATAGAAATTCCATTTGATTCAGGAATCCCATTACCAATATACTCAAAGGATTATAAAACAGTCATGCACACATATGTTTATTGTGGTACTGTTTACAATAGCAAAGACTTGTAGCCAACCCAAATGCCCATCAATGATAGACTGGATAAAGAAAATGTGGCATATACACCCTGTGGAATACTATGCAGCCCTAAAAAAGGATTAGTTCATGTCCTTTGCAGTGACATGGATAAAGCTGGAAAGCATCATTCTCAGCAAACTGACACAAGAACAGAAAACCAAGCACAGCATGTTCTCACTCTAAGTGGGTATTGAACAATGTGAACACATGGACACAGGGAGGGGTACATCACCCGCTGGGGCCTGTCAGGGGGTGGGGATGGCTAGGAGAGGGATAGCAGGGTGTGGGGGGGATTGGGGAGGGCTACCATTAGAAGAAATGCCTAATGTAGATAACGGGGGGATGGATGCAGCAAATCACCATGATATGTGTATGCCTTTGTAACAAACCTGCATTTCTGTACATGTACTCTAGAACTTAATGTATAATTAAAAAAGAAAAGAAACGAAAAAAAGTGGGTTTACAAATCTCACAAGAACACTGGATTCATGTCGTGATAAAACTACTATCTTACAGAAAAGCTCTTTAATAAATGTATCAAGGGCATCTGTAAGAATGGCTTCAAAAAATTAAAAATCGTTGCAAGTTACTAAGGCATGTGGTGATCTGATTGGGGAACAGAACTGAAGTTTACTAAGAGTTTATAGCTGTAAGAGTTCAGTAGAGTAATAGCCTTTTAATTCTCCATCGGTTCAACACTCAACTAGAGACACTAGATATGTCAGGGCCAGTGAGCTTCTGAGGGCCTGTTGTGAGAATTTTGGCATTAAATTTAGCTAAGTCTGAATGAGATTTAAAGCTGTGTCAAGATGAACCTTTGATGTCTTCGTCATTAATTTCAGGCCTGAATCCTCTTTAGGCAGAACTCAATTCCTTGCATAATTTCTATTCCAGCCAAGTATACACTTAGACTGAATTCTTGGGCTAAATAAACAATGACTATGAAATATTATTCTCCCATTTATGTAATTATATGGCTTAACTCAGAAGGCTGGCTGCCTCTCTTAGATATCAGTAACGTTTTATTTCCCTCTCCTTTGAGACGTGCACAAGGCTTTGCTGCTGGTTCACAGTGTGGATGGATTGTGATCCTTTGAAGAAGGCTGACCCTGCTTTTTGATCATAGCTCATGAAAAATACCTATTAACATAAGATCTTGTTATCTTGTTCTAGAGGGAAAACTTAGTTATGTCTTTTATTTTCTTAAATTTTGCCTCTAAATTATTTTCTTAATTTTTTCTGAAATTTTATTTTCTTAACGTTTTGTCAGTTTTCACAGTATTTAAAAAAATCATATTCTATATTCTTAGAGCTGTAATATGAAAAAGGGTGTGGGAGAATTCTGACATTTGTAACTTCCTTTTGCTCAATGGAAATTTTTATTGTTATTTTAATTAAGTGTGTATGTACCATTTGTCATTTCGTTTCTCCAGTGAATATCACCATCAATTAAATGTCTCATTTTTTTCTTCCTCCCCACCCATAGTCCCTAACCTGGTTTCCAGTCAAACATTCTGTCAGTAATGCAGTAATGCATTCTCACATAATCCATGCCCAGAGCCTCAATATGGCCTTTATTTATTTATTTTATTTATTTTTGATGGAGTCTCTGTTGCCAGACTGAAGTGCAATGGTGCAATCTCGGTTCACTACAACCTCTGACTCCTGGCGTCAAGCAGTTCTCCTGCCTCAGCCTCCCTAGTAGCTGGGGCTACAGGCATGCACCACCACATCCAGCTAATTTTTTTATTTTTATTTTTAGTAGAGAAGGGTTTTCACTGTGTTGGCCAGGATCGTCTCAATCTCTTGACCTCATGATCCACCTGCTTTGGCCTCCCAAAGTGCTGGGATTACAGGTGTGAGCCACTGCGCCCAACGTCAGGGCCACTTTTGACTCAGCTCAGGGTATTCTACATATCTGATGAACAATAAATTATATTGATTATTCCTTTAAAGTTTATTCCCTGCCTTTATTTATCTCTTCTTCTTTCTTATAGCCACTCATCTCATCACCTTGGATCTAAATTATTGTAATTAATTAATTTTTATTATTCTAGGCATCGCGTTCCTTGTACAACACTGTGAGAAATACTTTGTTGTTCTGTTTTGTACCAATTGACATTGCTCCTAAAGCCTTACATTATGTGGTTTTGATGTGCTATAGAAATATATTTTCCTTGCCTTATTGTTTTCTTATTTTCTCACCTTCTTTTGACACCAAAAGCTCCCATACTTTATATACTCATCACTCTTTTCTTCTGTGCAATATTTTATACTTTTTGAAAATGAACAATAGACTAACATTTAAAAAGGACTTTAATTAGATAAGTTCATACTTATTGTGGCATCTTGGGATCAAATAGGATCAAATTGTCATCACAGATGTATAGGGATCCAAATTCTTACCAAGCACAACATGTGTTCGTATTAGCAGAGGACGCAGGGCAGTGGCAGGGAGAGTGTTTACAAGTGTGAAACTCTCAGAGGCCTTTGATAATTAAGATACAGCTTCCAGTTTCAGATGCAGTGTGACCCCCTTTGCACACCGAGTTGTGTTCTGGCTCTGGGAGGATGAGTGTTCACTGAGGACCAGCCTAATGCTGAGGTTGGGGCCCATCAGTTGGCATATTTTGCTTGACATGCCACCCAAGCTTATCTCCATGGACTGACTCCTAGCAGCATGCTAAAGGCAGAGTGGGCAAGCCCAGCAAGGATTACCATCTTATCAGTGAACTGCTTTAGAATTGCTATCTCATGGTAAACTAAAAAGCAGACTTACTTTTAGAAATTTACACAATTCTTTTTAAATTTTCGGCTTGTGCCACCTTAAGACCTGCACCGGGTTGGTCTGTTTCCACTGCCATCCATAACCTACAGACTTTAAACATCCAGGCAACATTAAACAATCCAGGCAACATGGTAGAACCTGCTAACATCATGCCTAGAGTGGGATTTAGTACGTAGCAACAGGAACCCATGCTAACTCCTTCATCTGCTAGTTGGTAAAATCCTATCAGACAATATTACACAGTGTACTGCTCAAAGGTCGAATTTTCTACAGTTATCCTTGAGATAAGAAGTGATTTTGAAGGCCAGCCATTATTATTTTCTTTCCAGAAAAAATTTTTTAAATTGTACTTTAGGTTCTGGGGTACATGTGCAGATCAAGCGGGTTTGTTGCATATGTGCATATATAACCAGGTGGTTTGCTGCCTCCATCCCCCTTCATCTATGTCCAGCATTCCTCCCCACATTATCCCTCCCCACCGCCCGCTGTCCCTCCCATAACCGCCCCCCCCAACTGACCCCGGTGTATGATGCTCATCACTGTGAGTCCACATGTTCTCATTGTTCGACACCTGCCTATGAATCAGAACATGTGGTGTTTGGTTTTTTGTTCTTGTGTCAGTTTGCTGAGAACGATCGTTTCCAGATTCATCCAAGTCCCTACAAAGGACATGAACTCATTGTTTTTTTTTTTTTTTTTTTTTTTTTTTTTTTTTTTGTGGCTGCATAGTATTCCATGGTGTATATGTGCCACATTTTCTTTGTCCAGTCTATCATTGATGGGCATTTGGGTTGGTTCCAGGTCTTTGCTATTGTACACAGTGCCACAAGGAACATACATGTGCATGTATCTTTATAATAGAATGATTTATAATCCTTTGGATATATACCCAGTAATGGGATTGCTGGGTCAAGTGGAATTTCTATTTCTAGATCCTTGAGGAATCACCACACTGTCTTCCATAATGGTTGAACTAATTTACACTCCCACCAACAGTATGAGTGTTCCTATTTCTCCACATCCTCTCCAGCATCTGTTGTCTCCAGATTTTTTAACAATCACCATTCTAACTGGCGTGAGATGATACCTCAGTGTAGTTTGATTTGCATTTCTCTAATGACCAGTGATGATGAGCATTTTTTCATGTTTGTTGGCCTTAAATTTGTCTTCTTCTGAGAAGTGTCTGCTCATATCCTTTGGCCACTTTTGAATGGGTTTGTTTGTTTTTTTTCTTGTATATCTGTTTTAGTTCTTTGTAGATTCTGGATATTAGCCTTTGTCAGAAGGGTAAATTGCAAAAATTTTTTCCCATTCTGTTGGTTGCTGGTTTGCTCTAATGATGGTTTTTGTTTTTGTTTTTGTTTTTGTTTTTTTTTTTTTTTTTTTTTTTTTTGCTTTGCAGAAGCTCTGAAGTTTAATTCGATCTCGTTTGTCTATGTTGGCTTTTGTTGCCATTGTTTTTAGTGTTTTAGTCATGAAGTCTTGGCTTATGCCTATGACCTGAATGGTTTTGCCTGGGTTTTCTTCTAGGGTTTTTATGGTGTTAGCTCTTATGTTTAAATCTTTAATCTATCTGGAGTTAATTTTAGTGTAATGTGTCACAAAGGGGTCCATTTTCAGCTTTCTACACGTTACTAGCCAGTTTTCCCAACACCATTTATTAAACAGGGAGTCCTTTCCCCATTGCTTGCTATTGTCAGTCTTGTCAAAGATTGGATGGTTTAGATGTGTGTTGTTGATTCCGAGGCCTCTATTTTGTTCCATTGGTCTATGTTTCTTTTCGGTAACAGTACCATGCTGTTTTGTTTACTGTAACCTTGTTGTATGGTTTGATGTCGGGTAGTGTGATGCCTCCAGCTTTGCTCTTTTTGCTTAGGATTGTCTTGGCTATGCAGGCTATCTTTTGGTTCCATATGAAGTTTAAAGTTGTTTTTTTCCATTTCTGTGAAGAAGGTCATTGGTAGCTTGATGGTGATACCATTGAATCTATAAATTACTTTGGGCACTATGGCCATTTTCACAATATTGATTCTTCCTAATCATGAGCTTGGAATGTTTTTCCATGTTTGTGTCCTCTTTTATTTCCTTGAGGAGTGGTTTGTAGTTCTCCTTGAAGAGGTCCTTTACATCCTTTGTTAGTTGTATTCCTAGGCATTTTATTCTCCTTGTAGCAATTTTGAATGGCAGTTTGTTCTCGATTTGGCTTTCTGTTTATCTGTTATTGGTATATAGGAATGCTTGTGATTTCTGCACATTGATTTTGTATCCTGAGACTTTGCTGAAATTTCTTATCAGTTTCAGGTGATTTTTGGGCTGAGACGATGGGGTCTTCTAAATATACAATCATGTCATATGCAAATGGAGACTATTTGATTTCCTCCTTTCCTAATCGAATACCTTTTATTTCTTTGTCTTGCCTGATTGCTCTGGCTAGAACATCCAATACCATATAGAATAGGAGTGGTGAGAGACAGCATCCTTGTCTAGTGCCAGATTTCCGAGGGAATGCTTCCAGCTTTTGCCCATTCACTATGCTATTGGCTGTGGGTTTGTCATAAATAGCTTTTTATATTTTGAAATATGTTCCATCAATACCCCCTTTATTGAGAGTTTTTAGCATAAAGGTCTGTTGAATTTTATTGGAGGCCTTCTCTGCATCTATTGAAGTAATCATGTGGTTTTAGTCTTTGGTTCTGTTTATGTGATGGATTACGTTTATGGACTTGCGTATGTTGAACCAGCCTTGCATCCCCAGGATGAAGCCTTCTTGATTGTGATGAATAAGCATTTTGATGTGCTGTTGCAGTCGATTTGCCAGTATTTTATCGAAGATTTTTGTGTTGATGTTCGTCATGGATATTGGCCTGAAGTTTTCTTTTTTAGTTGAGTCTTGACTGGGCTTTGATATCAGGATGATGTTAGTCTCATAAAATGAGTTAGGGAGAATTCCCTCTTTTTATATTTGTTTGGAATAGTTTCAGAAGGTATGGAACCAGCTCCTCTTTGTAGGTGTGGTAGAATTCCACTGTAAACCCATCTGGAACTGGACTTTTTTTGGTTGGTAGGCTGTTGATTGCTGCCTCAACTTCAGCCCTTGTTATTGGTCTATTCAGGGTTTCAACTTCTGATTTTGCCTTGGGAAAGTGCAAGTGTCCAGGAATTTATCTATTTCTTCCAGATTTACTGTTTTGTGTGCATAGAGTTGTTTGTAGTAATCTCTGATGGTAGTTTGCATTTCTGTGGAATTGGCGGTGATACCCCCTTTATCATTTTTTATTGTATCTATTTGATTCTTCTCTCTTTTCTATTAGTCTGGATAGCAGTCTGTCTATTTTGCTGATCTTTGCAAAAAACCAGTTCCTAGGTTTATTGATTTTTTAAGTGTTTTTTGTGTATATCTCCTTGAGTTCTGCTCTGATCTTAGTTATTTCTTGTCTTCTGCTAGCTCTTGAGTTTTTTCGATCTTACTCCTCTAGCTCTTTCAATTTTGATGATAGGGTGTCCCGCTATTATTGTATGGGAATCCTTTTAGGATGTTAACAACTTGCTTTATGTAGCTGGGTGCTCTTGTGTTGGATGCATATATATTTAGGATAGGTAGCTCTTCTTGTAAATAAATTTTAATTTTGTATGTTTAAGGTATATAACATGATGTTATGAGATACTGATAGTAGAAAGGTTACCATAATGAAGCAAATTAACATATCCATCATTTCACATAGTAACCCCTTTTGTTTGTTTTTGTGGCAAAAGCAGGTAAAATCTACTCAGTTAGTGTGAATTTCACGTAGAGTACAATGTGATTACCTGTAGTGCTCCTGTTGTGCACTAGATCTCTGCACCTGTTCCTCCTACAGATCTCCTACTTTGTCACCTTGGACTTATATGTCCCCGTTTCCCCATCCCTCCACTCCTGAAAAGCCCTGTTTTTTGCTCTATCTCGGTATACTTGATTTTTTAAATTATAGATTTGATATCTAAATGAAGGCATGCAATGTATTGATTTCTGTGCCTGGCTTATTTTATTTAGCACAATGTCCTCTAGGCTCATCATTGGGCAAATGGCAAGATCTCATTCTTTTTTAGAACTGACTATTACATACCCCAGTTTCTTTAGCCACTTGTCCCAAGAAGAATACTTAGGTTATTTTCATATCTTGGCTATTGCCAGGGACATTATCCTCAAACCAGTTAGGATGTTAAGCTGCCTGGGTGTGGTAGCAGTTATACAGATTTCTTATACTTGAGCCCAAGGTTAGGAGTAGGGCAAACTAATATAGAGGAGTAGCTCTATCACTTATCATCACAGGAAGCAGAGGAAATGTAAATTATCTGTGTCAAAACTTAATAAATTTATAATCTAATCAAATAATTTAAATTTAAAAATTAATAAAATTGAGATAGTAACTGCATACATTATAGGTGCTTTCAAGAATTAAATAATGTGCAAAGTGCAGTAAAGCACAAAGACACTTAAGAAACCTTAGCCATTTAAGAAGTATATTCATATGGAGGGGACAATAATTTATCCTTTAAGGCTATTAGTGTTTCTTTTAATTTTTCATTTATTTATTTGTTATTTATTTTATTCAATGGACCTACTTTTACAAACATAAATGTGTTGGAAGACCGTTACAAAAAAGAGATGAAAAGTAAATCCGTTCTTGCTTTGCTAGAAGCTCAGGCCAAGGTTAGTTGTTGCCTGGTTGGGGGAGATGGGATGGGAGCTGCATGTAGTCAGAGATCCCACTTCTCCCTAAGGGTAGAGGTCCGACAGTGCTCTCCAGGAGTGTCTGTGTTGAGGAACCCATAGATGTACTGTTGTCCCTCGATATCCTCAGAGGACTGGTTCTAGGACTCCCACGGAGAGCACAATCCATGAATGCTCAAGTTTGTTACATAAAATGGTGTACTACTATGCACACACCCCCATGTACTTTAAATCTCTCCAGATTATTTATGATATTAGTACCTAAACACAGAGTACATGCTTTGTAAATAGTAGTTATACTGTATTTTTAATTTTTTTTCTTTGTTGTATTATTATTTTATATTGTATTTAAAAAAATGTTTTCTCTCCATGGTTGGTTGAATTCACAGAAGTGAAACCCATAGATACTGAGGACTGTCTATAGTAAATGCTCCTGCCTCATCTCCACTCTCACAATGTCAGCTCACTTTATTCAAACACATTGGTGATCTAACTGTTTTGTGAATACTTAAGGTGCATTTGTGTCTTACCTTATGTTATTCACTGACCTCTTGCTCCTTGTTAATCAGTCTTTGTAGGATGGGTCCCTACTTGTCATTTTGTTTCAGCAGAACCATCATCTGAGAAAGGTCAAATCACACCCACTGGCAGAAGCTAACACCACATTTCAAAACCTACCAACCATATCTCTTCCCATTTTATTTATAGGATGGCTCTTGCCTTCTACTGAAATGATCTAGTTTGTTTACTGTCTACATCTCTTAAGCTCCAAGTATTCCAGTACTAGCAGTAGCCAAAAAAAAAAAAAAAAGAAAAAAAGAAAAAAAAAGTGGCTGAAATATAGCAGGTGCTCAGTAAATATTTCGGTAAGAATGAATGAACGATTATTTATTGGGCAACAACTATATTCCAGGCACTGTTTCTGGTGCCGAGCTGGACTGGTAATCAAAACAGTTACTATTATCCTCATATAGCTCAAAGAATGGTTGAATAAAAATTGTGGCTGAGAAACTGCAATGTGTGGAAAACATATCACACAAGGCAGGCATTTGTTGTTGTTTGTTGTTTTCCAAATTAACAACTGATTCTGTGTAGACATATAGAAACTGGCCAGCTACCAGAAGAGGGGAGTATAATAAAATGCCTAATAATCTTTAAACAAGATAGACATGCATATGTTAAAATAATACATTTGCTGATTAGAATGCATAATGCTTAATAAATGACATTGTATTTTGTATTCTTTATTATGCATCTGTCGAAATAGTCTTTGAAATAAAATATTAAATGAATAATATATATTTTTAACTATAGCTACATAAATTTGAGAGTTTATCCCTGTTTTCTTTCTTTTTTGATTATGTGTGTGTGCGTGCATGTGTTTGTGTGTGCATGTTTGTTAACATGATCTAAGTGAAAATGGTTGGTTTCCATAAAATGATGCTCTTGCTTCATTTAAAATAGTTGTCATGATTAAACATCCAGACAACTATTAAAGTATCTATCATGAAACAGAAGTAGAAAATTTCAAATAGAGCCCAACTATTTAGAGATTACTCTTCCTTAGTAACTTAATTGAAAAAGTAGATTGTTAACAAAAATGTCTAATGTGTATATTAAAATTTTAGCTCTCATAGGATTAGGTATCACTACTTTCTAAGAACAAAATTTCCTACTGCATGTTATTTTCCATTTTCTTTTCTTTCTTTTTTTTTTTTTTTGTTGTTGAGACAGAGTCTTGCTCCATTGCCCAGACTGGAGTGCAGTGGTGTGATCTTGGCTCATTGTAGCCTCCACCTCCCCGGTTCAAGTGATTCTCTTGCCTCAGCCTCCTGAGTAGCTGGGATTACAGGTGCATGACACCATGCCCAGCTAATTTTTGTATTTTTAGTGGAGATGGGGTTTCACCATGTTGGCCAGAATAGTCTCGATCTCCTGACCTCATGACCTGCACACCTCTGCCTTTCAAACTGGTCTAGTTGCCGTTTTCTTCCAATAACATGCAACCACTCTTTTCTGCACACTTTCCCTTGGCATTTATTATTTTCTGCTCTAATTTCCTGTTTAATCATTTTGCTCACCTAATGGCTGTGTTCCTAAGTAGAGAGAAAAGTGGCAGTTATCTCTTTTGAGATTTAGGGAGCTGGACACTTCTTGCAATAACTGTGTTAGACCTAGGTGAATTACTTCTACCAGGATTAATTTGAGCATTTATCTGGTAACATGGAACTTTCAAAGTTGAAGTCAGGACAACAGAAATGGACAATAGTGAGTACAGCTTTAATATTTTAAAATTGTTGGTTTTTACCTAGTTATTACTGAAAAAGTTTATTTCTTCTGTATTGGAGCAAAATTTAAATGTCTTCTATATTCCTCAGTTCCTTAAATAATAGTTAAAATAAAGGAAGCAATTGTGTTTTTATTTTGGGATTTTCGTTAAATATTGTAGATCTTGAAAAATATCAAATGGTTATGCTGTTACTTTTCTCTCAGGAGTTGCATATAAAGTGGAACTTTAAATAATATTCATAGTGGACATTTAATTATAAAATAGTGTTCAATTATTAAGCTTTGGTGAGAATATAATCAAGGAAATTAATTTAGCATTGTTTGTGTATGGTCTTAAATTAAAATTTATATGTTGATAATTAATTCTTTGACCTGTGGTTTAAAAAGTTCATCCGCAGAAGTTTGGTTCAATTTTAGAGGACCTCTGAACTGTTAAAATTTGATGAAAATTTTCCACTATGACTATTGGCCGGGGGAGATGGTGGTACTTCAGAATTTCAAAGAGTTTCATAATTCCCCCAATTAATTCACAGCTTTAAATACATATACATAGATAAGCAAAATAAAATTGAGAATTAGAAAAATAATACTTTCAAGCACTTTGTTATTTACAAAAACATTTTTAAAATTATTTTCACTGCATCCATGTACATCTAAATATTGTACCTCCTCAACTTTTTGTCTAATGTGTGCCAATAATAGGAATTTACTATTTTAATAATTTATATATTCATTTCTTTTTTTATTTTCATGGATCACTCTGTAGTTTCTGTATGTCAAACACTCTTTTCTAAAAGTGTAAATAGTTTGTGGTCTCAAAGAGCACAAAGTCTGATGACAGAGGCAACTGATAAACCAATAACCACAGTTTAGAATGATATGCACACCATCACAACTATGCCGAGTGCACGGTAAGCAAGTTTTGTAAAATGAAAAATATTTAAGACTTGTTTTATATTAGGTAGAAAATGGTGTGTAGAGAGGAGGAATAAAGGAAGAACATTCTAGGAAGAGCATATGAACTACAAGCAATAGGGATTATAGAATAAAAACTGATGGTTTCCAGTAAATAATAGACTGAATACATGTTGGTTTTTTGACAAATCCAAACAGAAAAAAAAAAGATATAGTTGAAAAACTGAACAGTGGAAATTGCAAGTACTAACAAATACAAATCTGTGATAATGATGACAATCATATATAGGGATAAATAGATGCTGAAAATTGATGATTTAGGAAAATGCTTCTTTTGAGTTCTCTGGAACACCTATGAAAATTGCTTGTTATGACTGGACTTCACTATACAAACAAACTTCCTGTGTATATGGTCATTACACAAATCTCCTTGTAAAATACAAAATACTTAATAAAAATATGTTATCTGAAATATTTGTTTTCTATATGAATTTTTGTCAAAACTTTTACAAAACTCTTTACAAATTATTAAAACACATAATGATTATGATGACAAGCTTTGACTCCTTTGTTGATTATTGCAGGTCCATTGTAATTATGCTATCTCAGTACTAAAACTTTTCCTAATGTCCTTATATCTCCTCTATTAAATCTTACCAATTTGGAACCAGATAGTTTTGTGACTAAGACATCTATATTGCAACAATGATTCTTATAACCAACTGTGACTCCACTTATCCAGATATGTATTTTAATAATTTTGTGTGGAGTTACATGAAACAAAAGGAATTATGAGTACTTTGTTTTGCTGCTTAAAATATAATACAATATAATATAAATATGATGTAATAATTTTGAACTAGACTGACCAAATATTTTTACTCCATTTCTCTGTAGAAGCAATCAGACAAAAGCTCTGTCTCCCTCAGAAATCAATCATCAAGTAAATTTGTCACCTAAAATCAGAACCAGCATCGCAACAGTGCAGAAAGAGAATAAATTGAGGAATCTTGGATTTATCTTTAACATATTATACACGTAACTCTCTAGAGTATAACACAGTTTTATGTTTTAAATTCTATGCCTTTCCACAAAACATAGTACTATATATTCTATATAAAAATCATCCCTTTTCAAATGTCATAAAATATTAACTGCTGTCACAAAAACAAACAAACAAACAAAAAACAGAATTTGGCCCTTAAAAAATCTTTTGGGATTATTTCAGTTTGGTTGTAATTTTGCTCTTTCAGCACGAAAACTATGCTCCATGTTCTTTTACTTCTATTAAATCCTAGCATTTCAGAACCAGGTAGTTTTGTGATGAAGACATCTATCTAACAGCAATCACCATTATGACCAGCTGTGACTCATAACTAAATTTACAAAGAAAGTTAAACATTATCTTCATTAGAAGATTTCTATTTTATTAGTTATGTCTCTTCTCATGTTTACAAGAGGATATCATTAAACTTTCTTCACTTAGTTACATAGTTCATATAATGATAGACCATAAAAACTTAAATGTGAAACATTTTGCAACTTTTGGCTTGTTTTGGAGGTTGATGCCACACATATCTTACAGGTCTTTCAATAGCATTTCAGCTCTTTGCAGTAAATATAGCCTTGGATAAAACACTTCGCAAAGTGCCAAATTTCCATGATGGTTCAATTCATGTTGTTAGTGAAAATATTTACTTATACCTAAGACTTATATTCTAATATTCGTGTTAAAAGCCCAGTTCAATATATGCATTAAACTCTACAATCTTTTTCATAAAGTTTTCACTTTGTTTTTCAGAGTAAGCTTTTCTCATGTATTCTGTAATAGTAATCCTCTCTGAGAGTAACGGAGTATCAGTGTTGGGATCTAACTCCTTGCTCTGCAATCCTTTTCCTTCACACTGTAAGTTTTCTGTCATTTCTAATAGCATTCTGCAAGCAATTGATCCAATCTCTTTAGCCAGCCAAACAAAAAAACAATACAAAACAAAATAAAACACCTCATAATTAAAATTTAAATATTTATTGAAAGGTAACAAGTGAGATACAGAAAACACATTCCACGTATTCTCTCTGTGCAATGCACAGTTGTCTGTCTAATATACACCTCAAACTCAGATCACTCCTTTTTATTTCAGATCTGTATTTTTATTTCCACTTGGATATGTCATAGACACTTTAAACTCTATACATCCAGAAATTTTCTCCAAACTTCATCTTAATTTCATTAATGTTTACAAGCAAAAGGAAAACAATCCAGTAAGCTGTGGGATTCCAGAATCTTGGAAACATTTTTGACGTCTCTCATGGGAGTTTGCTTTGCAGGAAAATAGCTCAAGTCCCACCAGTTCTTTCATGGACACAAGCTTCTCTCTGACTCCACTGCTACCATCTTAGAAGAAACACTGTTTTTAGTCCTGAATATTCCTTCAACAAGTCAATCTGTACATCTTTCTTCTTGTTTCTGTCAATTTTCTCATAATTCAATTATGGTGATATTTCAAAATATTAATGTGCCTTTTACTATTGTTTATTTTCATTTTTTGACATATAAAAGTCCACAGGTCCTGATGTGACTATCATACAAGGAAAAGTTAATTCCACTTTTAGCATTTCTACTAATAGATGCATCACCATTATTAAAATGCCAATATTACCATCTAATTGCTCTGCATAAAATTATTCAAAGAATACTCATTGCTTTTGCCATGAGATTCAACATCATTATTGTGGCCTAACAGACTCTGTATAGTCTGTTCTTCTAAACATCAGCCTCACCTTTACAAATTCACTATTTTTAATTTCCTCACCATTATCACTTTTATTAACTCAAAAATTTTTTTCACCTACTGGTCTTCAGACAATCCTCTGCATTTAATGTTCTTATCCCAGTAATTGCTTAGTAGTAACTACTTATCCTTCATGTCTCAAATGAAATCTGATACTTTTCAGAAGGGTTTTCTCAGACAGATAACGCTATGTGCTTTTTGCTTGTTACATCACTTTCTTTAATTCCATATCTTTTCTTTCTTAATAATTACAATTTTAAAGTAGCATTTGACATTAGCAGATAGTGTACTTGTAATCAAAAGAAAAGTAAAGCTAATTACTTAGAAATAAGTTGTAGGGAAAATCTGTTTACCAAGGAATAAGTGACAGTTATCACTTACATGACTGTAGCTGAACTACTGTGTTAAAATCTTTGTAGCATAGGAGAAGAAATAGTCCAATCTCCATTGAAACATAGCTGCCCTAAAGGAGAGTTGGCATACATATTCAGAGATAATGCTCAAAGAAGCAAATGGAGTTTCTTGGCAGTAATTAAAAGAAAATCTATAAAAGAAGAACAGCTCAGTGTTTCTCACGGGCTATAAAAAGTGACTATAAAAGAAATTACAGGGCTATTTATTGTTGGGATGATATATTGTTCTGTATATCATGATGGTGGTGGTCGTAATAATCTATAGAACTGAACGTAAAGCAAGAAAACCCCATATTTTACTGTATAATAATTTTAAGTACGAAATAAAGTGGCATATATATTATACACATATATATGTTATCACCAGTATGTAAACATATCTCATTCACTTTGAACTCAATGTGTTTATGAATGATCAGATGGATTTGATGCTTCCTTAACTTACCATTCATTCTTTACTTGTGATACCAACTCTTTGAGTAGAAATTTGCACAAATGGGGTGGGGCCAAGATGGCCAACTAGAAGCAGCTGCGTTTGGAGTCTCCTGCTGAAAAACAAACAAACAAAAAACCATAATAAGCAGGTGAATCCTCCACCAGCAATCAAGGTATCCAGGTTCTCTCATCAAAATTGGTTAGAAGGCTGGCATGACACACAGAGAGAAGGAAGAGCAGTGTGGTGTGGCAGCACACCTGAGAGCCACACTGGGAAAAAGAACCTCCAGCCCCCAAGCCAAGGGAGGTGGCGAGTGAGCGTGCTACCCATTGGGGGAAACTGCTATTTCCATGGAACTCTGCAACCCAAAGATGTAACCTGTGATACTGGGACTCAGCATCTCAACCCCAGAAAGCACAGATTCTTACAGCCTCTTAGCCGGAATCTGCTTAAACTTACCTGGGGAGAGGTGCGGACAGCACTGACAGCAGCTGCCTGCAGTCTAAGCCCTTTGAACTCCTTGCGGGAGGGGCAGCAGCCAGGCCTGGGAATTGTGACTGCCTAAAAAGCTAAGGAGGCTGGACAGCTTGGTCCCAAGACTTGTCCTAGCAGCCCAGCACACTGGCTGGGGCAGACGGCAGCCAGAGTGCCTTTTCAGGCCTGACCTTGAACCATCCTTCCTCACTGGGTGGAGCTTCCCTGAAGGAATGCCAATAACTCCAGCTACAGGCTCAGGAACAGAATTTGGATCTCCCTGGGCCTGAGCCTCTACGGGCAGGGATGGCTGCAATCTTTGCAGACCAGCATACGTAGCCTCTTCTTCTGGTAGTTCTGAGGAATCCGGGCAGCCCAGACAAGTGGGTTTCCCCCTAGTGAAGCACACTCTCTCCACCAGTGGACAAAGTGCTTGGTTAAATGTTTGCTGCTCCCTATGTCACCCAACTGGGTGAGACCCTCCAAGAGGACTTGTCAGACACCCTATACAGGAGCTATCCTACCAGCATTAGGTTGGTGCCTCTGGAGGTCAGAGGTCCCAGAAGAAGGAGGAGGCACCCATCTTTGTTGCTCTCCAGCCTCCTTGAGTAACATCTCCAGGTACGGGAGCCAATCAGATCAATAGTGCCTGAAGTGAATCCCCAGCAAACTGCAGCAGCCCTACTGAAGAGGGACCTGACTCTTGCAAGAAAAACAAGCAAGCAGAAAGCGATAACACCATCAACAACATCAAATTCCCATATCAAAACCCCATCCAAGAGTCAGCAGCCTCAAAGACCAAAAATAGACAAACTAATGAAGACGAAAAAGAATGAACAAAAAAATGCTGAAATCCCAAAAAGCCGGAGTGCATCTTCTCCTCCAAATGATTACAACATTTTTCCATCAAGGGTACAGAAGTGGACGGATGATCAGATGGATGAATTGACAGAAATAGGCTTCAGAAGATGGGTAATAAATATCTACATTGAACTACAGAAACATGTTCTAACCCAAAGCAAGGAAGCTAAGAACCTTGATGAAAGTTTAGAGAAATTGCTAACTTGAATAAACAGTTTAGGGAGAAATATAAATGACCTGATGGAGCTGAAAAACATAGCATGAAATCTTGATAAAGCAGAGACCAGTATCAGCAGCTGAATTGACTAAGGAGAAAAGAGGATATCAGAGTTTGAAGACCACCTTACTGAAATAAGGCATGCAGGCAAGAATAAAGAAAAAAGAATGAAAGGAATGAACAAAGCCTCCAAGAAATATGGAACTTCAAAAAAGACCAAACCTATGATTGATTACAGTACCAGAAGGAGACGGGGAGAATGGAAACGAGCTGGAAAATGCACTTTGGGATATTGTCCAGGAGAACTTCCCCAGCCTAGCAAGACAGGCCAACATGCAAATTCAGGAAATACAGAGGACACCTTAAGATACTCCATGAGAAGAGCAACCCCAAGACACATAATTAGCAGATTCTCTAAGGTCAAAGTGAAGGGAAAGTTGTTAAGGGCAGCCAGAAAGAAAACCCAGGTCACCTACAAAGGGAAGCCCATCAGACCAACAGCAGACCTCTCAGCAGAAACTCTGCAAACCAAGAAGAGATTGGGGGTCAATATTCAGCATTCTTAAAGAAAAGAATTTTCAATCCAGAATTTAATGTCCAGCCAAACTAAGCTGCATAAGCAAAGGAGAAATAAAATCTTTTATAGACAAGCAAATGCTGAGGGATTTTGTTACCACCAGGCCCTGCAAGAACTCCCGAAAGAAGCACTAAGTTTAGAAAAGAAGAACCAGTGCCAGCCACTGCAAACACACACCAAAATATAAAAATCAATGGCACTATGAAGAAACTGCATCAACTGGCATGCAAAATATCCAAATAGCATCATGATGACAGGATCAAATTCACAGATAACATACTAATTTTAAACATAAATGGGCTAAATGCCCCAATTAAAAGACACAGATTGGCAAATTGGATAAAGAGTCAAGACCCATCAGTGGGTTGTATTCAGGAGATCCATCTTATGTGAAGAGACATACACAGGCTCAAAATAAAGAGATGGAGGAAAATTTATCAAAAAAATGGAAAACAGAAAAAAAAGCAGGGCTTGCAATCCTAGTCTCTGACAAACAGACTTTAAACCAACAAACATCAAAAAAGACAAAGAAGGACATTTATAATGGTAAAGGGAACAATTCAACAAGAAGAGCTAACTATTCTGAATATATATGCACCCAATACAGGAGCACCCAGATCCATAAAACAAGTTCTTAGAGACCTACAAAGACACTTAGACTTCCAAACAATGATAGTGGACGACTTTAACAACCCACTGTCAGTATTAGACAGATTAATGAGACAGAAAATTAACAAGGATATTCAGGACTTGAACTCAGCTCTGGATCAAGTGGACCTAGTAGACATCTGCAGAACTCCCTATCTCAAATCAATAAAATATACATTCTTCTCAGTGCCACATGGCACTTATTCTAAAATTGACCACATAATTGGAAGTAAAGCACTTCTCAACAAATGCAAAATAACAGAAATCAATACAGTCTCTCAGACCACAGTGCAATCAAATTAGAACTCAGGGTGAAGAAATTCACTCAAAACCACACAATTTCATGGAAATTTAACAACCTGCTCCTGAGTGACTCCTAGGTAAATAATGAAATGAAGGTAGAAATCAAGAAGTTGTTTGCAACCAGTGAGAACAAACTGACAATGTACTAGAATTTCTGGGACACACCTAAGCAGTGTTTACAGGGAAATTTATAGCACTAAATATCCACCTCAGAAAGCTAGAAAGATTTCAAATTGGTACCCTAATATCACAATTAAAAGAACTAGAGAGGCAAAAGCTGGCAGAAGACAAGAAATAACCAAGATAAGAGGAGAATTGAAGGAGACAGAGACAGAAAAACTCTCCAAAAAATCAATGAATGAAGGAGCTTTTTTTTTTAAAAGTAACAAAATAGATAGATTGCTAGCCAGACTAATAAAGAATAGAGATAAAAGTCAAGTAGACACAATAGAAAATGATAAAGGAGTTATCAACACTGACCACCCAGTTATGCAAACTACCATCAGATAATACTATAAATACCTCTTTGCAAATAAACCTGAAAATCTAGAAGAAATGGATAAATTTCTGGATGCTTACCCCTTACCCATACTTATTCTATTCAGGAAGAAGTCAAATCCCTGAATATGCTCTGAAATTGAGGCAGTAATTAATAGCCTACCAACCAAATAAATGCTCAGGACCAGATGGATTCATGGCTGAATTCTACTAGAAATACAAAGAGGAGCTGGTACCATTCCTTCTGAAACTATTCTAAACAGTCAAAAAGGAGGGACTCCTCCCTAACTCATTTAATGAAGCTAGCATCATCCTGGTACCAAAACCAGGAAGACACACAACAAAAAAGGAAACTTCAGGCCAATGTACCTGATGAACATTGTTGTGAAAATCCTCAATAAAATACTGGCAAACTGAATCCAGCAGCACATCAAAAAACTTATTCATCATGATCAAGTTGGCTTCATCCCTGGGATGCAAGGTTGATTCAACATATTCAAATCAATAAATGTAATCAATTACATAAAGAGAACCAAAGACAAAAACCACATAGTTATCTCAATAGATGCAGAAAAGGCCTTTGATAAAACTCTACATCCCTTTATGTTAAAAACTCTCGACAAACTAGGTATTGATGGAAAATATATAAAAATAATAAAAGGTATTTATGCCAAACCTACAGCCAATATTATATTGAATGGACAAAAGCTGGAAGCATTCCTTTTGAAAACCAGTACAAGACCAGGATGCCCTCTCTCCCTACTCCTATTCAACATAGCATTGGAAGTTCTGGCCAGGGCAATCAGGCAAAAGAAAGAAATAAAGGATATTCAATAAAAAGACAGGAAGTCAAGTTGTCTCTGTTTGCAGATGCCATAATTTTATATATAGAAAACCTCATAATCTCAGCCAAAAAACTTCTTGAACTGTTAAGCAACTTCAGCAATGTCACAGGTTACAAAATTAATGGGTATTTTGAATTTTACTCAATGGTAGTTGATTGACCTTGTTTAGCAAAAATATTACATATTAGCAAGCAATTGGCATGGGTATCACTAGAATTTCTCTAGTACCCCAAAATTATACTAAAAATACTAAAATTATTCTGAAAAATGCAACTTTTTGTAAGTATGGCTTAGCAAACACCAAATCTAAGCAAATTTAGCTATTATAGTAAGATACAAGATATATGTGAATCTTGAGGGAATCATGGGTATTTTCCATTTTTCCTATTGTAACTATTCTCTCTAGTTGTTTTTTTCTCATTTTTTTGGCTAAACAAAATTATTCAAGAATCATCTTGGGCTAATTCAAAGCAGGGTGTGCTCTTATAGAATTACTGTCTGTTAGTGTAGGCAGTGAAATTTGGTGCAGCATCCTCAGAACTCAGAGGCCTTCAGCTACAGCTGAACTATTGATGCACTTTTCAGAATATGGCACTTACTTCATTGTGTGGCTTTTACAGATGATAACCAGACTGCTTTAAATTTTGCTCTTAATGCAGCAGAGGAAATACCAATGAAAATAATTTTAGCACCATTTTGTTAAATAGCATTCTGTTTGTGAGTAGGTCTTACATCAACAAAAATGGGAGCTAGACTATTTTAACATATTTTTCTGAACAATGAGTTTGTCATTTAATAGATGTTTGAAAACGGTGACGATTTTTGCTTGCACTCAATGGATTTATTTCAAATGGCTTGGAAACAGGATAGCTACACACCAGCCAGCAAAACTACTTTAAAATAACTGCTTCCTCAAATGCAAGGCAGCTGGATTATTGAAATTTCAAATATACTTAAATTTTAAACTTATTCTAGGTTATAAAATAACTATACATATATTTACATAAGTTACTTTTCTCCCTTGCTGTCCATACTGCATAGAAATGTCATTGCTAAAATTGTTTCCTCCCGGAAGTATATTAGACAAATGTACTGGTGAGCTTGCTGAAAACTCACAACATCAAATAGGACATAGCACACAGTGAGCATAATATAAACTTGCAGTTCCAAGTTCAGCTAGTGATAGAGGATTTTTTCAACAATAATGCATTTGTAACATTTGATGAAATAATTAAAGTTTACAAAATATGCTCAGTGCAATATTGAAAGCAAATTTTGAGTAAAAAGCATCCAGGGTCGTAGAAGTAAACATTGTTTCTTCTTGCCTACATCTGGAGTTGCCTTAAGTTTACAAAATCAAGTGAATTTCTTCAGACATTTTTCAATCTTACAAGATCTTTTGCCTCAACAAAATTGAAACATTCTCGATGTATGGATTATACAAGCATAACCATTAGCATCCGACTGACGGACAAGCTATGTTTATAACTGCTTTTAAAGAACCATTTACCATTGTCTATTGTAATCCTGCTTGCTGAACAAATGCCATTTTAAGGTAGAGTGACAAATACAGGCATTTCCATTTTTTTGCATTATTATCATCTACTAGAACCATGGTTTGAAAGAATTTTTGTGTGATAATGCCAATTGTAAAATAAGATTCTCTTTTGTCCATTTAGCAAATATTTTGCTTTATTTTGATGACCCAGAAACACTCACTATTAAACAATAGGTGACTTTGATCAACTACTTAAAAATCATACTTATTCTAGTACACGAATTTTTGATGTGCAGTGCCATCTAAGTGAAGTTTTCTCTGTCTCGATTCCATTGTCATTCAGGGCTGAATACTGCATTGCTGTTGGCACATCCCTGGCCTTTATGTAACAGCACCACCACCAACTGCAACAACCACAAATGTCTCCAGATATTGCCCAAGGTTCCCTGGAGATAAAACCTTCTTCAGATGAGAACTACTCATTTGAATCGTCAGTACTAATATAAACAGGAGGTGGCAGGGATTAATGTCCACATTATTTATATTTTTGAATTTATATTTCTTCTTTTTCCCATAAGATCTATGGATTGCATTGATTGTTGAAATTTAAAGATGTATGCATTGGAGAAGAAAAGGTCTGAGCGTTGCTTGTATAATCCCTGCTCCTCATTTTAAATGAACTTTATGCAATAGAGAATGAAGAAATTATAAGTATATAATAATGTATAAAATTGGAAAAAATGTTGGAAAAAGTACAATATAATGCAGGATCTGGAGACAATAGATCAGAGTGGAAATTTATTTAGTACAGAATGAAAGATACCTATCTGTAGATTTATTTATAAATGTAAAGAAACATTTTATCTAAGCTCAGTGCTTCACGTTTGAATGTCCCCTAATCTTTACTTATAATTTACCAAGATTTTATAGTACCATATTCCACCTTTTCTACATAGTGTCTCCAAAATGCACAAGGTAGAAAACTCTATGTTTGGGCATTTTTATGGTTATGAAATTTGAATGGAATGATTCTTGATCATTTGATTTAAAGTCTGTTTTTTTTTTTTGTTTTTTTTTTTCTTGACTTTTCCTAAGTGTGTAATCTTACGCTGTTTTCAATAGAGGCATCACTCTCTTCTCTTCCTTTCGGATTTTAAGTTCTGGTCATAAACTAGTAATTTTCACTAATTATTGGGAAACTACCATTACCAGTTCTCAGGGTACTAAATATGTATCCATTTGTTCTCTCTCTCTCCCTTATTTTCCCTTGTCATAAATTATTCTTACATTGATGAGCAATTCTCTTGCAAGCAAAGTAGGTGAATTCAATGATGGAGAAAAGAGGTAGGAAGACTGACTGTGGACAGGCTCAGGTTACTATCCCTAATCCAGTTCACCAATAATAATAATGTTGTAATTTCATCTGTCTCTAGATCTAGTATTTAATTGTAAATAAGAGGCATTAATCTAAATCCAGCACTTAAAGTAATTTCAAGGGTTGCATTTAACATTTAACAAATCTAAAAGGAAAGTGGTTAATTGTCTAACAGGTACTTCTTTTGGAATTTTGGCTTTAGAAGTACTAGCATAAAATTACAAATAATATAATACATGGTTTTAAATCTTGTTATTGTGGAGTAATACAAATGAACCTACCTGAACTGGGATATTTAAGCATGTGTGACTTTTGTGAAGTTCTACCTTAAAGAGTAACTGAATCAATTATTTCTCAATTATGATGCCTTTTTAAAATTAAGTAGTGTTTACTTTTAGGAACTCAGTAATCTCTTACATTAATTCTCTCAAATAGCATCATCTAAAAAAGATACTTTGTTTTTTGTGGAATATCTCTATTTATAGTCACTCTGTGTACTCTTCAAATATCTGATTGGACAGATTGAGAATCAGCCTATTTTTAAAAAATTAATTTTCTTAACATAGCTTGTTTAACAAAGCAAATGGGAGACTTCTACAAAGGGCCCCAAACCAGAGAATTGAACAGAAAACAAAAGTAAATTTATTCTTTTCAGTTATTTTATTTTTTAGAAGTAATTTGTTGTTGCTCTAAAATACAAATTTGTATGGTGTGTGTGTAAAAGATAGATTGGAGTAAGTTAAACATTCTAGGTTATTATATTGCGTTATCAGATGAAATGTCCTTTGGTGCATGAAAAACAGAAAAACTATGCTGTAGTGAATAAACTACTGAAAAAGTCAGACTTTTGGATTACTATTATGTACTATTAAAGGGAAAAATCTATTTCTGAATCTCTTTCTAGTATTATACATATAGTAGCTTAATATCTCCTAATGTATCATCCCTTTATAAAGTGTGTTGAAAATGATACATGCTCAATGATACATGTCTCTTCAGAGAGTTGTGGAGAGACACAAATAGGCATAATATTTTTAAATGCAGGTAAATAACGATGATAAAATTTTTGTTTTTGGAGAGCTTGAATATAAGAAACAAAATGTAACAGAACAAAAAGAAAAAAAAATATTTGTATTGTCCCCTGTGGATGAGCTATCTTGGGTCACTTTCCCTGTTTTTTTCTTTCTTTCATTCTGAAACTGGCTCGCTATTTAGCTTGATGGATATTACTGTGGAATAAGATTTTTGTGTTTGCTGTTTTTTGGTATTTGTTCTGAAGTATTAGATCACTTAATATTGAAAATATTAAAGTCGTAGATTCATTCCAGATGACTTTAAAGTGCTGTTTCCTTCTTTAGAAAATATGGTCCTTTTTTAAAAAGGACTCCTTGATTTTGCTTTGCCATTACAAGAAAAGTTAAATTTAAAAATAGCAGAGCAGACTCTTCCAATTCTAATATTTCATGATAATTATCTTATAAGCAACGTGACATAAATTTGTTTCCAACTGCACTTAATAATTTAATTATAGAAAACAAGGGTGAAAAACCCCTTGTCTTTGACTACCGCTTAAATCACCACCTGAAGAATTCTGAGCACACATATATCTCATGAAATTTTATACCTCAAGGACACATTGCTCTTCCTTGATAACATAACATTGACTTAAAAGAAAAACATAAGAAAAAATACGCTACAGAATGTTCCCTTTTTTACATGCTACGACTAAAAAGAGCTACATGTATATATGTCGGTTTTAGTATTCACTTTTCAATTCTGTCTTATTTTCAGTTTTTGTTATGAGAATAAGTCAGTTTCCCACTTCCATTTTATTTTTTAAAATCAATTATATATTCATTAAATATTTATTTAACCTGGATAAGTTTAAATGTTTATAACCCAAAATACAACATTCACTATACTATTTTTAATTTCTTGTGATATAAATTCAAGCAAACGATTTCCTTTAACTTCATCTAACATTCTACCATTAACAAATTTGAGCCAGGCATGGTGGCATGCACATGTAATTCCAGTTACTGGAGAGGTTGAGGTGGGCAAATTCCTCGGGCATAGGAGTTCAAGATCAGCCTGGGCAGCTTAATGAGACCTTGTCACTTAAAAAAATAATAATAAAGGACAGTAAATTGGCTGTTCTCTCTCAGTGGTATATAGATGGCAATCTGTATAAAATAATTTTGAAAATGTCCATACTGTTGCACAATGCTGTAACTTATAAAAAATCTATACAATGAAAGATATTACTGTTCATTAGCTTTGTTGCAAGGTTTACATATCTAACTGGCATAAGCATTTGTGAAAAAATTAATTATGTACAAAAATAAGAAAGAGAACTCATTTCTTCTCCCATAAGGAAATTGTTGGGTTTTCCTTTTGTCATCCTTAGAAAGGTACATTTTTATCACCTGCATTGAAATATATTAACAATGTCCCTAAAAATCCAAAACGAATGGTGTGTCCAATGACAGCTTACCTTGGGTTATATCTTTACAATTCAAATTAAAGATGCCATTTTCAGTTGTATGTGGTGTTTAAATGATCTATGTAATCTTTACAGGAGAAAATCAGTGTTTCAAATATCTATAAAGTTAAATAAATTTTTAATATAAGATTCAGCAGGATTGTTGTTGCTTTTTAACCAAATCAGATAATTAATGTTAAAGTATTTTTAAGATCTATGAATAATAAATACACTTAGCAACATTTTTCAAATTAAATAATTGCTTGTCTAAGCACAAGCTTAGGCAGGTTCCTTGAATTTCTAGGCAGTAGAGCTATTTCATGTAATTTTGACATTATATTAATAATCTTTATTAAATAATCTGTATTAAAATTTATTTCATACTGATTATAGATGGCACTTGTCAAATGTTTCCTTACAAAAAGTTGCATATTTGGCAACCAGCTATATCTGTCTTTAAAAGTTATGATTGTATGCTGAAACAGCTACATTTGATATATAGCAAAGAATTGGATTACCAACTCTGTGTGGAATTGTATATATATATAATTATATATTATATAACTATATAGATATAACTATATATAGTTATATAATATATAACTATGTAATTATATATATAACTATATTTATATTTATATTATATATAACTATATAAATACATATATAATATATATACATAACTAATAAATAAATTCCAAGAACCTCTGCATCTGAGCAAAATGTGTACATTATAGTATGCATTTTGCTCAGATGCAGAGGTTCTTGGAATTTATTTATTAATGTTATGTAATCATTACAGTAGAATTTTTAAATATATATTTCCATAGGAAATAATTGGGCATCCACCACATCATCCTAATTTTGCTTTTACTGACTTATTTTTATATTATAAACTTAAAATTGAAAAGGGTGCCCATTTTTCTTCAATTAATAATGTAAAAAGACTGCATTGATGTGGTTAAATCTCCAGTACCTTCAGTTCTTTAGAGATGAAGTAAATGGCTGGTATCATTGCTTACAAAAGTGTCTTGACCTGGGTAGAATTTATGTTGATAAATAAAGTTTATATTATTTATTTATTTTAATTCAATTTTCTAAATGAACTTTTAGAAGTCTCCTTGTATAATCAAGTTGTTTCTTTAATGAATAAAGAATTGTAAAGGGTTGAACCAAGACAAACCAAATAATTTGTGGGGATTTTGATAAAATATTAAGAATTTTAAGACAGTGACAGTAGAGTGTATATATATATATATATATATATATATATATATATAAAATTGTACTTTAGGTTCTGTGGTACATGTGCAGATCATGCAGAATTGTTGCATAGGTGGCAATGTGGTTTGCTGCCTCCATCCCCCTGTCAGCTATATCTGGCATTTCTCCCGATGTTATCCCTCCCCAACCTCCCTATCCCCATTGTCCCTCCCCTATTCCTCCTGCAACAGACCCCAGTATATGATGCTCCCCTCCCAGTGTCCATGTGTTCTTATTGTTCAACACCTGCCTGTGAGTGAGAACATGCAGTGTTTGATTTTCTGTTCTGTGTCAATTTGCTGAGAATGATGGTTTCCAGATTCATCCATGTCCCTACAAAGGACAGGAACTCATCATTTTTTATGGCTGCATAGTATTCCATGGTGAATATGTGCCACATTTTCTTTATCCAGTCCATCATCAATGGGCACTTGGGTTGGTTCCAAGTCTTTGCTATTGTGAACAGTGCCGCAATGAACATACATGTGCATGTGTCTTTATCATAGAACGATTTATAATTCTTTGGATATATACCCAGTAATGGGATTGCTGAGTTAAATGGAATTTCTATTTCTAGGTCCTTGAGGAATTGCCACACTGTCTTCCACAATGGTTGAACTAGTTTACACTCCCACCAACAGTATAAAAGTGTCCCTAATTCTCCACATCCTCTCCAGCATCTGTTGTCTCCAGATTTTTTAATGATCGCCATTCCAACTGGCATGAGATGGTATGTCAGTGTGGTTTGATTGGCATTTCTCTGATGACAGTAGAATATTAAGCCAAGCTGAGGCCCTACTCAGCATGGGGCCCTGTATGTAATTGCAAGACTTGTGTGCCCATGAAGCCACACAAATTAGATGAGAATACCAAACAATTGTAGGAAGAATATTGAGTATTTTTGATTAAATATAGTAAACAAGGTCCCAAATTAATTCTCTCAGTTCAAAATGAAGTTGTTTTTGAATGTTAAAGTTGAAAGGGGGAAAAAAAACAGTTATATACATAATAAGCGATTGGTATTCATGAAGAGAGATTGTCCTTAGCTAGCCTTCAGAGTTTCTAAGGAAGAAAGAAGGATTCATTGACATATCCAGGTCACAGAAAACTTGTTTGCTGAGACAATCTTCCTCTCAATTATAAAATTTAATCCCTGGAAAAAGTACATAACCATTATGTAACAGTAAACATAATATTTTTTTAAAATCTCGCAAGAAAACCCCATAACTAAAAAACAAAGAAACAAACATTTCATTGTACATGTAAGGAAATGCTCTATATGTTTGGCCACCTGGGAGAATAAGTTTTCTTGTTTTGTTTTGCTGTTTTCCTGGTTAGCGCCTGAGTTAAACCAATGGGCCAGTAAATCTGGTAGAAATTAATTAGTCACTTAGAGTGAAGTATTATCAAATTTTAATAAAAAGTAAATATATTTAAAACAGTGCCTTCAGGAGTATAAAACATGGAATATTCAGAAAACATAATTAACTGTCCGTATTGAAGATTTTCCTAGTGTCCATAATAAAAATCATTATAGTGAGTGAATAAGAGTAAATGACTGAATATTTAATTGTTTCAATTTTTATAGCAGAAAAGGTTGTCACAAAGTACATTTTTAAATATAAACTGTATTTATAGACATCCAAACAAAAGTAATAAAAACAGAAGGAGAATTTTACCAACCAATTACCAAATGTACAATTAGTGTTTGTAGAAAGTTGCAAACAAAAATCTAATTTGGTTTTATTAATTGTAATTGGATCCTATCCTGTTTTTAAATGGTTATACTTTAAATTCTGAAATACATGTGCAGAACACGCAGGCTTCTTACATAGGTAAACATGTGCCATGGTCTTTGCTGCACCCATCAACCTGTCATCTATATTATGTATTTCTCCTAATGCTATCCCTCGCCCCATCCCCCACCCATTGACAGGCTTCAGTGTATAATGTTTACCTCCATGTGTTCATGTGTTCTCATTGTTCAACTCCCACTTATGAGTGACAACATGCGGTGTTCAGTTTTCTGTTCCTGTGTTAGTTTGCTGAGAATGAGGGTTTCCAGCTTCATTCATATCCCTGTTAAAGACATGAACTCATTATTTTTTATGGCAACATAGTATTCCATGGTGTATGTGTGTCACATTTTCTTTATCCTGTCTATCATTGATGGGCATTTGGGTTGGATCCAAGTCTTTGCTATTGTAAATAGTGCTGCAGTAAACATATGTGTGCATGTGTCTTTATAGTAGAATGATTTATAATTCTTTGGGTATATACTCAGTAATGGGATTGGTGGCTCAAATGGTATTGCTGGTTCTAGATCCTTGAGGAATCACCACACTGTCTTCCACAATGGTAGAACTAATTTACACTCCCATTAGCAATGTAAAAGCATTTCTATTTCTCCATATCCTCTCCAGCATCTGTTGTTTTCTGACTTTTTAATGATCACCATTTTAACTGGTGTGACATGGTATCTCATTGTAGTTTTGATTTGCATTTATCTAATGACCTGTGATGATGAGCTTTTTCTCATATGTTTGCTGGCCATATAAATGTCTTCTTTTGAAAAGTATCTGTTCATATCTTTCACTCACTTTTTGATGGTTTTTTTTTTTTTTTTTTTTTTTTTTGTAAGTTCCTTTAGGTTCCATGTACATTCTGGATATTAGCCCTTTGTCAAATGGATAAATTGCAAAGTTTTTCTCCCATTCTGTAGGTTGCCTGTTCACTCTGATGATAGATTATTTTGCTGTGGAAAAGAAGCAGAAGCTCTTTAGTTTAATTAGATCCCATTTGTAAATTTTGGCTTTGGTTACAGTTGCTTTTGATGTTTTAGTCATGAAGTCTTTGTCCATGCATATGTCATGAATGGTATTACCTAGATTTTCTTCTAGGTTTTTCATGGTTTTAGGTCTTACGTTTAAGTCTTTAATCCATCTTGAGTTAAATTTTATATAAGGTGTAAGGAAGGGGTCCAGGTTCAGTTTTCCGCATATGTCTAGCCAGTTTTTCCAACACCATTTATTAAATAGGGAATCCTTTCCCCATTGCTTGTTTTTGTCAGATCAGATGGTTGTATATATGTGATGTTATTTCTGAGGCCTCTGTTCCATTCTATTGGTTTATGTATCTGTTTTGGTACCAGTACCAAGCTATTTTGGTTACTGTGGCCTTGTTGTATAGTTTGAAGTCAGGTAGTATGATGCCTCCAGCTTTGTTCTTTCTGCTTAGGATTATCTTGCCTATATGGGCTCTTTTTTTGGTTCCATATGAAATTTAAAGTAGTTTTCTTTCCTTCTTTCTTTCTTTTTTTAATAAATTCTATGAAGAAAGTCAATGGTAGCTTGATGGGAATAGCATTGAATCTATACATTACTTTGGGCGTATGGCCATTTCATAATATTGATTCTTCCTGTCCGTAAGCATGGAATATTTTCCCATTTCCTTGTGTGCTCTCTTATTTCTTTGAGCAGTGGTATGTAGTTCTTCTTTAAGAGGTAGTTCACATCTTTTATAAGTTGTATTTCTAGGCATTTTATTCTCATTGTAGCAATTGTGAAAGGGAGTTCACTCATGATTTGGCTCTCTGTTTGTCTATTATGTGCATAGGAATGCTCATGATTTTTGCACATTGATTTTGTATCCTGAGACATCGCTGAAGTTGCTTATCAGCTTAAGAAGTTTTTGGGCTGATACTATGAGATTTTCTAAATATACAATCATGTCATCTGCAAACGGAGACGATTTGACTTCCTCTCTTTCTATTTGAATACCCTTTATTTATGTCTTGCCTGATTGCCCTGGCCAGAACTTTCAATACTATGTTGCATAGGAGTGGTGAGAGAGGGCATCCTTGTCTTGTGCCAGTTTTCAAAGGGAATGTTTCCAGTGTTTTGTCCATTTGGTATGATATTGGCTGTGGGTTTGTCATAACTAGCTCTTATTATTTTGAGATATTTTCCATCAATACCCAGTATATTGAGTGTTTCGAGCATGAAGGGGTGTTGAATTTTATTGAAGGCCTTTTCTGCATCTGTTGAAATAATCACGTAGTTGTTGTCATTGGTTCTCTTTATGTGAAAGATTATTGATTTGCATAGGTTGAACCAGGCTTGCATCCCAAGGATGAAGCTGACATGATTGTGGTGGATGAGATTTTTTATGTGCTGCTGGATTCAGTTTGCCAGTATTTTATGGAGGATTTTGACATTGATGTTCATTAGGGATATTGGCCTGATATTTTCTTTTTTGTGGTGTCTCTGCCAGGTGTTGGTATCAGTATCAGGATGATGCTGGCATGAATTAGGGAAGAGTCCCTTGTTTTCTAGTGATTGGAATAGTTTCAGAAGGAATGGTACCAGCTCCTCTTAGTACCTCTGGTAGAATTAGTCTATGAATCTGTCTTGGCTTTTTTTGGTTGGTAGGATATTAATTGCTGCCCTAATTTCAGAACTTGTTATTGTTCTGAACTTGTTATTGTTTCAGAACTTGTTATTGTTATTCAGGGATTCGACTTCTTCCTGGTTTAGTCTTGGGAGGGTGTATGTTTCCAAGAATTTATTAATTTCTTCTAGAGTTTCTAGTTTATTTGTGTAGGGGTGTTTATCGTAGTCTCTGAGGGTTAATTCGTATTTCTGTAAGATTAGTGGTAATATCCCCTTTATCATTTTTATTGTGTCTATTTGATTCTTCTCTCTTTTCTTCTATATTAGTCTGGCTAGTGTTCTGTCTATTTTGTTAACTTTTTCAAAAAATCAGATCATAGATTTATTGATTTTTTTGAAGGGTTTTTTTTGTGTCTCTGTTTCTTTCAGTTCTTCTCTGATCTTAGTCACTTCTAGTCTTCTGCTAGCTTTTGAATTTGTTTACTCTTGCTTCTCAAGTTCTTCTATTGTGATGTTAGGTGTCAATTTTACATCTTTCCCACTTTTTGTGTTGGCATTTAGTGCTATAAATTTCCCTCTAAATACTGCTTTAGCTGTGTCTCAGAGATTCTGGTATGTTGTGTCTTTGTTCTCATTGGTTTCAAAGAACTTATTTATATCTGCTTTAGTTTTGTTTTTTAGCCAGTAGTCATTCAGGAGCAGGTTGTCCAGTTTTCATGTAGTTGTGCAGTTTTGAGTAAGTTTCTTAATCTTTATTAATATTTTTTGAGGCAATATGATCCACGGTTTTGTTTAAGAAAATATTTTATCCAATTCCCAGACTGTGTTCAAGGTTTTTAAAATGGCTAAAAAATACTATTATCAGATAGTTTATCTAGTCCAGACTTACATTTCATTATTTTCGTTTCTCTTGTAAGTTTCTTAATTCATCAAAGTTGTTGTTATTGTTTTGGGGAAATGACTTTGGAAGACACAGGAATCTTGCTCATGCTGGATGTTCCACCTTCACATTTCATTGTTTGCTTTCGGTTTTTGATATCAGTGTGTTTCTTTTTTGTCTCTTTGATTCTAGAAGATATAACTGGTGTTGCAATTGACTGAATGGAATCACTCTGGCCAGAATGTGGCATAGTTAATGTTTTGCTCTTTTCTTCTGGCAGAAGTTACACTAGGCCTGATTTACTCAATATTAACATTGAAAGGATAGACTCCTGGGTGAGAATTTCATTTCCCCATTTCTAAAGTAATAATTTCAGTTTTCTTTTTATCAAAAAGTAAGCTATGTATAAATTCCTATGAAGTGTCCCACTATACAAGTTCCCTAGGAAACAGTCACATGAATGTTTTAACACCAATTAATAAGCATTCCTGAATCAACCAAGTGCGTTATGATCTATATTTACCTTTCTTTTTTTTTTTTGTAGGAATGGGGTTTCTTCTTTCTTTTTTTTTTTTTAAACTAATTTTGGCAAAGTAAGAATTTGACTTGTCAATGAACTCTTTTTTTTTTTTTTTTTTTTTTTTTTAAGAAGAGGAAGAAAGAGAAAGAGGAAGAGGGAGAGAAGATGGGGGTATTGCTTTATTGCCCGGGCTAGAATGCAGTCTAAATACGGGTATGCCTATAATTGTCCTTAATAATGGAGACATGAAAGAAAATGAGGGAAGAGAATAGCAAACAAGGAGCCAACCAAGATTTCTTTTAAACTTCTAAGTTGATATGATGTGGTACTGATAAGAGTGTATATTTTGTATATTTAAAGTGGAGAGTTCTATAAATGTTAATTACATTTACTTGTTCCAGATCTGAGTTCAAGTCCTGAATATCGTTGTTAATTTTCTGTCTCATTGATCTGTCTAATATTAATGTTGAAGTCTCCCACTATTATTATGTGGGAGTCTAAGTCTCTTTCTTTATAAGTCTTGTATGTCTGCGTATTCCTGTATTGGGTGCGTATATATTTAGGATCTTTAGCTCTTCTTGTTGTTGCATTGATCCTTTTATCATTATATAATGTCCTTCTTTGCTTCTTTTGATCTTTGTTGCTTAATTGTAACTTCTGCTTTTTATTTATTTATTTTAGCTCTCTGGTTGGTTGGTAAATCTTTCTCCATCCCTTGTTTGGAGTCTTTGTGTATCCTTGAATGTGAGATGGATCTGGATGCAGCATACTGATGGGTTTTAGTTTTTTATTCAAATTGCCTATCTTTGGATTGGGGGATTTAGTCAATTTAAATTTAGAATTAATAATAATATGTGTGAGTTTAATACTGCCATTAGTTGGCTATTTTGTCCATTAGTTGATGTACATTCTTCATTATATTGATGCGCTTTTTGATAATTTTTTTAGAAAGGCTGATACTGTTTGTTCCTTTCATATGTGTAGTGGTTCTTTCAGAAGCTCTTGTAAAGCAGGCCTGGTGGTGATGAAATCTCTGAGTGCTTGCTTATTCACAAAAAACTTTATTTTTCCTTCACTTGTGAAGCTTAGTTTGGCTGGATGTGAAATTCTGGGTTGAAAGTTCTTTTCTTTAAGGATGTTGAATATTGGCCCCCACTCTCTTCTGGCTTGTAGGGTTTCTGCTGAGAGATCTGCTGTAAGTCTACTAGGCTTCCCTTTGTGGGTAACCTGACCTTTCTCTCTGGCTGCCCTTAGTATTTTCTCCTTCATTTCAACCCTGGTGAATCTGACGATTATGTGCCTTGGAGTTGCTCTTCTTGAGGAATATCTCTGTGGTGTTCTCTATATTACCTGGAGTTGAATATTATCCTGCCTTACTAGGCTGGGAAAATTTTCCTGAATAATGTCCTGAAGCGTATTTTCCAGCTTGCATTCATTCTCTTCGTCACATTCAGGTACACCTATCAAGCGTAGATTAGGTCTTTTCACATAGTCCCATATTTCTTGGAGACTTTGCTCGTTCCTTTTTATCCTTTTTTCTCTAATCTTGTCTTCTTGTTTTATTTCATTGAGTTGGTCTTCAACCTCTGATATCCTTTCTTCTGCTTGATCAATTCGGCTGTTAAAACTTGTGCATACTTCACGAAGTTCTCCTATTGTGTTTTTCAGCTCCATCAATTCACTTATATTCCTCTCTAAATTGTGTATTCTTGTTAACATTTCGTCAAATCTTTTTTCAAAGTTCTTAGTTGCTTTAGATTGGGTTAAAACAAGTTCTTTTAATTCACAGAAGTTTCTCATTATCCACATTTTGAAGCCTGCTTCTGTAATTGGAACACACTCGTTCTCCATCAAGCCTTGTTCCGTTGCTGATGAGGAACTGTGATCCCCCGCTGAGGGAGAGGCGTTCTGATCTTGGGCATTCTCAGCCTTTTTTGGCCGTTTTCCTCCCTTCGTTATAAATTTATCCATCTGTGGTCTTTGAATTCACTGTCTTTGTAATTAGGTTTCTGAGTGGACGTCCAATTTACTGATTCTCAGCGCCGAAATCTGAGCAACCCACTGCACCGACCAAATCAGCGGCGTTAAGATCAATGGTGCTTTTCCGACTCTGCACTATGAACCGTCGCTCCAAGGCGCCGGCAAAACCACCTCGCCGGTCACAAGAGTCGCGCTGGCGACCCGTGGGGCTCCTCCGCTTGGAATCTCCTGGTGCGTTAGCAACAAGAATTCATGTGAAGGTGTGGGGTCCTCTCATTCTTTGCGCTTTCAGTGGGAGCTACAATCCCGAGCTGTTAGTGATCAGCCATCTTGGATCTGTCTCTTCGTATATTTACCTTTCTAATACTATTATTTATTTTACAATTTTGGCTGGCATTTTTCAGTCATATGTATCTTTCTCTCATTAAGTGGAACTATCTGCTTACACAGGATTAATGTGTAAACTACTCCTTAATTACCCATTTTAAAAGGAATAACTTGTTTTGATATCTTCCTCATATAATGAGGTTATTTTTTGTACTGAATGTCATTATGAACTTCTGAATTTTAATTGACTCAATGCTTACAACACACTAGAATGATTATTCTTGGTTTTTCATATAGTCACGACTTTATCCAGTGGCAAACCCTTCAGGTAGGCAGAATCCAATTAATTATTAAAAGGTGCCTTGTTTTTTGCTAACACCTTTTTCTGGGCTCTCTTGGTTCTTTCTCTGACTCAGATCAGAATTTTCAAGTATTTTCAGGCTCAGGTTCCAATTGCATGCAATTGTTATTAGAAGCTATTATTTGTGCTCTTGAAATTATCGTTGTTACTCAGGTCATGTGTATTTTTTTGCCACTGCAATGAAATCTTCAAAGATCATGAATTTACATTGACAGTAGCAATTCAATTTCATTTCACTTCACTGTATGTTTCAAAAATGTTTCTCCTTTTGTTATACCTGTATTAGAAAGCAATAGCTAATAGCAACCCCAGTACCTAAAGTGGCTGTCAAAAGCAAATCTTTATTTCTGGCTCACGTTATTAGAGGCCCAAGTGAGCTGCAGCTCTGCGTGACTCCTCATTCTTGGCCCAATTGGTGCAAAATGTTTTCTTATTGCAAACCACTGACTGAAGGAGCTGTCCTGTGGTTAGGATATGACAAAGAATATTGTATCACCAAGCCCCAAATGGAAGAGGCATGGAAATGTGCTCCTGCTAGCAGGTGATCAGACCAATCTCATGACAAGGGGAGCAGGATGAAGTATCATAATATTATAGAGAAAAGCCAGTCATCAGCAGTCATACTCCAGTAGGCGAAAGCCTGCCTTCTTTGTCACAAATACTTGCTTTCATCTACTCACAGTACAAATTAAAATCTCTCCCCAAGACTCACCTAAAAATTCATGTAAACCTGACATAAGGCTTGAATTCAGAATTTTACAATCCAAATTATGTTATTATGCAGCTTTCATTTTTTTAAATCTAGAGTGGAGAAGACTGCTTTCCTTACCAGAGATTACCTTAGATGTTGAAAATGGGTCACATTGCGGGACCCGGCACTTTAGAGGAATGAGCTCTGAACTTTCTCTGGCTAGACATTTCTACAAAGGACAAGAAGACCATGTGTACAAGGGGATGTTGTGGGCTGAAACCTATGTTCTCCCTTCTACTCCACCCTTTTGTTACTGGGACATCACATTCCCTATCCAAATGCCTTGAATGTGCATCTAGGGCCTGCACAACCCTCCTAGGACCATCCTATTGAGGTTCTACAGTCCTGTCTGCCTGTCTCTCTCAAGGCCTGACCAGTGGTCAAGAGGCAACTGGGTGGGGGAAGAAGAAAACAACACAGATTGTCATTAGGCATGTCCACATTTGTATACTCAAGGACCCTCCTGGGGCAGGATAGACCTAAAGTCAGAAAAAACAAAGAGCCAGGGTGACAAACAAGGAACAAAGGGGAATTCTCGTGGGGTGAAGGGCTTTGCAGGAGATTAATAATGCTGAATTTTAACTTCACTTTATTTTTTTGTTTGTTTGCTCATTTGTCTTCTGCTACCATTGGACGCCATTAAAAAAAAAATTAAGTTCTAGGATACATGTGCTGAACGTGCAGGTTGTTATATAGGTATACATGTGCCATGATGGTTGGCTGCACGTATCAGCCCATCATCTAGGTTTATATATATATATATATATATTTATACAAAATGATAGAATGTATTCTGACAGCTCTATTTATAACATTTAAACTCATATATATGTATGAGTTTATATGCTATATATATATGAGTTTACACTATATATACGAGTTTATACACTATATATATGAGTTTACACTATATATGCATTTATGCACTACACACACACACACACATACGTGTGTGTATATGAGTTTATACAAAGCTCTGTCTTTCCTTGCTAGGCACAATTTAGGAGCTAAACCCACTTCCATTCATTCAGTCAACATGCCATGGTAAAACACAGACAGAATAAGTGAAACAATTCCTGACATGAACAGATGAAAAGCAGGAGGCACTTGGAAGCCCCTGATCTAGAGCAAGTCTGAAATTCCACTGGAATAACATGACAAGACTTAGTTCTTTGCTCTACCCTCAGTAATTCCAATGTATTTCATAGTACTCCTGAACAGAGCATACGAGAATATGCCTGTTGACTTTCTCAAACTGATGCCTGATTATAGAAAGCTGGGGGCAAAGAGACATCTTACTTTTAGAATAGTCAGTTCTTTTTGAGGTTGTCATTTTTCTGTGGGGCCTTGTCCCTGATTTTATCTCTAAAAATACATGTCTTCCAAATTTAATAAATTTATTAATAAAAAGAATGACTGACATAACTTTGGTTTGGTTTTTGCCCGCCAACTGTGTCTTAATTTGAGAATTACTTTTTACTATGGATGAGTTACATCATTCAGTGTTGTGTCTGGGAATTTCCAGACTCTCTTTTTCCATTTATACCTGCTTTCAAACATATTATTACATTTTTATAAACTCATTTATTTCTTGTAGTAACTGATTAAATTGTTTTCATAGGCTCTCCATTCCAATCCTTTTTTTTCTCAGATGCACAATGCAGTTTATTCAACATTCCCAAAGGAAAAAAAAAAAAGACCTCCAATTTTCTTCTAGCTGTGATGGATCTTTTTCAAGCACGCTAAGATTTTCCCCAAACATGCAATCTGACCTCTTCAGATATGCAAAAAATATACCTTCAGGGTTCTTCAGTACTCTGGAAGAAGTGAATATTGAAGTTTTTAACATAAATAATAAAGCTCCAGTTGTTCTTTCATGCACACCCACAACAAGTAATAAAATAGCAAGTGTGTGGGTTTGACATGCCAAATGCTAGTTCCCATGATGTCCTACATGGAAACAAGACCCATATACATTATTCACTGGGTAATCCATTCCAATTCTTACATAAAATATGGAAAAAAATCTGGAGGCCATTATCCTTAGTAAACTCACACAGGATCAGAAAATCAAATACCACATATTCTCCTTTAAATGTGGGAGCTAAATGATGAGAATACACTGGAACATAGAGGGGAACAACACACACTGGGGCCTTTGGGATGGCAGAAGGTGGGAGAAGGGAGAGGATCAGGAAAAAGAACTAATGGGTACTAGGCTTGATGCCTGGTCATTAAATAACCTGTGCAGCAAATCTTCATGAACCAAGTTTATCAGTGTAACAAACTTGCACTTATACTCCTGAACTTAAAAGTTAAAAAACAAAAACAAAAAGACCTTAGGCCACTTTTTTTGGTCTTTTTTTAAAATACAGTTTTATGTAATATGCTCAAAACTTGGTTCTAGATACACTGACAATATTTCAGATGCCCTTCTGAAGTGAATGTAGCAATTAGTCAACAATTTGCTTCCAGAACTCTGCTAAATCCTGTTTCAACATCCACATATTTCTAGCACTTTTTTTTGCTACATCATTACTTTTGTGTACTTTAAAATTTTCTCTCTGATCATAATTCTCATCATTATGTTTAATGCTACATTTGAAACTGTTTGAAGCTCATCAATAGTGATTATAATGCCTGCAATATCTTCTCCACTTCTCTTTGATTCCAATTCATCCTAAAATGGCTTTATTCAAAAAACATTCCTGGAGTTATTTACACTTGTGGATGTTACAGTTACATATATAGTTGAACACTACTTATATGAATACAGGCATTGATCGACTTACAACCTATGCAACTTACGACCATTCGACTTCACGACCACAATCCTAGCCACGACTGCTCCACGTCTGGCAGCGCAAACGTTGCCCAGCTGGACGTAGACAGTGCGGACCAGCTTCTGGCAGCACTACCATCTCCGCGTGCACCATTTCAACTGTACATACAGCCTACTCAACTTAACGACCAAATCGTGTTACGACCGTTCCGCGGTCCTCACCGTGGTCATAAGTCAAGCACTAGCTGTATTCTTGGCTCACAATTTCTGTCCTTTGGATTTGTAGGCATTATTGCATTACAAGATCTACAACATAAACTATCTTTGGGGGTTCCTGAGACCAGAGTGAATCTTTCACTCATTTGAGAGAACTGATTTTTTTTCTAATTAACTAATAACTTTCTTTCTTTAATGATCAATGTTTTCACCAATGTATGTCTTATTGTTATTTTTTTGTACCAAATATCAGAGATTACTGGGTTGAACTCATATGAAGATTTAGTTTGGACTTTAACTCAGAACAAATCCTTCTTTTATATCAATGAGAGCTTCATTTCTGGATTTGGTACGTGAGATGTTATGAAATACCTTCATGTATATTCTTCTTTCTAGTAGCTTAATCATTGGTAATTTGTCTTGCAGTCATTGAAATTGCTTAAGCTTTTCTTCATGTCTACAAATTGAATATTAGCTATGTCTATTCTTTTTCTCAGTGGTTTCATCATGTTTGGTAGTAGTGGTGTTGTCTAAACTTCATTTGATACCTTTTTATTTTCCAAAGTATTAAACTCCTTGTGAAATAAATCATAGTTTTGTTAAGTACTGGCTGAATGGTCTTGAGAGAGTTTTTCTTACAAACTTCCAAATAACTAATATTGATGAGGTATGCCATTTACTGGCCTTACGTGAATTGTTTTGTAGTCATTCTGATAATCTTAGTCATAGTTCAAAAGTCTGTGCAAAGCATATCTATTTTTATATTATATAAAAGGAAAAAATACACGTGAAATTAATTATCTATGTTTTCTAAAAGTAACATTGTATTGCTTTCATGATTTCTTTCTTAATGAATATCTTAGAGGCCTAGAATGTGACAAGGATTATGCTGAATTTGGAGAAAAATAAACTTGTGATTTTAATTGATGATGTTTAATATTTAATAGCATTTGGAATGACCAAAATTTGTGGTTGATGCAGAATATTGCACACATTACTTAAAACTCATACAATGTAATTTAAATTAGGTAATGGTGAAGATATTGTCACCTGTATTAAAGATACATGGATATTATTAATAATCAAATGAAAGTCAGTTTACATTTTAATCTTTGATTTATTATGTATAGTTATACTTGGAAATATACAGATTAAACTTTGTATTGAAAGAAAGAGGATATCAACTATAAGGAAAAAACTTACTGAAAATTTGATTTGGCAATATTTTAATGTCTATTTCCAGAAAGTATGAGAAAACTAGAAAGTATGCTGAAGTGAAAGTAATTTTCATTCTTAGATCTAAGCTTCAAGGAAAAGTCTGACTACACAAAGAAGAAACATTGGGCAGAAAATTCTTCCTGAGAATTCTGTTGACTACAGTTTTTTAGTTCACATTTATAAATATTTATCCACATCTTTTAATCCCTGCAGTTACTGAAATTCTTGACTATTTTCTGTCATGGAAATGTATAGTTCATCCTTTACCTGTGTGTCTGTATTTCTTTTGCACTTTAAATAAAACAAGAGAGTTGGCAGTTTTGGGGTACTTAGACATGGCTATGTTGGAAGAATAAACGGGACTTTTTTTCTCTGTGTCATTGTTTATAAATCTCTAATGGAAAATTGCTGTTAGGGCAATAGTAACAATCAGTCACAATATTTTCTAAATATCATTTGATAATGACTGAGGCTAGTGGGCCATGCTGGGCTTCCTAGTTGCATAAGCCAAAGTGATATATGAAGGAAAAATGACCATTTACTTTAAATATCATTAGCTTCATTAAACCTTATTTTGTTTGCTTCTTAACATATTGAATGACATTTGCAAACACATTTACATAATTTCCTCTACTACAGATAGTTTTATATATATGTTCCACTTTTTAAAGTCATTTTCTAACAATTACAAGTCTAAAATATGTGTTGAAATATTTAATAAATACATACTTAGTGCCTGCCAAGGGCTAGGGACCATCATGGGAAGTAAAGCTCAACTTGATAAGAGAAAAATACAATCACTCAGCTCTTAGTGTTTATAAGCACTGAGTGAATATGGAGAAGTAAATATTAATAGCAATTAAAGTCAAATGTTGAATATGCTCCATGTTTTATATGTACAGAAAATTGCTTTATGCTTTATAGATATAGCAGTGTTTAACTTCATAAAGAAACCCAGTCACATAGGGAAGAAGAGGTCCTTATTTTCATTTGTATACAATTGGAATATTTTCATATACATGTGTGACTAATAAACTGGCTAGTCCTCAAAATTAATACTATAAATACAGTTTGGGAGATGCCATGACATCAAAAACACCAATTCATTCTGAAACACAAGCGATTCAGAGTCTTCTCAGAGGCAAAGCGCTCTGCGTGTAAGATGAGCAGTGAATCAGGAGCAGAAGATAGGAAGAGAACACGAAGTGATGTGTATTTGCGGTGTGCTAGGGAGGAGAGCCAGAAAGGGGAACACTTTATGTAGAAAGGAGACCCGCTGGATCTGGGAGAGAGGGGAAACAATAGCAGGCAAGGGAGAGACACGTGCACTGTGCAACTGTGTGTATGTACCCTTGTGTGGACGTGCAAATAAGGAAACTGCAGGCTAGTGACTTTCATAAATATAGATGTAAACACTCTCAAAGGAATATTAACAAGTAGATTTCAGGAACATATAAATATGACAATACACAAAGACTATCTGAGAATTTGTTATAAGAATTTAAGGCTGGTTGAATATTTGACAATAAATCAATGTATTCCATCATTTGAAAAGGACAAAAAAGAAGGAAAATCGCATGATCAGATCAGTTGATACAAAAAAAGTATTTGAAAAATTCAGACTCCCATATATGAAAAGACTCTCAGAAAAATAGGAACAGAGGAGTTGCGTTGTGAATTTTAAAACTTCGTGTTTCTTGTTGGTTGCTTCATCCTCTCCATAGACTGTGACTACTCTGACTAGGCATCCAGGTGCCCCATGTGATCAGGGTGCCTGGTGCCAGTTTCCCTACCTGACCGACTCACATTTAAACTCACCAGTGAGATCTGCTGGCACCTTGTCTTGCATACTGCGCCCTGACCTCAAAAAAGGCACTTGACCTCCTGTCCTCATTCTTTCTCTCTGCTCCTTGTCCTCTCTGTTGAGCTGTCCCAATTTAATGCTCCCTACTATGTAACTCCCTCTCTGTTTCTCTAGGACATATGAGTATAATAAGCTCTGTGTGTGTGTGTGTGTGTGTGTGTGTGTGTGTGTGTGTGTGCGTGTGTCTTCAATGCCTCTTTGTGTCCCCTCTCTGGCCACACCTGACTGGTCACCACTTTAAAGGACAGAAAACAGGCCGAGTGTGGTGACCCACACCTGTAATCCCAGCACTTTGTGAGGCTGATGCAGGTGGATCACCTGAGGTCAGGATAGCAAAACCCCATCTCTACTAAAAATATAAAAATTAGCTGGGTGTGGTGGTGCATGCCTGTAATACCAGCTACTTGGGAGGCTGAGACAAGAGAATCGCTTAAACCTAAGAGGCAGGGGTTGCAGTGAGCTGAGATTGTGCCACTGCACTCCAGCCTGAGTGACGGAGCAAGGCTTCATCTAAAAAAAAAAAAAAAAAAAAGAAGAAGAAGAAGAAAAGAGGAGTGTTTATTTACTTGACAACTAATGCTTACCAAAAAAGGTCTATAGTTTATATTATAATTCATGGTGAGAGACAGTGCTTTCCCCTAACATCAGGAACAATCCAACAATGTATTGTCAGATTTATTTCTAAGTGTTCCTTTTTTGCTAATTGCAAATGGCATTACATTTTAATTCCACTTGCTGTATGTTCATGGCCAATATATAGAAATATAATTTATATTCTTATGCTTCTTTTGTACCATGCAAAACTTCTGATTCATGTGTTAGGTTTATTCTAATAAGCAAATAGGGTCCATGTTGGGTTTATTTTAATAAGCAAATAGGGTCCATGTTGGGTTTATTTTAATAAACAAACAGGACCCTATTTGCTTATTAGAATAAACCCAGTATGGATCCTTCTGTTTGTTAAAGATTTCCTTTACAGAACATGTGTCACGGACTTACCATTTTAATTTACAAAACTAAAGGTGGTAGTTCAGCTCAGATGAAAACCATGATAAATGACCCAGACGACTTTAGCAAGATTCACTTGTGACCCAGTTAGAATTGGTGGGATAGATGGCAACAGGTGAGCAATAGGAAAAATATTTTAAATCCACGGTTTTCAGAAAAACAGATCAAGAAATGAATATATAAAAGTCTCATCAAAATAATAATATTCAATATTGGGAATCAATTTAAAAACAAATCTAATCATATTTCACATGATAAAGTTATCTGTGTAATATATCGGTACAATTGAATTGCTTAAGTTAAAATTTCAAATAGATGCCCTCGAAGTGTAACTTTGGTTTTATTATCTTTATGGAAATTTGTCATTTAAAAAAATTTTTTTTCATCATTTTTTGCCAGTTTTGCTGGGGATTAGGTCTGCAGAACTTTCTAGGCAGCAGTCCTGGAAGGGAAACCTTCTGATGTGTATTACCTAAAATGTTATTTTAATTTATATGTTTCACAGCTGTGTGGCATCATTGTAACTTTTGAATCACTCATAAAGCTAAATTAAAAGAAAATTCATGTAAATAATGATCTTCATAGCCAAACTATCCTTGGAGAAATAGTATGATTGGCCAGAAGTAGGAGTGAATCTAGCTCTGGAAAAGTTGCAAATGAACTCACCTGCCTTTATCAACACCTGTGCAATGTTGGAAGTCATAGTGATAAGTTTTAGATAATAATGGTTCTATTTAAAAAGAAAAGTCAAAATACATATTAGGGAATACAGTGGCATTTGACATGTTCTGCAAAGGAATTTCTAATACCTCATTGATGATGTTATTCTGATTGGTTGCCAGTCTTCACTAGATCTATTGTATGTGTGTGTCTGTGTGTGTACACATCATGTACTGTAGATTCTGCTGTTATAAGATTTAGTATTTACAGCGCTTTGTTAAGGGGACTCTGATTCCACTTTATTCAAGGTGTTCTGGATTTTCGTACTTGTCTGAAAATTAGGTGACAGGTCCTGACTATTGTGTTAATTCACTCCAGAATCATATTTTTGTTCTGTTTGTTTTCTTGATTTGTACTTGACTTTTATTTTTCCGTCTCTGCTCTTCCAATGATCACATAACACTTGGGTATGATGTTCATTAATTTCTCTTACAGGAATGACATGCTCACATAGTCTCAAAAAATCAATGCAGGTCAAGACAACCCATTCTGATAATTGCTCTGGCCCTGATGAAACTGCCCTTTTGCCTCTCATGGATAAGGGCCCACTTTGCCATCTGTCACTTGGAAGACTCCCCATCCACAATGAATTCAACAAGACCATTTTGATGGTGGCCTCTTCTGCTCTCTTTTCTGGCCAATGCAGAGTCAGCAATGTGAGATGCTAGAGCAACCCCACCAACATCTTTCTCAATATATGTTTGCTTCACTTACCAATTCCTATGGTATAAATATTTTTACCATAGCTAATATCAAGCCATTAACATAGTGGCACTGAGGAAAGAGTTGAGAAAAAATACACAATTGTGCACACTTGCATAATATTTCCAGCGTACAGATGCTATAGGCATAAACTCAAAAGCACAGAGTATCGCCAAATGTAATACAATGGTTGTGAAGCAATCTTTTAAGTATATTACACTGTTTTAGCATAATGCCTTAATTGTAAGTTTTCACATTTTAATTTTTAATATAATTGTGTAATAATTCACTCAAAAAGTACCTGAAGATTTAACAATTGGTCCTTGTGCTCAAAAAATTTCTGAAGATCTAACAACTGGTCCATTTAAGCCACCACTAGTGCACTGCTGTTTATAAATATACATGTAAGACAGATCTTTCCACTCTCCATTGGATTTCTTCTTTTTATTGTATATATTTATAAAGTGCAATGTGATGTTTTTACACATGCATACATTGTTTGGTAATTAAATCAAATTAATTAACATATTCATTACCTCATATGCTTGTGGTGAGAAATTTAAAATCTATTTTATTAGCAATTTTCCGGTATGCAACACAGTCCTATTACCTAGATTTACCATGCTGTAGAATAGATACTATTTTCATTGCTGCATTATTCACCATAGCTAATATGTGAAATCAAACTAAGTGTCCATTAACAGATGAATGAAGAAAAAAATGTCAAATATATAAGCAATTTGATACTACTCAGCCTTTAAAAAGAAGGAAATCCTATTATTTGTGAAAACATGGATGGAACTGAAGAACATCACGTTAAATTAAATTAGCCAGGGACATTTTGACAAATACTCCATGATTTCACTTATATGTGGAACCTAAGAATTTCAAGTCATAGAAATAGAACGCCAATTTCCAGGGGCTGGGGCAGGCGAGGGGAGATGGAGATATTGGTGAATGAATACAAGGTTTTAGTAGACAGAAGGAACTAGTTTTGTCCCTGAAATTCTAATAAGGCCTGAAAAGACTTCTTTCTCTTATTCCATCAGAGTTTATACCCTTTCAAAATCTCAAGTTCTTAGCAGAAAAGTAATTATATTACGCTTACTCACAGGACTAAACTAACATAGTAAGATTTGTCTTGTAGTCCTGGACTTGCCCCTGCTAGGTCTCTAACCATGAACAAATTCTCCCTCTTCTTCCATCCATCCCTGTTTCCTCCCACAAAGGCCTGACCATTAAGACTGTGTCACCTTGCACCCTTGTGACATCTAGCTGGGCTGAGGCCATGGAAAGCACCAGCAGGATATCAAAGAGTAGGGAGAGCCGCAGACAGGTATTTCTTCTCCAATCCATCTCTGCTTTCACATTTGTTACTTTTTCTTGGCAGTGTCTATCTCCCTCTATGACAATTCTACAAGGTAACGCCTCTCATGTTTAAGGAAAAACAGTGCTAATGGCAATGCAGGGAGTTTCACATTTTAAAGGTAATTTTAAACATATGATTCTGAGACTTTTAGATAAGTTCATAGCCATGATGTGATTTCAGCAAGAGGTATGAAGTGGTATCAAGGTATGAAGAGAAGCTACAGAGGGAGAGGGAAGAATGGAAAGAAGGGTGAGGAGCAATGTGGTACCTTCTCATCAGGATTCATGATTGCCCCCTTTTCCTTCTGTGTGGTCCCCATCAGGACTCCATGCTAATGGGTGCTCATGTCTGAAAGTAAATGTACAAGTAGAGATATTGACAAGGTCAAAAATGAAGAGATGAACACACTGCCCTGTATGTACTGTCACCACTCAGAAAAAGAGCAAGTGGCATGACAGCATAGGTCACACTCTCAGGACTGTCACTTTAAAAAGCGAGTGAGAAATAAAATGCAACCAAGGTGCTGCATACTACTGTATTATCTTGAATGGAAGACGATCAGCTGCACAGTTGGTTTCTGCAGCCTTTGTCCAAATTACAGTACCACTGTTGGGGAAAGTTCTATTTCAATCAACACCTTATTTATTTACCCTACAGCTGATTCTATTCATGTGTACAGATTTTGCTCTGAATCTTGTCCTATCTTAGAATAGAATTGGATTATCAATATAACATGGGCACTAACTGCATTAAACTAAATATTTCTCAATATTTTTTGCATATTTTATATTATTTGGTTGGTGTTAGAGTAATTACGGTCTTAGCTATTACTTTTAATGACAAAGTAATGCCATTCAAAGTATCATTTTATTGTTTTATTTTATTGTTTTATTTTAATGTCATTACTTTTAATGGCAAAGACCACAATTACTTTTGCATCAACCTGATAAATTATTTATGTCTATGTTATAACACATTTACAATACATTCAGAGACATTTATGAACTAAAATTCCTTTCCAATGTCATTTGTGATGACATTGGAAGATGTTGAAATGACTCATTCAGAATGAGTACTTTTCTTTCCTGTCTCCAACTCTTGCCAGTTTCTCAGCCAGACAGTCATTACTATTTGGAGAATTTCCTTGGTGTAGGGACAAACACTATTTTCCAAGGGAGTCTAAACATGATAACATGATGCATAGAAACTCTGTGTACATATATATATATATATATATATATATATATATATATATATGTAAAACAAGCATGCATCTTGATGACTAAATTTTGAGAGAAGTAATGATAAAATAATTTTTTATTTTGATGTAAGCATAAACTTTCCATAAATACAGATATTTCTTGCATTATTATATTGTTTTACAAAAAACTTGTACTTCTAAAAATTAGAACAATAAAAACTAAATAAAATGACAAAATCAAATGCTCCAGGGATAAACCCTATTAAGAAACACAAATGTGTCTTTCAAACCTTTATAACACACACAATTGCATACCCACATTTTACAGACTTGTAATACACGTACAGTTACATAAATTGGTTTTAAGAAATGCAACAGTATAACTTGGTTAACTTTCCATACCAAATTTAGCATACAGAAACTTAGCATATTATTTTAATAGCTTTATAAATATTCCATAATATGACTTCTTTTCACTTTTCACATATGAGGGATAATGCACAAAAAAAGGATACAAATAATTTCAAATATTCTCTACTATGTTTCCATTTCTTAAAACTTTTTAAGTCAAGGTTGATTGTAGGCTTTCCTTCAAAAGGTTCTTTTTTGATTAATAGCACCCCAATGATACTAAAGAAAGATGCTTTAGCTGAAGTGGTAACTGTCTTCCTAAATCCACAGTTGATGAATGGATCTGAAACCCTATGAGTCCCTATGAGAACAGTATCACCTCAAAGATGGTAGACATTATTTTTTGCTTCTGTGACTGTCTTTTCTTATTATTATTAAAACATTTCAAAAGTATGAAATTTTACAAATATTACTTTAAACTGAGTATTTTAATCAAACAAGATTTAGATAAGTATAGGGTAGGTATGTTTTAATTTTCTACCAGTGAACAATATATATTTTTCATAAAAGTCAAGAATAAGAATTAAAAATTTCCAATCTAATAATTTGTTTCTTTTTTATAGCCCATAAATATCTCTTGTTTCTACTTCTTAATTTATTAATATACCGGAATTAAGAGAGTTTTCAACATAACCAAAGACCATGTATCTTTTCTAATTTCAGATCCTGATATAATAAGAGGGGTAGTCGTATTCTTGTGACTGCTGGGTGTTTTAATATTTCCCTGTTTCATGAAGATTTAAACACAGCTGCTGTTTTGTACTGAACTATGTCACAATTGATTTCATTACATTCTTTTTAAATTTAATTCTTTATGATGAAAAATGTGATGAAATAATATAGATATTTTTGGGTCTAAAGGCCTTGCTAAACTACATTTATATGAGTCACAATTCATGACTATCACATTTCTAATTGCGATGACAATTGCTATGACAGCTCATATATAAAACAAAAGCAAAAAAAGTAACAACAAATTAAAATATCTGACAGCAGTGCATGAGAGGTCTGGAGAACTGTGGTTAAGGTGCAGAAGCTGAAACAGCTTCTCTGAAGTATTGCAGGAAGCTATGATAAAGGCCAAGCCCCAAATTCTAGTCATACTTATGTCAACCAAAGTTATTCCCACTGTTACTGCAAAAAAAGAGAAGTTTTCTTCCAGAGAAAGGCAAAGCTGCCACCACGAACCTATAGGCAATCTAATATCCAGGTGAATATTTCCTTTGAGGCAGAAAATATCTTTGTTGTGAGGTTTCAGTGAGTATTTTGACAACGGGTACAGATTTTAGAAGGTGGCTATACAGGGACGTGTAAAAAGAGATGGATGGAAACAGCAAGTGATAACAATTTTGCGGAGGTAGTAATACTAGTAGGAGCAATGCCGGTAGCAGCACTAGTAGAGATAACTAAAATAGTAGTGGTAACTAAAATACAAAGATGGGGAGTGTCAAGGGGTTGAAACTGTTTGTGAGTAAATCTGAGTGAGTTAGCTTCAAAATTGCTGACACTCTCCAAAGTAAAGGAATAAAACTAGCCAATGTTTTTAACAGAATGAGCTCTGTTGTCAAACACAGAATCTCTGGTACAACTTGGGCCTGAATAATGCTCTGTGTGTAGGTCTTTCCCTACACCTCCCTCAACCCAGCACATTCTCCTTTGCATGTCTAAGGGATTCTGGTCCTGCTGAGCCTGGTCCTGCTGAGCCTGGATTATTTAGTGACATGGATACCAAGAACGGGATAGTAGGAACAGGTCCCTAGAGGAGAAAGACGAGGGGAGGGACTTGGTGAAAGAGACTAAGTCCATTTAAATAATTCAAAATGGAAAAGTGAGTAAATACCAAGCTGAAAAACTGGAGTAAGGAAGGGGAGTTTTCTATAATGTTTTGGCAAGTGAGGGACTAAAAGTATTGTGGAATAACAAATTTGAGTGGAGAGAAAGTGGGTTACATTTGTTAATGTGATGAATGATTTGTACGCTATTGACTGTCCTTCTATGGACTAGAATTAAGGGCAATAGAAATTCTAAATTAATTTTCAGTCTTTTTTGAAAAGTGCTTTTAAAAATATGACCTAGCTCCTGTAATAAACCACATGGACTGAGACTTCAATGTAGTTATTTTCTTAAACAATGACATTCACATGCTAGAAATGCTTGTGCATTGAGGTTTCTTCCTATGTAATCTTGTGTGTTCTACATATGTTGTGGGAGGCTGAGAATTTATGTCAGGTTTAATTATACGAGGAAGGGGGATTTCACTGTCTCTGAAAGTTCAAACTATTTAAATGAATCACAACACAGGCAAAGGAATTAGTTTGCAAAGGGAATCTACAGATGAATTTTCTTGGCTGCTTAAAAGGTGAGGAATACAGAGATATACACTGCGGCACTTCAGCTGGCTGCTGGGAAGACAAGGCTGGCAGGGTAAAGGAAGAAAATATCTAGTTAGTAGAAGGAAGGAAGAGGTAAATTGGTGATATTGTCTGGCTCTGTGTCCACACCCAAATCTCATCTTGAATTATAATCTGAATTGTAAACCCCAAGTGTTGGTAGAGGGGCCTCGTGGGAGGTAATTACAACATGGGGGTCCCCCCATGCTGTTCTTCTGATAGTGAGTGATGGTTTTATAAGGGCCTTTTCCCGTTTTTGCTCATTCTTCTTCTTCCTGCTGCCATGTGAAGAAGGACATGTTTGCTGCCCTTTCCACCATGATCATAAGTTTCCTGAGGTCTCCCCAGCCATGCTGAACTGTGAGTCAATTAAACCTTTTTCTTTTATAAATTACCCAGCTCAGGAATGTCTTTATTAGCAGTGTGAAACTGGACTAGTACAGTTGAATAGTGTGGTGAGAACCATAAACAAAATAATGCCTGGCTTCCATGATTGCATCCCTTAACACAGCATCAGCAAAGGCGATAGGAAGATTGGAAAGAGAGACATTTGTAGGTCTGGTTCAACTGACATCCACCAAGAAATAATCCAGATGACTGGAGGGAGAGAAATAAAGGAAAATAGAGACAATAAAAATGAAAAAAAAAAGTAATAGCACCCCTTACACACACACACACACACACACACACACACACACACACACACACATAAAATAGGATATTCCATCAATTGCTTCTGAGTTCCTGTTGGTAAGATTTGTAAATTTGCTTTTTTGTTTGTTTGTTTGTTTGTTTGTTTTGATAGAGAGGAAATGGACAGGTTAAGATATTCTGGGTTAAGTCCTTGCAGAACTGCAGGCCACAGTTGGGGGAAACCCAGTACATCAAAGCTCCTGCAGCTTCGGCCATTCCAAGTAGTGCAAATGCAAACCAGTGTTGGCATGAGATTAGGAGGGGAGATTTGAGTTTTATCTTCTTGTCTCTAAGTTAACAAATCATGTTTCTCACTGGATTTATTAGTGAAATCTCTTGTGTGACTTTTCCGTGGCTGCTATAATAAATTCCTGCACGTGGTGGCTTAAAAATACAAATTCTTACCTTACTGTGCCATAGGTTAGAAGTCTGACATGTGTCAAAGTGGGGTAAAGTCAACACATCCCCAGGACTGTTTCTTTGTCTGGCCTTTAGAAGGCTCCAACATCCTTGGCTCATGACTCCCTTCCTCCATTTGAAACCAGTAATATTGACTTTCCCACATCCATTATTTTATGACAATTCCTCTTCATCAGACTTGGGATGAGGCAGGTTATTATAATGATTCATGTGATTATATGCTTTCCAAGTAATTCAGGCTAATCTTCTCATGTCAAAATTCTTATATTTAATCATATAATGCAATGTAGTTTATTCACAGTTTCCTCAGGTCAGGACATGGACCTTTTGGGGGTAGGAAGGACTTGAGGGGGTGTGATTCTGCCTACTACGCTTTGTAAAACTTAAAATCCTATTAGTTAAGAGAATAAGGAGAAAAGTATTATTACATATTACTCTACCTTAAAAGTGTCTTGATCCATGAAAGACCTTACATGTATTAAAACATTCAAATTGTATTAATGAATAAACAAGCAAACTGGGAATTACAGAAAACAATTGCAGAATCGAGAGTAAATGATCCCAACTGTCACATGTATGTATTTCAGGCACAGTTAGGTGAATCAACCTCTTCTCTGATCTCTTACTTATGCAGTCCAGATAGGAAAGTCAGTCATGGATTTGTTTCCTTAAATTTCATAAAATATTGATCCTTCTAAGATTGAGTAAATTTCTAGGTGGGTAGTCACCATATTCACTCTTTCTGTTCTTTGCACCCTAGCCAGACAATTCACTCTCAGAGTAGAATTTAAAACCAAAACTATCTCTTTACTCTGCCTTTATCCACCAAACAGGATTTTAGAGATAATGAATTATTTCTTTGACAGCATAGCATGTGTTTGTCTTGATTTTCAGATACAGTAATGATTTGAGAACTGCTGCATTTATAGTTCAATGGAACATTGAGTATGTTTTAAATTAAATGTATGTGGCTAACAGGGTACAGATTTCTTGGAGGTGAGACAAATGTGATCAATTTGTCTGCGTGATAAAATCTCTCATAAAAAAAGGTATCTGTTATTCTTTACTGCATTAACAAAATTCATCATTTTGGATAGTTTCCAAATTTACTATGAGGCCTAACCAAAACTTGAAATTAAGAAATTTGAATAAAATTAAGGTCATAATTCTCCATTTAGATTGGTGGGAACATGTGTGTGAGTAGAGGTGTACATGTGCTTTTGACATAAGAAATTAATTAAATTGATTCGACAAAAATAAGGAAAGTTTTTTTTTCTTCATTAAGCATTACAGGATGCATACTTTTGTAGACACTCATCGTTGAACCTTTAGTTTCAATAACAGTTTCAGTTTCATCATTGTCTTAAGAGTCTGTAAGATAGGAAAATGGCATGTATATAATTTGAAATGTGTACTGAGAAAATAGGAAAATAAAATTGAGGCTATTTAATGAAGAAAATATTTTTAAAATTTAGAAACAAAGACGGGCTTTACCGTGTTGGCCAGGATGGGTGAAACATCATCTCTACTAAAAATACAAAAATTAGCTGGGCATGGTGGTGCGTGCCTGTAGTTCCAGGTACTTGGGAGGCTGAGGCAGGAGAATTTCTTGAACTGGGAGGCAGTGGTTGCAGTGAGCCAAGTTTTTGGCCCCACACTCCGGCCTGGGTGACAGAGTGAGACTCCGTCTGAAAAAAAAAAAAAAATTAGAAACAAAGTATTTGTTTTTCTTTAAAGTATCTTTTTCTTATTTGTCTGGATTTTATAAAAATAAAAAAGAGCTCAACTTCATCCTATGAGTTGGAAAGCAATGACCTCCACTGAGCTGTTCAAGGATAGTATAGGGTAAAAGGTGAACAGTTGTTCCGGTGCCTGCAAATGGAGCTCACTTATGACCCAAGGTTACAATTGTCTAGAACTGCCTGGTTTTCATCTGTTTTTATAGTTGATTTTATAAACCCAGGACTTGGAAGGCTTTTTATTGCTTTCAGAGTATCTTTCTATTATATTGACCTAGTGCCACCGTAGTCTCTGTGGGCAGAAGAACTGGATTTCACTTTATGGAGTTGAGACAAGGCAACTAACTTAAAAATGTAGACTGACTATTATATCTGAGCACCCTACTATCTTGACATCGCATATTCAGTAAACTGTGGTCTCCTTAAAAGCAGGAATTATATCTAACTTATTTATCTTTATATTCAATAGGGTCTATTAGAATGGACACATGTAAACAAATACTAATTCTTCAACTAGACCAATATTTATATAAATCAATTTCCAGGTAAAATGAAAAGTGATTGGTACCTGACCTTTAGAATTTCTAAGTGGACATTTCCCTGGTTTCTCCCGTAGAGCTAATAATTTTGAAATCCGAGACTAATTTTCAACTTCTCTGGAAATTAACTTTGTGATTTCCTGTACCTAGGAAACTATGCCAATAAAAATAATGGAAAACAATAACTTTCAATTAAGTTTTGAGTTATTGGAGACTCTGAATGTAAAAAAATCTGAGTAGAATTTATTCATCAGCTACTATATATTGATATTGTATTTTATAATTGATTTAGGTTTTTAAAAGATTGATCCATAAAGATTAAAGTTTGAAATAATGAGAGTTGATAGCTTATCCTTCATGATTCCAGCGATGCCATCATTGAATTTGCATTGGAAAATATTTTACATATAATCATGTTTATCTGTTTCTAAATTAATGAGTATATTCATTTTACAATTTCTGGTTTTCAAGCAAAATCCACTGTTTATTATTAGAAAAAAACATTGTGAAAAGAGTAATTCAGACAATGAGCTTTGGAGATATTTAATCCTAGATCCAACATGGCCTAATCCCTTGATAAGGGATATGGCCATGGGAAATTTGTTATTCTCTTTGAGTCTCAGTATCCTTCTCTGTGGAAATAAAGTGATGTCTGTATCTCATATATGTGGTGATTTCTGATGCATGAACATGCCCAGGAAAGAGTCAACTAATAATAATAACTGTTATCTCTCTGTTATTTTAAAATCAAGTAATAGAATATTTTCTCTAAGAGCTTATAAACATACATAAACAAATCCATATTAATATCATTAATTTTGGAATTAATTATTAGTTTATGTTAAGCTGCCTACTTTGTAAATGTTGGCTTGTTTTATTTTAATGAGTATATCTGAAAATCTTTATAATTTTACTTGAAACATTTTCTATTAGTAGTAAAATATTTTAGTTTATAAACAATCATTGTGCAAGGTTTTATAGATGGCTTAAATATGTATATGTTAAATGTGAAATTTTTCAATTATAAATGTAAAAGATATTCATGTGTTTTTTCATTCTAGTGGTGTTTTATGACTGGTTGTGTTTTGGCAATGAATTTGCCATGGTTTAAGATATAAACTAACATGTTATTTTGTTCTTTCTCTCTCTTCTCAGTTCTTTCCTTTTCCCAGTGAAACACTGAATTCTAAATGACCATCTGTCTAAAGTGCTTGTGCTGTAGAAAAAAACTGATTTATTTACAAGGCGCATCTTGGCAAACATTCTTAGATCTCACCTAAAGCCTCAGAAAAACCAGAAACTCTTTCATCATTCATAGGATCAAACGAAAGTACTTCACATCACTTTGTGTCATCTACACAGAGCACATAAAATATTTAATCTACAGTGTATGATAGACCCTAAACTCTGCTTTGTCAAATTTTTTTGGCACTTGCCTATGCGTATGGCTAAAGCAGAAAGTTAGAACAGTGCCTTGTGACCATATTTGTGTCTGCAATGAATGCCACCATTCTCTAATTAAGGGAATTGCTTCACATAGCACAACTACAAATGGAGACACAGGAACACACGGGGAGACTGGAAACACAGAAGGCTAAGGGATGACATCACATGGAGAATGCGCTGAATTCAGTTCTGTGGAAAAAAGAAAAACAATAATATAGTAATGTCAAGCATATAAAAGATTTGTTAAAATTATTATGCCATTATCAAATATTTGGGCTCAGGTAAAAAAGAAATCTGCTGCAATAGTTTGTATATTTAGGTCAATTCTATGCTGTACACAGATATGACACCCCTACCCTCTTTCACAAATAAAAACACAGCATAGAAAAATATATTTTTGTTTAAAGTATAGACTGAAGGTGGTTCTGAAATATTCAGTGATGTTATCAGTATTGTCAAATATCCACCCAGGGAAGCCAAAATAATTAGCAGATGAAAGATAAATAACTCAACATTTTGTTTTCTTTCTAATCTAAAAGATTTGGGAGGAGGGAGCAAAAAGAAGGTAGCTATAGTGTCATGGCCAGAACCAGCAGGCGATCAGAGAGGGCTGAGGTGGGAGCTGTGATGCACTGGTAGCTGGTGCAAATGATGTTTTCCATATTACATATGCCATCATGTGAAGATGAATCAATCAATCTAAAGGTTTGGCAGCAGTAGCTAAGTATTTTTTATTTTAGTTTATTTTTTTAAGTTTGGGGATACATGTGCAGGACATACAGGTTCATTACATAGGTAAATGTGTGCCGTGGTTTTCTGCTGCACCTACCAACAGTAGCTAAGTCCTGATCCAAAATTAATGATCAACAATGCATGTGTTGTCAACCATATTCTATCTGAGAAAGAAAGTCGGGATCACAGGCATTTTCTCACTTATGTCAAAAATAGGTAAATTGAAAGGGAGCAGATCTCTGTATCTATACTAGCTTGTGTTGTTTCAAAATAATCTCTTAATTCTATTGAATTAAATCTCCCTCATGGATAACTAAAATGGTCATTCTTTAATCAAATATTCCAGATTCTATTTTCCAGTAATTCATTATTAGGGAACGAATATAACAAAATGACTATAAAGGTATTTATAGAGAAAAAATTTCATAACAGCACCATTAACAATTAAATAATTCAAGAAAAGGTCATCAGCAAGTAAGTGGATTAGGTAAATTGACATGTATTGATAAAATGGAATACTGTGCAAACATATTTTATAGAATACTGTTGAAGAAAATGCTTTAACTGCAATACAATAAACATCACTGACAGAGTTAAACTCTTGTTAAACTCAGGCTGAGATCAAACCTGTTACATCTGAAATTGTCTATTATCCCACTTAATGATTTTTGAGTAGACTACAATAAAAAGAAACTGAGGAGAATGTTGTAGAAATCCATGTAGTTGAGAGAGGCTTTACACAATTCATATGAAGATTATTTAGAATATTAAAATGAAGAAGCAGAAAACAATGGTAGCACAAGATTTTATTTTAAATTAGAACATTCAATTACTTCACAAATTTTAACAATGTCTGTACTATGCGCCTGATACAATGTCAAATGCTTTCAGTGAGAGGTGATTGCAAAAATCAGGGAGGAAAAGGGAAAGCACATCAAAGAGGAGAAAAAAGTGATGTTTGGTCAGAATTTAAAGAAAAGCATGGTCATTTAGAAGACTTAGAAGTTAAAGCTCTGTGGTACTTCTACCTGAAGAATAATAGTCAAATACAAATAGATTGGACAGTGAAAAATAGTAATATCCAAATGCACTTCACAAAGTAATTTCTGCTTTGTGGGTTGCTCAGAGGTATACTGAGGTAAGCAGATGTTCTCAGGTCCTAAACACCAAAGTAAGACTTACTGAAACTTACTCTCCATGGACATCATTTTATATTATTACAGTAATTATATACCATGCAATGCATTATTTTATAAAGCTCATAGTTACTATACAAAGTTTTCATTTTATGTGCAATTTGTCGCTAAATATGATAGCAAATTTTATGTTCTTCTATGGCTAATGGTCACATGAAAATTGCAAAAATGTAAAAAATATATAAACATGAAAGCTTAATTCTAGAAAAAGTATTTTAAAAACAAAATAGAATTTAAAAATAGTAATACTTCATAAAGTAACAGTTGCTTGGTTAATCCAAGCAAGGTTTTGTTAAAGTTATAAATTACTTTCAATATAACAGACTTGGAGAAAAAAATATATATGCAACAGAATAACAAATGTCTATTTTAGTGACAAGACAGAAGTACAGACAAAGGCAATTGACTTCCCCATGGAATATTTGAAGGCAGAAACTTGAAGAATCACATCATTTCTGCATTTAAAGCAAGATGTGTGTGTGTGTGTGTGTGTGTGTGTGTGTGTGTGTGTGTGTGTGTGTAGGAGGGCACTTCTCATGTTTTTATACACTGTAAATATCTATTATTATGTAGATTTAAAATAAAAGGTTTTCTGACAGCAAGATCTAATGGAGACATTTATCTGGCAACCAAACTGTTGTCTTCTTTTGTAATGTTACAGTTGGGAATAGGTTGTCCAGTTAAGAACTACAAGTGTATCATGCTGGATTCATGTGAATAAGCTTTTGCCCATCAGATGTGATTGGAGTTGATGACATAATATCTTGCTCTTTACTTTCAGGTCTCCCAGTGGAATACTAACTATAAGACAACCTAGAGGAGGGTTGTGCTGCTACGCTGAAGAAAACTGGCACCCTGAGTCACTCTGTGAAATGCTGCTTACTGATCAGCAACACACGTGGATATCTTATACAAGTAAGAGAGAAACTGTGTAGTGTTAAGATGACTCAAATGTATGGATTGCTATTATAGCAGCCACTGTTGCCCTAACTAATCAATGAACTCTTCTAGTTCAACAGTGCTGTGAGCAAGGTGAGTACTAAATTGAAAATAGGTGGAATAAGCTGAAATTGGCATAGTGAGTGCTCAGTTGAAACATTTTAAAGAGCATGTCCTTGCTTTTGTGAGTAGTTCCACTATGAAAATATGAGTACAGGTGTTTTTTTGGTGGAACAATATGTTTTCCTTTGGATAGATATCTAGTAGTGAGATTGCTGGGCTGAATGTTAGTTCTGTTTTGAGAAATCTCCAAACTGCTATCTATAGTGGCTTTTGTCTTTTAAGTAATAACTATTTTGACTGTTGTGAGATGGTGTCTCATTGTGGCTTTGATTTGCATTTCTTTAATAATTGGTGATGTTGAGCATTTTAAACTATATTTGTTGTTCACATGTATTCTCATTTTGAGAAGTATCTGTTCAGGTTCTTTGCCCATTTTTAAATAGGGTTATTTGTTTTTTGCTTGTTGAATTATTATTATTATTATTATACCTTAAGTTTTGGGGTACATGTGCAGGTCGTGCAGGATTGTTACATAGGTATATGCGTGCCACGGTGGTTTGCCGCATCCATCCACCCATCACCTATATTAGGTATTTCTCCTAATTTGATCCCCCAACCACTGCTATCCCTCCCTTAGCTTCCCCAACCCCCACAGGCTCTAGTGTGTGATGTTCCCCTCCCTGTGTCCATGTGTTTTCATTGTTCAACACTCACTTATGAATGATGAGTGAGAACATGAGGTGTTTAGTTTTCTGTTCTTGTATCAGTTTGCTGAGAATGATGGTTGCCAGCTTCATCCATGTCCCTGCAAAGGATATGAACTCATCCTTTTTTATGGCTGCATAGTATTCCATGGTGTATATGTGCCACATTTCCTTTATCCAGTCTATCTTTGATGGCCATTTGTGTCGGTTCTAAGTCTTTGATATTATGAACAGTGCTGCAATGAACATACATGTGCATGTGTCTTATAATAGGATGATTTATAATCCTTTGGGTATATACCCAGCAATGGGGTTGCTAGGTCAAATGGAATTTCTATTTCTAGATCCTTGAGGAATCACTACACTATCTTCTGCAATGGTTGAACTAATTTACATTCCCACCAACAGTGAAAAAGCATTCCTATTTCTCCACATCCTCTCCAGCATCTGTTGTCTCCAGATTTTTTAATAATCACCATTCTAACTAGCATGAGATGGTATCTCAATGTGGTTTGATTTGCATTTCTCTAATGACTAGGGATGATGAGCATTTTTTCTTAGGTTTCTTGGCTGCATAAATGTCTTCTTTTGAAAAGTGTCTGTTGATATCCTTTTCCCACTTTTTTTTTTCTTGCAAATTTGTTTTAGTTCTTTGTAGACTCTGGATATTAGCCCTTTGTCAGATGGGTAGATTGCAAAAATTTTTTCCCATTCTGTTGGTTGCTGGTTCACTATAATGATTGATTCTTTTGCTGTACAGAAGATCTTAAGTTTAATTAGATCCCATTTGTCTATTTTGGATTTTGTTTCCATTGCTTTTAGTGTCTGAACATTGTTGCAAAATTCATCAATAAAATACTGGCTAACCAACTCCAACAGTACATCAAAAAGCTTATCCATCATGATCAAGTTGGCTTCATCCTGGGGATGCAAGCCAGGTTCCACATACAAAAATCTGTAAACATAATCCATCATATAAACAGAACCAAAGACAAAAATCGGATGATTATCTCAATTGATGCAGAGAAGGCCTTCAACAAAATTCAGCATCCCTTTACACTAAAAACTCACAATAACCTAGGTATTGATGGAACATATCTCAAAATAAAAAGCTATTTATGACAAAGTCACAGTCAATAGCATACTGAATGGGCAAAAACTGGAAGCATTCCCTTTGAAAACTGGCACTAGACAAGGGTGCCCTTTCTCAACACTCTTATTCAATATAGTATTAGAAGTTCTAGCCAGAGCAATCAGGCAAGAAAAAGAAATAAAGGGTATTCATTTAGGAAAAGAGGAAGTCAAATAGTTTCTTTTTGCAGATGATGTGATTATATATTTAGAAGACCCCATTGTCTCAGCCCAAAATCTCCTTAAACTGATAAGCAACTTCAGGAAAGTCTCAGGATACAAAATCAACGTGCAAAAATCACAAACATTCCTATACACCAATAACAGACTTAAAGCCAAATCAAGAATGAACTATCACTCACAATTGCTACAAAGAGAATAAAATACCTAGGAATAAAACTAACAAAAAATGTAAAGGACCTCTTCAAGGAGAACTACAAACCACTGCTCCACGAAATAAGAGAGGACACAAACAGATGGAGAAACATTCCAGGCTCATGGTTAGGAAGAATCAGTATCATGAACATGGCCATACTGCCCAAAGTAATTTATAGATTCGGTGCTATCCCCATCAAGCTACCAATGACCTTCTTCATAGAACTGGAAGAAACCACCTTAAACTTCATATGGAATACAAAAAAGAGCCCTGCATAGCCAAGACAAACATAAGCCAAAAGAACAAAGCTGGAGGCATCACACTACTTGACTTCAAACTATATTACAAGACTACGATAACCAAAACCTCAACATGGTACTGCTACTAAAACAGAGATCTAGACCAATGGAACAGAACAGAGGCATTGGAGGCAATGCCACACATCTACAACCATCTGATCTTTGAGAAACCTGACAAAACCAAGCAATGGGGAAAGGATTCCCTGTTTAATAAATGATGTTGGGAAAACTGGATAGCCATGTGCAGAAAGCTGACACTGGAGCCCTTCCCGACACCTTATATAAAAATTAACCCTAGATGGATTAAAGCTTTAACCATAAGACCTAACACCATAAAAACCCTGGAAGAAAACCTAGGCAATACCATTCAGGACATAGGCATAGGCAAGGACTTTATGACTAAAACACCAAAAGCAATGCTTGTTGAGTTGTTTAAGTTCCCTACAGATTCGGGATATTAAACCTTTCTCAGATGCATAGTTTGACACCGGGAACTACTAGAAGTAGGGTTTGAGGGGACCAGGGTTGAAAAACTACTTTTCAGGTACTATGCTTGCTATGGGGGTGGTTGGATCATTCATAAACCAAACTGCTGTGTCATGCAGTTTACTAAGGTCACAAACCTGCAGAGATATCCCCAAACCTAAAATAGAAATGGAAAAAAAAATAGATAAATACAGTGCATTATAAACTGCATCAAATGGAATTCAATGCTTCTCTTAGAGTCCAAAATTTCAATCAGCAAATATTGCAATGCCTCAGAGGCTTCAGGAATTTTATTAACACCTACGTTCTAGAAAAAAAGCATTATGATGTCTTGTAAAAAAGTACTGAGAACTCTGAGTTCTCATTTCACAGGAAGAAACAAACATTTCTAATTTCTTTAGTCAGAACACCAAGTCAGGAAAAATGAATTATCAGAAATGAACAAAAGATTTTGAAACCATAAAGAACCAGAAAGTGCTCAGTTTTCTTAGCCTTACTGCCACTTCTCAGACATGAAGATGTCAACCATTCTCAAATTTTCTACATTTTATGAAAATGATTTCCAAGTCTTCATTTCCGTTTTTGTCTGCATTTCTTGTATATTTTTTATGTATTAATCTTATGTATTTCTTTTTTTTTCCTGGAAATTTTAATTAAGATACACTATTCTATCTTCAAAATTAACACATCAGAAAGCCAATTCTTTACCTGTGTGGAAATGATAATAATAATATTAAAAGATTACTAATTATATTATCTATACATGACTGTTTTGTATATTACCCCAAAGGCAAAATATAGATGAATAATTTCTCAATGATTCTATAATTAGTGACAAATTTTCAAACATCTTTGTTTCTGACACACAATGTATTCAATTTAGATATGTTTACTTAGCAGAGAAAGTGTTATTAGTCTTGGGGAAATAATCATGAGCATGAAACTTTGTTTCTTCCTTTGTGGAGTTGAAGTGAAAATTTGACATTTGATTAACCTCTCAAGCTGTCCCCTTGCTTTCCGTTTCCCCTACACCATATTGACAGAATTAACATTCTAAGAATCCCATAGAACATATATCTCCCTATTACCCAATAATATAAATAGTTGTCATTAAACGTACATTGAATTTCAAATTTCTTAGTTCAGCATGTAAGACCCGTGCAACATTTCCTTCTATATTTACATTAACCCTCTTGCCTATTCTTCCTAGTGAATTAATTACTGTGTCAAAGTATGTTGCAAAATATTCCACTTGTGTCTTGGTTGGTCCCATTTATCTTCATTTGCCCTGTGCGTTATCTATGTGAGACCCATCACCCAAGGTTCAGTTCAGTCATATGTTCTTTAAATCCTTCTCTGGTATCTGCAGTCTGAGTGATGATCTTATAGATGTTATCTTTTTAGGTGTCATAGCAATTATGATTTGCATCATTGTTGATGCTGTAGTTCATTTTTTTTGGTATGTATATATGTGTGGGTCTCCTCAAACAGATCAATAATTCAAGTAGAATTTTTACTACATTTTTAACACTACTTATTGTGAAATACAAATTACTAAATAAAACTACCACAAAAATTAGTTTCATTAAAAAATTGCCTGATATTTCAATTCTATTATTAAATGTAGCATGCAGCAGACTAGGTGACAGAAGTGAGGTACCAATGAAGAGCACAATAAGCAGTCATAACAGTAATAAAATAGCATTCAGATTCTTGGATAATGCTGGCAGTGCCTATTGATTGTGTGTGACTTCTTGAATTTTGCCAGAATAGTGTTTATTTTTATCTGATACTCAAAGTAGATAAAATATTTTAATAAAATGTAATTATTGTGAAAGAATATTATCTTAAGAACAGTTCATATAATCTTCTTCTTCTTTTTTTTTTTTTTTTTTCTTGAGATGGAGTTTCACTCTTGTTGCCCAGGCTGGAGTGCAATGATGCAATCTGGGCTCACTGCAATCTATGCTTCTTGAGTTCAAGCTATTCTCCTGTCTCAGCCTCCTAAGTAGCTGGGATTACAGGCACATGCCACCACTCGCAGCTCATTTCTGTTTTGTTTTGTTTTGTTTTGTATTTAGCAGAGATGGCCTTTCATCATGATGGTCAGGATGATCTCAAACTCCTGACCTCAGGTGATCCACCTGACTAAGCCTTCCAAAGTGCTGGGATTACAGGCGTGAGCCACCACGCCTGGCCTGTATAATCTTTTAAAAGAAATGAAAACATGAATGTAATTAATTTGTTAGTAGTTGTTCTTGCTTGGTCCTAGCCCAAATCTATCATTATCCTCCATGTAGCCATTAACAATCTGTTAATAATGAGAAAATATCAAAATATAGGATGAGAATATGAATTCATATACTCAGGAGAAATTCATAAGATGACAGACAAAAGAACACAATTATGAAAAGAAAAATAATTTAGCAGAAATCCAATAAAAACTGTCATCATTTTTGAATTAACTTGGGAATGTTATCAGGTAGGGAAGGAAACATTAGTATTTAGTAGTTATATTAAAACTCATTCAGCAATAAAAAGAACATGTCTTAAATAAATCAAAAAGAAAAAACTAATAACTTTTAGTCAATTAGAGTAATTAGATGGCACTGAGAGAAAAAATAAGAGAAGTTTAAATGATTACCTTTCCTCATTACTAGGCAAATTCTATTTGGTATTTTTCTTTCTAAATAAAACTGTACTTTTTATGTTCTTATTGTTTCATTTCTTTTAATTAAAAATGTATAGTTGCCAATTGCAATTGAATATTTTCCTTCAATGATTTTCTCTGACACACGTTTTAAAAATTCCTTTATCATATATGTCTCCATACATTTAATAGGAGGGAAAATCACATCATCACACATTTGTTGAATGCTTCCTATGTGAATATGTAGTTGCTAATATAGTCATGCATGTTGTTATCTATGGATAGGTCAGCAATCATAGTAGGTCAGGAACAGAAAGAAAATTTAGATGCCATTGAATCAATTACTTTAACTGTATTAAAGAAACTGAATTCCAGATGTTTCAATTAGGAAATGAATCAATAATGTCCATGTCTCCCTACAGAATACAGACCTAACGCATGTAAATTCTTATTTTAATTCACACATTAATAAATTGGCAACAAGTTTGTGCAAGAGTTTTTCTAAAGATTCAGAGACCAGAAAACAGAACATTGTCCAGAATAAGGGAGCAGTCAATAAAAATTTATATCTGTTAGAAATAATGGAAAATTATTTCAGTACCTATACTAAAGCATTGCACAGAAGAAAAAAAAAACAAATGAAAACAAAAGCAATCAAACAGAACAGTGTAAATGTACTAATTTTTTACACTGGCTTGTAATACAAGTAATGGAATTTAAAGGAAACTGTATAATATTAAAATCTAACCAATAGTAAAGCAAATATCATCTGCAGATTTATCAATTTTATAATACAAAATAAATTGAAAAAGCTAACAACAAACAATAAAATTGTGCACTAACATTAATAGCTGAAACATGAAGTAAGATGATTGATTGATACGAAAATTTGATAAAATCAACCATAAAAAGGAAAAAAGTAAATAATTGATTTGGTAATAGGGAAAATCTAAAGTTTATCTTATCTAAGAGATGGATCTGTCAGAACCTACTGAACAGTTTGGAAGCTTAAAAAAAAAATGAGGATACATATAGCAAGCAAATGGACAAATGGGAAGCAGAATGTTAAGTTTCCTTGAGACAAAGATAATTCAACCACTTTATAATGAGTGATGACATCTACAAGGAAGATCCAGGACATTTCATTAAGAAATAACATAAAACTATGAATTAAAATTTATAGAAACTACAAGATGAAATATGAGACATACTCTATGAACACAAGGCTTTAACTATCTTATCTCAAGGCATAAATATTTAAAAAAGTAGTTCACTTCCAAAACACAGAATATAGTTTCCTTTCAACTGATCAAAAACATATAAAATTGGATGATTTTGAAATGACAAGGATATTAACAGGAAAATAGCAAGAAGCAAATGGAAAAATTTTAAAAAGTAAATATTTTTTCCAACTATACATACAAAAACATTAGAAATATGAATAAAATTAGGGCCAGCCATGGTGTTTCATGCCTGGAAACTTAGCACACTGGGAGGCTGAGGAGGGATGATTGCTTGAGCTGAGGAATTTGAGATCAGCCTGGGCAACATAGTGAGAATCCATCTCTACAAAAATCAAAAAATTAGCAAGGTATAGTGGTGCACACTTGTATTTCTAGCTACATGGTAGGCTGAGGTGGGAGGATCGCCTGAACCAGGGAGGTAGCAGCTTCAGTGAACCATGACTGCACCACTACCCTCCAGCCTGGGCAGCAGAATAAGACCCTGTCTTATTATATCATTTGCTGCAAGAGTTCAGCCTGCAACAGGTATGAGTGCTCATCCAAGACAATAGAAGAAACTGGCCTTGCTCAATGTGTTTACCTGTACTATGGGAGACATAAATGCTGCTTCCTTCTAAAACCTCACAATTCTTACATTTTCATTAAAATAAGTGCAGATGCAGAAATTGATGTAACAGGTGGTTTTTATATTGAAAGTATTAATGGACATTAATTCATTAGCTCTTTTGGTTTAACTATTCACAATTCTACAATAAGCATACTTTTAGGTATGCCTACCAATTTAAATGTAAAAAATGACTATCTGTAATAATACTGGAAGAAAACAAAGACTTTTGTTTTCTCTTGTAATCCTGGAAATGTAACAGTTACTCTAAGAAAAGTATAGTGATTAGACTATCAATAATAAATTATTTAATTTCAGCAAATTGAATAAAATAAAATAGTCAAGCAAAAACAAATAAGCACTGAAAAAATTTACCAGTTCCAATTTACGCAAGCAAAGGGGAGAATGGATCACTTACTAGGAGTGAGTATTGAACCCATGAGGAACCATGGAGCCTTTTGTATTTGATTTACCATGTTTACAACCTTTGATTATCATGCAAACATACTATTATTTCATATGAAAAACAGAAAAGGATGAAAAGTTTATTTATAAAGAATCAAAAAATCATTAACAATGAACAATTTCCATTTATGTCAGGTACAAGACACATATGAGCATACCAGCATAATTGCTCTATCATTTGGTGTTATTATGGATTTATTCACACAGCTAGTTAGAAGAAATTTAGAAATTAAAACAATTAAATGAAATACTGGGGGTATAAAGGAATATTGACATTTACAAATGATTAAGTTAAATCTGGAAAACTTATGAGAATGGCCAAAGAAGTATTAGAAACATGTCATACAAATGTCTGTTTATAAATAAATATCAGTAGGTTTATAATGTATTAACTAGAAATTCATTACTGAACAGATTTTATATGCAATGGAAAAATCAGGAAAATGTCTAAGTAAATGTAAAAGACCTGGATATATTTAAAAAGTAACCATGAATTTAAGATAAAATATAAGGTACTAAAATAAAAAGTTTTTTTCTTAGATAGAAAAGCTCAGCATTAAGGAAAAATAGTTAAGATAGGATTCTGATGAAAATTCAAAATGAATTAAAATTATTTTTCTGTCTAATTGAGAGGGAGTAAGACTGTGACATTGGTATACAAATTATTAGGAAGAAAAATAAGAGCTAGGTGTGTGACTTACATTAAAACACATTGTTAAAATTATTTTGTTATATCATTTCGTGCTGACCTAAGCTATTGAATTCTTAGCAGTTATAACTCCTTCACTCCTCCCCTGAAAACATAATATTAATACTTCTCTTTCTATGGCTTCTTGGAAGAAAGAAGTAGTCATTACAAGTCAATGCTATCACTAGAACAAGTAGAACATATTTAACACATAACTAAATACATTAGCAAAATTGTTGAAGACCTTTAAAGCAACAAAATAGTGCAAAATTTAAGATGGATAGAGCTGTGCCTTAATGAACTGATGATTGTATAATAAGCAGGGTGTTTTTTCTGCCTTCAGGAAGGGTAAAATTGGGCTCAAGCAGAATGTCAAATCTATCACAAGCTGCCAAGAAACGGAGAAACCAGCAGTTGTTGGGAGTTTCACTGAGACCTAAGACAGCTGAAAATTGAGGGGCTTCTAACAACAAGCAGGTTTTCCTTCATAACGTTTGTGTTTTAGGTCTTTGTGGGAAGTTGAAGAGGTAGGCTATTTTTTCTTTTTTCAAAAGTCAAATGATGATGTCTTGAAGTATACAAGAAAAGTAAAAGAGGACCCACACTTTAGCATCCTTCAAGTCTCCGCATCACAATTTTGCAGATTTTGAATAAGTGCAATAAGAGGTAGAGTGTAGAAAGTTTTCAACAGAAGAGGCAATTTCTTTGCAGGCAAAGAAATGGACTGAAAAAAAGAAAACTTTTGAGCTTGAAATCAAATGCCCATTAAAATAGTGCTTGAGGAACCGGGATAAAACAGAGAATGACTAAGGCTTACTTAAGCTTGAACCTAATGCCAATGGCTCAAATCCAACACCAGATTCAGGTGATTGTTCTCTAATAGGCAATTAAAGAAATAATTTCAGGTAGAATATGTTACCATTTGAGGGGACTCTACTTTTTTTAATATGCAATGATAATTGCACAATGAAAATTTACTAGACATAGAAAGACTATAATCAAAAAGATTTTGAAAAATAAATAAAATCTGACTAGGAGAGGACCCAGAGAAGATCAAATGTTGGTGTTGGTGAACAAGTATTTAAAATAACAAGGGTTAATATTTTAAAAATATAATACACTATGGACAAAATAGATGAAAGAATCAAAATTATACCAGCAAATTAAATTTGAATATCAAAAATCATTCTAAATACGTAAAGGGAAAAATTAATTGAAATACAAATGAAGTTAACAGCAAATGACACTCACCAGAACAGAAGAATAGAAAACTCAAAGGATTGTCAGTAGAAAATACCCAAATTCAATCACACAGATGGACAATGAATAAAAACTAGGTCCTCAAAGCTGCTAAAAATATATATAATTGCATTACAATAGCAAGAAAAGAGAAAGCATAAGGCAGAAAATATAATTATATCAATAATGGCTGAGAACTTTAGAAAACTGATTTGGAATATTCAATTGACTGAGTCAAAATCTCAAAAATACTGTTTTGATTAACAAAGATTGTCATACTTGATTGTCTCACAGTTAAATTCAGGTAAAGGATACAAAAATATGAAATTAAGAAAGAAACTAGGGGAAAATAATACAATACTTTTTAAAAAAATGACCAACAATTCAACAGAAATGATAAAATCCAGATAACAAAATGCATGATTAGAGAGCTAAAAAGTAACTGCAAACCAATAATTTTGTAACCAGGCAATACACACTTTATATATGCACACACAAAGATGCTTTCAGACAAACAAAGTTTGAAGGGAGCTATCTCCAGCAGATCTTCAATAAAATGAAAACTGAAAAAAATTATTCAGGCAGAATAAATGATCCCAGAGTTAAATATGTAAATCATAGAGAGGAAAAAATTGAAGAGCAAATTGCAAACATCAATTGATATTGATTGCACATACAAAAAGGGTAATGTGCTATGCAGTTTGAAATATGTATGGAACAAAATTAATTGCAATTAGAACATAAAATGTGGAAAGATATACATGAAGATAAGTTTTTGAAGGCTCTAAATATATAAGGAAAGTGATAGAAATAATAATTTATATTATTACTGAACAAATTAATTTACATAAAAGTCATGTATCAATGCTATAGTTTCTAGAATAGCTGTCAGATGGTAGTAAAAGAAGAACTAGTGAATTGTTAGATGATTATAAAAAGGAATATTAAATTATTTCATTAATTCAGATAGATTAATAAACACAGAACATTGCTGGACATGGTGGTTTACTCCTGGTAATCCCAGCACTTTGGGAGGCTGAGGCGGGTGGATCACAAGGTCAGGAGTTCCAGAACAGTCTGACCAACATAGTGAAACCTGTTTATCTACTAAAAAAACAAAGTTAACTAGGTGTGGTGGCACCTGCCTGTAGTCCCAACTACTTGGCAGGCTGAGGCAGGAGAATCGCTTGAACCCGGGAGGTAGAGGTCACAGATAGCCAAGATTGTGTCATTGCACTCCAGCCTGAGCAACAGAGTGGGACTCCACTTCAAAAGAAAAAAAAAAAAAGTAAGAAACATAGAACATTAAGTAGAAAAGTCAAAGAGAAAATTAGTGAGATAGTAAATATAAGTCTTAAATACCTTAAATTATATGTATTTATATAAAAAATAAAGACTAATATTATCTAAGTGTATTAAAATATATATGTATAAATCTTATGAGTGGTACATTTTAATTATAAAGGCATAGAAAAATAAAAAGTCAAAAGATGGAAAAAGATAAATTACGCAAAGATTATCATCACACAATAAAAGTTGGTATAGCTATGCATATATCAGACTAATATGTTTCAAAATAAAAGTATTCCTGGGACTATGTCTACTTCAAAATACAAAAGGAATTTATCTACCAAGATAGTAGAAAGATTTTAAACTTTCAATCATCATTCTCCAAAGCCAGACAGCATATAAAGTGAAAGAAATATTGGCTGGGCCCAGTGACTTAAGCCTGTAATCCCAGCACTTTGGGAGGCCTAGGTGGATGGATTATCTGAGGTCAGGAGATTGAGACCAGCCTGACCAACATGGAGAAACCCTGTCTATTAAAAACACACAATGAGCTGGGCGTGGTGGCACATGCCTGTAATCCCAGATACTCCGTACACTGAGGCAGGAGAATTGCTAATTATATTAATTACTCCACAAACTCAGTCACAGGATATTCTTCTATCTAAAGACTAAATGGTAAAATTAATGTCTCATAACTTGATGTCAAATATTTATCGATAGATAGAAAATATTGTAATAAATATAAATAATAACCAGAGAGAAACACACAAATCTGTTCAGTGCTTATTTCTGAAGTTGGTCACAAAGTATAGGTGATATCAAGGGCTTCCTTCCTTTACTGTTTATTCCATCTTTCATCTTCCCTGAACCAGAACCTTTCACTGTTCAGGTTTGTTTTTTCAGTTTATTTTATCTAATTAAACTAATTCAAATCTTCATAAATAAAGTATCTGTGTATTCAGTTATCTCTCTTTTGTTGTGTTTGTCTTGTTGTTATAGTTTTGCCTTAATCTTTACTCTTGGACATTGAACTATTAAGAGACCACTATAATAGCCTGGGTTGCAAATACACTACCTTTTATTTTTTACTCCCATTTTGTAGCAGCAACTCAGTTTCCTTGTGGTAATCAGGATCAATTTTTCTGGCCAGTAGAATAACTCTGTTTTTTACTTTTCTTGAGATAGAGTCTGATTCTGTTGCCAGGTAGGAGTGCAGTAGTGGGATCTTGGCTTCCTGCAACTTCCACCTCCCAGTTCAAGAGATTTCCCTGCCTCAGCCTCCTGAGTAGCTGGGACTACAGGAGAGCCCCCACCAGGACCTGGCTAATTTTTTGTATTTTAGTAGAGATAGTGTTTCACCATGTTGGCCAGGATGATCTTGATCTCCTGACCTCATGATCTGCCCACCTTGGCCTCCCAAAGTGCTGGGATTACAGGCATGAGCCACTTCTCCTGGCTGATTAACTCTTAAATTTTTATTTTTCCCCCTGTCTGTTGATTCAGTGGCACAAAGAACCCAAAATGTCCAGAACACATTATCATCTTACAATTCAATGGAGTCATTGTTATTTTTCCTAGTTGAAGCACCACCCAAATTGTTTTGGACACTAAGACCCCAAATCAGCAGGTTTCTGGCTAGAATAGCTCTTTATTTATGAGGACAATAATGAATAACATAAATACAGAAAGAAAGCAAGAAAACAAATAAGAAAGAAATCACCAGGCCCAGAATATTTCACTGGTGAACTCTACCAAATAATTAAGGAAGATATAACACTTATTTTTCAAAATCATTCTTGCTTTCAAATAACAGAAATTAAAGAAACACTTCTTCATTATATGAGGCCAAACTCACACAAATTTCAGAATCACATAAAGACATAAGAAAAGAAAAATTACAGACCAATATCTCTCAAAAACATAGCAAATATATTAGAAATCAAATCTAAAAATGCATAAAAATAATTACACCGCACAATTTAATAGAGTTTACTCTAGATATTCAAGGCTAAACATTGAGGCATTCAAAAATCAATTAATGTAATCTACCACATAACCAAACTAGAAAACAATCATATGATTGTGTTAATTGGTGCAGAAAAAGATTCCTTTGTATTCATTAGCCATTCATGATAAAAACTCTCAACAAATGAGAAAGAAGGAAATTTCTCAGTATTATAAAGAACAGATACAGAAAACATATAGCTGATATCATAGTTAATGGATAGAAACTGCATTATATTCCCCCTATAACTGGAGCAAGGCAGGAATTCAGTATTATACTGAGAGTCCAACCTGGTGTAGCAAGATGAAGAAAATAAATAAATATATGAAATATCTATTTATTCATATAATAAATATATAAATATATAAAGTTATAAGCATGCCTTACAAGGTTGTAAGATACATGACTATCATACAAACTTTAATTGCTTCCAAAGAGTAAAATATGAAAAGAGGAAAAAATAGAATAACTTTATATTGGAGAAACCTGACAGATATTAACTCAACTAGGTGATTAAATTTAGCATCGACAGTGACAAGTCATGATGAGAGCATAGATGTACTCATGACCTGATGAAATGAAAATGACACTTTCCTTCTATGGTCTGCTTCCTAAAAAAATTCTCAGTCTAATCATGGAATGAACATTAGACAAGTTTCATTTCAGGTACTTGATACAAAATTCCTCATCAACACTAAGCGTCAATGTCATCAAAGACAATAGGAATCTGAGAAACTGTCAGCCATGAAGAAGATAAGGATACACAACTATTGAATATAATGTGGCATCATGGATAGGATTGTGGATTTGAGAAGAGATGATAATTTAAAGACAAGGAAATTTGAATCTTGCAGGGACTTTTGTTAATATTGTATCTTGAAAGTTCATGCTTAAGAAGAGAGGATTTCCTACCCCAGTAATAACATTTGGTTTAATAGAAAGAGCAAATCTTGCCTCTCTTTGAAATCTTAAATAAACTCCTCTCACTCTGCTTTCTCCAATTAAGAATGGTAATAGTAAAACACTATCAATTATAAAATTAATAATGTATCAACATTAGTTCAACATTGTGACAAATGCATCACACTAATGTGATATATTAATAACAGGAAAACAGGAACTATTGTACTACCTTCTCCAGAACACACACACATATTCTAAATTTAAATATTTATTTAAAATACTGGTGAGTACAACACACAAAAAACCAGAGATAACTAGAAGAGGTAAAATTATGTAAAAATTAAGCAATAGGCTGGCGTGCCGTGGCTCATGCCTATAGTCCTAACACTTTGTGAGGCTGAGGCAGGCAGATTGTCTGAGGTCAGAAGTTTGAGACCAGCCTGGCCAACATGGTGAAACCCTGTCTCTACTAAAAATGCAAAAATTAGCTGGGTGTGGTACCAGGTGCCTGTAATCCCAGCTATTTGGAAGGCTGAGATAGGAGAATTGCTTAACCTGGGAGGTGGAGGTAAGAGTGAGCTGAAATTGTGCCATGACACTCCAGCCTGGGTGACAAAGGGGGACTCTCAAAAAAAAAAAATAGCCATAAACTTTTAGATAACTAATGGATCCTAACAAAGTATTTTAAAATACAGGACATCATTTCAACTAAATGAAAATGATGGTCTAGCAGATAGAAATGTGTAAAATGTGACTAAGCATTGTTCAAACATATATTTTTTTCTTTTTTTTTTAAATTTACTTTAGGTTTTGTGGTACATGTGAAGATCATGCAGGATTGTTGCATAGGTACACACATGGCAATGTGGTTTGCTGCCTCAATCTCCCCATCACCTACATCTGGCATTTCTCTCCATGTTATTTCTCCCCTACCTCCCCACCCCTCTGCTGTCCCTCACTTGCCTCCACCACAGACACCAGTGTGTGATGCTCCCCTCCCAGTGTCCATGTGTTCTTATTGTTCAACACCTGTCTATGAGTGAGAACATGTGGTGTTTGATTTTCTGTTCTTGTGTCAGTTTGCTGAGAATGATGGTTTCCAGATTCATCCATGTCCCTACAAAGGACAGGAACTCATTGTTTTTTATGGCCACATAGTATTCCATGGTGTATATGTGCCACATTTTCTTTGTCCAGTCTATCATGGATGGGCATTTTGGTTGGTTCAAGGTCTTTGTTATTGTAAACAGTGCTGCTATGAACATAGGAGTGCATGTGTCTTTATAATAGAAGGATTTATAATCCTTTGGGTATATACCCAGTAAGGGGATTGCTAGGTCAAAAGGAATTTCTATTTCTAGGTCCTTGAGGAAGTGCCACACTGCCTTCCACAATGATTGAACTAGTTTACACTCCCACCAACAGTGTAAAAGTGTTCCTATTTCTCTATATCCTTTCCAGCATCTGTTGTCTCCAGATTTGTTAATGATCGCCATTCTAACTGGTGTGAGGTGGTATCTCAATGTGGTTTTAATTTGCGTTTCTCTAATAATCAGTGATAATGAGCATTTTTTCATATGTTTGTTGGCCTCAAAAATGTCTTCTTTTGAAAAGTGTCTATTCATATCCTTTGCCTGCTTTTGGATGGGTTTGTTTGGTTTTTCCTTGTAAATCTGTTTTAGTTCTTTGTAGATTCTGGATATTAGCCTTTTGATCAGATGGGTAGATTGCAAAATTTTTTTCCCATTCTGTTGGTTGCAGGTTCCCATTAATGACTGTTTCTTTTGCTGTACAGAAGCTCCGGAGTTTAATTAGGTCCCATTTGTCTATTTTGGCTTTTGTTGCCAATGCTTTTGGCATTTTAGTTATGAAGTCCTTGCCTATGCCTATGTGTTCTGAATGGTTTGGCCTAGGTTTTCTTCTAGCATTTTTATGGTGTTAGGTCTTATGTTTTGTCTTTAATCCATCTGGAGTTAATTTTAGTGTAAGGTGTCAAAAGGGGTCCAGTTTATGCTTTCTGCACACTGCTAGCCGGTTTTCCCAAACACCATTTATTAAACAGGGAATTCTTTCCCCCTTGCTTGTTTTTGTCAGGTTTTGTCAAAGATCAGATGGTTGTAGATGTGTGGTGTTGCTTCCAAGGCCTCTGTTCTATTCCATTGGTTTATATCTCTGTTGTGTCAACAGTACCAGGCTGTTTTGATTACTGTAGCCTTGTAAAATAGTTTGAAATCAGGTAGCCTGGTGCCTCCGGCTTTGTTCTTTTTGCTTAGGATTGTCTTGGCTATGCAGGCTCTCTTTTGGTTCCATATAGAGTTTAAGGTGACTTTTTCCAGTTCTGTTGAGAAGGTCATTGGTAGCTTGATGGGGATAGCATTGGATCTATAAATTACTTTGGGCGGTATGGCCATTTTCAGGATATTCTACCTAACCATTAGCATGGAATGTTTCTCCATCTGTCTGTGTCCTCTCTAATTTCCTTGAGCAGTGGTTTGTAGTTCTCCTTGAAGAGATCCTTTTCAATCTTTGTTAGTTATATTCCTAGGTATTTTGTTCTCTTTGTAGCAATTGTGAATGGGAGTTCACTCATGATTTGACTCTCTGTTATAGCCTGTTATAGGTGCATAGAAATGCTTGTGATTTCTGCACATTGATTTTGTATCCTGAGACTTTGCTGAAGTTGCTTATCAGTTTAAGGAGATTTTGGGCTGAGAAGATGGGGTCTTCTAAATATACAGTCATGTCCTCTGCAAGTAAAGACAATTTGACTTCCTCCTTTCCTAATTGAATACACTTTATTTGTTTTTCTTGCCTAGTTGCTCTGGTTAGAACTTCCAACACTATATTGAGTAGGAGTGGTGAGAGAGGGCATCCTTGTCTAGTGCCGGATTTCAAAGACAATGCTTCCAGTTTTTGCTCATTCAGTATGATATTGGCTGTAGGTTTGTTGTAAATAGCTTTTATCATTTTGAGATATGTTCCTTTGATTCCTAGTTTATTGAGAGTTTTTAGCATAAATGGTTTTTGAATTTTGTTGAAGGCCTTCCCTGCATCTATTGAGATAATCATGTGGTTTTTGTTTTTGATTCTGTTTATGAGGTGGATTACGTTTATAGCCTTGCATATGTTGAACCAGCCTTGCATCCTTGGAATGAAGCCTACTTGATTGTGATGAATAAGTTTTTTGATGTGCTGTTGCAATTGGTTTCCAGTATTTTATTGAAGATTTTTGCATCTATGTTCATCATGGATATTGGCCTGAAGTTTTCTTTTTTTTGTTGAGTCTCTGCTGGGTTTTGGTAGCAGGATGATGTTGGTCTTGTTAAATGATTTGGGAAGGATTCCCTCTTTTGGTATTGTGTGGAATAGTTTCAGAAGGAATGGCACCAGCTCCTCTTTGTATGTGTGGTAGAATTTGACTGTGAACCCATCTGGACCTGGGCTTTTTTTGGTTTGTAGGCTATTAATTGCTGCCTGAACTTCAGCCCTTGTTATTGGTCTGTTCATGGTTTCAGCTTCTTCCTGGTTTAGGCTTGGGAGGGTGCAAATGTCCAGGAATTTATCCATTTCTTCCAGGTTTCCTGATTTATGTACATAGAGTTGTTTGTAGTAATCTCTAATGGTAGTTTGTATTTCTGTGAAATCAGTGGTGATATCCTCTTTTTCGTTTTTTATTGCATCTTTTTGGTTCTTCTCCCTATTTTTTAAATTAATCTGGCTAGCAGTCTGTCTATTTTGTTGATCTTTTCAGAAAACCAGCTCCTGGAATTATTTATTTTTTGAGGGTTTTTTTTTTGTGTCTCTATCACTTTCAGTTCTCCTCTGATCTTAGTTATTTCTTGTCTTCTGCTAGCTTTTGAGGTTTTTTGATCTTGCTCCTCTACTTCTTTCATTTATGATGGTTGGGTGTCAATTTTAGATCTTTCCTCACTTCTCTGGTTGGCATTTATTGCTATAAATTTCCCTCTAGACACTGCTTTAAATATGTCCCAGAGATTCTGGTATGTTGTGTCTCCGTTCTCATTGGTTTCAAAGAACATCTTTATTTGTGCCTTCATTTCATTGTTTATCCAGTTGACATTCAGGAGCCAGTTGTTCAGTTTCCATGAAGTTGTGTCTTTCTGAGTTAGTTTCTCAATTCTGAGTTTTAATTTGATTGCCCTGCAGTCTGAGAGACTATGATTTCTGTTCTTTTGCATTTGCTGAGGGGTGATTTACTTCCAATTATGTGGTCAACTTTAGAGTAGGTGTGATGTGCTGAGAAGAATGTATATTCTGTGAATTTGGGTTGGAGAGTTCTGTATATGTCCATTATGTTTGCTTGGTCTAGATCTGAGTTCAAGTCCTGGATATCCTTGTTAATTTTCTGTCTCATGTATTTTTACAACTTTCAAGTTATCTCAGGCAAAAAAAATTAGAGAAAATTCTCAAGAATAATTTCCTTTTAATTATTTATTATTTTTATTTATTTTCTTTCTTTCAATTTTTTTTTTTTTTTTTTTTTTAAGGGTGGTGTTTGTCTCTGCTGCCTACGTGGTTCTCAAACTCCTAGACTCAAGCAATCATTCCACTTCATGCTTTCATATATCTGGGACTACAGGCCCATACCAATGTATTATTTCTATTCCAAGAAGGAACAACCACAAAAAATCCACTAAGTTAAACAGAAAAATATAGCAGGAATAGAACATAAGGGTAAGAAGAAGAGAAATTATATAGATAACACAAAAACCATATACAAAATTAGGAATGTCAAGTGTTGTATTACACAAAATTGATAAAATCCAACAAACTGTTCAAGAAGGGAAAAATAAATACTTTATTAGCCATGAAGTACCAGACCTCACACAAGTTTCTAGAAACATCAAAAGGCAAGATGATATAGTGAAAACTGTACAATAAATTTAAAATTGTGACCAAAATTACCAAAGTTTTAAAAAAATTATTCTTAAATCTGAGCATTTACTTTTCAGATTTATACTTAAATCTGAAATATACTTTTGTTACTTAAATATTTTTTATCATGTGCCTAAAACCAGATTTATAGTCATTGTACATTAGACATGTAAAGCTCACAGAAATTTTATTTATGTTATTTTTGTTCTTTGTTACATCATTAAATACATTAGTGGAACTAATCACAAACTTTGAATTCAGGAAAACAGAAAGGTAAAATTAGTCATGGATATGTATCATAATATATTTATTTCAACTAAAGGTTTTTATAAGTTGGCCAGCATGACAATTAAGTACAGGATATTTGGAGAAATCATTTCAGCAACATTGGAGCTAGTTAATATCTCTAACAAGACTTTAAATATAAATATAACTTACAAATGGAACCTACTGCTTTATGTACCATCTAGAATACTACTTCATATGTAGCCACACACATATGAAAGTCACATCACTGGATTCTTAATATATGCATACATAGGAATTCAGAATTATAATATTATGAATTTAATTTCAAAAGCTAAAAAAAAAATCACTAATATAGGATGACACTAGGATCTGTTGGGAATACTAGAGGAGGGACAGCAGGGGCTGGGAAGGTTAGAGAGAGAAAACATGAGGAGAAATGCCAGATATAGGTGATGGGAGGATGGAAGCAGTAAGCCACCTTGCCATGTATATACCTATGCAACACTCTTGTATGATCTGCACATGTACCCCAGAACCTAAAGTACAATTAAAAAAGATTAAAAAAGAATCCAGAGTGCTCTTCAGCTATGTATTCAAATTAAATGCTATTAATATAATCACTACCTATAATCAGGACTCACTTTTTATCAAGCAAACCTAATGAAGGATCTAGGCATCAGAGATGTTAAAAGTTCCTAGGTGATACTGATGAGCTGCGACCCACTCTCTCAGCCTCATATAAAGAGTTTTGTATAATCTGGTCCTTGTTCCATAGGGTTCAAGAATGTTTATTTTCTTATTTTCTTATATAAACACTAGCTTCTCCTGACCTCATTGAGCTCCGTCATGTCCCCCAACCTTCATCACCACCCCCATATTTCTCCCCTGGAAACTCTTCTTTCTTCCCCATGTTTCTGGGAAACTCCTCTTCTGTTTTCGCCAACCTGTCCCTTTTCTCAAGGCTCGTCTCCTACTCCCTGTCCTTCACTAGTCTTTCCTTTTGCGTTCCCTTGTAGCCCCTCATGTCACCAGAGCACTATAGTAGCTATGACTTCTCATGCTCAAGGACTATCTGGAGCTCCCATCTGTCTCTGCACTTCTCATGCCACTATAAGTCTGTCTCTCTATATGTATTGTAAGTCCTTTGAGAACAGAAGACATCCGTCTGATTGAATTTAGTAACTAGTACAGGACTATACACATAGGAGATGTCTGTGACATGCAAAATAATGGCCCTCCACCCCAAGATGTTCACATCTGATCCCTGGGAACAGTGAATGTGATCTTTTATGATAACTGGTACTTTGCAGCTGTGATTAACTTAAGGACCTTGCAATGCATGTATTTCTTGAGTTATCAAGTGGACTCAAAGCAATCAGAAGGGTCCTCATGAAAGGAAGATAAAACATCAGAGTCACATTAAGAGTCCTGAGGATGGAAGCAGAGGTTGGAGTGATGGGAGGAAGCCACTAGGAGGCAGGGAATAGGGGTTCCCTAGAAGGAGAAAAGGCAAAGGAGCAAATTTTACCTTCAGATACCCAAAAGACACCAGCCCTGTCAAGACCCATATCCCTAAGATTTAACTGTACCTCACAAGATCAGTTTCAGACTGCTGACCTTCAGAACTGTAAAAAATTAAATTTCTGTCATTTGAAACTGCAAAGCTTGTACTTATTTGGTAAAGAAGCAATAGAAAAGTAATACAATATTCAGTTTATTGAATTGGTGAATTGATTTTCTTTTTAGTAATCACATAAATATCTGTGAAATTTGTTATACATTACTGTCACAGAATTATGATTTATAATTATATCTTCAAGCTCAAATCAAGCTTTCAAACATTAATTTAGTTCTCACATAAATCTGGATGTTTCTCAATTTTTGAAGCAGTGTATTATTTCCATAATGATCTTTAAAGTAGGTGGGTGTCATGAGCTAAGTGTTATTGTTGATCTTTCTATATACAAGGAAAACACAGAGTCATCATTCATTTGTTGCTCCATTTATCTCTGGTTTTCAGCATTTCTAAAAAGTAACAGTTAAGCTTAGTGAGGTGGTTAATACCGAGTATCAACTTGATTGAATTGAAGGATGCAAAGTATTAATCCTGGGTGTGTCTGTGAGGGTGTTGTCAAAGGAGATTAACATTTGAGTCAGTGGGCTGGGAAAGGCAGACCTACCCTTAATCTGGGTGGGCACCATCTAATCAGCTGTCATAGCAACTAGGATATGAAGCAGGCAGAAAAATGTGAAAAGGCTCAATTAGCTTAGCCTCCCAGCCTACATATTTCTCCTATGCTGGTTGCTTCCTGCCCTTGAACATTGAACTCCAAATTCTTCAGCTTTTTGGCTCAGACTGGCTTCCTTACTCCTCAGCTTGCAGACAGCCTATTGTGGGACCTTGTGATTGTGTGAGTTAATACTCCTTAATAGACTCCCCTTTATTTATATATGCACATATATAATATATATATATATAACATATATATTATATAACGTGTGTGTGTGTGTGTCTGTGTGTGTGTGTGTGTGTGTGTGTGTATGTATGTATGTATATATTTTTTTCTGTTAGTTCTATCCCTCTAGAGAATCCTGACTAATACACTTGGCTTCCCCTTGTCTCTTTGTTTTGATCTGTGAAGCCCCTGGCTTGACTTTTCCTGTGACAGTGCATGTATCACAAGATGGTCCTCTCAAAGATACATCATATTAATTAAAATATGTGATATCCAGTAGAAACTCAAACTGCAAAACCGATAATAGCAAAAGATAAACAGCACTTCTAAGTAAAATACAGTTCAGAGATGCTTTGAATTGAGGCATAAATGCCTTACTGACAGTCCAAAAATCATCTATACAATCTAGAAGCATTCTCCTATCTAAAATTCTGAAAGTTATGAATTCTGTGACAATGTAATTTTTATTTACTTTGCATTTTCCTGAAAAGAATTATCAAGTTCACTAAGGCAAAAATGTTATGAAAGAAATTAAATGAGTCTCAAAGGAGAATCTCAAGTCTATAGAAGGAAGTGCCTATAAAATTTATTCTATATCACTTACCAGTGTCTTCTAACCCCTGCAGAACTATTCAATCTGCTGTTACACACATATAATTTCCATAGTACTGGAATGGCAATAAATACTGCTGGAAAAATCTGATTTCTCACCAACTCGTTGAGCCCCTTTCATGATTTATATTCACTCTGGAGCCCACCAAGGAATGAAGATAATAAAAATCTAGGCCAGAGTAATAGAGTTGCCCTGAAAAATTCCATGCTTGATAGAAGCTCCTTCACACTCTCCTCTGCACAAAGACTAGGAGATTTGCCAGGCAAAAATCTAGAATGAGACTTTTCTCCAAGTTTCTCCACTGTGTCTCCCAAATATTTATAATTAGGCGAATATTTTTTAGTCAGCTCTTCCCAGGATATTTTTGTTTTTGGCTCATGAAATTCTTGTATTTGATATATAGTTTTTAAAAAATGAGAATGACATAAATTAGTGTTTCACAGCTTGTTCTGTTCATTACCTGACATTTTAGAGCAACATTTCTGAGAAACTCTTTAGTCCAGAGACACTCACATTTGTTACTGTAGGGCTGGTTGCCTTGCCAGGAGCTCGGACACACCCATCCCTCTCCTGAAAACTATGTCACCACTCCGTGCTGGGCACCAAGCCCACCATTAAAAAAAAACCCACCAAAATTTAAAAGAAGCCCCACCAAAACCTGCCCAATAGCATTTTGCCCTGTCCAGGTCCCACTCCCCCTGGGCAGCCTGCTCACTGGAAATCCCACCTATCTACCAATAACAGCTTGCCCCGACCGCATCCTGTTCCCTCATAACCAATCAAGACACCCTCACTCGCTATAAAACCCCAGGCCTTGGGAAGCCATGGGCGACTTCCCTGGCCCCTTTCCCTGGGACCGTGGAACCTCGCTGGGAGTTGAATAAATTGCCATTTAATTTTCTTATGCTGGTCTCAGTTTCCTCATTTTAAACTCGGCAGTAACCCTTACAGTTAAGTATAACTATCATACTTTAGTTACAACGAAGACAAAACATGCTCTTTAAATACATTCATAGAGACATGTACTTCTTTTCATTGGCAAATTCACAATTACTGTGACTTTCTAAATTGTTTAAATTTGCTTTTTTATTCTTATTCCTCTTCCCTTGGAGCTTATCCAGTCAACTTAATTGTTGCAGACTTTTAACACTGTCACCTTTTTATATCCCTGCAATTAACGCAATGAATGTGTGAAATGCTCTCTTCTGTAAAATAACCAGTCACAGTCACACACACACACACACACACAGACACACACACACACACACTGACACACACACACACAGACACACACAACTTGTAAAGTAAAATCAACCTCTCTTAACCTAAAAGGAAGAAAATAAAATTGTATCAATATTCCAATAAGCTGTGTTTCACAAAGCTCTGCACACATATCAAACCCTTAATAGCTGAGTGTTTTACTAGTTTAATTAGTTTTGCTCACTCTATATGAGTAGTATTCTTAAAAGCACATTACATTTTGGATCTCAAATTCAGTAGGAAAGCTTCATATATAAAACAGAACAGTGCTCTAAGCATTAGAAGTGGAAGATTTAGAAAACTCTCCATTCCCCATCTACTCTGTGACATATGATACTTTGTTAATCGCAGACAGCATTTGATAGAGATATTCGGAAACTGAAATACTGATCATGCATGTGTATGTTTCTCCCACTATTATTGGAAGAGAGGCATGTAGTGTTTTGCATTGACAGTAAAAACTACTGTACCTTGCAAGCAAGTGTTTAGAATTTAACTAAAACTTAGGGGAAGATTGCAAAAACAAAATGTTAGCCATATTTTTGGACATAAAGAAAATGTGGAAAAATGATACAAGGTGACCAAATCAGTACTCAAGCGAAATATTACAGTTTAAAATACGTACTTTGGAAAAGATAAATACTATAAAATGAATAATAGCAGAAATTTTGCTTAAATATAGAAATAAAATTTAGTCTCCTTTCCTAAATACACAAGAATTTAAGCATGAAGTGGTAAAAATCAATATGAAATTTACTAATAATCACCCATAAAGAAGGTAAGCGAAATCTTCAATTACATATTATTTCATTGGTATTTACCTTTTGCTGCATACTGTTCCAAACACTATTATGTATTGTTTCACTTAATCCTCAAAATATCCCTATCAGGGAGATGTTTTATTCACACTGAGGCACAGAGAATCTAAACCATTTACTGTCAGAATTACAGTATTACCCAAATAAATGTATAAATATTTTACAATAAGGAAGCTTTTATTCCAGTAGAGATTAATTATATTTTAACTCACTGAAGTTCACCGAAAAAACAAGATAAAATACAGAAACTTACCTGATCATTATATGATTATTTCATATGTCATTATTTATAAGTGATTAAATAATAGTGCATCTAGTAAATATTGCAGATAAATTTGGCTGCCAGGAGTAAAACAAAGTTAAATTCTAACTTCAGAGCATTTATCAAAGTTAATTCTTGGTATAACATGATAAAAATAAAGCACTTCCAGCTGCAGAGAATATTTTTAAACATAAAAGGAATAATTTATAATAATCCCATAATTTATAAGAAAAATGGGAACAGATTTATGGATATAAATGTTAAATATATATATTTCGATACAAGTTTAAAATTGAATGTTAAATTCAGACTATGTGAAAATATTGAAAGAAAAGTTGGTAAACAAAGGGTTTACAATTTACAGCATATATGAAAACTTTATCACACAGATAAGAATAAGGCAAAAAGAAAGACAGAAGGGGAAAAAAGAGGAAGGATGGAAAGAAGGAAGAAAGAAAAGAAGAAAAACGAACAAACTAAGGAAAAAAGAAATGCAAAATATTAAGTGGCAATCAGAAATCAGACAATTTAAATGGTCCATAAACTAAGAAAACATATTTACCTTATCGGTAACCCACGGCATTTAGATTCAAATACATGTAAATTATTATTTTTAGGTGACATTTGGGTTATGGATTGGGAACAGAGAACATAGAAAAATACAATAAAAAATAAAAAATGATGTCACTTGTATATTGCTAGTGAAAATAACTATTATGTTTTCTAAAGTACCTTGGCTTACCGTTATACAAATTATAAATTCATATTACCTTTGTTTCATAAATCCCACTTTGGGAGTCTATTTCAAAGAAACAAAAGCACTGGTACATGAATATGCACTCCATGGGAAGTCTGGAAATGCTGCCGGAGTTAGGAGGCTTGGCTCCTGTTGTTGGACAGGGTGTGAAAGGTTAATCCACTAAATGCATATCAGTTTTTGTCCAAAATTTCTAATTAATTGCACACTGAATTGCTATAACAAACTGTGAAGATACCAGTAGAATTTAATTAACTATATGCAAACTATCTCTGAGATTCTTAAAATTTTCTAAAAACCCGTGTATGGAAAATAGCAGATTATCAATTTTAACCTAAGGCAATATCAAAGCTCATTAAATAATTTCGAGTGGATGAGGATTGCGATCAAAATATTACTCTACAGAATCATTCTGAAACTTCAATAAGGATACTGACTTCAGCAATGAATCAAATGATTCTTTGTTCCTCCCAGTGAAATACAAAAAGCTGTGTTTGTTTATGAGGTGAAATCTGTCTTAAAGCACCACGCTACATTTTGGACTGCTTTGTTTTGTAATTGTGTTTTATGGTCACCTTCCTTATCTGTCATAACATCTATATTGCCCTTTAGCAACAATTCCCAACTGAGAATCTTAAGTGTGTAAAATTAATGTGATGGCTATTTTTGGTAAGTGTTTTAATTAAGACATATTTATAAATAATAGTTAAAAATTACTGGACACTTTTCATGGCTTGTGATAGTTGTGAACACTTTACATATACTAATTTTAATTATCTCAACAAACCTTTTGAATACTGCTGGAGCATCATGTTTTAAGGAACAGAATAAACACGCCACAGACAACTTTGGCCAGGTCATTCAGCTACAAAGTGTTACAGTGGGATTTGAGTCTAGGCAATTTGCTCCCAGAACCCAAATACTTGACCTCTATTTTCATCTTTAGATACCCATCAACACATAATTTAAAACTCATTACAATATATAATGCTATACATATCACTTAGAAATGTGAATTAATTATTCAAAGATTGCCTAATATCAAATGTCTCAGTGCTAGTGGTATTTGATGGTTTGGGTTGCTGCAGAAAAGAATTTGCAATCAAATAATTCAAGTCCCATTTCTACCGCCTAAGACTTGAGTGATATTAAGCAAGATGCAAAAAAATTATGTTTTAGTTTTCTACCCAAAGGTAAATGAAAAGTATCTACACTATAGAATTCTTATGAGGAGTAAGTGAACTAATAGACAAGAAATACTTTCTGGAAAATATCACCACATAGAGATTTAAAGAAAAGCTATGAACATAATAGAGTTTCCATATATAATAATTATTGGGCATTTAGTATGGATTGGGAAGTTATCCTTGTGATTAGTATGTTTCATTGTTGTAATACATTTATCATACTTAATGAACGAAAATTGAATATTATTATTAATTAACATCCGTACTTGATTCTGGTTTCCTTGGATTTTACTTAATGTACTTTTTCAGTTTCTGTATCCCATACAGGATACCACATCACATTTAGTTGCCATGTATCTTGACTGTAATAATTTCTTAAACCTTCTTTATTTCTGAAGAACTTGACTGTTTGAGGAGTAGTGGTCAGGTGTTTTGTAGAATGAACCTCAATTAGAATTTGCTGACTGTGTCTCACAATTGGACTGAGGCTAAGGAATTTGGGGAAGAAGACCAGAAGTAAAGAAGTAAAGGGTCACCCTCTTCACATTATACCAAGAGTACATATATGCTGTCAACATGACTTAGCACTGTGGATGTTAGATCTGATCACCTGAGTGAGGTAGTATTTGTGAGGTAGACAAATAAAATTACCCCATTTTCTCTCTTTCCATGTTATATTCAGGAGGATGTCATCAGGCATAGCCCACACTTAAGAAGTGAAAATTTGTTTTCCACATCCGTAAGGGTAGAGCATCTAGACAAATTATTTGAATTTATTCTTCACAAACTATTTGTTTATTTTTTCTAATTTATATATTTATTTCATTATTGATTTATATAGGTATAAACTCATGATTTTGTCATCCATATTACTTTATTTATTTCTTCTCAAAATTTTCCTGCTTTCGCCATTGGGAGACCTTCCAGGTGGCTCCTTCACTCTTTTGACATTCTTCGATCATTCATCAGCCATAATGTTAAGCAATTTATCCATTTTCATTAAAAGATTAAGTATAAAACTGTCATTCCATCACTTGAACCTGGGAGGTGGAGGTTGCAGTGAGCTGAGACTGTGCTCCAGCCTGGTGGCAGAGCAAGACTCCGTCTCAAAAACAACAAAACAAAAAAACAACACACAAAAAACTCATTCTTTGTTGGTGATAGTGGATTGTTTTGTTTTTCTCATTTTTTTTTTTATTTTTAAAGGAACTTAACATTTTGTTTGTAGTCCAATAAATGGACTGTCAAATTATGTACCCATACATGTATATATCTCTTCTAACCAACACTTTGAATGTAAAAACAATTATTTAAATCCAAAGTTTGTAAAAATTTTCTGTGTAAAATTTCTGAGTGATTTGAAAACCAGCAAACAAAATACCTGAATTGAAAATATATATGTGTGTTGTAGCTACCAAACTACACACATACACTTTGTGATCATGTATCTTAAATTTTTAACACTTATTCTAAAATCAGTCACACAATTGGAAGTAAAACACTGCTTAGCAAATGTGAAAGAACTGAAATAATAGTCTCTTGGTCAACAGTGCAATCAAAATAGAAATCAAGACTAAGAAATTAGCTCAAAACCATACAATTACATGGAAATTGAATAGCCTGTTACCGAATGACTTTTGGGTAAATAATGAAATTAAGACAGAAATCAAGTTTTTGAAACAAATGAGAACAAAGATACAATGTACCAGAATCTTTGGGAAACGGCTAAAGCAGTGTTAATAGGGAATTTCATAGCATTAAATAGCAAAAATAGCATTAAATGCTCACATCAAAAAGTTAGAAAGATCTCAAGTTAACAATCTAACTCACAACTAAAAGAACTAAAGAACCAGAGCAAACAAACCCCGAAGCTAGTAGAAGACAAGAAATAATCAAAACCAGAGCTGAACTTAAGGAGACAGAGACACAGAAAACCATTTAAAAGACCAATGAATCCAGGAGTTGGTATTTTGAGAAAATTAATAAAATAGATAGACCACTAGCTAGACTAATGAAGAAGAAAAGAGAGAAGATTGAAATAAACATAATCAGTAATGATGAGAGAGATATTACCATTGACCCCACAGAAATACAACTATGAAGAATATTATGAGGCCAGGTGTAGTGGCTCATGCCTGTAATCCCAGCACTTTGGGAGGCCGAGGCTGGTGGATCACGAGGTCAAGAGATCGAGACCATCCTGGTCAACATAGTGAAACCCCATCTCTACTAAAAATACAAAAAATTAGCTGGGCATAGTGGCATATGCCTGTAAATCCCAGCTACTCAGGAGGCTGAAGCAGGAGAATTGCCTGAACCCAGGAGGTGGAGGTTGCGGTGAGCCAAGATCACACCACTGCACTCCAGCCTGGATAACAAGAGCGAAACTCTGTCTCAAAAAAAAAAAAAAAAAAAAATATTATGAACACCTCTATGCACATAAACTAGAAATTCTAGAAGAAATGGATAAATTCCTGGACACATACACCCTCCCAAGACTGAACCAGGGAGAAATTGAATCTCTGAGCAGACCAGTAGTGAGTTCTGCAACTGAGGCAGTAATAAATAGCCTTTTTTTCCAACCAAAAAAGCCCATGACCAGTGAAATTCACAGCTGAATTCTACCAGATGTACAAATAAGAGTTGGTACCATTCCTAATGAAACTATTCCAAAATATTGAGGAGGAGAGACTCCTTCCTAACTCATTCTATGGGACCAGCCTCATCCTGATACCAAAACCTGACAGAGGTACAACAAAAAACAATTTCAGGCCAATATCTCTGGTAAACATTGAGGCAAAAATCCTCAACAAAACACTGGCAAATTGAATCCATCAGCACATCAAAAAGCTTATCCAACACAATCAAGTAGGCTTCGTGCCCAGAATGCAAGTTTGTTTCAACGTTGATTTTTGGTGCATATCAGTAAATCTGATTCATCACATAAACAGAACGAAAGACAAAAAACACAGATGCAGAAAAGACTTTTGATAAAATTTAATAAACCTTCATGTTAAAAACTCTCAAACTAGGCTTCGAAGGAATATACATCAAAATAATAACGCCCACCTTTGACAAACCCACAGCCAACATTACAGACAAAAGCTGGAAGCATTGCCCTTGAAAACCAGTACAAGATTAGGATACCCTCTCTCACGATTCCTATTCAACATAGTATTAAAAATTCTGGCCCAGATAATCTGGCAAGAGAAAGAAATAAAGTTCATTCAGATAATGAGAGGAAGTCAAACTATACATATTTGCAAATGACGTGATATCTAGAAAGCCTCATAATCTTAGCCTCGAAGCTTCTTAGGCTCATGAACAACTTCAGCAAAGTCTCAGGGTACAAAATCTATGTGCAAAAATCACTAGCATGTCTATATATCAACAATAGTCAAGCCAAGAGCCAAATCAGGAATGAACCCCCATTCACAATTGCCACAAAAAGAATAACATACCTAGGAATACTGCTAACTATGGAGGTGAAAAATCTCTACAAGGAGAACTACAAACCACTGCACAAAGAAATCAGAGATGATACAAGCAAATGGAAAAACATTACATGCTCATGGATGGGAAGAATCAATATTGTGAAAAAGGCCGTAATGCCTAAAGAGATTTATACATTCAATGCTGTTATCATTAAACTACGATTTACATTGTTCACAAAACTAGAAAAAAATTTTTTTTAATTCAAATGGAATTAAAAGCCCAAATAGCCAAGGCAATCCTAAGCAAAAAAACAAAGCTGAAGACATCAAACTACCTGACTTCAAACTATACTACAGGGCTACAGTAACCAAAACAGCATAGTACTGGAACAAGAACAGACACATAGAACAATGGAAAAGAACAGAGAACCCAGAAATAAAACCGAACACCTACAACTATCTGATCTTTGACAAACTTGACAAAAACAACCAATAGGGAAAGGATTTCCTATTCAAAAAATGGTGTTGTGATAACTGGCTAGTCATACGCAGAAGATTAAAACTGGACTCCTTCCTTACACCATATACAAAAATTAACTCAAGATGGATTAAAAACTTAAATATAAAACCCCAAAGTATAAAAACCCTGGAAGATAACCTAGGTAATAACCATTTAGGATATAGGAATAGACAAAGATTTCCTAGCATGTTTCTTCTAAGTCATTTTGATTGAAATGAAAATGAAGCTTTTAGGGTAAGTGAAAACAAACAAAAAAAAGTATGAGGAAAAAAAGTAAAATTTATTTGTACTAAAATGAAATTCCAAATGCCTCAATTTTAAGTCAGTGTTGACTTATCCAAAATAAAAACTAACTTACTTCAACAACCTTTAAAATAATGTACTAGTACAGATATATTTTTTAATAAGAAGACAGGCAAGGAAGCACTTGGTGGGAATTATTTAAATGATACATATCTTCTGATGCTTTTAAGAATAAATATTCATCCCACCAAAAAAGAATATCATGCATAACTATCTTCCTATACGTGATATAATTATGTAAACTGTGAATTACAAGTTAAGCAACCTTATTTTAATCATTTTAATTGTATTTGATTTTTATATTTACAATTTAACATTGACCTATTTTATAAAGTTACTTACATGTAAAATTTATTTGCCCAGGTATTTAATGATCTACCATTACAGCAGTAGCTATTAGTTTGTTAGGCTAATTCCATGGTTGATTCATTTTGCTTTTGCAGCTGAAAAAACCTCAAGCTGAGTAGAGAGACATCTAATTTGCTCATTGTCCCTGCTGAAAGCTTATTTCCTCTATTAGCTTTGACTTTTATTACCTAAAAAAAAAAAAGTGGTAATATTTTACAGTTAATAACACAAAAGAAGAGAAAACCTGAAAATAATATATGTGACTATGAAATTCATTTAAAACTCTGATTTTAAAAATTCATTCAACTCTAGAATTGATAGATTTGCTTGATCAATTATTGACAATCTAGTGGGCAGAAAGCACTGAGCCTCTGGTATAGGATTATTCAGCATACTTGTGAGCAGCAATACTTAAAGAAGAAGGAAAATTAACCTTCAATGATATCTTCATGCTTTAGATTTTTATTACACAAAATATGCACAGATTTTTATTTCAGTCAAATTCAAGATTTGCAGCTATATTATTTATCATCAAGTGAAACGTTGAGAAAGATGAATTCCTAACAGCTAAGGACATACCTCTATGAAATGCTTCCCTCACATGCTATCTAAAATATGTTTCCTATTTCTACATCAATTACCATATCTATATTATTTCTTCACCTAAGTTTAATTGAGAGCAAACAGTGAAATAAAGGAATAGCAAAATCCAGATAGATAGAAAAGGATTACAATCTACTGGCAAGGACTCAACATTGTCAGTTGATAATAATGTAATCATTTCTTCTTTCCATGCATCTTATCTATGAATGCTATTTAATCTAATCTTTCGAAAGTGATTTCCCCTAAAGAGAACAAATTAATACTACATAATTATATAGAGTTCAAAGAGCCATTGAAAGTTGAAATAGAAAGGAGTTATGTGGTAGAGGAAACAAGTAAATTAAATTTAACTTGCATTTTAATTTGTCATTAACTACTGAAAACACCTGGAGCAAATCAAATTAATGCTTTTGTGTCTGAATTATGTAATTTTTAAGTCTATGTAGCCTGTATGAAAGAGTTCTCTTTTAGTTTTTTTATACTTATCAAATAATCTTTATATATCCTACCCCATCAAATGTTTGTGATTTTAATGTGTTATGTAAGTTGGATACTGTGAAAATAAGCCAGTGATCAAATTTCATACTTAATGATATAAGCATTCTATGCATTTTTAATAACATATTGTATAAATAGACAGTCTCCATCAATCAGTATTTATATCAGTAACTACATTATATTTTAAAAACTCTTTACGTATATCTTTATACCATTGAACAAGTATTTTTGAAGTATAAATTTCTAAAAAGAAAAAGAAATGGTAGTTAAAATTATTTGTAATTCTGAATTTTAAATATATTATTAAAATATTTTAGCAAAGGTTCTTACAAATTTGCATACAATCATCTAGAGTGAAAAGGAAGTTTTGTTATATGTTTTCATATTATTTATTTACCAATCTAACAGGGGTACATTTTTAAATCATCTGCTTTCGGCCCTGATATATTTGCTTGTAGAAGATTAATACCCCTCTGTAAACATCTTAAAAAGTAGAAGATAAAGATAAAAGTGCATTAAAAGTATCAAACAGAAAGTTATTTGAGTACATTAAAGAACTATTTAGTTAACAAGGACTTTAGGTATCAGAATCCTGAAGAAACGGTGAGAGCAGAGAAAGCCATGAAGCTTTCTGGAGGAAAGTAATCTCATTTGCAACACCCCACAGTTTTTCAAATACCTGCTATACAGTAAAAATGACAACTATCAAATTGTTGATATCTATTAAAAAATTACAAAGTAGGGTAATAAACCCAATCAAACAAGGGAAATCTACCAGAAAAAAAAAAAAAAAAAAGCAAACTGACATTAGAAAAGGACCCATGAAGATTCTGGTTTCGGCTCTGTTATCAGACAAGGTCTTAAAACACTAGTGCTGTTATCCTCAATAGGAATGAGAAGACTAGTAAGGTGGAAGACAAGGTGAAGATGAAATCTCTAAAATAAGTATTCAAAACAATGATAAAAATGAAAAAAGAAAAAGCAAGGAATTCAAGTAGAAATGGAGAGAATTAATACGAATAAATAGTAATATTTGCAGAGTCAATGAGAATTTAAAAAATAGATATAGGCAACAAATCACATATGCAAAATCTCTGCAAATATGAGCAGTAGGCATACAAATAAAGCGGCACGAAAGTGTTTCACACTATGCTAAAAAAGCAAAAAGAAATACTTAAAAAGCAATATAATATTAGAAAGCATATTTATGTATTTTTAAACTATAAAAACAGTAACAGTGAGACCTGAATTTTTAAAGAAGAAATAGAAGACAATGATTGATGTTTTAAAAGGATGAGAGAAAATGACTGTCAAACTATAAATATATACCAGCAAATATATCCATAAAAATAAATACCTATATTAGTTCATTGGTGGTGTGTAAAATAAACACCATATTTTTTTTTTTTTTGCTTACTTTTGTGACTTAGAAGTTTTTAACCATGTACCTAAAACCAGATTTAAGAAATAACTTACCCGTTGGATATTTATGCATTTAAGTGAATGGTACCGACATATTCACTGATGTCCTATATCTTGCAAGCTATAGGCTTCACAATTTGGCATGAATAAAAATAAACAGTTTCTCTACTTACTTTTAGAATTTATAAGTAAGTCTTTGAATATGTTAAATAAAATTGCTGTTAAAATTACTGTGAATAATAGCAACTCATACTCCTAAGTCAGATGTGTTTTTGTTAAATCTGTGTGTCTTAGTTATTTTGAGATCTAGTGGTATTTTATGCAATAAGCTAGAAAAATTTTGTAAATCCGTACTTTGTCCATTAATTTAGTCCTTTATTTAAAGCCATAAAATCATTGACTTACTGTTAGATAACTCAGTCTGACAAGTACAAAGAGACTGTAAACTATTGAACCTTGACAAATATCTAGGAAAAAATGCTGAATAAAGATGTCAAAAGGTTTCCTGAAAATGATTTTTCATTTACAGTCAGGGGAAACATACATTTTGTACTTTCCATTTTCTAGTTTTTTCCAGGGATAAAATATTTAGTGTTAGCAGTGTGATCACTATTCTTAGATAGCTGGAGCTAAAATGGCTCAAATGGTTTAGAGCTTCAAATACTTCAGGGTATGCTTAAAGGGAATTGTTTGGAGTAGTTTTCTTCTCTGTTGTAAAACAGTATTATTATGTACTTGAAAAGTTATCCAAAAGGACAAATACTTTTGAGAAGAAAAATTTCAAATGGATTTAAAAACTAAAAATAGCAAATAACTTCTCTACCATAAAATTAACATGAATGATTATATTGATTAGTGCATTCACAATTTCATGTCTGAAATGAAGTCATGGGGCACTCCAGAATAAGCACTGAGCTATAGACTGATGATAGAATATTAATATAATTGACACGTCTCTGGAATCATACAAATTACAGCATAATATGAGAAGCAGAAAAATTACTATGCAAACATGTACCGAGTTTCTAACACTAAATTAGCCATAAGGAAGGATTAAGAATTTCAGGTAGAAGAAACTAGGTCAATCCTCAAGGCCTTAACATGTTAAGGACTTAGTTGTATAATCTGCTTGGAAAATAGAGGATGAAGAGTGAGAAAGGACCAGAGCTAGTGAAAAGGTAGTCCTGAAGACCCTAGTATTTCATGCAACAAAACTTGGGATTTTTTTTTTCAGAGTAACAGGAAACTACTGAAGAGTTTAACCATTGCTAGCTTTCGATGATTTTACAGGCACCATAGTAGCATGTGAGGGACAGATTAAAACCTGGCAGGGCAAAGGGACAAGGAAATCTGCTTGCCTGAAACTAGAATTAGAAAAACATATAATAGTAGGTAGATTTAATGGGGATGGAGAGAGGAGAATGAATATGAGAAACTTAAAAGAATGGCGGTGATTTTAAAATTAATGTGATTATTTTAATGTGAACTGACTCTCTGCAGTGAAAACTGTTGAGAATAGAGGCTGACCTGTCTTTGTTCCTAACGTATCCCATGACCCTAGAAGGGTGCTGAGTTCATAACTAATCAATGAGTGTCTTTTTTGAGCTGGTGACATTCATACTTTTCAAAATAATTTCAGTTTTATTTGAGATTTGAGGAGTATATGTGCAGATTTGTTCCATGACTGCATTCCATGATGCTGAGATTTGGAATACCAACGGCCCTGTCACCCGGGTGGTGAGCATGGTACCCAAAAGTTAGTTTTTCAGCCCTGGACCCCTTCCCATTTTCTCCCTCTCACAATCTCCAGTGTTTGAATGGTTGATAGTTATATTGAACTTATAATGTATACTAACAAATAAACTAATTTATTAAGACAAATTAACATTCATCATCTTCGCACTCTAATAAAAAAGCTTGATTGTATCATTTAGGATGGACTTGAAATTTTTAGTTAAATTTTTCAGCTGTGAGTTTTGAGGAAATTCATTAGTCTGTGTCCTCAATAAAAATATACTGTGTATTATCCGTTCAAGTCTATGCATTAGAAGAATTCTATAATACAATGTGAGTATTTAATCTGGGCTTGAAAAATCAGACATTTATTTTTCACATGCTTGAAATTCTAATTAGTACTCATCATTTTATTTAAAATATACTTTAGGAAAAGATATAAAATATCTACTCTAGGAAAAATGATGTTACTATTTAAGTTTTCAGTAACAATTTAGTCAAAAATATCTATTACTTAGTTTGTATTAAACTCTAATCTTACATCTCACATTTTCAGGGCATATTAGCAATGCTGTAGCCACAGTGATTGCTGTTAAATGAAATGGATGATATTTAAACATTTTAGTTCAGCAATGGTCACTATTAGCATTGGCAATGAAACTCAGATGTATAAATTTATCATCTTCTGTTATAGACACTGACCTGTATTCACATCTTACCATGTCAAATGGAAAAACAATGATAACATTTCTTAAAGCTGAGCAACAATAACCTTTTTTTAGGTAGCTGAAGCCCTAGATATCCAAGTCCAAAATCTCAAGTTATATTAGAAATCTATGAATAAGCTATTCTTTAGAAAATATCTTTTCTTGTGCCTCATCTCATTTTATTTTAAATCTGGTCTATCAAAAAGTATTGGATAAATGTTAAATGAAGAAATTATACCCATGCTGTCAAACCTCCTGAATATGAATGTTTAACATTACTGCTAACTTTTGGTTTTATTAACTGTTAAATTAATCTATATATGTATATACACACAAACATATTAGAACATTCAGGCATACCTCAGAGATATTGTACATTTAGTTCCAGAAAACCACAGTGAAGCAAGTATTACAAAAAAAGTGAGACTCAATATTTTTAAATTTCTTATTACATCTAATAGTTAGATTTGCACTCTACTGTACTTTATTATATATATAATATGTGCAAGAGAATTATGTTTAAAACCAAAGCACATACCTTGATTTAAAAATACTTTATTGCTACAAATTCCCAGGATCATTTAAGCATCCGACAAGTCATAATATTTCTGCTGGTGAAGGGTCTCTGTTGATGGCTTTTGACTAATCAGGGTCAGATGGATGAAAGTTGTGGTGGGTGTGGAAAATCCTTAAAATAAGGCAACAGTGAGGTTTGACATTCAGAGTGATTCTTTCTTCCAGGAAAGATTTCTAGGTAGTAATGCAATGGTGTTTGACAGCATTTTACTCATTACAGAACTTTTCTCAAAATTGGAGTCAATCCTCTCAGGCTCTGCTGCTGCTTTATCAACTAAGTTTTTGTAATATTGTAAATTTCTTTGCTGTCGTTTCAATGATGTTCACAGATTCTTCACCAGGAATAGGGTCCACTTTTAGATATTTCTTTTTTTTCTCTCTCATCAATAGAAACAACTCCTCATTCCTCCAAATTTTATTATCAGATTTCAGAAATTTAGTGAAACTCTTAATTCTAATTATTTTGCTGTTTCCACCACATCTTCAGTTACTTTCTCCACTGAAGTCTTGAACTCCTCAAATTCATCCATGAAATTTGGAATCAATTTCTTACAAATGCCTATTAAAGCTGACATTTTGACCTCCTCCCATAAATCATGAATGTTCTTGATGGCATCGACAGTAGTGAATCCTTTCCAGAAGGCTTCTAATTTACTTTTCCCAGACCCCTCAGAGTCCTCCCATTGACTTAAAGCCATATATTAGCAAACAGTACCCAGACATACATATAATAACATTGTTATTCAATTTTTTAAAAAATGCCTTTGCTAATGTCACCCATTATCACCAATGGCCTGAATGAACATTAAAAGATTTCCCTAGACCATTATTTTAAGTAATTTTACAAAGACAATTATTGTTATAATATGCTAAAATATTATGAGATTGGTATTACTCATTTAAATCCCCAGGAAATACCAAATAGCCAATATCCTTAATATGAAGGATAAGTGGCTGAGTCTTTTCTTTGAAGGTTCATTTTCTGTTTTTTGAGAGAATAAATGTTCTTCCCTGCATCCCTGAACTCATGAAACTTGCAAAGTTTGAAAACTGTGTACATAAAGACTTCAAAGGTTTAAAAAGCTTTCAAAGAAACATTTCAAACCAGAAGTGTTTCAACATCTTACAGATTATTTTGCATGAAGTAAATGGTATTAAAGTAGGAGAATGTTATTCTATAGACAGAGATATATGATCCTCAAGGCATCCCTGAATATTCAAAATACTCCAACCAATTTTGTGTTTGAAAAATGGAGCAAGCATTATTTTCTCAGATTCAATCTATTTCACATTGGTGAGCTGAAGAAAGGAACAAAAGTCCACTTGACAGGTCTATTCTGCTCATTCGTCATATGTCCTCATAAACTTGTGTCATTGTAAAGGCGATGCATTTTTGTTTTTTCTTTAACAAGAGAATTTAAAATACTCTATGACAGGCACTGAATATAGGATGTCAAACACCACAGATATTTTAAAAAGTACATTGTAAAAATAAGTAGGCACAAAAATTAAAACATATAAAATGCAATGGTTTTCTGTAATTAAAAATAAGTTGTGTTTACTCAGTATTTTTTCTTGCTTACTAAGATCTTAGATTACAAGTTTCTTAGTAAGTTATCTAATATGCCAAAGTATATCCACCTTATTTGAGCATTAATTGTAACATTTAATGTAACAACGAGTAAGTCACAGTTTAAATAATGCCTCATGTAGGTCTATACAAACCTGAGACATTTTTGAGAAACAGCAAACAAGTGTATCCTTATAAATAATTAACATCTTTCAGTGTCAGATTATTTTTTTCCTATCTAACTGGATAAAAAGCTTATATTTGAAAATTGAGACAATAAAGATGAAACAATTTATATATACTAATTTATTCATTTCAGTTATGAAATTTGATTAAGTGCATACTTTACCAAAAGGTTAAGTTCTTTTTCACCATATTAATTTATCAAAAAATATCAATTTCTTCCAAAGACTAATACAATTCCAATGGAACATATATGTGCTAAAACAACCCTACTCATAGAAAAATATTATTCCTTTATGATCAAAATTAATGCAAAAGTGGGGTCATTTATAGATAATGAATCATTTCACAAAGTGTTGGCTGATATATCCTTCAAACTGCATGGCTGTTAAGTTTTTGTTTTTACAACTTTTATTTTTCAAAGCTTTGTGAATAACTGGGTATACCTTAACAACTGTAGATTCATATAACAAAAATTCACGATTATTTCATTAGATTGGAATGATATAAAATAGTTTCCATATCTTACATGTATTCTTATGATGAATGTAGATTACTTATACCTTTTAAAATATAGATATATACAGATATAGAAGTGTACACCCATATAAATTTAGACATACAGGTACACATGTATACCTGTATATATTACAAGTAGAGTGTATTACAATAATCCCCCTTAAATGTGGAGGATACCTTCCAAACCCCTGATGTCTAAGGCAGAAGACAGTACTTGAAACTGAAACCATGGATTAGGAAGGACCACTCTGTGTGTGTGTGTGTGTGTGTGTGTGTGTGTGTGCGTGTGTGTGTATACTATATTTTTGCAGTGTCTACTGTTCATGAGGCAAGATAAAAATATACACAAGAGATCTTAATTTTGTGTCTTCCAGTAACCGACACTGAGCTTTTGATTGGTCTGTCCAGGAGGGTAATATAGTTTGGATAGTTGTCCCCACCCAAATCTCAGGTTGAGTTGTAATCCCCAATGTTGGAGATGGGGCCTAGTGGGAGGTATTTTGTTCATAGGGATGAATCCCCTATAGCTTGATGCTGTCCTTGCAATAGTAAAAGAATTTGTGTGAGATCTGATTAAGTTTGTGGCATCTCCCTCTTCACTCTCTCTTGCTTCTATTCCCACCATGTGACATGTGTGCTCCTGCTTCACTTTCCACCATGAGTACACAAGCTCCTTGAGTCCCTCCCAGAAACTGAGCAGATGCCAGTGCCATGCTTGATTTAGTTTGCAGAACTGTAAGCCAATTGAACTTTTTTTAAAAATAAAAATTACCCAAGCTCAGATATTTTGGTCTAATGCAGAAAATTGGTATGAACTAGTGGAGCACTGCTATAAAGATACCTGACAATATAGAATCAGCTTTGGAACTGGGTAACAGGCAGAGGTTGGAAAAGGTTGAGGAACTCAGAAGGAAACAGGAAGATGAGGGAATGTTTGCAGCTTCTTAGAGACTTCTTAAATGGTTGTGACTAAAATGCTGATAGTGATAATAACAATAAAATCCAGGCTGTTGAGTTATCGGTTAGAAATGAGAAACATATTGGGAACTGGAGCAAGGTCACATGTGTGGTGCCTTAGCAAAGAGCTTGGCTGCATTATGTCCATGCCCCAGAGATCTGTGGAAGTTGGAATATTAGAATAATGATTTAAGGTATTTGGCAGAAAATATTTCTAAGCAGCAAAATATTCAAGATATGACCTGACTGTTTCTAATATCCTAAACTCAGGAGCAGAAGCAGAGAAATATGAGATCTGGGGGACAAGGGTTTGGATATTTGTCCTCACACAAATCTCGTGTTGAAATATGATCCCCGTGTTGGAGGTAGGACCTGATGCAGGGTGTTTTGGTCATGAAAGCAGATCCCTTATGGCTTGGTGCTATCCTTGCAACAGAAAGTTCACACAAATTCTGTTTATTTAAGTGTGTGTTACTCCTCCCACCCTCTCTCTCACTTCTGCTCCCGAAATGTGAGATGCCTGCTCCCGCTCCACATTTCACATAAGTACCAGCTCCTTGAGGCTTCCCCAGAAGCCAAGTGGATGCCATGCTATACTTTTACAACCTATTGAACCAGGAACCAATTATAACTATTTTCTTTATAAATTACTCAGTCTCAGGTATTCCTTTATGGCAATACAAGAATGGCCTAATACAGAGGTGCAGGAAGACCAGTAGGCAGGTTGGGAAGTGACACAGAGAATATGCATTAAATGGAGTGTTATGAAGCTAGGCACCACTGTGGATATCTTGGAACTTAATGCTGTGAAGAAATTCTGAGACTTGTCTAATACAGATGTCTCTGAATGATTTCACTCAAGGAGCCAGGAGGTTAGGGTATTTATACATCAGCTTCCTAGAGTAACCCTTTGAGGACAGCTTCCAGGGTATGTTAGCTTCCTAGCATTTCTGCCTGTGGTACCCATGGGGGAAAAAAGCAGCTTTCATGACAGTCACAGAAACACAGAAAATAACAGCTGAAAGTCTGGGAGACACAGTGCTACCTCCAGGGGCCCTGATCACCTCTGTAATCATTCACATTCACATTTATGTTTATGTCAAAAGCCACGTGCCTGTGTTCCAACATTCATTTATATGTAAATGATAAATATATTTACATCTGTATATTGACAATGCATGGCAACAAATATCTCATGTAAGTGATTTTTTTGGGCAATAGAACAAATTTGTTTCTGATGAAATGTAGTTAAAAATGTTATGCATTATTAAAATGTTAACATAAAAAAGTACTGAGATTGACTGAAAAAATGACAGCTAAAATGGATACAGTTTCCTTTTCTCTCAAAGAAAATGATGCTCTGTGAAATTGCAATGCACAAATATTCAAATTTGGAAACTACCTCAAAAGGCAAAATCTTTTTGGAGACTATGTGCACATTGGATCTGTGACTTCTGAATATTACTAATGGGCAACAAATGGTGTTTTTAAAGTTTTTTTTTAAGGATAAAAATATCAATGTATGATTTTAAAGAATTGTCATTTCTTATTCTAAGTTTTATGGAAAACTAGCAGTGTTATAATTCAGGAAAGAGAGGAAGAAAAAAAATTCTGTATCATCTACAAGCTGTTTTTCTATTTTTGTTTTAGAGGAAATAGAGATATATTATTTTTTTGCTATACAGTTGTAAAAATTATTCCTTGGTTAAGAGGAGTAATTCATAAAAAGAAAATGTATAGTTTATTATCTGACTCATATACATTTTCCAAGAATATTTTTTTCTTAAAATAAGCATCAGTGTCTTGTCAAACCACTTGATTTCCTACCTTCTCAAGATATTTACCAATAAATGTTTATAAATAATTTTTTCCAGTATGTACAATTTTACAAATTATATTCTTCTACCATTGATAACTTTTCTTTTTTTGAGACAGAGTCTTGCTCTATTGCCCAGGCTGGAATGCAGTGGCACAATCTCGGCTCACTGCAACCACTGCCTCCTGGGTTCAAGCCATTCTCCTGCCTCAGCCCCCTGAGTAGCTGGGATTACAGGCATCTGTCACTATGCCCAGCTAATTTTTGGTATTTTACTAGAGATAGGGATTCCCTGTGTTGACCAGGCTGATCTCCAACTCCTGACCTTGTGATATGCCTGCCTGGGCCTCGCAAACTGCTGAGATTACAGGCATGATCCACTGCGTCCCACCACACTGATAACTGGATAGCAATAACTTGATTGAACATTGACCAGTATTGAGAATACTAAATGCTGCATTTTAAATATCTATAAAGAGGTGAAAGTGTGCACACATTCCTCTAAAAACAGAAATTCGTGTAGTAAGTTGTGATTTTTAAAATGAAATGCATTGTATAGATTGAAACACTTCTATTTAAATGCAGAAATCAATATTGAATAAAATTTCAAATGAATAAATGGATATATGACAAGAAAATTATGTGTTTTTGCTAGGTTAGTGTGATCATATAGAATTGTTTTGCCTTTATTACCTAATTTATCTGCTGTAACATTATAGTACTTTCATAATGTAAACATATTAAAGTGAACATTAAGTGTGAGATATACAATGCATGTCTTTAAGCGTTGAACCTAATGACAACATTTTGTGAAACAGGACACATTATTTCTTGACGTTGTTTCATGTTAATTTGGCCCAAAAGTTTCTGTTTCTGATGTATAAATACTTATTTTCCTTAAATTGTCTAAGAAATAAGGATAGGGCTTATGGTTAGTGAATGTGGTTTCCACTTCTAAAATGTTGCCACAGGAAAAATGGGGAGAAGGAAGGAAGCACGGGGGTGGGGTGGGGTGGGGAGGAAGGTGCTGGGGAGCAAAGGCTGTGTTCATGAGGAAAGTCACTGAACCACCAGAATGTAAGCTGAGGAGCGAGGGGGCATCGCAGCTGAAGAGAACGAGTGTGTCGTTTCCATGGGTAGCCATGCCTGGGTATGTGTTGCCTATTCTGGTCTTATTTCTCCCAACTCAGCCACCTCCATTCCTTCCTGATCTGCATTCCAAAGCACGCGAGTTAATCTAGCTCCTAGGCTACCAAGTGGTTGTTCACTCATGGTTTCACCTAAATGGCTCCAAGTCTGAAAAGTCTCTTCACTACTCTAACCATTCCTTCCACCAAATTAGGAGTTACCCAGTTAACTTTTTTTTTTTTTTTTTCACATGGGGTCTGGCTCTTGTCATCCAAGCTGGAGTGCAGTGGTGCGATCTCCGCTCACTGCAACCTCTACCTCCTGGTTCCAGAGATTCTGCTGCCTTAGCCTCCCCAGGAGCTAGGCCTACCGGTGCCCGCCACCACACCTGGCTAATTTTTGCATTTTTAGTAGAGATGGGGTTTCCCCATGTTGCCCAAGCTTGTCTCAAACCTCTGACCTCAGATGCTCAGCCTCCCAAAGAGCTGGGATTACAGGCGTAAGCCACCACGCCCAGCCAGTTACCCAGTTAATTTCTGATTGCCCTAATCGTCCCTCGAGTGTCAGTATAAAACTCATTTTTCTCAGTGAAGCCAAGAGTGAATTGCTCTTGGAGCACCTTGACATTTTCCTCATTTGCCATGTATCACATGTTACCATCATTTCTGGTATTATTTGCCTGCCATCCCCCATAGTAAGAATGCACTCTAGGATTAAGCTCAGTAAATGTGCCTACTATTCAATACTTGGCTTAGGTTTTGCACATCATCAATGAGCGGTGTGTTTGTGTGTGTGTGTGTGTGTGAGAGAGAGAGAGAGAGAGAGAAAGAGAGAGAGAGAGAGAGAGAGAGAGAGAGAGAACTCGAGAACTCAATCCTTTAGAACAAGAGCTGGAAAAACACAAAATGGTCTCATAGGATGCAAAATTCATTGCAATTTTCAAAGGATTCTCTTGTACATATTGTTTTAGGCAAGTCATTTGGGTAAATTTTTATTTATCTTCACTTATTTTCTTTTTAGTCAAGGTGTTGACTTTATTCTCTCCTATCACTGTATCAATGAGCATTTAACTAAGGCTGTGAAGTGGCTCCTCAGATCCCGGTGAATGAGGTATAAAGTGGGATCTTCTTCCCACAACAAAAGGCATGGTTGTGCTTCCTGACTGGTTTTCTTAGTGTCGGTGTACCTGCCCCTGGATCATCCGTGTAGGTAGGAGGTGAATTATTGTTTTTGGCAACCTTGGCCACAAACCCTCCTGTGGAATTGGTGGAATGTGGTTTTATTTTTATTTAAGAGGTAGAGGAGAGGTGATGGGAAGATGCAAACGATAGACACCACTTAAATTGTCTCCATTTGTTACACTGTCAGTATTGGGATACTACTTTTATTTAAATGAGGAAGCTGAAGTTCATAGTAATAAACCAAATGCTTTAAGCATGTGATATTGATCTGGGAAATTGGGAGATTCTCACACACTGTTGTCACAATTGGAGGTTTTTTGTCTAAACCTCACATTTTTCCTTGTGTGTGCTGTGCATCTAAACAGATATATTACCTACTGCTTAACTAGAGTCTGTTGGCAATTCATCTTATCCTCAGGACACCTCTTCCAGCTCTGGAGAGCAGGAATTTTAGAGCATATGCATTGATGTGAGAAACATGGTAGGGGATTAAACCCAAAACAGAGTTTATTTTGTTTTGCTTTTCTTCATTTTCTGACAGTTCTTCCAAATAATTGTTATATAATGCTAACATTGGAGAGTTAATAATAGAAACATTATGCAAAGAAAGCACCAATGGTCATTAAGTTACAAAAAGTGAGTGTTAGCCATGATCGCTATAAAAAGTAGTATGAGAGTTTTCTTGTTATTCAGTTGTGATGAGTTCATAGGCCAATAGCTAAAAGTTTTCCAGTCTCCCTTATATAAATCTGGAGCACTCTATTCATGAAATATATATATATATATATATATATATATATATATATATATATACACACACACATACATATGTATGTATATATATATGAGCTGGATACAATTATTATTTGTATTTTTTAAATATTTGTATTTTTTAAATAAAAATAATAAAATATTCAAAAAAGAAACCAAGAAACCAATCTCATTTACAAGAGCATAAGAAAGAATAAATACTTAGATTGAAATTTAATGAAGGAAGTGAAACATTTGTCCACTAAAAACTATTAAACATTGATGGAAAACATCAAAGATGACAGAAATACATTTTTAAAATCCCATGTTCATAGATTACAAGAATTAATAGTATTAAAATGTCCATATTATTCAGTTTTTTACAGAATCAATACTATGTCTTTCAAAATTCCAATGGCAATTTTTACAGAAATAGAAAAAATAATCTTAAATTTTTTAGTGAATCATAAATGACACTGAATAGCTAAAATAATCTTGAGCAAGAAGAACTAAGCAGAATATGTTCCTTATTTCCAATTATGTTACAAAGACATAGTAATAAAAATACTATGACACTGGTATAATCATAGGTACATAGACCAATGAAATAGAAAAAAAACCTAGAAATAAATTCTCATTTATACAGTCAACTAAACTTTGACAAGGGTACCAGCAATATCCAATGAAGAAAGGATAGTGTCTTCAGTAAGTGATGATGAGAAACTAGATATTCACATGAAAGAATAAAATTGGACCCTTGTCTTAAACAATACACAAATATAAACTCAAAATTGATTAAAGATTGAACATAAGACCCAAAACTCCTAGAAGATAGATGAAAATCTCCTTGGCATTCATCTTGGCAATTAGTTTTTGGATATAACACTAAATGCACAGGCAAAAAAGCAAAAATAATCAAGTAGGACTAGGTCAAACTAAAAAGTTTCTACTAAAATGCAATAAAAAAAGCTTCTGAACTGCAAAGGGAACTATCAGCAAAATAAAAAAAGGCAATCTAAAAATGGAGAAAACATATTTGCAAATCATGCATAATAAGAAACTGATCTCCTAAATACATAAGACAACTCAACAGAATAAATAAGTGATCCAATTAAAAATTGGTCAAACAGGCCAGTGTGGTGGCTCACACCTGTAATTGCAACACTTTGAGAGGCCAAAGGGGGTGGATCACAAGGTTGAGAGATTGAGACCATCCTGGCCAGCATGGTGAAACCCGTCTCTACTAGAAATACAAAAATTAGCTGGGCTTGGTGCCGTGCACCTGCAGTCCCAGCTACTCGGAAGGCTGAGGCAGGAGAATCACTTGAACCTGGGAGGTGGAGGTTGCAGTGAGCTGAGATCGTGCCACTGCACTCCAGCCTGGCAACATATTGAGACTCTGTCTCAAAAAAAAGAAAAAAAAATTGGTCAAAAGACTTGAATAGATATTCCTTCAAAGGAGACTTACAAATGACCAACAGGTATATGAAAACATCTGGAACATCACTATCTTCAGAGAAATTCAAATCAAAACCATAGTGACACAATCTCACACCTGTTAGAATGGCTATTATGAAAAATACAAGAGTTAATAAATGTTGACAAGGATATGGAGCAAAGGAAACCCTTGTATATTGTTGGTGGAAATGTAAATTGGTACAGCCATTATGGAAAAATGTAATGAAGTTACTAAAAAAATTAAAAATAGAATTATCATATGATACAGCAATTCCACTTCTGGGTATATATCCCAAGAAATGAAATCAGCGTCGCCATTAGACTTCTATGTCCATTAAAGGATTATTTATAGTAGCCTATGTCATTTAGTGCACAAATGATTAAAAAGGGATAGATAGATAACTTACATGATATTACGCATATGTTGCTATATACATATACACAGTGGAGTACTGTAATCCTTAAAATATAAGGAAATCCTGACATTTGTGACAATGTAGATGATCCTGGAAGGTGAAATAAGTGAAATAAGCCAGAAAAAGGAAAATACTGCATGATCTCACTTACCTGTGGAATCTAAAAACTCCAAGTCGGGCATGGTGGCTTACGTCTATAATGCCAGCTCTTTAGGAGGCCAAGGTGGGTGAATCACTTGAGGTCAGTTCAAGACCAGCTTGGCCAATATAGTGAAACTCCATGTCCACAAAAAATACAAAAATTCTGCAACGGTGGTGGTGCATGCCTGTAATCCCAACTACTCAAGAGGCTGAGGCAGAAGAATCACTTGAGCACAGATTACACCTCTGCACTCCAGCCTGCGTGACAGAGTGAGTGAGACTGCTTCTTAAGTAGAATAAAATAAAAATAAAATAAAATCTGCATATTCATAGAAGCAGAGAACCAAATTATAGTTACTGGATGTCAGGATATTGGGGAAATAAAAAGATGTTGATCAAAGGGAACAAAAATTTGGCTATGTAAATTCTAGTGATCCAGTGTACAGCATGGTAACAGTAACTATAGTTAATAATACTGTTTTGTATACCTAAAATTAGCTATGTGAGTAAACCTAAAGTATTCTCACTGCACAAAAGAAATAAAAGATAACTATATAAGATAATGGATATACTAAGTAGTTTTACCATATTAATCAATTCACCATATATGTATATCAAAACATTACATTGTATACTTCAAATATATATGCTTTTTATTTCAATTTTTAAATAAAAGAAACCATCAGATTAAGAATATAGTAATCATCAGAAGAAAATTACTTGGAATATTATAAAACAGAATTTGGTTTCAAATGGAAATTATAATTTATTCATTCCTTACAGGAAGTCCAGAAATAGGATTTTCCCCTATTTATTATCTTTTATTAAGATGGCAATTTTATCAACAGATCCTAAGTGAGATCTCTTTTCTACCTGTATCAGAAATGAAGATAGAATATATTTCTCTACATCTCCTTTTTAGGCATATCGAATTATCACTGTCTGTGTCTGTTTAAATGGAAGTTATGAATTAAAGTACTGTATACTAATATTTATTAAGTTACTGGGCCAAATGTAATAATCCAACATGTAGGATAGGCATTTTGTAATTAGATATATATTATTGTTCTTCCATGGAATGTAGCAACAATTTAATGAAATAGATGAATATTTTGTACTTAGTCCTTACTTCAGGGCAGAAATCCTTTAGGTAACAAAGACTTTAAGACATTTAAATGATTTTACATACACTGGAGAGACATATGATTGCATGAAATCACTTTGCATTAATCACTTTTTTGTATAATCTCACTGCAGACCAAGCAATAGCTTTATTGTTTGTGCATAATTTATGCATGGAAATAGTGCACAATTTTTATGCTTTATGGAGGGTCTTACTGGATGACTTGAAGGACAGTAATATGAGGTACAATTTTCTCCCCCCTAATTAACTTTGAAGTAAAGTATTCATCAAAATATGATTCACTGGAAAAGAGAAGTGTATGCACTGTCCTTTGAATTCTGATATGTTTCAAGTGTAATGACCTTACAATGGAACATTAAAATTTGTCTTATATTATCATGAAAATGTTGAAAGGTTGTTTTTAATCATACACACTTTTAGAATGTTATTTTAGCATGCTAAATTTTCTTATATTTAAATTATTCTCTTTTATACAATGGGCAGATAAATGTCACATCTGTTCATAACATTTTGATAGTGATGTTCAAAGTACATTTATCCTCAGTTGTGGTAATTTAAATAACTCTTTTATCTATCAAACCTTTACATGAAGTTAAGGTTTATAAAAATGTTGGACTCACTTCAAATTTAATAGGAAATAAGCAATAATGTGTGAATCTAACACTGCATCCTGAGGCAAGTGGCAGTTTAATAATATTTGGTGCTTGAGTTAATACTCAAGCAATTTAAGAAATTCAAAACAAACAACATGTAAAGATGTTTTTCTTAAAGTGATCAAGAAATGTATTTAAATAAGACATTGTTTTAAAAAACATTACCATTTTATAAGTTTCGAAAACATCCAATCTCATCCATCAAGTGGAAATCTCATGTGCACTCACATATACACAAATGTACACCTTAGACACTCAAAAACTCTAGGAACTCTAGTTAATTTTGGAATGTATAGAAATCTGGAGAAGTCCAGTATCTATTCATTTTGAAGACTAAAAGTAAATAAATTTTTCAATTAGATGAAAGCAAAAGGGAACTTATTATAAACATAAAACTCAAACCTTATTCTTGTTGATGATAAAATTTTGGCAAACTGAACTCACTAGTCTCAGTCTAGTCATCAAATCATTACAGTCACATTCATTAAAAATATATCAACATTGATGAGAAATAAAATGAATGTTCATTCGATGGTAATATCTAATGAGGAAATTGATTTGAGTATATTTAATATTATGGAATTGTATTAGTCCCTTCTTGCATTGCTATAAGGAACTACCTGAGACTGTGTGATTTATTTTTTTAAAAAAGAGAGTTAATTGACTCATGGTTTTGCAAGATGTATAGACAGGTTGGCTGCAGAGGTCTCAGGGAACTTACAGTCATGGTGGAAGGTGAAGGAGAAGCAGGCATGTCTTCACATGGTGAGCAGGAGAGAGAACAAAGTGAAAAGTGCTACAAACTTTGAAACAATCATGTTTCATGAGAACTCACTCACTATCAAAAGAACAACAAGGGGAAAGTTCACCCCTATGCTTCAATCACCTCTCATGAGTCCCCTCCTCCAACACTGAAGACTACAATCCCACATGAGATTTGGGTGGGGATGTAGAACCAAACCATATCAGGGATTACTGGCAAAGATTAAATGTAATGATATCTCACAGGGAGTTGAAAACATGAGACAAGAGTTTAGAAATAAGGTCAAGAGTCTGGATAAAATTTAGAGTCATCCTCACAGAGGTGATTCAACATGTTACATAATTCAATGTGTTTACCAAGGTGGTGAGTGTATAGAGCAGTGATTTTCAGTCTAAGGGGTACATAAGAATCACTGAGTGTCCAATCATAAAATGTCTGAATTTTAGAATTTGAAAATGTGTGAAATCTAGAATAGTAGAAAGTCTGAACTCTAGAATCCAAGCATGTCTGAATTCCAGAATTGTACTATGTCTGTATTCTAGAACCATAAAATGTCTGAATTCCAGTATCCTAGAATGTATGAGTTCTAGAATTTTACAGTGTATGAATTCTAAAATCTTAAAAAGGTATAAATTCCAGAATCTTAGAATGTATGAATTGTAGAATCCTAAAAAGGCCTGAATTCTTGAATTCTAGAATGTAAGAATTTTAGAATCCTAAAATATATGAATTCTAGAATCCTAGAAAACATGCATTCTAGAATCCTAAAAAAGGTCTGAATTCGAGAATCCTACAATGTATTAATTTCTAGAGTCATAAAGTGCCTGATTTCTAGTAACTGAGGATGTCCAAATTCTAGAATTGTAGAATCATAAAATGTTTAAATTTTAGGGTCTTAAAATGTGTGAATTCTAGAATTGTAGAAAGTCTGAATTCTAGAATGCCACAATCTCTAAATTCTGTAATTTCAGAATGTCTGAATTCCAGAATCATAAAAGTCTGAATTCTAGAATCAATCTGTGTTACAGCTTCAGGCTTTCTGATTAGGTAGATCTGGGTGGAGGCTAGAGAATCTACAAGTGCCTAAATCTCCCTTCCTTATTCTAAAAGAGATAATCTGTAGGATTTATTACAGGGAAATTGCTAGAGAGTTATGAATACCAAAGACAGGTGTATCTTTTAGATGCAATTATGTTTAAAGAGAAAGAGTGAAAAGAAGAATGGGAGAAAGAATTAGAGAGGAAAACATTAAAATTACATAAGGAAAATCGCAGTTTAAAGGCTACAGAAAAAGAGTGTTTAAACAATCTGTGTAGAGAAGAAGAGTTGGAAATCTGCTGCATAGGAAGGACCTAAAGGGTAAAGCATGTTTAGAAGGAGTGAGGGAGGGTGAGCACTGCATACATGGGAAGTATTGAAATCATCTTTTGATATGAGTAGTCTGAACTTAGTTCTGAAACATAAAATGACATTTATCTGACCTTTTACAGGATATAAAAAATGTCAGTTGGAGGGACTATTCTCAGAGTTTAAAAAAGTAGTTATCTTATACAGTGTATCTTTTAAATGATCTTAAAATGTTGGTATTTCTTTTCTCTACCTACTGGTTTCTGACTAGCTGGATGTCTCTTTTCATTTATAATTCAGCTGATGTGTTATGACTGTGATAAAGCAATATTTCATTTTTCTGTGGGGTATGCATTTACATTAAAAATTACAAATATTTTCTTTGTTCCTTTTGCAGTTGAATTTAGATAATATGGAAATATTTTTTATTTTTCTACATAATATTAGTTATGTGAATGGACATTATGAACATCATTTATTCATGGTTAGAACATTCTCATGTTTAAGAGAAATATGGAGGTTTTTTTTTTTGTTTGTTTTTTAATAAAGCCCTTAACTATAAGTAGAGAGCCAGGCATGGTGGCATGTGTCTGTAGTCCCAACTACTTAGGAGGCTGAGGCAGGGGAATCACTTGAACCTGTGAGACAGAGGTTGCAGTGAGCTGAGATTGTACCACTGTACTCCAGCCTCGTGACAGAGTGAGACTCCGTCTCAAAAAAAAAAAAAAAACAAAAAAAAAAAACAAAATACAAAATAACAACAAGTAGATAAGGTACTGCAAATGTGTGAAACAACTGCCCTTGGCATTTGTATGACTATATTTTTGTCCTTATACAGCTCTTCTATGGAACATGACATAAGAAAACTATAAATTACCTAATTGACATTTTTTAAAATTTAAATCACTAGGGCTGGCCTATTTAATAAAAATAATATGAGGACTATATATTCCAAACAGAAGCAAAACGAAAAGCTTGGTGGGTACACATGCACTAAAAGAGCTAATATGACAACAATGTATTTTCCATTTGTCTTTTGCCCAGAGATAGTAAAGCAATAGTCTTTGGTCATGATTCTACCTACTTTGTTTTTACCTGATACATATCTCTCATAATTTGCTACATGTAGAACAAGAGTTATGTCTAAAGATATTTACGTATTGCTATAAAAATGAGGAAATTCAACATCCATATATATTTTATGTATTTCTTCTTTCTATTTAATATTGTATAAAGTTAGGATACATATTAATATTGTATTCATAACAATTTCAGCAACTGAATATGCACATTACTTAATAGCAATTCATATCAATAGCTCACATGCATTAAGTGGTTAACATTTAAAGACACTGTTATGTATTTCATAGACACACAATTAATTAATTATACTAAAACATGTCTGTGAAGTAGATATTATTCTCTCATCACAAATGAAAAAAATGAGGATTTGAGACTTAAAAAAGTGTTCAAAATTTCCCCCTCATAAGTGGAATAGCTAATGTGTAAACATAAATCAATTAAATTAGAGAGTTTATTGTCACGAAATTTTGTCTTCAATAATGTTACAGCAATGTGAACTGGATAGGTGTTCAGGGAACAATATGAAAAAAGTTTCAAATGGTGTACATGATACAAACTATTTAGTGCTAGGCACAATGTAAGTCACTAAGAGGCAGCTTTGTGAAACTGAATCAATTATTTCTTGGCAATTGTTACTGAACCATCTCAGCTTAGCTTTCTTCACCAAAAACAAGCAACCAAACAAAAAAAGGAAAACTTGAAAGATTATACAGATGAATCCCATTATAAATAAAAGGGTAAAGTGGGGAGGCAGTATTTATGCATGAGTAAAGGATAAGTTATTGAATTAAATGATATATGTTATGTAGATTAATATGTATGTTTATTTACATGTATATAAATGCACACATGCATACACACACACATACAGAATGCAAAATGCATCCAAAAATAGATACAAATATCTCAATTCCAGACGATAGGTATCTAAACCTCAGAAGGTTTAGAGGTTTAGGTATCTAAACCTCAGAAGTGTTATGTTACTTGGAGCCAACATTTGGGTGAACTGATAGTGGATGGAAGGTAGGTAGGAGTTGTGCAGGCAGCACCTTTGAATCTTGCACATTAATTCAGTGTTATAATGTTGTATGTAGCAATAGACTGGTATTTCACATTTTCACACTATTTATAATTTGTGTACTGTAACCTTTTCTTTTTCCCCATAAGGAAACATTATTTAGGCTTGCTATTTACCGTATAAAATTCTGTGTTGAATGTTTGTTTGCATGTGATTGTGTATTTTTCAACTGCATATCTAATCTCACAAAAATTAAAATAGCTTTGAGATCAAAGAACAATTCTGGCTTTCAAATGACACTACTTTTGGGTATTAGTGTATTAAGGGAAAATACGGTTGAACTATTTTTTATGAAAAGAAAAAAATAGCAATTTAATAATGAATGTGGGCTTTTTTTTTTTTTTTTGAAGTTTCTTAATGAGAATTCAGACAGTGGCCATTGATGATAGAAAATCACCCTTTGACCAGAATCATGCTAGGAAAAATTTGAGTAGAAAATATCTTCTCATGTTTTTCAAACAGTATTAATTTCTTAATCAATATCCTACATTAAATTGTTAGTAATGCCACTGGATGTTTTAGGAATGTAACAAGTAGGAAAATAAGAGAGTGATGCCCTCCTGAACACAAAAATAAAAACATGATGTTTATAAAAATAAGAGGATTAAAATGTTTATAATAGCAAAATAAAGTTTAGGAAATAATTTTATAAATTCTAAAATCACTTTAATTTTTTACAAATATTTACTTTAAATAATAATTATGGTAAAACATTTCACCCTTAGAATATATGTGTATTTATACACACTTTGGTCAGTAATTAATGATACGAGCACCATAATATCAAAGGCGTGTAGTGATGTTACAATTTATTTTATTTGGCTAGGGTCCCACAACACTTGAAATAATATTATCATAGAAAAAGAGTTAGCATTGCATTTAAAGTTAAAAGCAAATGCCATCTGCATTCTTGAAAAAGTGAAATACTTTAATTCCTATGAAGTTACTCCTATTTGAGTATATTCTAAAGTTTGGATCATTAGAGAAATAGTAAAGGAAGGTTATTAAATACACAACTTCATGAATTGACAAAAGAAAACTTCATGAAGTTACTTGCAATGTTTTCATTTTGGATTGTGATTTTCTAAATCACTCTAATGATTTTATTGTTTTAACAAGTTGGGATTTTTTCTTATTGATAAAATTATGTCATTTTTAACATATCTTGTGTTATTGTGTATGTGACATAAATCAAAGGAAAGGATTCAAGTGCCTAACAGGAAAAAAAAATATTAGAAGTCATAAAATTAGTTGTACTCACAGCTCTGCTATTAGTATATCATCTTGAATAAATCGGTAATCATTCTTTATTATTTTGCATTTCTGAGTGATCGAATGAAGGTACAGAACTAGAGGTCCTCAGTAGCACGTCCTATGTCTCAGTCTTACAACTATATAACTTCACAGATGGCTCCTGATAACCAGAAGTGAGAACTCAGCTATTTGAAATCTTAATGAAGATTGAAGTATGATTATTACAAGCACTCTGTTTCTCTTTACTAACTGGGACAGAAAAATAACAAATTATTGCCAAAAATAATAAATTTGTCTAAAAATATTACATAGGAATATAACTGCTGGGGATTCTCTTACTGCTATAAATTAACTGAAATAAATGTTATATGTCAAAATTTATTTATAAGAGCCAAACAAATAACTCATATTGCTCTAAAAATCCAATGACATGAATGTTTTAATGAATTAGAATACTTCAAAATATATTTTGTTACTATTAAAATTTAAAACACTATATTATGCACAAACACATTGAATAACAATGTACTATGTAACAAAATCAAAATATCAGATGTTATTTGTACAATGATAAACATTTAAAAAATATAAAAGAAGTCACAATATATTCTGCATTAAATATTTAAACAGTAAAAATGCAGAACTTCTTAGAAAATGGGAAATTTTGATATTGTATGTAGTAGATATGAAAACCCTAATATGTATAAATTCAACAATTGTGTATTTTAGATCACAAGGCTTTGAACTTAAAAAAGTTATTACCAAGTTATTACATTCTGCACAGATATATGTCACAGTACACTGCCTATCATTCTTTCAACTGCTGTATCCTTCGTAGCACTTCTTTTTAATGTCACCTTAAAAATAACCCATACTAATATAAAAAGTTTTATTCACTACAACCAAGATAATGTAGACTCATGTTCATAGTAAGAAAAAAATATCAGTTTTACTTATCTGTGAAATTATTTAATCATGCCCAAATTCTCTAAATTCTTTGTTATGCATAACTTAATATATGTGTGTGTACATGTACTCGTATTGTATTATATATGCATATGATTATAAATACATTTTAAATTTTATGTCACTTTTTACATGAACTATATGCTAAGTGTACATAAATGATAGACAACTGATGTATTAATATTATATAAAATAAAATTCTCTATATTTCTATAACCCTTCTCTGTGTATGTTTTTCTCTATGCATTATAAATATATTCTATAATGTGTATTTGTTTTTATGTATATTCCAAGTAATACACATTTACTTAAAATCCTATTTATTTAAGTCTGTTTTGTAGTTGTGATAGGTACCATTGAAGTTTGCATTTTAAAGGCAAGACAATTATACCTCGAATATTTTTAGATTTCTTAGGCTCATGCTTTTAATAGGAACCAATACTTATATTAGTGTATGTCTAACTCTGAACAATAACCCATTACACTTTTTCTTTTTCTCAGTGAAGCCTCTTAACATCACTGCTTCAATAAGGTAATTCTTCCAAAATATCTCTAGCATATAGGTTGTGCCATTGACTATATGAGATAAAGATGAGATTAAAAATCATTGCTAGTAGCCACATCTGATTTTATCAATCCGTTATTTAAGATTCAAAGTTAGCATATTATTTTAGAATAGTGTTTTTTCATATTTTATACATATATGTATTCTTGTTCAAATTTACTCTTAAATGCATTTTATTCTTTTTGGGGTTTTCATTTTATGATTATTATTTGGTTTTAAAAATATTGTCTCAAAACTAAGAGGACATTTAGATTTCAAGCATAAGTAAGTACATGAATTGGGTGCATTTGACAAATTCCAGTGAAGTTTATGATATCCTTAAGTTAGATAATAACATGTCATGTCTAATATGCTAAAATCTAGAAATTTAAAAGTATATATGCTAAATGTGTATGTATTTGATATTTTTAAAATTTTTAAATTATAACTAGATAATAATATTGGAGCACAGAAATGGGAAATAACATATGGCCAAGAGGAAAATACTATATTAAGTATGTGGAAAAAAATGAACAAATGTTTAAAATTGTAAAATATTAATTGAGTAGTATGAGAAATACAAACACAGAGACAGGCTTCCTTTGCATAATAAGTTTAGAAAATAATGGAGATACATGTTTCCTGTTGGATATGCTCACCTGCGTCCTAGAGTGTATACAATATGCAAACATTCACAAATTATGTGTTTGCTTAATGATTTTCTTCTGAAATTAGCTCATGAGTTTGGCAAAGTGCTTTCACTTTGTTAAATTATATTTTAAATATTTACATTAGAAGATGACATTTACAATGGTCCTACAGAAAATTGATATATGTTTCAGTTTATGAAAATAATTATATTTTTTAAATTATACCCCTAAACAAAAAAATACAAAAATTGTTCCAATATTTAAGATCTCTTTGCTCACCTTACTAATTTGAAGTAATGATTGTGGTATAAATTAAAGATCACATAAAAAATATAAGCTAGGAACTAAGAAAGATATATGTAAAATTCCATGTTAAAAATCTATATCACACTAGCAGCATGTTAAATTATGTGTTTTTATATGAAAATTTTATTTTAAATACAAACACCAACATATATGCATGTATGTAAACATGTGATATGAGACATATATCTAATAATGCATTTTAATAAATAATTATATAGGTATAGTGATTCAGATAACATAGAGAAAAATGGAAACATACAGATAGATACAGGTATAGTATAGAAAGAGGGGATAAAGATAGAGACAGAGCCACAGAGACAGAGGTAAAAAGAGCATGTCTATGCACTTTCAGAAAGATGACTTGGCCAGAAGGATGTTTTGAAGAGTATCTCTAAGTTTTCTTCTAGAATGTTTGTAGTTTAAGGTATTACATTTAAATCTTTAATCTATCTTGAATTAATTTTTATATATAGTAAAAGATAAGAGTCTCACTTAATTCTTCTGCATATAGCTAGACAGTTATCCCAGCACCATTTATTGAATAGGGGGTCCATTCCCCATTGCTTGTTTCCTTGCACTGGTCAAAGATTAGATCATTGTAGGTGTGCAGCTTTATTTCTGAGTTTTCTATTCTGTTCCATTGTTTTTGTTCTTGTTCCATGCTGCTTTTGTTATTGTTCCATGCTGTTTTTGTTATTGCAGACTTATAGCATAGTTTGAATTCAGGTAGTGAGATGCCTCCAACTTTGTACTTTTTGCTTAGGATTGCATTGGCTATTCAGATTCCTTTTTTGTTCCATATGAATTTTATATTCATTTTTTTCTAATTGGTTGAAGAATGACATTGGTAGTTTGATAGGAATAACATTGAATCCATGCATGACTTTGGGAAGGACAGCCATTTTAATATTAAGTATTCTAATCCATGATCATGTGATGTTTTTCCATTTATTTTTGTTATCTTTGAATTCTTTCTGCAGTGTTCTCCTTGTAGACATTGTTCACCTCCTTTGTTACCTGTATTCCTAAGTATTTTACTTTCTTTGTGGCTATTGTGAATCATCTTAAGCAAATTAATGCAAGGAACAGAATGCCACATACCACATGTTCTCACTTATAAGTGGGAGGTAAACATTGAGTACACATGGTCATAAATATGGAAACAGTAAGCACTGTGAACTACTAAAGGATGGAGCTAGGAAGAAGAATGTGGGTGGAAAAACTACCTATTGGGTACTGTATTGGTTCATCCTCACATTGCTATAAAGATACTACCTGAGACTTGGTAATTTTTAAAGAAAGAAAGTTTAATTGACTCATAGTTCTGCATAGCTTGGGAGGCCTCAGGAATCTTACAATCACTTTCTTCACATGGCAGCTGGAGAGAGAAATGAGCAAAAGAGGAAGAGCTCCTTATAAAACCATCAGCACTCATGAGAACTCACTCACTATCATAGGAACAGCCAGGGGGAAACTCTCCCCATGATTCAATCACCTCCCACTGGATCCCTTCCTTGACGCATTGGGATTATGAGGATTATAATTTAACATGAGATTTGGGTGGGGACACAGCCAAACCACATCATGCTGCCCCAGCCCCTCTCAAATCTCATGTCCTCACATTTCAAAACACAATTATGCCTTCCCAGCAGTTCCCCAAAGTCTTAACTCATTTCAGCATTATCCCAAAAGTCTAAACCTCAAGTCTCATCGGCAACAAGGCAAGTCCCTTCTGCCTATGAGCCTGTGTATTATTCTGTTTTCACATGCTGATATAGACATCCCTGAGACTGGGCCATTTACAAAAGAAAGAGGTTTAATAAGATTTATAGTTCCACGTGGCTTGGGAAGCCTCATAATCATGGCAGAAGACAAGGAGGAACAAGTCTTGTCTTACACGGATGGCAACAGGCAAAGAGAAAGATGGGGCAGGGAAACTCCCCTGTGTAATACCATTAGAGCTCATGAGATATATTGGCTATCACAAAAACAGCATGGGAAAGGCATGCCCCAAAGTTCAGTTACCTCCCACCAGGTCTTTCCCACAACACATGAGAATTCAAGATGAGATTTTGGTGGGCACATAGCCAAACCACATCAGCCTGTAAAATTAAAAGCAAATTAGTTACTTTTAAGATACAATGGATGTACAGGTGCTGGATAAATGCTACCACTACAAATAAAAGAAATTGGCCAAAGCAAAGGTTCTACAGGCCCCATGCAAGTCCAAAATCTAGCAGGGCAGTGATGATTATATTGTAAAGCTCCTAAATAATCTCTTTTTTTTTTTCAAGTGGAGAATTTTTTTTTTTTTTAAATTTCACAGGAGAATTTAATGACAAACAGTTTAAAGTAAAAAGATTCAGGGACATCATGAAAGCTGGGATGAGAATGGCTACTTTGGTGGACAATTTCTGATCTAGAAGCAACAGCCATCCTACCTCCTCCAACCCTAATACTTTGTAAATTGCCCAGGAGAGTCTGAATATTAGGCTAATATAATTTGGTCTAATTTTTATTTTTTATTTTTGGGGGGGTACATGTGAAGAACATGCAATATTGTTGCATAGTTACACACATGGCAGTGTGATTTGCTGCCTTCCTTCCCCTCAGCTATATCTGGCATTTCTCCCCATGCTATCTCTCCCCACCTCCCCACCCCCCGTCCCTCCCCCCATTTCCCCCCAACGTACCCCAGTGTGTAGTGCTCCCCTCCCCGTGTCCATGTGTTCTCATTGTTCAACACCTGCCTGTGAGTGAGAACATGTGGTGTTTGATTTTCTGTTCTTGTGTCAGTTTGCTGAGAATGATGGTTTCCAGGTTCATCCATGTCCCTACAAAGGACATGAACTCATCGTTTTTGATGGCTGCATAATATTCCATGGTGTATATGTGCCACATTTTCCCTGTCCAGTCTATCATCGATAGGCATTTGGGTTGGTCACAGAACTAGAAAAAAACATCTTAAACTTCATATGGAACCAAAAGAGAGCCCGCACAGCCAAGTCAATTCTAAGCAAAAAGAACAAAACAGGAGGCATCACACTACCGGACTTCAAACTATACTACAAGGCTACAGTCATCAAAACAGCATGGTACTGGTACCAAATAGTCTCCTTTGAATCGATGTCTCATATACAGGCCATGCTGATGCAGGAGGTGGGAGTTCATGGTCTTGGATAGTTCCATCCCTGTGGCTTTGAAGGGTCCACTCTCCCTCCCAGCAGCCTTCACAGACTGTCACTGTGTGTGTGTGGCTTTTCCAGGAGCACAGTGCAAACTTTCAAGGGCTCTAGCATTCTGGGTCTGGAGGACGTTGGCTTATCTCATAGCTCCACTAGGCAGAGCTTTCACTAGGGGGTTCTGTGTGGGGTCTCAGATCCCACATTACCCTTCCACACTGCTCTAGCAGAGGTTCTCTAAGAAGTGTACTATGCTCATTACCCGAATTCAATTTGCACATGTTGCAATTCTATACATGTACCTCTGTATCTGAATTAAAAGCTAAAATTAAAAAATCCTTTATCAAATATATTTGGTACATAATCAAGTATAGCATAATATATATCATCCTGTAATATTGCATATTATATGCATTTTGTTAAAGAATGTTTACGTTCCTATGAATTATGTCTCTTTTTTTGTCATTTATTGCCCAAAAAACACACTGGACAAATTTAATTAAAAATTGCAAATTGTGGCCATTTGTGTTTCTATGAGTATGTGACACATGACCAAGTATATACATGCACAGAATATATAATAAAGGTGATTTTTGTTTCATGTAAAATGTAAAATAAGAAAGATGATCTGTACCATATTTTAGGGAAGTTGAGTTCAATTATGAAAACTTGCCTGTAACTAAAGAAGCTCTCTATGATTTACAATTGAGATTTGTGTATTTTTAGCTAAATTGATAATAAACATTAAAGGCATAAGAACTCTGATTTTCAAATAAGAATTAATCTATACATTTTACAAGTAAACAAATACATCTTAATACACTGTAAAGACATTCTTTAAATAGCTAAACTCTGGCATTTAAACAGTAATGTTTACTGTATCTTTTGCTGGAACTGGATTTATGTTTCCTTTCAATGCTGCGAAAATATAGATCAATATTGCTAATAAATGTTTAAATGCTTTTTAACCTTACAAGCTCTTTATAATCTGAAGGATAATCAATAAACACGGCAGTAAAATGGTTTGTGATTCATCTTTTAAGGCAGTGTTATTCTCTGACATAATGCCAATAACTCTGCATGTAAATGCCACAATCAATATTTCGTTTGAAACATTGTTTGAACAGATAAGGCAGTAGAAAATAATCCTTTTTATTTACAAATTTACTAGATTAACATTAATCAATATAATACTTAGCTAATGACTTTATCTGTGTTATAGTAAAAGAAACAATCATTTTATTCTACTGATGATTTTTTTCTCTTGAGACATTACTAATCACCAGGATGTGCCTATTAAGCTGATACCAAATCAATTATGAATTCTTTATTCACATAGAATATGGCAAATCATGCAGTGTACGTGACACAATTTTTAGAAGAGAGCTTTTATTTTTAATACCCAAGAGAAAACAAACAATAAATCAAGAATTTTTAGCATCTTTCTTATGAGCAAACGTTTTATATTACTTTAAACAACTTTTTAAACTTAATTTTTACATTGTATTTAATTATACTGATTTATATGAAATATATAATAGATGCTTACATTGAGGCAAATAGTATATATGATTGTATAGGTTGGTGCAAAGGTAATCACGTTTTGCAATTACTTTTGCACCAATTTATATTATACATTTCTAATATAGCAATAATCAGGAGGAGTTAAGAGATTATATTCATTTTTATCATTTCCCAAATGATGAGGTTTCATAAAATTTTATAGCATAAAGGATGAATCTTAAAAATATAAAGAAAAACTTTTAAGAGAAAGGAAAATCACAGGATGACACGCAAACTGTAAAAACCATCTTACTTTATCACGGTATGTAAAATTCACTCCTTGAAAGAGGTCGGGGGCAAAGTTGTTGACCTATGTAAGCTGGAAAATGACAGAGTTTGAAGACTAAAAGGAAAAGGAATTGTACATAGCAATGGCCCCAGGAGGTAAAATTTTTTCCTGAAGGAATATTTGTTAATTCTGATTCCATGTACATTCATGCTGAAATTTTAAAAATAAGGTAAATGAATGTCAGAAGGTGGGAGTCAAGATTTATTTTCGTAGTGGGAGGTTACAGACAAGAAGAAGGAGAAAGTAAATGATTATATTTGAAGATATCAGCATGAACTCATGTTACTTAATACAGCTAAAAACCACTGTTTTGTGTGGGAAATACACAAGTGGGGAATAAATGTCACACACACAGTAACTTTGAGGGTAAACAATTTTATCCCATGTAAATGGCAATGCATATATAATAAGCAAATGATATAACAATAAGCAAATTGATATAATAAGCAAATTGCAATGGGAAGGGGAGAAGGAAAAAATATATATATTTACACTCACTGAACTATGGCGGATTCACTACCAGACTGGGAAGAGGCGACAGCCCGGACTCCAGAGTTGTACACTTGTCCATGCACAGATTAGAGGTCTCATAAAACTTCGACACAGACTGGTACCCTAGTTCTTTTTGAAACAAGTTGTTTGTCATGAGGCCCAGTCATGAGGGCCCTTCGCAACTGAGTTCAAGGAACACAAAAAGGTCAATCTGGCTTAGTGATTGTCTGTTGTTTTTCGATAACTAATATATAGGAATAAACTTGAATGGAGATTTCTCTGAAACAGAGCTGAATGAATGCCTCAAGGGATTCATACAGCCTGTTCTGGGCCCTGGTGAGCATTGTATGTATCTATGTTCTATTGTGTTCAAATTTAATATTTTCCTTCACAACCACACATGACTCTATGAGGATCATGCAACTAATAACTCGTATTACAGAAAAGAAATACACAGCAGAGGAAAACAAAATAACTGACAAAAATATAAGGAAAGATTAATTCCCTTTGGCATACAAGCTGAAGCGAATTGCAGAATACCAGGCAAATGAGTGGGAGAAATGTTCCCATGACTTTTTGAAAACAAAGTTATAGTATAAAGATAAGAAGGACTTTGTAAAAGTTATCCATGAAATGGAATAAGGGAAAATACTGCATCATAAATTTTAAAATCATAAAATAAATAAGAAAGCGTACACAGGTTAATGGCTATAACATTCACTGGGCCTAGATGTACTGAGATAACAAGAGTGACAATTTTTTTTTTTCTTTTTTTTTTTGAGACGGAGTTTCGCCCTTGTTACCCAGGCTGGAGTGCAATGGCGCGATCTCGGCTCACCGCAACCTCCGCCTCCTGGGTTCAGGCAATTCTCCTGCCTCAGCCTCCTGAGTAGCTGGGATTACAGGCACTTGCCACCATGCCCAGCTAATTTTTGTATTTTTAGTAGAGACGGGGTTTCACCGTGTTGACCAGGATGGTCTCAATCTCTTGACTTCGTGATCCACCCGCCTCGGCCTCCCAAAGTGCTGGGATTACAGGCTTGAGTCACAGCGCCCAGCCGAGTGACAAAATATTAATTGAAGACTTCAGCGATCTGAAAGCTTAGCCAAAGTGAATAATTCAATAATAGGGAGTCATAAATTTTATTTTATTTTATTTGAAACAGAGTCTCACTCTGTCACCCAGGCTGGAGTATAGATACTGGATCTGGGCTCACTGCAACCGCTGCCTCCCAGGTTCAAGGGATCCTTCCACCTCAGCCTCCCAAGGAGCTAGGATTATAGGTGCCCCTCGCCACACATGGTTAATTTTTGTACCTCTAGTAGTGACGGAGTTTCACCACGTTGGCCAAGCTGTCAGGAACTGCTGATTTCAAGTGATCCATCCATCTTGGCCTCCCAAAGTACTGGGATTACTGGCTGAGCCACCGTGCCTGGCAAGGCATTGTGAGTTTTAAAAGGTCATGTACTTGTAATCTTTAAGATTAATTTAATGGATGTTTTGGGTTAAATATAATGCAAATGGTAAAATATTCTTGAAAAAGGAGATATGATGTAGAAGAATTTAATTAATACTCTTTTCTAGTATTTAGAAGTTTACCTAAATAATATAAAAGACAGAAGTGTACTTTTCTCAGTTTATGCAATTCAAATTTTCGACAGAGTGATAAATTGATTTTATTACTAAAACATGAATTTAAATCTGTATGTGCATGTCTAGGAAACACCTATAAAAACCTTGACTTAAATAATGGTGTTACTTGGGGGCTATAGGATTTCAGTAAATGTTTATTTAATGCATTACAGTAATTTGTTTTTGTTTTCGTTTCTTTCTAATCACCTGTTGCCTTTTGAACATTACATTAATTTGTTTTCCAAATTGTTGTAGAATAATATATGGCCCATATAATTTAAAAAATACATATTATTTTGAATGTTTGATAGCTATTGAAGGCTATTTTGAATAATTATATAATATTTATCCACAGTGCCACAGAAGAGTTATTAGTAATTATTCTTTCAACTTTATACAAAATTGACTTCCAAACCAAATTATGTAGGAAAAAATATTTTTGATATGGCTCAATAGTTCATATAAATCCATTAATTTTTTTCCTTAACCACGCTTTCAGCTTTTTAATGAAAATACTAGTTTTGTATAACCGTGTAAATAGATACATTTAATTTTCTAAATACTCTATTGATTGTAAAAGTCTTGTCACTGAAGCAAATAATAAGTAATACTTAAATAAAATATTTTATAAAGTTATATACTGATACAAAGATTTTCTTCAAAACAAACTTGTGTATAGTCTATTGTTAAGGAAGTTTATCATAGTATTAAGAATCCTTAGGCATTCTCTGAGAATATCCATTGTTAACATATAATAAAAGTTTGACTTATATCTGCTCATCCGTTTTAAATCATTTATTTAGATAGATGGACAGTTAAATATTATGTAACATCTATATATTAGTAAAAGTCTACAGATAGATACCCAAGAGCAAGTTTCTGAAAGAAAACACACTCAAGTTCGAAAAATCCATAAAATATCCCTGTTAGAATGTGGCAAGTACTTATTGATTTTAGGCATTGCTCCTTTTTCCTGGAGCTCCATGCTTCCTACATTTTTCGTGTTTGTGTTACACTGTATTTGTAATATGCCACTGGATTTTGGAATGAAATAATATTGTTTCTCCTTTGCATTAGCATTTTGATAATACATTAAGTAATGCATTTTTGTAACATTTGGTTTCTTCCAAAATAAAAAAAAATCAGATGATAGAACATTACTCAATATTCTGTTATTTACCTATCATTTAATTTTTTAATGAATAAATGCTATATTAAGTTATAATTTCTCTTCTTCCTTTAGAAATAATAGGGAAATCCACACACTCATAATGAGCCTTTTTAGAAACCTGATAGTTCCCTTTCCTTATATGGAAAATAGATATTCTGCTCTAAGAATTACAGTTTAGTATGAAAACTGGACAACATATAAATGCCAGTAAAATTACATACTATAGAAATTGCCAAAAATATTGAAAACTATATAATATAATGAGTTTGAGATGAAGAGTTTTTTTCAGTACCGCTGTTTTCGTAGTATTTTCAGAGTGACAGTACACCAGCAGGGCTTTTGGATACATTGGTGGTATGCCTGCCTTGTGTATTAGTCTTTAAAAGGTTGGTTATCTAGCCTGGGAAATGATGACATTTATCTGTACACATAACAGGCATTCTTTTAAGGGTCATTCTTGTTAAGCAGTCTACTTCTGAAATCACTTCAAGGCTCTTCTTGGTGCCCAAATTTTGTATTTCTTCTGTCTTATCAGACAGGCATGCTTCATTTTCATCTGAAATCTTAGCCTCTCTTTGATCATGCATAGTGAGAATTTAAGGAGCCCTTACTCATTTTTCAATACATATCAAGTCACATTTTTGGATCATCTGACAATGACCAAAGTTTTCATCTCAATTGTAATAGCTTCCTTGTTCCTGAAATCCTGCATGCAGTTTGTGTGTCAGGATAAGGAGGATGCACTTTCTTTGAAAGTTCACCTCTCTATTCTTTTATGCAACATATTTATGCATGTGTCTGCTATTTCCTTTTCCCGTCCATGAAAACACTTTAACAGAAATATGTATATAGTATTGATTGCCACAGACTTGGGTATGAGTATAAACTGTTATTATGAATTAGAATGACTTCTAGCATTATCTTGGCATCTCTTCATCCACATTATCAGAGTGTTCACTCAGGAAGAGATGTAATCCCACATCCCACCCCTTTTTAATGAATCTATTCCTGTTTTAGGTACCTAGTATTCAGAGATTGGAGTCTCTTTACATCTCATCCAAAAGTTTCTGTTGCTGCATTTTTGCTTTGAGTAAGATGATTTAGTGCTTTTGACTGCAAATATTAGAAATTGAACAAAATTACTTAAGTAATCAAAGAATGCATTATTATATCCTGGCATAAAAGCAGAGGTCAGATCTGACTCTTAATCAGAGTTCAAAAATAACAAGACTCAGATTATTTTAAATCTTTCAGCTATGTTATTTTCTCCATTGTTGGCAATGCTCTCAGAATGAATTTTCTTGAGTTGACAAGATGAGTAAACGACTACAGTAGTTCAGGCATCCTATTTAGACAGCAATATCCAGCAGGTAAGAGATTACCCCATCCTCTCTTTCTGCTCCCTTCCTAATCTTAACGATTGCAAAGTCACTTTCATCAAAACCAGGAGACCTGTCTCACTGACCAGCATTGCCCCATATGCTTTGACCTTAACAAATCGTGACTTAGAACAGTGCAAGCACCTTAAATGACTTAGACCAGCCAGTATTTACCTTCCATGGATTGAGTCAAGTTCAGTCTTCCTGTAAGTACATGGCTTCATAGAGAATGAGGGATAGCTTAAGAAATCACTGCTGGTGTTGAAGATAAGGAATGAAGAAGAGTTGAATTTGAACTTGAGTGTCAAACATTAATAGATTTAATTTGTAGGGTCTACTACAGTGCATGCCAGCTGTTCACTCATGCCCCTTTTCTCATTAATAAAGCTACCTGCAGGTAATATACTCACTCATCTGGAATGTGAGAAAAGCCTCATCTTTCTAGTGTATCTAGCTCCAATTTTAGGAACTCTGGTTTATGCTCAAGTCTTTCTCATTACATCCTGGTACAACTATTCACTAGATAACCAACATTGAGAAAAGAGAACAGAAAAACGCTGACAGTTTGCAAAAATAGTCAACTTAAAAAAAAAAACCTTTCTATAGCTAACTTATGCAATTTCTGTCATCAAAAGTTGGAGTCTATTTGTTCAGCTCTCAAAAATGGACTGCCCATGTAACTTGCTTTGATCAAAAGGACATGGCAGACTTTTCGACATTTTATATACTTACCCAGCCTCTCAAGAAAGTAGGCACATCTCTGACTTATCTTGTAACTACCAATAGAAAAGCCCCGATGAGCCTTATGGAAGAGGAGAAACCACAGAGAAGAGAATCCAGTTGGCTCAGCTGTCAACATGTTAGAACCCTCTACAGTCAGATGACCAACCCCTCCACCCCCAAATATTTGAGGGAGTATATCCTAGGACAGGGTTTGGCAATTTAAGTTTACATTTGTAATGTGTTAAAAAATAAAGGTGTATGTGCGATAGAAATCCATACATGGCATAGAAAGCCAAAGATACTTACTATTTAGTCCTTTACTGAAATATGTCTGGTTCTTAACTTTTTAGAGAAAAAGAGCCAGCTGTCCAACTGACATCTGACTGTATATGTATGAGTGAGTCCTAGTAATAGAAAAAAAATGAAATGGAAAATAACAGGCAATAAATGGTAGATTATTATTAAGTCACTGAATTTGAGGTGGATTGTTTTTGCAGCAATTACTGATAAAATGATTCAGAAACTTCCATACAGAAAATAGAAGAAAATTTATGAATCTATAAATTCTGAATTCAGTATGCTTTTTTTTTTTCTAGAAAGGACTCAATATTTTCAGGCTTGTGGGCTATACCATCTCTGCTGCTACAAATTAACTCTGCCGTTATAGAATTAACGGAACACAGCTCCATCTATTCACTCACCTTGTGAGTGTTTGGCTGTTTCTTCACCCAAATCTCATCTTAATTGTAATCCTCATAATCCTCATAATCCACATGTGTCAAGGGAGAGATCAGGTAAAGATAATTGAATCATGCTGGTGGTTTCCTCCATGCTGTTCTTGTGATAGTGAGTGCTCACGAGGTCTTACGGTTTTATAGGGTTTGGTAACTTCTCCTGCATTCAGTTTCCCTCCTACCACCTTGTGAAGGAGGTGCCTTGTTTCCCTTCACCTCTGCCACGATTGCAAGTTTCCTGAGGCCTACCCAGCCATGCTGAATTGTGAATTAATTTAGCCTCTTTCCTTTAGGAATAACCCAGTCTTGGGCAGTTCTTGACAGCAGGGTGAGAACGAACTAATACAGTATACTTGCCAGAGTTAGTGTTAGGGAGCTGGAGATTTTTCTGCTTAAACAATTTTAAGTTGCTTGAGGTGGAAGAATAGAATATAATAGACCAGAGTGTGGTAAGAATTACATAGGAGGATGATATGCATGATTTCCGAGACGGGAGAAAGCTATGTTTTTTGTCACACTTCCTATCCCCGTAATTCATAGTGGTCAATAAGTGACTCAGAGTGGAAAAAGAGTGATGAAGCTTTGGAGAACTTAGGAGTGTAGTTCTGCACTGAGAATCTTGAAAGACATTTTGAGACTTAGAGAAAATAGGTTATATTCTTAAGGCCTTTGCAGATATGTTGGAAATAACTTGGCATAAACTCCATCCAATAGGAAATCTGGACCACATTCAGTGATTTCTGAGAGGCTGGAGCGACCTAGAAGACACTAAACTGAGCAAGTCAAAAAACAAAAGAAAACAAACAAACAAACAAACAAAAAAAAAAAAAAAAAAAAACAATCACTACGAATTCATTCCATTTCATTCTCATCCATGAAAATTCAAATTAAGATTCTGTGTGAAGCTATAGCTCTGATTAAATCTTCCAATCTTTAATAGCTTTCCAGGGTTTCAAAAGAAGATCCAGATATATGCAGCATTATGTGAATTAACTGGAGTTGTTAAATCCTCACGATTTTCACATGGATTAGCTAACGATGAAGTTGTCATTGTTTAACCAATTCCAGTCGGAAACTTAAGCCTCGGTGGGTCTTGCTTGTGTCTCGCTGGGTCATCTTGACTTATCACTAGCTTAGAGGATCCAGGAAACATTATTAAGGGAGATCTTACAAAATAATTTCACTCAAGCACTTTTGAGGGAAGAAATGGGTTTGAGATTAACAAACAAAGCATAAAATGTCCTCTGTTTTTCACCTAAAACCAAAGTAGATTCGTTGTACAAAAAAAGTCTGCCTATGGTAGAAAAAATACATTTGCCAGAACTTTATTTCAGGCATTAGTACGTGGTGCTAGTTTAAAATGCATTCTTGATGATTTCTGAAACTTGAATGTGAACAAAACGTTCTTGTTAAAGTCAAAGAAAAGTGAGGCCAGTGGAAATAAGAATGCAATTAAATAGAAAGTGGGTAAAGTTATGTGATGAATGATGCACCTTATGTTTTACCCATCGCTCATAGTATTCAATAATTACTTGTACACATTCACAAAATTTTGAACTCAACAAGAAAAACTTTGAAAAAAGATATTTTTAGCAACAAAATATTTTCTGAGAAAAATTTTCCAAAAAAATGGTTTGTTCTAAATATCACATTCAAAAATAGAGAAGACACATTGAGAAGGAATATAATTTTGAGTGAATTAGGGTTATGTAAATTGCTGAAATAAAAGAGGTGATCAGAGGGTCTTGATATTTTCTCAAGACTATAAGTCAGATGCTATCAAATCACAGAATTAGTGGTTTCCCATATGATACGAGGGCATCTTGACTGCAAAGAGGTAAGATTTGGATGAAAATAGTAGAACCTAAAGGACATTGTGCTAAGTTAAATAAGCCAGGAACAGAGAAATAAATACTGCATGATATCACTTGCATGTGGAATCTTAGAAAGTCAAATTCATAGCAGTAGTGAGTAAATTGGTGGTTACCAGGGGCTGTTGGGGAGGGTGGGTAGGAAAATGGACTACATTGAATAAACGGTAAAAAGTTTTAGTTAGACAGGAGGAATACATTCTGGTGATGAATTGCACAGCATAGTGACTTTAGTTAATGACAATGTATTGTATATTCCAACACAACTAGAAGAAAATTTTAAATGTTTTCACCACAGATAAATGATAAATTTTGAAGTGATAAATATGCTAATTATCCTGATTTGGTTATTAATCCACAATATATAAATGTATCCAGACACCACATTGTACCCCATAAGTATAATTGTCAAATAAAAATATAATACATGTTGTACATTATGTTGATACAAACATATTTGCAGACTTAGGTGATGTTTTTAATTTGATGGAATTACAATTTAACAAATCACTTCCAGTGTGAAATGTTAAATAGGCAAAATGATATAATTGTTGATGGAAGTCAAACATACATATTCTTCCTGGGCTGTGAACCTGTAAGGTGAATGGAAAATTCTCACAGTAACTGAACATCTGTAAGATGATATCTCACAATGCATTCACAGTAAATTTACTCTAAGCACAATGAAATGAGTAATTATGAAAGAGTAAACCTTTGTAATGGAAATATTTTCAAAAAAACTACTTCTGTAAAGAACCATTTAGATTAAGAAAAAGAGCAAAATTACATCATTACCAAATTTGTCAACAAGTTGATTATTAGAATTTATTTAAAAATATATTTTCAGAGAAGTCAACTAAAACAAAATGAATGGAGTCTATGGAAACCTATAGCTGTTGCTCTGAGGCTCATGCTAAGCCATTTTATGTCTAATGGTTGACTTTCAGGGAGGATATCATTAAATTGTTCTGCTGGTCTCTCTACCAGAAATAAATGGATCAAGCCCAGAGTACTTCATATGAATTGAACAGTTCACAGGGTTTTGAGAAAGGACTTCTCATATTAGACCAAATTATACTCCATATATATATATATATATATATATATATATATATATATATATATACACACACCTTGGGTTTGTTTATTTCATACTGAATCCCTCTTTTTCTGTTAGGCAATGCTGCCAATTCAACCAATTCACAAACATTAATGACTTTAAAAAAAGACATAAGTTTCTTTCATCATTCACATTCTATGTTGGCTAATATTTGGCTGAAGATAAGCTGCATGCCACATTTATTCTGGAATTCTGGTTGAAGGAGCAGCCCCTCCAAGATAAAATTGTCTCAAGATACAGGGAAGAGAAAAAATTGTGAGACTAGATAGTGATTTAGATTATTTCTGCTCAGACATGGCAAACGTCACTTAAGGTTTGCATTTAATTTATCAAAAGGCCAACAACACAAGGAATTATAATTCTATCAGGAAAGAGAGAAAATGGGAGATCATCAAATCTGTCTATGAAATTTAAAAAATTTTTATCGTCTGTGCTTAATGGCCTAGAGTTAACTACACATACATATTACATGAGAGACTAAATTGCCCATCTTCATTAAAGTGATCAGAGAAATTATATTTTCAAGTGCTATTTGTACATATGTATGTATTTTAACAGCTAGGTATTTCATTTTAACTATGTACATATTTTCTAGAAATGTAAGCAATTTTGCAATGAGCATCCTTATTTGAATCCACGGTGCATCTAATATTTCAGTACATACCCAGTTGTGGTATTACTGAATCATAGGGCACTCACTTTACATTTTGATAGATACTACCAAAGTATATTTCAAATATGTCATACCAATTTAAATACCAACATAGATGAGAATCATAATTATCCCAGACTGTTATCAACATTGGGTGTTGAAAAATTAGGTCTTATTCTAGTTTTACTTTGCACGTATTTTGCTATTTGTGAGATTGAGCTCCTTTTACATAGTTACTGTTCTGTGTTATGTAATTTTTATTGGATTCAGACAAGTATATTTTGAGCATTAGAAATTCTTAGGGAGTTGAACTACAGATTCAATATAAACCAAGTGGCCTATTTATCTTAGGATATTCAAAGCATCTTTGTCTTTCAATATGTATTATTTATTGAATTAACCAAAAATAACCAAAAATATTGAATGACTTCTTTCCATAAATGCACCAGTTCACATAAACAAAGAACATATATATTAGATTTGGGTACAGAGCATGAAGAAGTCTTTAGAAGACAAAAGACATTGTGCTCCAATTATTAGTCCAATGTTTGTAGAAAATTCAGTGTTTCTAATCAATGCATTAAAGGTGTATTTTGTCATCAGTTGTCTGGGAATGTATGTTAAGAAGGAGGTTACAGAATCTGCCTTTGTAAGGTGGTAGATTTAGATATATGAAAGCAGTCAACTCTTACATATGGTATTATATATTATGATATGAATAAAACATGTATTTGTACCACAGAAATTACTTAACAATACTCAAATATTTCAAATTTTTATGCAAACCATTTATTGATATACAATTTACATTTTTTAAACAACTTAACATTTACTAAGTGACAAGGCCAGTAGACCTCACTAGGACAAAAGAAGCAGGCAGAGTACAAGAAAGAACAGTCGAAGTGACACAAGAGATATTAATTATAGGTTAACCTACCTAGGAGGGAGAATAGAAATTAGTTATTTGAGTGAGATTTGAACATGAAATTTCTACATGTGAAATATTAGGGGAAAATCTCCAAATATAGAAAATGCCATGAAAATACAAGTAGAAATAAAAACAGTTTTTAGAAAATATCTGAAAAATACATTAAGAGATTAAAAAGCAAACACTTTAAGATGCTTTCATTATTATTAATTGACACATAATATTTGTGCCTATCTATGGGGTACAGTGTGATGTTTTGATGCATGAGTTTACATTGTGTAATGATCAAATTAGGGTAATTAGTATGTCCCTTACCTCAAACATTTATCCTTTCTTGGAGGTGAGAGTATTTAAAATCATCCCTTCTAGCTATTTGAAAATTGTTAATGGGTCAACCTACATGCAATAGGTTACTAGAAGATATTTCTTTTATTTAGTTGTAACTTTGAATCCAATAACTAGCTACTCTTCGCCTACCACCCCCACCCTTCCTTGACTCTGGTAACTATTTTTATCCTGCTATCTCCATGAGATCAACTGTTTGAGCTCTCACATAAGAGTGAGATCATGCAGTATTTGTCTTTCTGTGCCTGGCTTATTAACATATTTTCTAGGTTCCTGTCTGTTGTCACAAATGACAAAATTTTATTCTTTTTCATGGCTAACTAGTACTTTATTATGCACATATACCATATTGTCTTTTTTTATCCATTTAACCGTTGAGGAACACAGGCTGATTTCCTACCTTGGCTATTGTGAACAGTACTGCAATTAACATAGGAATGCAATATTCTTTTACACACAGATTTTTAAAATACACACCCAGTAGTAGGATTGCTGGATCATGTGGTAGTTGTATTTTTAATTTTTTGAGATATTTCCATAGTATTGCTCAAAATGGCCGTACTAATTTACAACCATACAACAGGGAATAAGATTTTCCCTTTCACTGCATCCTCACTAGTATTTGTTATGTTTTTTCTTTTTGATAATATCCATTCTAAATGAAGGAGGTGACATCGTGGTTTTGATTTGCATTTTCCTGTTCATTAGTGATGTTGAACATATTTTCACATATGTTTTTTGAGAAATGTTTGTTCAGGTATTTTGCTCAGTTATGGAAAAACAGTCTTGAAAGATATTCTGGTTAATATTAAGTCTTGAGAGTTGAAGTATATATATGACTTGATGAGAACACAATGCCTCCATATATTAGATCATATGATAAGATATGAACATTGTGATACAATTTTATATGTTCAAGTAGTAGCATGGGCAAAGATTGTGCGATTAACTTGATGTGAAGTGGAGGGAAGAAACCTAATGCCAAGGTTATAGAAAGTAAGTAATTAGGGAACCGGCAGGAAGCATGATTTGGAAAGAGACTGGAAGGGAAGAGACAATTGTGAGTTATTGTAAGGTTACAATCCAGAAAATAGCAATGCACCAGGTATGCATGTAGTGCAAAAGGGCTAAATAAAAGGTTAATATGAGGCTTTGGGAATTAAGTATCTGAGAGGATATTGTCAACTTTAATAGAATAAAAATTCAGAAGGTTCGTTGATTTGGAGTTGGACAGATAGATTAATATATGATGTTTGTTTTTTATATATTTTGACTCAGCCAAATTAACTAAGACGGTTTTCTCTTACAAATTCTTGTCACAGCCTCTGAGAGGTCAGAATTACGGAGAAACCTTTCTTCTTCTCAAGTTCAATTATTAGAATTGAAAACAAATTTGAACAGTGGAAGAAAGTGATCCTAGAATTGGAGGTGCTCTCTAAAATCTATCTCAGGAAGGCATCTTAAATGGCACTTGTTATGTCCATACTATCCTAAAAAGAAATCAGGTACGTTTAACATTTGCAGTACCTTCATGTGAAATAAATTACCAGTATATGTAAAGAAAAATCAGCAAACACTTGCAAATAAGTTTTGACTGATACAGTGACAGCATGGAATATATTCAAGTTAGTTTGAAACACACAAAAGCACGTTCTTTTTATATACACAAGTGTGGATAATAACATGGACTTCATTCATCACATCATATTATTGTTGTTTTCTAGTATCCTTAATGTACTATTAATGCAATATGGGAAGTTTAGTCTCCATTCATCAAGTTGTATTAGTATTGTTCCGTGTTATTATTGTATTAAGTTAATATGATACAGTTCTTAATATAACATCGTCAAAGCCCATACTGAACAGTAGCATTAATATTAGGAAATTTTCAAGTGCATTTCCACACTGCTTGTGAATCTTTTATGTGCCAAGATGTAATAAGAGGCTCAGAAATATCTGTTGAGACTGCAAGAATATCCATGAGGGAACATTATGAATGTATTATTTTTTTGTGTCTGCATGCATTCCCATGGACGCATGTCCCACATGAATTAGAAAATCCAGTTTAAGGGTAAACAACATTTTCTACTCCAACTCTCATATAGGAAGAAATAACTTTATATTATAAAAATGTAGATTGTACATTAATCATTTTAAAGTCTGTTTGGTTTTGGTGCCTATCATGCAAAAAATTATAATTCATTTCAAAAGATAAGGTATGCAAACATCAAGTAGTTAACTAGACACTCAGTTATCAAAATATTAGTGCTAATTATTTGAAAAACAAACAATCTCAGACACAGTTGTAGTTACAAAAACATGAACTTAATACCTAGGAGCCCATAATTTATAGATATCTGAATAAAGCCCAATATAATGCAGCATGTGACTCATACTTTAGAAATTTGAAGAAGTATTTTTGCAGATGAAAAATGAGAAGTCACATGAAAGAATGGTATGGGTAGGATGACACAGGAGGAAAGAGTTAAGATTAATTGTGGTACTTTCAGTTTATAGTAAAGACACTAGCTTGTTTCTAAATAGAAATTAAAGGGGAATAGGAAATATAGAACTAGATTATAGTTTTTGAAACTAATCCTGTAGAAATCTGTGAAGCTATTTGAAGATTATTAGTATAATATAGAGTAAATAAATGATTATCTTAGGTTGACATATGTCAGTGTTCTTGCAAGTAGGAAAAAATACATAAGAAGTTAAGAACAGAAGAACAATTGGTAAGACTCTGGACAAGAGGAAGTAACAAGGTGGGAAGAGAAATAATGGTTGTTTTGGAAAAATGATTTGTATATTTAAGAGCTAAGAGACCTTTCCAAAATTACTTATTTTGAACTTCTCTGTTTATATCCAAAGTAATGTATTAAACATTACCAGAATTTGACACTATTTGTATATGGCTAATAAAAAAATACAAAACACTAATTAAAAAAAAAATATATATATATACATATATATATACACACATATGGCACAAAGTCTGAAAAGAAAGAAATGATGGTTAAAGAAAAGAGCATGAATTCTCCTCTGGAATATTGATGGAGTCATATTATGCTGACAAGATGAAAACAAATTTATGAGATAAATTGTGGTTGTGAACATTGATTTTTGAATCCATTGACAACTGTAGTCATAAGTTAGCATCAACTCAATAGAAAGAGAGCATTAAAAAATAAGAGCAGGTCAAGGACGCTTGCCTCCCATTTATGGTTTAGCAATAACATAATTTCTGGTGTGAAATAGAAATCAAAGAAAAAGACAGGGCTCTGTAAATTATATATTTAACATGTAAAGTCAACACAAAGATTTTTCTAAACCACGTACATAATGTGTGAGGCTGAGTTTCAGTCATAAAACTGGAAAGCTCCTGTAGCAGAAAAAAAATCATCACATTTTATTTTCACCGTTTTCAATATTGAACCGAACAGAAAAGAACAAAAAAAAAGAAAAAGAAAAAAGAAAAAAAATCCCTGTTTATAGCCCCCGTTTCTTTTAGTGGAAAAGATTTTTTTTCATGCATTTTGACACTTATTTAGATCAAGACTTTATGTGAAATAGTTTCTTCTTTTTTTCCTTACATGGTCCATTGGGTAGAACACCTTTTCTAATGTCAGAAAACATGATATATCTAATCAGTTCTGCCTTCTGAAAAACATGTTCGGTCAGGTAGTAGGAGAATTCCATCTGGTTGAATGCATTTGGGGAGTAGATGGTTTTCTGCACAGCTGATTCAGACAGAGCCCTCACAAGATGACTGAAGTGGTTACAAGAGAAATTTATCTATATCTCTCTTGTCACTTAAAACTGGAAATATTACCTGGAAGCAAAGGGCTAAGAATCAACCTATTTTTCTAGCATTTCTAGTATGTGTGTGCATATATGTAGGTATATGTGTACATATGCAAAATATTAAAATAGAGATTCCCAGAGAGTTTGTAAATTTGAACTTTTGAACTACTGAGGGAAACATCCGCTACATCTTTATTGTTCATGTCTGAGAGTCATCTTGGAGGTGTAACTACATCCTAGCCTTGCGTTTTGCTTTAGAGTCTCGAATTAATTAAATCTTTATATTCTCTTTACTTCTGAAAATTAGGGGCATATGAAGACGTATTAACCATGCAACTTCTTGTATAAAACATTTTTTTCTGAATGTAACTTGATATTAACTGTGAGTTCATCATGTGTGTGTGCATGTGTGTGTGCATACGTGTGTGTGTGTACTTTAGGATATAGTTTATTCCATCAGGAATCTTGTGCACACTTTTTCTATCTGGCATTTGGCCTCTTTTTTTTTTTTAACTATCTTTTAACCAATTTTCATGATCCCTTCTCTATTGAATTCCTTTTTATGTTCTATTGCATACTTTGCAACCAATGCTCCAAAATGTTGAACAGTGGCTTTTTCTGGTTCATAATTTCCAAACACATACATGCATGCACTGAAACACCTATGTTCCAAATGCAAGCTAATTCTCATAAACATTCCCAATGCATTCTTTACAGTTAATTTTTTCCTAAAACAAATATTGCATGTTTATCTTTATCTTTTATTTCCCCCCTTTGTCTAAGTCTATAATAATACTCAGGCAAGATCGTTGGTTTTTTTTTTCCTTTATGCTGTCATGAAAATTACCAAGTCCTATATTTCTGTCAAATTATCTTATTTCATTAAAACTAAAATGTAACAGTCAACAAAATGAAAGGCAGCTGACAAGATAGTGGTTCATGACTATAATCCCACACTGGTTCATGAATCCCACAGTGGTTCATGACTATAATCCCAGCACTTGGCGAGGGATATTCATGGGTTGGAAGAGACTATTTGCAAACCATATATCAGATAATGGGTTAATAATTACAATATATAAGAAACTCAACCAACACAATACCAAACACACACACATACAGATACACACACACACACACACACACACACAAACACACACACACACACACACACACTTGAAAAGTGGGCAAAGGACCTTAATAGACATTTTTTCAAAGAAGACATAAAATAATCAACAGATATATTACTATAAAAAGATTCTCAATATCATTGATAATTAGGAAAATGCAAATAAAAAACACAATAAAATATCACTTCACACCTAGTGTGATGGCCATTATCAGAAAGACAAGAGGTAACAAGTGTTAGCAAGGATGTGGAAAATGAGAATGATAATTGTTCCTGCCATTACATAAATCAATATGGAGATTTCTCAGAAAATTAAAAATATAACTGCCATAGACCCGGCAATCCTTCTTCTGTGTATGTGCCCAAAGGAAATTAACTTAGCACCGTGCAGAGCTATCTGCATCCGCATGTGCCTTGCAGTGTTATTCAAAATAGCCAAGACATAGAATCAATCTAAATGGTCATCAATGGATAAATGGATAAAGAAAAAGTGGAACTTGTCTATACAATGGAACATTGTTTTGCCTTATAAACAAAAGATATCTGTCACTATGGCAACACAGATGAACCTAGAGGACATTATGCTAAGTGAAATAAGACAAACACTGTGAAAGAAAAGTGATCTGACTTACATCTATAATTAAAAATTGTTTTTGTTTTTGTAAACAAAAAACTCAGGTAGAAACAGAGTAGAACAGTAGTCACAAGAGGTAGAAAGTTGGCAGAAATGGGGAGACGTTCATTAAATGATACAAGTAGCACTGTTACGTAGAATGGAGAAGCATAGGGACCTGATGTGCAGCATAGGGTCTATGCTTAATATCGTACCCTGGAAATTTGCCAGCAAAGTAGATTGCAGGTACTTGTACCACACACAAAAAGTTAACTATGTGAGAAGTGTATTTATTTCACTGTGGTAATTATTTCACTACATATATGTATAGCAAAACACTATGTTAGCATCTTAAATATATGTCTAAAAATTTAACCTTGGATTGACTTTATATACATTTTATACACTTTAGAGGCATTTCAAAATTGAAATGCCAGAATTCTAACTGCAATATTGAGATAGTGAGACTGCTATAAAAACAGTTTGGCAATTCCTCAACAAGTTAAACATAGAATTGTTATATGGCTCAGCAATTCCTTTTTACATAAGTACCCAAAAGTTGTAAACAGGTACTCAAACAGATGTACGTATTCTAATGTTCACATTAACACTATTAATAATAATCAAAGGTGGAAACAGCGTACATGACCGTCGGCAGATCAATGAATCAAAAAAATGTAGTAATATACCTATAATGAACTATTATTTGTGATCTATTATTTATAATGAAATTCCTAAACATTGAACAATCCTAGAGGAACCTTGAAAACATTATGTTAAGTGAAATCAACCAGACTCAAAATACAAATATTATCTGATTCCTTTTATGGGCAAATTCACTGAGCCAGGAAGCAGTCTAGCGAGCTACAATTAAGGGGAATGGAGAGAGACTGTGTAAAGAGTACCAAGTTTCTGATGGGGTAATGAAAATTTTTGGAAACATTGATTGGATAGTGGTGATGGTTTTCAACATTGTGAATATAATCAATGCCACTGAATTATACAATTGGTAAAATGGGAAATGCTATCCTATATATATGTTACCACAATCATACCTGCAATGTAAATAATAAAAAAAGTTGATAGAATCTTTTAAATCAAAATTTCAATCAATTTTTATTAAACATTTCAACTAACTAAATATTGTCAGTCAGCAAAATTAATTCTAAAAAGATTAACTTATGTTGCTGCTGCGACTATTTCTTATTTAATTGGGAATGATCACTGAAAATCGTCTTGCAGTCACTACAAATAGATTTAGGTGTGCTGTCTCCAACCCCACTTCTCCATCAGACTCCAGTTGTGATCAACTCACTTGTATGAGGTTCAATAAACTTTGAATGCATAAAACAAACTTCACTAAGTGGAGTAGTCATAATCACTATGCCTCAAAAATATTAAATATTATTAAACAATAGGAGTCATAGTTAGAAAGGACAACTGCCACTTAGTAGTAGTTAAAAAAGAAAGATTACAATCACCTCAAAGTATATATCCACTAAGTAAGAAGGAAAATGTTAGCCATGTGCCTTCAGTCCCAGCTACTTGGGAGAATAACTTTCGCTCAGGCATTTGAAGCTATAGATAGCCACCAGACTTCAGTCAGGGTAACATGGTGAGACCTTGTATTATAAAATACAAACAAATAAGAAGGCAGGGAAATGGTGCCTAAAGTCACTTATTCTAATTAAGGTTACCTGTATGCTGAGATACCATTTGTTGGAGAACTACAAGTATCGGACATGAAGAGCTGCAAATTTGAAGTCCGTTTTGCTGAAATAGGATCATATTCCCTCGAGCAGCCACTGCAGTCCGTGAATACACCCGGATCTGCATCACTTTGGATGGATTCTTATCCACAGTACAGACGAGAAACAACAGTATGGGACTGATCAAATCTTTGTTTTCTCTCTAATTGCATATAGAAGCTGTACTGGTCCTCACTCCTTTGATATATAATGGCCTAGAGTTCCTGGAAACTTGTGTGAAACAATGGAAATCAAGAGGGTTAGAAGGCCTGTGATAAGAAGGGCTTCTGTATGTGAGCAATTATTTATGGGAAAACAATGAATGAGACCCATTTGTGTCACATCCTAAAGCTCTTCATAACATGTGTTGAAGTGTGGCACTTAAGGAATATTATAAGAAATATCCAATTCCCATTTTTTCCTTGGGGCAGGCAGGAGTATAGGCAGGCCTGTATTGAAGAACATTCACATTACAAATACAAGCTTCTTTATTCAGATCAATAACCGCAGCTAGTGACTTACACTATGTTGTTCATCTTTTAGTGTTGTTTGGGTTTCATATTTTTTTTTGCAAGTAACTCTAAACCCAATTATATACAATATATATCATAATCTGTATCTTATGTGTTTGGATGTATTTTGAACCTATCAAATTTTGACATCTCTGAGTATCATAAATAGTGCAATATTAATCATTTTATCTCCAATACATGCAAAGCAGAAGCTTTGGATTGGATTAATTTTTAATATAAAATATGTGGCTACTCTTGATTTTTACTTTTGCTTCAATTTTAGCAGAAATACTTTAGCAGGATTGAACTCTCTAATTGTGTGACCGAGTTGGCTATTCCCATGTGCCAGAATGACAGTCTTTGCACTTCTTATCAGAAGGTAGAACCTTCTACCTAATCTCAGCATTATTCTGTTAGTACCTGTTCATGTAAGATGGAGAGAGAGATGATGAATTTGTGTGTGTTTTTGTGTCTATGTTTGTGTGTGTGTGTGTGTGTATATATATATAATGTCAACATATATACAAACACATAAGCATAGAGATAGATTAAAATATAAATGTTGAAGAAAATGTATACAACATTTTGCCTTTTTGTCTTAAATACTATGATTGATTAAATAATTATTGTGATTTTCTGGTAGTGGTAGTGTCTACATAATGCCAAATGATATAGAGTGTATTTACTCTCCCATTAACCAAGGTGCAAATTCTTAGATTTATTTCATGATACAGTTCTGTTCAAAACTGTCTCTGAACAATACATCTCCTTCTATCACATACAAGACATTTCAACTTTTTACTTCTAATGTTTTACCGTACTTAAGGGTTGTGTTTTACGAAGTAGGAACATTTTAAATCCAAGATGGCTGGCAAATTTTTGCAACAGCAAGTAGATAAACCATACCCAGATTAAGATGGAATTGTAAAATGGTGACATAATGCTTTCAGGCTCAGTGTTTATGTAATGCAGCTCAAGAAGAAGCAGATTTAAATTTGCCTCTTAGTAAAGTTATGAAGGATAAACTTAAATAAATCTTTAGATTCATGTTAACACCATGAATAGTCAATTGGTCAAGTCAAAGAGCTACTGTATTCTAAGTATTAGTTTTCTCACTTATATTTAATTGATGTTCCATAAACTCTTGTTCTGTGCCAAAACTACCTGACTTTTCTGTAGAAATTGCTGCTATTCTACATTCTTTTTCTGTTGCAGAAGGGTAGAAATAAGGTAGATTAATATGTTCATTAATTTGTTCAACAGTTAGTAAAATAGCAAAAAACAGTACATGCTTATATGCTGTTTATATGTCTTTTGGAGTGAGAGAGAGACCTCAAGAGAGAATCAAAGTAAGTAGGTATAAAATATATCAAATGATGATAAGGAGTAAAAAGAAAGTAAAGCAGGTTAAATATAAGATGTGATACAACTGGAAAGAAGGAAAAAAATCTCTGTTTTGTATAGCAAAGTCATAAAAAAATTCAAAATAGATTTGAAGTGGAGCCATAAATTATGAACACATTTGCTTTGCTTGATTTTTTGGATGTGATAATTATTTTATAGTTTCTTCTACTAAGAAGAAAAAGCTTGAATTCAGTTACCACAAAAAAAAAGTATAGAAAACACTGGCTCTCAGTTATGAGATTAACTGATTTTAGTATGAACCCCGTCACTCTGAGCAGCTGACAAAATAGAATGGTGAGGTGGCCTATTGAAGACTCAATGACGGCACTCGATGTTGATAGAAACTTGCTCAGAGCTGTCTGCTAAGGTGACATATAAGTTTTCACCTTGTGACCCATATGTAGTGCCATTTTTTCTATAGACAGAACACTTGGCTCTGCAAATCAAACAATGGAAGAGAGGGCATAACTGTTTTCATTATAGTAAATGCTCACTTCTCATTTGCAAAATTTTTCTTTTATCTTTGGGATTTATCGGTCTAGATGTCATAGTAATCAAAGGAGAAATGCTTCTGTCAGGGGATCCAAAATAGTTCCATTGCACCTGAAGCTGAAACTGCCAACCTGGCTACTTTGGGATCCTCCCACTGCACTATCAAAAGTAGCATGTGAGGGATGACCACATAAACTGGGGTGACTGAATGTGATTATCTGGAAAAATAATGTTGGCGTTTTGAGTATATCTGTAACTTGAGGTGTTCGCTAGATTCCTATGAACATTGGTGAATATTACTAAAAGACAACAGCAGATCAATTTAGATAGAACCACAGATGACCTCATCTATTCAGGAGCAGGAGTTTGGAGTCAATGTGACAGAAAATAAAGTATTGTCAGCTGAGGAGCTTGCTGAAGCCAGGGGAAACACTGATTGGATAGGGAAAAAAGTTATACAGACCAATTATTGACATAAAAACAGCTATAAAGAAGTACAGAAATACATGTATATATTTAATTTTTCTCTTCAAACACACACCTATATACATCTCTATATAAAAATATATATGTATTGATAGAGAGATTGATGATAGTGTATTTAAGAAATTTTGTTTATTTTTTATTTTAACCAGAGTCTCTAATAACCTTCCTCTACTCTTCTGTAAAGTACTGCTGGTGATTAAACTTATAACTCTGTCTTTAAGTTGCTGGATATCCGAAAGACACCTTGTAAATGAGATAGAAGAAAATAAAGAGTACTCAATGAGGGGTACAGGGACTTATGAGAGTGCAACCTTTGCTTGTTGAGATGGAGTCTTGCCCTCTCTCCCAGGCTGGAGAGTAGTGGTGCTATCTGTGCTCACTGCAACCTCCACCTCCTGTGTTCAAGCGATTCTCGTGCCTCAGCCTCCTGAGTAGCTGGGACTACAGGCGCATGCCACCATGCCTGGTTAATTTTTGTATTTTTAGTAGAAACAGGGTTTTCCCATGTTGGCAAGGCTGGTTTTGATCCGCCCACCTCAACCTCCCAGAATGCTGGGATTATAGGCATGAGTCACTGTGCCCAGCTAACTTTTACTTTTTGAAGAAAACTTATGTCATTTTTGACAGAAACAAAATGCGGTTAATTGCTCAGTAGCTGGAATTTTGTTAAAAGTTCATATATGGATGCTGAATTGACAAAGGACCTAATTATGCTGGGCTTTTTGTGGTTACCCAAGCCTTTCTAATACCCCAACTTAAAGTGTCCTTGGATGGTCGAGGAAAATCTAGGAAGAATCTTTCTCAGTATCGGATTTCCATCGTAGGTATAGAAAAGATTCTGCCAATGAGAGGATTTCCCATGAGCCTTAGAAAACAGAAGAAACAGAGAAGGTGTTATCACCTGAACTCGTTGCAAACACCACCACACTTGCACGTAGCAGGTCACTCTTACCAGTGTTGAAGCTGGAAGCTGTTAAGGGTGGTACCATCTAACCACCACCACTCAAACCCCAGCACTAACTACAATTCTGGAGTTTCACATAAGCATCTTACCGAGCGCCTAAAATTGTGAGCTCCTATTTATGATAGTGTCCTTTGTTTTCATTCAATAACCTTCTAATAGTGTGTAATACTCTCCAATTATCTTTATTGAGACAGTGTCCACTTGGAATTTTTTTTTTTTTTTTTTTTTTTTGAGATGGAGTTTCGCTCTTGTTACCCAGGCTGGAGTGCAATGGCGCAATCTTGGCTCACCGCAACCTCCGCCTCCTGGGTTCAGGCAATTCTCCTGCCTCAGCCTCCTGAGTAGCTGGGATTACAGGCGCGCGCCACAATGCCCAGCTAATTTTTTGTATTTTTTTTAGTAGAGACGGAGTTTCACCATGTTGACCAGGATGGTCTCGATCTCTTGACCTTGTGATCCACCTGCCTCGGCCTCCCAAAGTGCTGGGATTACAGGCTTGAGCCACCGCGCCCGGCCCACTTGGAATTCTTATAGTGGTTTTTATTTTTCTTACCAAATCTCAACTGAAGCATTTGTGGAGAGCATTCTAGGCAGAGGAAATTGCTACTCACCCACCCTGCAGAGGGAGAATGCATCAATTAAGGTCCTGTTTCATTTTCTTTTCACTTGGCCTTAAATGAACTTTAAGTAACACAGCTTCTTTGAAGGTATTTGACAATATATTTCCTCAGGCAGAGTACTTAAATGATGTTTCCTAGATTCTGACAGTGGAAACTGTAGAATAATTTTATGCCTCATATAAAATAATTCTCTTTTAGCCAAGCCAGATGCCTGCAGTATCAGAACCATTTTCCATGACACAAATAAGCTATTTCTCATGTCCCAGTGTGATGACCACGCCCCTTGATTCTAGTTAATACGTGACTCCTTTTAGACTTAAATGAGCCAACTGGACTGAAATTTTGTAGTTTTGTAAGATGACACCAAGAACATATTTATTGGTATTCTGAGTAGATGACTTGTGATTATTGGGTTGTTCAGCACACTAACAACTACTCTGATTGCGTTAAACATGATGCTTATTGTCATTAGCGCCAATGGGATTATTTGTCCACGTCTGCATTCCAACCTAAATCATTGTTGTGTTAAAGGAAATTTCTTGATTTTAAACTGAAGATACCCAGAAACACCCCTTAGTCATATAATTGCAAATAATTTCAATAACTTGTTACTGGTGTTGTCAACTGTGGATGAGTAGATAGTGAAGGCATCTATATAGCAAATCACTTTTCTAATATGTGGAATATTATTTCAGAACTCTCTCTAAGCTTGAGAAAAATTAAGATATCAGCAGAATCTAAGTAGTAGTTGAGAGGTTTACCTCACTGTCAGGAAATTCAGAATACATAAGGTTATGTGTCCTTGTCAATAATTAGTGTAGACTTTACTTATTGTTCATTCATAATGATGCAGAAGCCATCTAAAATATGCTGTCTTGTTGAATGTAATGTTTGTTTTATAATGATTGTATAAAAATTTCTGCTTTTAGACTCACCAGGTATCCAGTACAAGGTCATTAATGTTTTACTGCACTTTAAGTGTTAAAGGTTTTATTTTGTAAAGAAAATAAAAGATAATTCCTAATAACCAACATTTTCTCTACCAATTAATACATCTCACATAGCTCACTCTTGTAGAAATACATTAAATTGAATTTGAAGCCATTGACAACCAGATTTTTTTTTTTTTTTTTTTTTTTTTTTTGAGACAGTCTCGCTTTGTTTTCAAGGCTGGAGTGCAATGGTGCGATCTTGGCTGACTGCAACCTCTGCCTCGAGATTTCAAGTGATTCTCCTGCCTCAGCCTCCCAAGTGGCTGGGATTGCAGGCACCCACCACCACACCCAGATAATTTTTGTAGTTTTAGTAGAGATGTGGTTTCACCATATTGGCCAGGCTGATCTGGAACTCCTGACCTTGTGATCTGCCCGCATCAGCCTCCCAAAGTGCTGGGATTACAGGAATGAGCCACCACGCCCAGCCCAAGGACCAGAGAGATTTTAATTCATATCTTAGAGCTGGTTTTCTCAGACTAGAGCTCCCAAGAGATTGATAGTCAGGACGGAAGAGATGGTTCTATGCCCACTTACAAGAAATCAACCAAAAACATGTCCATGCTGTTGGGAATTTTGACCTACAATTGTAGTCCAGTTTTCAAATACGTGCTTTTACTAGAATGATTATACCATTTCTCTATTAACTATTTGATGATGAATATTATTTATTCTGGTGTGTGCTGTGTCCCACACTGCACATGGGTTTAAAGGCCTAAGAGGGAACGGTAGGGGATGAAGAAAAACACAGACAGACATAGAGAAAAGTGGGGCCAGTTGGTGCAGGAAAGTGAAAATATCAGTTTCTCCACCCCGTCCTGCCTCAGAGTACTTTATGTGTTCACAAAACACATAGCAGAGAGAGGGTGCAGTTACCCAGAACAGCCTGTGGTTATAATTCTCATACTTCACTTAACATACCTCAGCTAACAACTATCTTGCAGCAAGGTCAGTGAAAGCTGGTTATCTTCTGCTAGGTCTATCTGCTCTTCGCCAAGACATACACATTCTCCTGTTATGGTTTTGCTTCTCTGGAGTTCATCTGAAGTTCACAGCAGCCTTGCTGCTGATCCCTGCAGAGGCAGTGGGCTACTCTGGCTCTCTACAATTTATGAGATACTTTCTAGTGTCCAATGACACAATATTCTTCTCTGTCTACAATTGCCCATTTCTATTTTCTACTACTACTTACAAGCAGTCTGGACTCCAAACAATGAATTACTACATAAAAGTTTGGATTTCCTATGTCCTCAATTCTGCTCATTTCACTCCAATATCTACAATAGCTTTTTCTGTTTAATTTCTGCCTATTGAGCTTCACTCATCTCTTAGATTATTCGAATTTTATATTCTCTGTTCAAATAAATCGTTGCATTTCTCTGTCTTCTTAAGTAATTGGTTGAACACTCACAATACTCTTAACATATCTTGCTATGTGTTATTTGCACAAAAATTAATATCACTCCTAGTAGATTATAAATTATGTCTAAATATGAGGGTTGTGTTTTTTATATATATGTGCTTTACAGTGTACTAGTGTATATTTTTTTATTATTTTACTTTTTAAATTGACAGATAAAATTATATGATTTATTGTGGTCAGCATAAGGTTTTGAAATATATACACATCATAGTTGACTAAATCTAATGAATTAACATATGCATTACATAGTTATTTTTGTGGTGAGAACACTTAATAGCCACCCTCTTTGCATTTTTCAAGAATGTGATATATTATTACCTACTATAATCTCCGTGTTGTACAATAGAAAGCCCAGATGTAAATCCATCAATTACAGCCAACTGTTTTTTGTTAAAGGAGCTAAGAACACAAAACAGGGAAAGGATAGACTCTTCAATAAATGGTGGAGGAAAAAACTGGATATCCACATGCAGAAGAATAAGACTGGACTCTCTCACACCATGTTACAAAAAACAGCTTGAAATGGATTAAAGACTCGAACACACATTATTCTTGTATTAGATCCACTCTAGCAACATAAATTGCAGGATCTAGAGCAAAATAAAAATTCAGGACTAAAGTTAGAGCCGGGAAGTCAATGTCTTCTGCTCATTTCTCCAGCCCAGAACAGACACAGGAAATTACCGGATTGCAATCTCTAAACCAAAACTCTCAGGACCTGCATGAGGGTTTGGATGAGGACACCATAAAGTAGCCTCTGTGAATGTGCTGTGTCACAGCCATCCTGGAACAAGGACAAATGTCTTTTTCTGCCTCTACCAGAGCATGCATGGCACCCAGTTCTGCTTTGCATCCGAGCCCCAACTAAGGGTAGAGGATAATATAAAACATCAGTTATCTGCCCCCAGGTGACCTAGTTACCTCCCTGGGAAAAGTCAGGTAGAGGTGGTGATGGGGCTCAAAGAGTTTAAAGGGAGGCTGCTGGGACTTGGGAGTAGAAGCCATGAGGCAGGCAATCAAAATCCACCTGTGAGACTCCAGGAGGAAATATTATGCTTCTGAGGCCCTAGGATTCAAGCTCCAGAAAATGCACATTGTCCAATCAAATCTTACCATCAAAACTCAAAACAGTGACTTAGAGCATTAAACTCAAAGCAAAAGCCTTTTCTGAGTGCCAGCCCCTTGGTGACCACTCAGGTGACTGCTCTGAAACTGACCCTGTAGTTGATATGAAGTAAATAATGGTTGCTTAGGTAAGGTGTTTGTGGGATTTCACCTTATCCGAATCCTTAACAAAGTATATAATGCAGTTATTGAAATGCAAAAAATATTTGCACTTGAGATGAATGCATGTTTTAACAATTCTTTTAAACTTGAATGTTGCATAAGGATCATTTACAATTACTTCAGATTTATTGGGGCCAGTAGATCACAAATAGATGACTAAATGAAAAAATTACCTAGAAATATTATCATAATTTTTCCAGTACATGATCTTATAATGCTGATATAAGTGATGAAAATAAATCTGGGTTGGCAAACTTTGAAATAACAGTTGAACTTCTGCTTACAGCCTTAGAAAGTGATAACTCAATTTAGTTATTAGATGTCTTAGGTCTAAATAAAACAATGTTTTTTTCAAATATTTTTAACAATATATGCTGAAATAAATTCACAGCATGTGAAGAAGTAAATATAGACTTAGCTATAAATAGTTCAAAAATTAAATTTTCTTCAAATATACTCTATGTTGATAATGAGTAAATTTAATTATCATTGTGAATTATATTGATATATAATGTTTTCACATCACCTGCGACCCTTTCTACACTGTCCATTCTTTCTACATAAAGAGCTTTGCTCTTACTAACAGAATGACTAGGTATCAACAACTACAGGATATGTTTGTGGTCATGACAATCATGTCTGTCATCACTTATCTGAATACACACAACAGTTATGCATATCAAGAAGTATAAATGGGGTGCAGAATTTGTATTACATAAAAATACATATTACTTATATAATAAAAATTATACTAAAAATGTATTATTAAATGCAGACAAGATTTTCCACAGAGTTAAACTTGACTCTATATATTACGTCTACCTCATTGCCTAATTGATTTGAAGAGAATAAATATAGTTCATGTACCCTTTGCTCTATACTGATTTCAAAGTACTGTAAAACCACTGGTAGCAATGTTGTATTATATACTTATGCTCCAATATATTTGTCCCTTTGTGTGAAACCATATTTTTTGGTTGAATGAATATGCTTCAGTTATATTTTATAATTTATATCTATTAAAACTCCATGGGTTTATTATTTTGATGTTTCACTCTAATCAAATCTTTATTTTGAGTAACTTACCTATGTTTAAGAAATAATATTTAAAGTATTTATTATTTGGGATTGTTTTAAAATAAAACATACCACCGTTATTAGGAATATGGAATTTATTAATGAGTGGTAAATTTTTAAAAATACATTTTAAGAATTTCTGAGAAAGAAAACTATGTTGTGTATAAATTTAAACTTTTGTCAATGTTAGCTAATTGTTACTTTTTTCTAAGAATAGTTAATTGGAAAAATCAATAATCTGAATATAATAATGTATAGGAATCCAATCCCAATTAATACACCAATTCAATTATTCATTTACAAAAATAAACATGTTGTGTACTATATGCCAAGAATGTGCTAGTTAACAGGAATACAAAGTCAAAAAATGTCAATGAATTGATCCTGAATAGTTAAGAAAGGCAGACAAATCAACTGACAATTAAAGCACAGTGTATAGTGAGAGCACATTTTATACTTGATTAGGGTCATCTGAGACTGAATTTGCGATCAAGACAGGAAAGTACCATGCTAAAAAGGAGACTGAAATTAAGTTTTCTAGCTAAGGAAGGGTTAAGGGTATTAACGTTGATTTTTATCAAACTTAAAAGGACAGATATTAAATGTGTTTGTAGTCAGCAAAAGGAAAAAAAAGTCAACATGATAAATGAACACTGTAATAAAAACAACTTCTCTTAGTTTGGCATCCCATCTATAATGCTGAGTGTGACTGAAACATTACTTCTAAATTATCTTTTCCTGGATGGATAAGGTTGATTTAACTAACCTGACCAGCTAGACAGCTCTGGAAAGCTGAATCTGTGTTCTACCTATTACATATTTTTAGCTGTCAAAATGTAGGGCATTTGTAAAAGATAGTCATATTTCTATTTTTAGTAATTTTGTATTCCCGAATATGTGGTCTTTCTGCAAAATCTAGAATGTTTTAAGATTAATTGAACCATGAGGGCAGGGCATATTTGATTGTTGATTAGGAAAAATGTGGATAAAGTTTTGCAGCTTGTTCAAAACTTTATCCAATGTATCAATGGAGGAAATATTCCAAGGAAGAAAAAAACAATGTCAGCAAAGTGTTGTATTTTTTAAGCTGCTTTTATTGCTTTGTATCTTTTCAAAAGAAATGGCTCCCGATTGGATTCCTCTGAGATTGAATGCTAGAAGTTCTTTCTTGGGATTACTGCAAAATCTCTGTTTAGAAGATAATAGGCCTGACAAATCAAGTTGATTCCAAAAAAAGAATATATTTTCACTACAGTTCAATGACCCACCCTCAAGTGCTGCTTAGCAAATAGTCCATTGAAGCAAACAGTGACCTAGTTCCATGCAGAAAAACTTACTGCTGTACTGAGAGAGGAAGCAGAGAAGTCTTATTCCTTTGTATTACACAGAGACTTCTCGTCAACTCATTAGAATTTCATGGGGTTTTTATTTTAAGTGTTTTCCTTATACCCAGGCTTCCTATTTTATAAATCTTGCTTGTTCTCTGTCCCCAGATTCATTAGACTCTGAGATGTTTTCAGGCTAAAAAATGCAGAAAATTTTGGGAAGAATATAGTTTTCTGCATTTAGCTATTTTTTAACTTAATGTTTTGCACACTGAACTGATATTAAAATAAGAAGAATGCAGGTGAGAACACTTCTTTTTAATATATGCTAATGACTGCAGTTTGGCCCCAAATGTGCTGCTGTTTCTATATAACACTTTGTTATTGCTGGAAAGATTTTCTCCTAAGTGATTTTATAGTTAATTATTATCCTCTTCATACCTTAATTTGGATTCTATACTCTCATTCAACAACTTTTCAGGCTTCCAGTACCTAGCAAACTGGTTTGTAGTTTTATTACCTATAGTGAAAAGATTTAGAAAAAGAAATTAAGAACCACTTTTTTCTCAGATTTGATTTTCACACCTTGGAAAACATTTCTGAGAACATTAGAATTTCTAATATCTTGCTATATTAACTTGAAAATTGGGAATTTAAAATAAAAGCCAAGAGTTTGAACTAAATAAAAAGGGTGAATAAATCTAAAAACCCAATGATAGTTGGTCTAATGTCCATGAATTTGAAATGAATGAATAGAAATTTTCAATGTAAAAATTATTAAAACAACGTTTAGTTATGGAACCTGAGTATAATGGTAAATATTTGCTTTATCTGTTGTTGACTTAAACTAAGTCTGCAGTACCAAAAATAAAAAATGAAATACATTTAAAAAAGACCATTTTCAGCTGTTTTTTTCTATACTTTGTTTTTTGCTTAGTGTTGCAATAAAACTTGGAATAAATTATGCCCACAGAATCTATGTATGGAATTTCTTATAAGTGTCTCTGAAGTAATTGTTGCATGATGAATCCATCAGCCAGGAGACCAATTTCTAAAGTCCTTTTATAACACAACTCTACAGTTGACAAGTTTTGTGACTTTGAGAGGATGCTAAAGCTCTTTTGATCTCCAGTTTCTCCTGTATTAAATGTGGAGAGAAGAAAGAGAAGAGGACTGTGGGTGAAGGAAGACTTTCAAGTATTGAAATTTCATGATGAGGTACAAACCATGATTCTTGTGCTTTAATTATTTTTTCTATTATATTTTTCTGTGATTGGTGTCTTCTTCATCTAGCAGGATGCCTTCTATATATTGTCGTCTATAAGGAAAACTGAATGTTGAAGAACTTTGTGTCTCCTAGAGGAATACTAAATGTTATTTGCCATTAAAACACGTTATACTACATGTGAACACAATGTACCTATTCCATGATGGGGAGCACAACTCTGTCAACCTCTATAGTAATGAGTCTCTATCTACACATTCCTTATTATAATTTGTAGCAAGAGGTTGTTTCAAGATTGGATAGGAACGGTGTAAATTCTCACGACTAATTAAAAAGCTCAACCGAGGTTATATGGGTGAAATAGTTATTATTTAAAGGATATCTTGCAGATGTTCATATGTTGCTAGAGATTGGTTATATGCAGGAAATGTCATAAGGTTTTGTAAAAATAGTAACAGTCTGGCTGGCAAGAAAGACAGACAACGTAAGTTGGGATGGTATATGGAATCACACATAGTGTAAAGCAGCAGTACTGCTAAGCAAAAGTAAAAGCTTCCAGAATGTCCAAGTAGTATTTTTCTCTCAGGTGCTCAAATGTTTGGAAAGAGCTGTGACAAAAGACAAAAAAATAGCAAATGCTGTTGAGGATTCAGAAAAAGGGTAACTCATATACTATTGGTGAAAATGTTAATTAGTACCACCATTATGGAAAACAGTATGGAGGTTTCTCAAAAAAAACTAAAAATAGAACTACATACAATCCAGCAATCCCATTACTGGGCATTTATCCAAAGAATGGAAGTCAGTCTTTCAAAGGGATACCTGCACCTCTATGTTTATTGCAGCGCTATTTACGATAGGCAAAATACAGAATCAACCTAAGGGTCCATTACAGACAAATGGATAAAGAAAATAAGATAGATAGACACAATGAAATCTTATTCATCCATAAAAAGAATTAAATTCTGTCATTTGCAACAAAATAGGTGGTGCTGAGGGTCATTATGTTAAGTGAAACAAGCCAGGCACAGAACAACAAATATTGCATGTTTTCACTTGATGTGGTAGTTAAAAAAGTTAATCTCATAGAAATGGAGAGTAGGATAATAGTTATCAGAATCTGGGAAGAATAAGGGTGGGGAATGAAGAGAGACTGGTTAATCGGTGCAAACATGCAGTTAGACAGAAGGGATAAATTCCAGTGTTCAATAACACAGTTAGTGACAATTCATTTTATATTTCAAAATAGTTATAAGAAAGCTTTGAAATATTCCCAACACAAAGAAATTATGAATGTTTGAGGTGATGGATAACCTAATTGCTTTGTCGTGACCATTACACATTGTGTGCATGTATCAAAATATCGCATGTAAACCATAAATTTGTACAATTAATATGTATCAATTTTTTAAAAATTAAAAAGAACTGTGAGGGTCTAAGATTTTACCCTGCCTACAAGCTATCAAGTTAACATGACACCATCACAGATGCTGGGAGAAGTAAGATTTCTGGTTTAGGGAAAAAGGAATGTATTACTCGAGGCAAAAAAAAAAAAAAAAAAAAAAAAAAAAAGTTAACCTGAGCAGAATATTTGTGTCAGTTTTCTCTTGCACCAAAAGCCTATAAGGGAAATGTGGACTGGTCGCAATGAATGTCACCACACAAAGCAGGGCGAGCTTTGGAAGAGAAATCTTGAGCTTAAGAAACCGGAATCTTTAGTAATGTGCAGTAAGCATGAATGCCCTTAGCTCTATAGATAAACACTATTTCTATCTTCCCAGGCTACAGCAGCCTACGCTTTACCCTTTTCAGGAACATCTATGTAGGAAGCAACCATGGAAGACATAGATAGTGTGAAAAGATCGTTTGGAACAAAGGCCGTAGGTGGCTGTTTCAAGACTTGTAGAAACGGTTAGAGAGCCACAGAAATCTGTCTTTCAACAAGTTGCAGGGATTTCTAAGTTCAGCAATTCTGAAGCATACCTGGATCGGAGGGTGTGTTTTACGTATGTCATGATCTGTATGATGCAGAATAGAGAATCTTAGACGGCTCTGAGGCGATGGGAAAAAAGATATTTTGTCTTGATTTAGGAAAATGGCATGACACGACTGAATCGCTATGCGCATTGAAGGGAGGGTTTTCATAACAAATTTCATTCTTTTCTGTTAAAATGAAGGCATACTAAGAGAATCATTAAATTGTAGGCTTAAATTTTGAAATATAAAAGTAGCAATAAGTAGCTAATATAGATTATTTATATAGGCAATGTATTGAAGCATTTTAAAAATTTTTTTTTTTTTGGTGGTCGGGAGGCGGAACTGGAGTCTTGCTCTGTTGACTGGGCTGGAGTGCAGTGGCACAATCTCAGCTCACTGCAACCTCTACCTTCCGGGGGTTCAAGTGATCCTTCTGCCCCAGCCTCCTAAGAAGCTGGGGTTATAGGAATGTACCACCATGGCCAGCTAATTTTTTAATTTTTTTGTAGAGACAGGGTTTCATCATGTTGCTCAGGCTGGTCTTGAACTCCTGAATTCCCACCTCAGCCTTTCAAAGTGCTGGGATTACAGGTACAGCCACCATGCTCAGCCTGAGACATAGGATATTTAATGAAAAAACAAACAAACAAACAAAAAAAACCCAGTAGTTACAAGAAAACCTATTTTGAAAAGCCTTCCACCAGTGCACATGCACTGGGTGCCTGTTATATATTGGGTGTGCATTCTATGCTTTGGGAAATTGAGGGAACTAGCAGAAAAAAAACCAGATAAATATTTTCTACATTCTGCCTGGCTAGAAGAAGAAAATGGGAGGTAATGTTGTACCAAGTGAGAGAAAAAGTCAGAAACATTGCAGCATAGTCTTTCTGTGTTATAGCCATGAGAAACAAATGAAAACTAAAGTGATAAATATAAGTTTCCGAGAACACTGGAGTTTTAACTGAGCCACGAAGGAAAAAAGATGATTCAAAGAGGCAGAAAGAAGCAGCACAAATGCCATAGAAGTTAAAAAGCACAGCATTGTAACTATTAAGGGGAATGACTAAAAAGGGAAAATATTGTTATCACTTGAAAAGGTTTATGCAGAGCAGATTTAACTGTGAATGACCTTGATAGAATCTGGCTGTACTTCGATATTCTCTGGTGGAAATTAGGAGCCATGGAAAGTGGATTCCCCACAAAGCTCATGAGGCTTATATGCACACAGTGGCCTCTTCTACAATGTAAGTTACGATGTGTCCACATGGTATAGTACTTTTGTAAGTTTTGCCAAAGCAACATCTTTGTATCCCTACTTTTAGAAATTCTACCACCAAAATAATAATGAATATATACATGCAACAAAATGAAACACTTCAGTGCCCTCAGCAACCTGGATGTCTTTGGAAAGAAGATAAAATATTGGAAATATTGGTCAAGAATATAACTGAATTCAGTAAGATGCCATTTATGTTTCTTTAGGATTTCAGGGCTTGAGCCATTACTCTTCCTTTTGCTATGCTTGTGGAAGCTTCTGAATTAGATTACATTCAACTGCCAGAAGTTCAGTTATTTACTTTGTTTAATCTTCTTAATTTTTGAGAATGCCCAAGAAAACTTCACAAGACTTAACAAAATGTTCTACTTGTTACTGATTTCCCTGGATGGATATCTCCTTTCCAAATGTGAGAGCCTACTCTTGGGCTCACCCCTTGCTGACTGAAGTGGGTACTGGGTGATTTGGGAAGACTCCTTGTCTAGGACAGAAGCCCTAATTCCCTCTTTTAAGCAGAGCCCACATTCAATGAGTGGGTGCAAAGCCTTTGAAGGGCCAACTCAGCTCCAGAGATCTCCACTGAGCTTCCATTAGGCAAGAAAATGTGCTCAATGATGGATGGAAGCAAAACAGTTGGAGCATGCGGGGCAAATGCCAGCACACCTGGGAGACATTGTGACCCACCAGCAACAAAGGCAACTTCACAATAAAGCTAGTCGTAAGTTACTGGGTTGCCCAGTGCATATAAAAGTTATGTTTATGCTACACTGCAATTGTTCCATGTGCAAAAGCAGTGTGTTCAAAACACTGTGTACATTCCTTAATTAAAAATACTTTATTGCTAAATTATGCTGGTAATGATGGAAGCCTTCAGCAAGTCATCACCATTTTCCTGGTGGACAGTCTCACCTTGGTGTTGACGACTGCTGATTGATCAGGATGATGGTTTGCTGAAACTGGGTGGCTTTGGCAATTTCTTAAAATAAGACAACAGTGAAGTTTGCCAGGTTAATTGATTCTTGCTTTCATAAATATTTCTGTTAATTGATTCTTCCTTTCACAAAAAATTTTCTGTAGCATGTGTTGCTGTTTGATCACATTTTCCCTACCATAGAACTACTTTCAAAATTGGAATCAATCCTCTCACACCCTGTTTTCCTTTATCAACTAAGTTTATGTAATATTCTAAATCCTTTATTGTCATTTAACAATGTTTACAATGTCTTCACCAGGAGTAGATTCCGTCTGATGAAATCACTTTTTTTGCGCATCCATAAGAAACAACTTCTTACCCACTAAAGTTTTGTCATGAGATCAGAGCAGTTCACTTGCATCTGCAGCCTCCACTGCTAATTCTAGTCCCCTTGCTTTTTCCACTGTATCTGTAGTGACTTTCTACACTGAAGTCTTGAAGCCCTCAAAGGCATCCATGAGAGTCATAACCAACTTCATGTGGACTCCTGTTAATGTTGACGCTATGACATTTTTCTGTTAATCATGAATGTTTTTGATGGCATCTAAAATGGTGACTCTTTCCCAGAAGGTTTCCAATTTACTTTGCCCAGACCCATTAGAAGAATTAATATCTATGACAATTATAGCCTTATGAAATATATTTCCAAAATAAAAAAAATTGGAAGTCAAAAATATACCCTTGATCAGTTTTTTGCAGAATGCACATTGTGTTACCAGGCATGAAAACAATGTTTATCTCCAATGCACAACTACATCAGATATCTTGGATATTCTGATAGATTGTCAATGAGCAGTAATATTTCGAAAGGAACCTTATTATTATTTTTTTTTCTGAACAGTAGGCCTCAGTAGTGAACTTATACAGTCAATCATGCTATAACAGATGTGCTGGTGTCCAAGCTTCGTTTTCCCATTTACAGCATAGGCAGAATAAAGTTAGCATAATTTTTAAAGGCTTTAGCATTTTCAGAATGGTGAGTGAGTACTGACTTCAACTTAAAGTGACCAATTTCATTGGCCCCTAACAAGAGAATCAAGATAACTTCTGGAGCTTTGAAGCCAAGCATTGACATCTTCTCTCTAGCTATGAATGTCCTAGTAGATGGCATCTTCTCTAGAGAAAATTACTTCATCTACACTGAAAAGCTGTTGTTTAGTGCAGCCACCTTCGTCAGTTATCTTAGCTAGATCTTCTGAATCACTTTGTGGCAACTTCTATCTCAGCACTTGCTGCTTGACTTTGCATTTTGATGTTATAGAGATGGCTTATTCTCTTAAACTTCGCTAAAAAACCTCTGCTAGCTTCATGCTTTTCTTCTGCAGCTTCCTCACCTGTCTCAGCCTTCATAGCTATGAAGAGTTTTTATAGGCTCTGGATTAGGCTTTGATTTAAGGGGTTGTTGTGTCTGGTTTGGTCTTCTATCCAAACCACTAAAACTTTCTGCATAGCAGCAGAAAGGCAGTTTCACTTTCTTAACACTTGTGTGTTCATTTGAGTAGCACTTTTAATTTTCTTCAAGAAATTGTTCTTGCATTCACAACTTGGTTTACTGTTTGTCCAAGAGGCTGAGCTTTTGGTGTGTCCAAGCTTTCAACATATCTTCTTCATTAAGCTTAATTAGCTTTCTAGCTTTTGACTAAAGTGAAAGATGAGTGACTCTTTCACTTGAACACTTAGAGGTCAATGTAGGGTTGTTAAGTTGTCTGAATATCATATTGTTCAATCTCAGGGAATAAGAAAGCTTGAGGAGAGGCAGAGAGATAGTAGAAGAGCCTGTCAGTGGGGCAGTCCGAACACACAACAACAGTTTTCAATTAAGTGTTACATGGGTGTGGTCTGTGGTGTCCCCAAACAATTAGAATAATAACATCAAAGATAATGGATTACAGATCACCATAGCGGATATTATAACAGATATGATGGTAATATAAAAGTTTGAAATTTTGTGAGAATTGCCAACATATGACTGAGACATGAGCACAGGCTGTTGAAAAAATGGTGCCAATGGATTTGCTTTACACAGGGTTGCCACAAATCTTCAGTTGGTACAAAATATCTACAGTATCTGTGAAACACAATATAGCGAAGTGCAGTAAAACATGCTTCCCCCTTATTAACTGGGGAAAATTTTGTTCCAGTCTGAGGAGCCCTGTGTACCGGGGTGCTGCCAGGAAGTCTTGATTATGTAGTGACGGATTTAAATGAGGTGCCCCTGTCCTTCCCATGCAGGTAGAAAGGAAGCTGTCAAGGGACACAATCACTAGAAGCAGAGACAGCTGTTGTTTAGCAGAGGTACTTGCCTTGGGCAAAATTGTATCAAAAAGCATTGGAAAATAATGTCATGTGCCACAACGACGTCGTGTAATACAAGGAAAGAAATGATGAAATTTTATACACACACATACACACCTTGGGTTGTCTTCATAAGGTTTAATTTTAATTATTGTAGGTTATAATATCATAAAATAGTATTCGATATTATGGGTTATCTTGGTGAGTGTAGATAAGGTGATGAGGTGGAAGATAAGGCTACAATGAGGTAAAGGGAGGAGAGAATGAAAAGATTTAGGGGCAAACATGAGATGTTTCCAATAGGGCAAATTGTTCTCACAAAAGAAGTTTCAGAATCTGTTTTAGAGAATGCAAGAGTGTAGTATACACTCACGCTGTTCTTAAACTAAAAGCCTATGGCTTATGCATTGATAATTATTGGTTCATTTATTTTTTCTTTTAAATGTTTGCATCTTTTGTTATGGCTTGAATATAGCCCCCAAAATTGGAATGTTGGAAACCTTATTGCCATTGTGACCATAGTGAGGTGGGGCCTTTGAGGTGGAAGGGTCATGAGGGTTCTGCCCTCATACATGGATGAGTGCCGTTACGGCAGGAGAGGGAGCCGGTAAAAGGATAAGCCTGACCTTCATTTACTTTCGGTGTGTTGTGTGCTCATTTTCACCTTCCACCCTCTGGCCATGCTGTGACCGTCCCCAGGTGCCAGCGTCATGCACTTGGACTTTCCACCTTCCAGAACTGGGAGAAATAACAAATCACTTCTGTCTGTAAATTACTTGGTTTGTAGTTTTCTGTTATAGCAGCAGAAAACAACCTAAAACACCCTTGTATTAGTTTACTAGGATTGCCATAATAAAATACCATTGATTTGATGGTTTAATGCCCAGAACTTTATTTTCTCACAGCTTTAAAAACTGATGTCCAAGTTCAAACTGTCAGAATTTGGGTTTTATTTGAGGCTTATTTCTTTGGCTTGCAGAGAATACCTTCTCACTGTGTCCTCACATGGCCTTTTTTTCTGTGAGCATGATCCCCTGGTGTGGCTTCCTCTTCTCATAAAGACACTAGTGCTTTGGACTAGGGCCCCACTCTTATGACTGCATTATACCTGGATTACTGTTTTAAAAGCCTAATCTCCAAACACAGCCACACTGGGGAAAAACACAATTCAGTCTGTAATAATCCTTGTTTTCCTTCAATGCATACAGAGGACAATTGAGCCATCAGTATTACTTTCTTTCAGAATAAGGAACAGAGTCCATTAATAAGACTTTAGTATTTGTCTGACTGCAAATTGTCGTTTTATAATTTTCTGTATTTTGTAATTTATACTGGGTTATCTAATATGCATGTTCTTCTGAATACTGGTCATAATTAAGAGGTTTTAAAAAAAGATTAAATAGAGTCATGTTTATTCTTGGAAGAGTCTCTGAGATACAATCAACTACAAAGCTGTAGTTATTTCCATTCCCTTTGATTGGAGTTTAGGATATGTGTAATAGTAAGAGACTGGATTGACTATGTAGGCAAAGCCTGGGTGTCAAGGAACTACAGCACATTCTAAGGAAGATGCAAGTGTCCATAGAGATGCTGAATTTCAATTTAGAAGAGAAGTAAGGAATTAGGTTATAATTTTCAAAGTGATCATAACTAAAGGGCATAAAACTTATAGTGAAAAATGTCCAGGGAAATGAAAACTAACCAGAAGTAAACATTTATATTTCTTATGCTTATTATAAAATTATTCAAAACAAAAACATTTAGTGAATGCAAAGTGTTTCTAAACTAAACCTTGTCATTAAAAACCACATCAGCAACGCTTAATTAATAATTAGAAAAAAATTAACATAAAATCATGGAAGAGTAAGTAAATGGTTATAGCCGTGCATTAGAAACTCTTGAATCTTTTTTTTTTTACAATAATGACAAAACTTGAATTAGAAGTTATTGATGGGATTCATAACCCAGTAGGTAAGATAGGCATATCACTCTGATTCAGCCTCTGTTAATTCCTGTATTTCTTGTAATAGATATGAAGAGCCAAAGCCAGAAGTGATGCTCACACCCCCATCCACCATGTTACACTTGTGCACTTCAGGACCCTCACATTGTGCTCACATGGGAACTTTCACTGCAATGCTGGTGGTGGTCTGCTACAAGTCACAGCCCTGCTTTGGGCAGAGCAGCTGGGTGTCCATGGAGATGTCTACCTGAGGCCGAAAAGAGCAATGGGTGCTGCTTCAGGTAAGTTGAATTCCTGCTTATGAGGAATGTAGCCTCAGTTTGCTGGTCTGGTTCTTAGCAAGGTGGTGTAAGCTTCTTACTTTCATGAGGGCCAAGAAGACAGCCTGTGAACACCGAGACTCTCTAGTTCCCTGGGCTCCTAAACAATGCCTGGAACGCACCCTCCCACCTTCCTAGACAGCTTATCTAATCAAAAACCTATAATGCTCTCTACACTGTTTTCTTGTATTTTCTTAATATACTGTTTCTTCTGGAGTGGCAATGAGAAGAATAAAAAACACAAGTGACACCTATATGCTGAAATATGTTGAATAGCTACATCTGGCTACGAGAGAAGAACACCAACTATTTCAGCCACCTTGGCTCTGGTGGATCTCTTATGTTTTCTGTCTAGTAAGATAATAATAACAATGGTGTAAGGAATATCTTTTTACATCCATGGTATTTGGGATTCAAATGTAATTACAGATTAGGGTTGTTTTTTTCACTGCCTCATGGAAATAGATATTGTGCTAAATCAAGAAAATTACATAAATAGGGAAAGTGTCCTATTTTTAAAACCCTAATATTTACAAAAGCTTCCTCCAAAATGTGTTATTATCTTTATCCAAAATTAAACCAGGTTACTTTGAAAAGCAAGGTCAGGAAGTGTCTCCTAACTGCTACATCATGAATACTTTCTATCTGCCATTTTATTACCCAAAACAGCACTCAATCTATAGTGTAGAAAACTAGAGATTGGGCAAGCCTGGTGGCTCACACCTATAATCTCATTACTCTGTGAGGCTAAGATGGGCAGATCATGAGGTAAAGAGATCGAAACCATCCTGGTCAACATAGTGAAACCCCATCTCTCCTAAAAATACAAAAATTAGCTGAGCAGGTGGCATGTGCCTATAGTCGCAACTACTCAGGAGGTTGAGGCAGGAGAATAGTTGATCCTGGAAGGTGGAGGTTACAGTGAGCCAAGATTGTGCCACTGTACTCCAATCTGAGAAAAGAGAGAGACTCCATCTCAACAAAAAAGAAAAGAAAAGGAAAGAGAGAGAGGAAGGAAGAAAGGAAGGAAGGAAGGAGAAAAGAAAGAAAAAGAAAGAAAGAAAAAGAAAGAAAGGAAGGAAGGAAGGAAAGGAAGAAAGAAAATGAATGAACACTAGAGATCTTAGGTTATTCGAATTTTACAAATGCTAGGGAGGGTTCTTGGAGAACGTATTTTTAGCTTAATTCATCAGTATCCATCAACAGAGCCAGGAATTAAAAAAATGTTAATTCAGAAAAGGATTGGCACTTCTGTGAAATTAGTATTTTATTTCACCACCATGCACGAATGATAGGTAACTGAGATTACCATTCAGTAAGCTAAGGCAGTTCCCTAAAGGGGAGAGTGAAGAAGCCATTAGCAAGTTTTAAGATAGACTATTCGTAACTGCTTGGTTTACACTGACAGTGGTGAATATTTTTCAAATAGATACCCTCAAATGAAAGTTTGACCAAATATTTAGAATTTTTTCCAAGGTAAGCCTGCATCTGACTCTTTAATATTTTTAAAAAATAAATAATAAGAAATAAATGAATATGTTAAATATTATTTTTCGGTAAAGATTATTACATTTAAAACTTTCCTTTTATATCACAATACATAGACCCTTAGTGACTTAGGAGATTGTTTGGGTAGGTGCAAAATAAAAGCTGTTTTATTTAGCTAACTAATCAAGTAAGTGACTTTTAATTTGATGCAGCTGTACATACAGTGAACATCCCACATCACTGAACAGTTAATGCTACCTTTTATCCTTTATCATTTTCTTTATGAGCTAAGGGATTGTTCATTCAGATTCTTCTAATCCTCATAATACCTGGGCCATTATTACAAATCCTTGCTGTTCAGATAGCATCCAATTTCTTATGAATCTCATGAGCATTAAAGATATCTTGTTAAATGAAAAAGGAGGTATCACATCTTGCCTGGAATTTCATTTGCAATTCAATAGTTTAAGTGCTAACATAAAGAGAGGGCTCACTTGAAATGCACACTAATGTGGTTTTTTTTCTCTATCTATAGATATGATACATTTAGAAGACTATCTTTCATTCAATATGCAACAACCAGAAAAGTATTACTTTTGAGCCCTTTTTCTTATCATGAGTAAGACTGAACAAACTAGAGAAAAGAGGATGATGATGGGGAAGGAATAAAAGAGTTTGAAATTCTAAGAGATGCACATATCTGCAATCAGTGCAATAAAACATGGACTATTTTAGTTGAGAGAGATTTACTTAATATAGCCAAAGTATACTTATGATTATACTTCATTATAAGCATGTATATAGCTATTAACAGACAGCAGGAATTAAGTGTGAAGCCTGTGCAGTTATCAAAACAGAGAGACACTGACAGCATCATCAAATTCTGTTATCATCTAATTCAGGGTTTGCCACATTTGGGGTTTGAAAACGAAATTTTGTCCATCTACTAGAGTTAGACTGATGTATAGCCAGTATCATATTCAGTAATCTTAAAAACAATAAGGGGAGTTCTCGTGCTGTGTTTTTCAGCTCCATCAAGTTGTTTATATTCTTCTCTAAGCTGTTCATTCTAGTTAGCATCTCATCTAACCTTTTTTCTAGGTACTTAGTTTCTTTGCATTGGGTTAGCTCATGTTTTTTGTTTAACTCTGAGAAGTTTGTTATTATCCACCTTCTGAAGTCTGTTTCTGTCAATTCATCATATTCATTCTCCATCCATCTTTAATCCCTAGCTGGTTAGGAGTTGTGATCCCTTGGAGGAGGAGAGGCATTCTGGTTTTTGGTGTTTTCATCCTTTTTCTGCTGTTTATTCCCATCTTAGTGGCTTTACCTATCTGTGGTCTCTGTAGTTGGTAACTTTTGGATGGCATCTCTGAGTGGATGTCCTTTTTGTTGAGGTTGAAACTATTTCTTTCTGCTTCTTAGTTTTCCTTCTAACAGTCAGGCTCCTCTGCTGCAGGGCCACTGTAGGTCCACTCCATACCCCACTCACTTCAGGATCACCTGCAGGGGCTGCAGAACAGCAAGGGTTGCTGCTGGTTTCTTCCTCTGCTATCCTTGTCCCAGAAGGGTACCTGTCAGATGTCAGCCTGAGCTCTCCTTTTTGAAGTGTCTCTTTGGGTATACAGGGGTCGGGGAGCTGGTTGAGGAGACAGTCTGTCCCTTATAGGAACTCAAGGGCTGTGCTGGGAGCTCCACTGTTCTGTGCAGAGCTGCTGGGCAGGTACCTTAAAGGCTGCTGCAGCGGAACTCATAACCGCCTCTTTTCCCAGGTGCTCTGTCCTAGGAAGGTTGGCTTTATTTAGAAGTTCCTGTTGTGCTGCTGCCTTTTTTTCATAGATGCCCTCCCCTACACAGAGTAGTCTAGCCACAGTCTGCCAGCAGAGGTGTTGCTGAGCTGCCGCAGGCTCTGCCCAACTGCTGTGTTAACTGCCTCGGTAGTGGCAGACTGTCTTGGTAATGAGGGACACCCTTCCCCTCACTGCACTGGACTGTCATGGGTCCAGCTGTGCTTGTTGCAAAACTCTCAAAACAGATCATTTCAGATTGCTTGTTTTGTGGGGGTGGTACCTGCAGAGCCAGATCGCCTGGCTCCCTGTCTTAGCTCCCTCCCTTGCAGTTGAATGGGCACCTCTGTCTCCCAGGCATTCTGTGCTCCAGTCAAAACGGCTGCCCAGACTTGTGTAGGTTTCTATGACCTGACTCGGCACCGGCTGAAACCGCTGCTTTGAAAACTTTTGGCCCTTTTCAGCTTGAGAATCTCCTGCTCTGTGGGCAGTGAAAACATGTTTGGAAATGCAGTGAGCACTCACCCTCTGCACTGTTCCCACTGGGAATTGCACTCTGGCAGTGTTCCTATTTGGCAGGAGACCTTTAAGAAGCATACGCAAGTTTCAATAGCCAAATCGACCAAGCAGAACAAAGCATATCAGAGATTGAAGATCAACTCAATGGAATGAGATGAGAAGGCAAGAATAGAGAAAAAAGAGTGAAAAGAAATGAACAAAAGCCTCCAAGAAATATGGGATTATGTGAAAAGATCTAATCTACATTTGATAGGTGTACCTGAATGTGACAGAGAGAATGAATCCAAGCTGGAGAATACTCTTCAGGATATTATCCAGGAAAACTTTCCCAACCTAGCAAGGTATGCCAACATTCAAGCACAGGAAATAGAGAACACCACAAAGATATTCCTCAAGAAGAGCAACCCCAAGACACATAATCGTCAGATTCACCAGGGTTGAAATGAAGGAAGAAATGCTAAAGCCAGCCAGAGAGAATGGTCGGGTTACCCACAAAGAGAAGCCCATCAGACTCACAGAGGATCTCTTGGCAGAAACTCTACAAGCCAGAAGAGAGTGGGGGCCAATATTTAACATCCTTGAAGAAAAGTACATTCAACCTAGAATTTCATATCCAGCCAAACTAAGCTTCATAAGTGAAGGAGAAAGAAAATCTTTTATGGACAAGCAATTGCTGAGAGATTTCATACCACCAGGCCTGCCTTATAAGAGCTCCTAAAAGAAGCACTAAACATAGAAAGGAAAACCAGTATCAGCCAGTCCAAAAATATACCAAATGGTAAAGATCATCGACACAATGAAGAAAATATGTCAACTAATGGGAAAAACACCAAGCTAGCATCAAAATGACAGGATCAAATTCACGTATAACAATATTAACCTCAAATGTAATTGGACTAAATGACCCAATCAAAAGACACAGACTGGCAAATTGGATAAAAAGTCAAAATCTATCAGTGTACTGTATTCAGGAAACCCATCTCATGTGCAAGGATACACATAGTCTAAAAATAAAGGGATGGAGGCAGTTTTATCATACAAATGGAGAGCAAAAAATAAAAAGCAGGAGTTGCAATCCTAGTCTCTAATAAAATTTACTTTAAACTAACAAAGAACAAAAGAGGCAAAGAAGGGCATTATATAATGATAAAAGGATCAATACATCAAGGAGAGCTAACAATCCTAAATATATACACACCCAATAAAGGAGCACCAAGATACATAAAGCAAGTTCTTACCAACCTACAAAGAGACTTAGATTCCTACACAATAATAGTGAGAGACCTTAACACACCACTGTCAATATTAGACAGATCAACGGACAGAAAATTAACCAGGATATCCAGTATTTGAACTCAGATCTAGACTAAGCAAAACTAATAGATATATACAGAAATCTCTACCCCAAATCTACCAAATATACATTCTTCTCTGCACCACATTACACCTACTCTAAAATTGACCACATAATCGGAAGAAAATCACTCCTCAGCAAATGCAAATGAATAGAAATCATAACAAGCACTCTCACAAACCACAGTGCAATCAAATGAGAACTCAGAATTAAGAAAGTAACTCAGAACTGCACGACTTCATGGAAACTGAACAACTGGCTCCTGAATGTCGACTGGATAAACAATGAAATGAAGGCAGAAATAAAGATGTTCTTTGAAACCAAGGAGAATGAACACACATATCAGAATCTCTGGGACACATTTAAAGCAGTGTCTAGAGGGAAATTTATTGCAATAAATACCCACCAGAGAAGCAAGGAAAGATCTAAATTTGATACCATATTGTCAAAATTGAAAGAGCCAGAGGAGGAACATCAAAAAAATTCAAAAGCTAGCAAAGACAAGAAATAACTAAGATCAGAGCAGAACTGAAGGAGATAGAGACACACAAAAAAATCCTTCAAAAAATCAACAAATCCAGGAGCTGGTTTTCTGGAAAGATCTAAATAGACTGCTAGCCAGATTAATAAAAAAGAAAATGGAGAAGAATCAAATAACATGTAATAAAAAAACAATAAAGAGGATATCACCACTGACTCCACAGAAATAAAACCTACAATCAGAGATTACTACAAATAACTCTATGCACATAAACCAGTAAACCTGGAAGAAATGGATAAATTCCTGGACACTTGCATCCTCCCAAGCCTAAACCAGGAATAAGTTGAAACCCTGAATAGACCAATAACAGGGCTGAAGTTGAGGCAGCAATTAATAGCCTACAAACCAAAAAAAGTCCAGGTCCAGACAGGTTCACAGCTGAATTCTACCAGACATACAAAGAGAAGCTGGTACCATTCCTTCTGAAACTATTCCAAACAATACAAAAAGAGGGAGTCCTTCCCATATCATTTTATGAGACCAACATCCTCCTGATACCAAAACCCAGCAGAAACTCAACAAGAAAAGAAAACTTCAGGCCAATATCCATGATGAACATAGATGCAAAAATCTTCAATAAAATACTGGTAAACTGATTGCAACAGCACATCAATTTCTTATCCATCATGACCAGGTAGGCTTTATTCCAGTAATGCAAGACCGGTTCAACATATGCAAGTCCATAAATGTAATCCATTACATAAACAGAAAAAGAAAAAGAAAAATACACACGATTATCTCAATAGATGCAGAGAAGGCCTTCAACAAAATTCAACAGCCTTTATGCTAAAAAAAACTCTCAATAAACTAGGTATTGAAGGAACATATCTAAAAATAACAAAAGCTATTTACGACAAACCTACAGCCAATATCATACTGAATGGGCAGAAACAAAGCATTCTTTTTGAAATCTGGCACTAGACAAGGATGCCCTCTCTCACCCCTCCTATTCAATATAGTATTAGAAGTTCTAGCCAGAGCAATTAGGCAAATAATAATAATAATAATAAAGTATATCCAATTAGGAAAAGGTGAAGTCAAATCGTCTCTATTTGCAGATGACATGATTGCATATTTAGATGACCCCATCATCTCAGCCCCAAATCACCTTAAACGGATAAGCAACTTCAGCAAAGTCTCAGGATACAAAATCAATATGCAGAAATCACAAGCATTTCCATACGCCAATAAAAGACTAACAGAGAGCCAAATCATGAGTGAATGTCCATTCACAATTGCTACAAAGAAAATAAAATACCTAGGAATACAACTAACAAAGGATGTAAAGGACCTCTTCAAGGAGAACTACAAACCACTGCTCAAGGAAATAAAAGAGGACACACTCAGATGGAGAAACATTCCATAAACATGGTTAGGAAGAATCAATATTGTGAAAATGGCCATATTATCCAAAGTATTTTATACATTCAATGCTATCCCCATCAACCTACCAATGACCTTTCCACAGAGCTGGGAAAAACTGCCTTAAACTTCATATGGAACCAAAAGAGAGCTCGCATAATCAAGACAATCCTAAGCAAAAAGAACAAAGCTGGAGGCATCATGCTACCTGATTTCAAACTATACTACAAAGCTACAGTAATCAAAACGGCATGGTACTGGTACCACAAAAGAGATATAGACCATCGGAACAGAACAGAGGCCTTGGAGACAATGCCACGCATCTACAACCATCTAATCTTTGACAAACCCGACAGAAACAAGCAATGGGGAAAGGATTCCTTGTTTAATAAATGGTGTTGGGAAAACTGGCTAGCCATGGGCAGAAAGCTGAAGCTGGACCCCTTCCTTACACTGTACACAAAAATTAACTCCAGATGGATTAAAGATGTAAACACAAGACCTAACACCATAAAAACCCTAGAAGAAAACCTAGGCAAAACCATTCAGGACATAGGCATAGGCAAGGACTTCATGACTAAAAAACTAAAAGCATTGGCAACAAAAGCCAAAATAGATAAATGGGACGTAATTAACCTCCAGAGTTTCTGTACAGCAAAAGAAACAATCATTAGAGTGAACTGGCAACCAACAGAATGGGGAAAAAATTTTTGCAGTCTACCCATTCAACAAGAGCTAATATCCACAATCTACAAAGAACTAAAACAGACTTACAAGAAAAAGAAACAAACCTATCCAAATGTGGGAGATGGATATGAACAGACACTTTTCAAAAGAAGACATATATGAGGCCAAGAAACATATGAAAAACTGCTCATTATCACCGATTATTAGAGAAATGCAAATCAAAACCACATTGAGATACCACCTCACACCAGTTAGAATGGCGATCATTAAAAAATCTGGAGACAACAGATGCTGAAGAGGATGTGGAGAAATAAGAATACTTTTACACTGTTGATGGGAGTGTAAATTAGTTCAACCATTGTGGAAGACAGTGTGGTGATTCCTCAAGGACCTAGAAATAGAAATTCCATTTGACCCAGCAATCCCATTACTGGGTATATACTCAAAGGATTATAAATCATTCTGTTATAAAGACGCATGCACATGTATGTTCATAGCAGCACAGTTTACAATAGCAAAGACCTGGAACCAACCCAAATGCCCATTGACGATAGACTGGACAAGGAAAATGTGGTACATATACACCATGGAATACAATGCAGCCATAAAAAATGATGAGTTTGTGTCTTTTGTAGGGACATTGATGAATCTGGAAACCATCATTCTCAGTAAACTGAGAACAGAAAATCAAACACTGCATGTTCTTACTTATAGGTGGGTGTTGAACAAAGAGAAGACATGGACACAGGAAGGGGAGCATCACACACTGGGGTCTGTTGGGGAGGCCAAGGGAGGGACAGCAGGGTGTGGGGAGGTCGGGAAGGGATAACATAGAGAGAAATGCTAGATGTAGGTGACCAGGGGATGGAGGTAGCAAACCACGTTGCCATGTGTGTACCTATGCACAATCCTGCATCATCTGCACATGCACCCCAGAACCTAAAGTGCAATTAAAAAAAAAAAGCTATAAGGGGAATGTCAAGCTGATCCTGAGCCTCACATTACTTGATTACCACATTATATTCATGTAGGAAAAACGAATGAAGAAACAAATGATTATTGGAACACTGCACAGTAACATCTAAGAAAAGAAATATTACAGTGACTAATGAGTTATGTACCACTTTCACAGAGATGTATGTGACAAGGAGAACACAATGCTTGCATCTTTACCCAGAACATCCCTGGATGAATAAATGTATAATTTGATTTCTGAGTTCTATTTAATAGATATAACACAGGTCCTATTACTTTAGATCCTATTCTTTTATTTGGAAAATGATTTAACATTTCTTAATTACTATGACATTCTTGTTAAGTTTAATCCAGAATGGATCACCTTTATTACATATCAGGAATTTCAAATGATTATATGTATTAATTCCTTACCCTAAATTATATATCTAAAATTAAAGAAGCCTACTAGGTATTCCCATCAAAATGTTACCAAACCTCAAAAACTTGACATATGCAAACATAAACTAATTTCCCATTAAATCCAGTTCCATGTCATTCATTATAAATGACAGATAGAGTGAAGCCAGAAAGTGAACTGGAATCTATATCATTCCAGATTTCATCATTTTATTCATTATTCTTATCCTGTTAATGACACGTTTTCTTTGCTACTTAGGCAAATAACTTAAATACTTGTTCCCACATCTACTTTAGATTTAGTGCCTTAGGTAACTTTCTCATCCTGATAAAAGGTATCTATGAAAAATGCACAACTAACACAACTAATATAATATTTCTAGGAATTCCTTCCCTCTAATATCTGGATATTATATTGGAGGATATAAGTAGAGAAATTAGGCCATAATAATACTAAAAGCCTTCAGTTTGGGAATGAATAAATTAAAATATTTCTATTTCCAAATGACACATTCTTACATATAAAAAATAGTACATATGCCACTAAAAATTACTGCAACTACTTAAAAAGTTCAGCAAGATTGCAGGACACAACATCAATATTCAAAAATCAGTTTTCTATATAGTAGTGATGATCAGTAGATCAAGAAAATTATAAAATCATTTTCATTTACTGTAACATTGCAAAAAATAAATATGTAAGAATAAATTTAGCAAAATATTTGCAAATCATCTACATCAGATAACACAAACATTAGTGAAATGATTATAAAAAGGCATGGATAAAGGGAAATATATCTCGTGTTCATAAGTAAGAATACCTACAATCTTAAGTTGGTAATATTCATCAAATTGATCTAAAGATTTAACATAATCTGTATTATGACCATACCTACTTTCTTTGTATACATTGACAAATGATTCTAAAATTTATATAGAAATGCAAGGAATACGAAATATCCAAAGCTGTATTGAAAAAGAAAAACAAAGTTGGAGAACTAATAGTCTCATATTCCAAAACTTATTACAGTTCTGCAGTAATCAAGAGAGTATGTCACTGCCATAAAGAGAGACATGCATATCAAAGAAACAGAATACACACTCCAGAAATAAAATTGTACATTCATCTTCAATTGTTTTCTTTGAAAAGAGTGCCAACAAAATACAATGGGAAAATAAACTTTTCAACAACTAGTATGGGGATAACCATATGCAAAATAATAAATATGGATCTCTGCCTCACTGTGTCCAAAAATGTTAACATAAAATAAGTCACAGACCCGTATTTATGAAGAAAAAAATCATAAAACTCTTAAAAGAAAACACTGGATGAAATCAAAATGAATTTAGTTTTAATAGACAACATTAAAATTACAAGCAACAACAAAAAACACATAAATTGAATGTCGTCAAAAATTTTTAAAAACATATTCTTTGAAGACAGCATCGAGAAAGAGAAAAGGCCAACAATGAATAAAGGACATTATTGGCAAATCTTAGATATAGGCTTCCTATTGCTGCTGTAGCAAATCAACACACACTTAACTGGCTAAAAGAACAACAAAATGAAATATCTTAGATTTCTTGAAGTCAGAAGGTTACATTCCATCTGAATCTCTGGAATATGCATCTCTTTACCTTTTCTGTCTTAATAGAGGCTGCTCACATTCCTTGGCTTGTGGTTGTCTTCTAGCCAGCAGACGCCTCATTTCATCCTCTGCTTCGGTCCTCATGTATTTGTTGTGATCTCCTGTATCCCACTTTCCTTTCTAAGCACCCATATGATTATTCTTTCCATCTCAATATCCTCAAGTGAATCAAATCTTCAAAGTCCATTTTGCCATATAAAAGTAACGTATTTACAGGTTCTAGGAATTATCATGTGGGCATCGTTAGCGGAGGGAGGGCATTATTCTGCTCACCATATCATCTATCTGATAAGTGACTTTTATCCAAGACATGTAAAAATGCTTGTGACTTAAAAATCAAAAGGCTCATGGTCCAATTAAAAGGTGGACTATGAGTTTGTACAGACATTTCTTCAATGCAAAAATAGCAAATAAGCACATGAAAAGATGCTCAATGTGATTAACCATTAGGGAAATATGAATAGCAACTACATTGAGACTTCTTCATAACCATTTGGATGACTATCGAAAAGAGATCAGACCTCCAAAAAAAATAGTGTTTCTTTTTTAAAGAGGGAGACAGTTACAAGTGTGGACAAAATGTGGAAAAATTGGAAACCTCATATATTGCTTAAGGTTACCTGAAATTTTACAGTCTTTTCAGATAACAATTTAGTCATTTCTTAAAAGTTTCACCATAGTGTTACCTCTTGACACAGTAATTGCATTCTAGATATATATGCCAGATAAATGAAAATATGTTTACAAAACTTGTTCTCATATATTTATAACATTGTTATTCAGATTAGTCAAAAAACAGGCAAAATGCAATTGTTCATCAACTGATAAACAGGTTAACAAAATGTGGTAAATCCATGCAATGGAATGGTATTCAGCAATCTTAAAATTACAAGCACCGATACACAGCTTGACATGGATTAAACTTGAATACATTAAGCCAAAGAAGCCAGTTTTTAAAAATCACATGTTATATAATTCCAGTTATATGAAATGTCCAGAATGGCAAACTGAAAGAGACAGAAAGTAGACAAGTGACAGCCTAGAGTTAGAGTGAGAGTGGAGGTGATGGGGAGAGACTGCTAATGGACATGGACTTTCTTTTGGAGTTAATGAAAATATTCTGCAACTGTTTGTGGTAATGGTTGTATAAATCTGTGAATATATATACTAATATATATATAATATACTAAATATATATTATATATATACAATATATTAAAAGCATTGAATTACACAATTTAAATAGATGAATTATTTAATATCTGGACTCTTATCTCAAAAAAAGCTGCTTAAAAAATGGAGGAACATGGATGGTTTTCACAGTCAAAAGGTTGCTGAAGAGTTTGAAAAAATTACAAAGGAGACTTTGTACAAGAGATCTGTGACCAGACAGAATTCACTTCTACATCGATAAATTAATAGGGGTGGTGGTAGGAAAATAAGTAAAGTTCATAAATATTACTGTCTTTAAAAAATACCTTCCATGTCCTTAAACACCAACCATAACATTTTGAGAACCATTTTCTTAATCCTTCAGAAAAAGCTTGGAGGTATTTCTTCAAAGAGGCATTCATCATTTGTGTCACTGAAGCCTCGATTCTGTTCCCTGAATTGATTCACTCATGACTTTAACATGTATTTCTTTAGCACATAAGTCCTAAGGAGCAAACTGGAGGTGGAAGATAAAATATTGAGTGAATGCAGATATATTCCTTGTCTCTTGGAGTGTCCCATCAAGCACTGACAACAGACACTGGTCATTCAATAATATTGACAAAAGTATCATTGAAAAATGAATTTAGAGTTTTTGTAGAAAAACATGCTGTGTAGGGACTGGATTTCACAGGAGCATATTTCTAAAGAAAAAATATTTTCGTTGGAGAATTACTGGTTATTTAAGGAGGTGAAAGTGGGTTTCTGGATGTCATGCAGCAAGGGGGTTGGCTGATCTGTGAGAGGAGCCATCCAGGCAGAGGCAAGTGAATGGAAAGGATTGTGTGTGTAGCAGGAGCAGGACACATTCAGGGGACGACAGCACGACCACTGAGGCCCAGTACAGCAAGCAGAGAGGCAAGGAACAAGAGGAGTCCAGAAAACTAGGCAAAGATGAGGTCATTCAATGCTTAGTCATGTGTGCTGAAAAATGCCATTATTTTGAGAACAGGATGCCACTAAAGAGTTCTTACCAAGTAAAACAAACTAATATTTAAAATTTCAGGAATTTTCTCATCCCTGCTACACTTTATATTTTATTCATTTTCTCAGAGAGGGAATATAACCCAGGCAGGCTAATTTTCTCCCCTAAAGTATAATCACCTATATAAAAAAGAAAGGACACATGTAAGGATTTGGGATTATACATTAAAAACAAAGCAAAAATCCCCTGCCCCAACCATGTTCTGGCAGGGTGAATTTGTGGACAAAGAAGGGAATACAGAATTATTGTAACACAGAGTTTGTTGGCCCTAAGGAAGAGGTCACAGGCTTTAGATGTCAGGCTCTACCCATGAGCAGTCTATGAGAGCAGAGAGCAGAAGTGCTTCATAGTTCACAGTCTGGGTAGATTATCAGGAAAGTAGCCAGATCCCAAAGTTCCATAACCATGACACAGACCATGCTTATACTCTTATGCTCATCAGTGTCTAGAGAGTGGGATACATAGTAATCTATTGGTCCCAACATCCTTGAAATGAACCCTGATCTAAAACCTCTAAGGTTCATCTGCCCTGCATGACAAACTTCAGTGAAAAGTGGCAATTGGTGATATAGCTTCTTATTAAGGAGACCACACATTTTACAGTACATTTCAGGAAGGTATCAGGGGCTTTCAATAATGAATTTCCCAATCTCACATTTTTGCTTTCTTCTGAAGACATGGCAAGTTGCATAACACACAAGGTGTTTACAAGTCTTCCGGATTGAATTCTCATGGGAACTTGTAATTCTGTGGCCTGCAATGTGCATTTTTCAGGGAAAAAGATAATGACGTCTTTGATCAGCAGTACGTTTTTTTTTTTTTTTTTTTTCTGAGAAATTCGTAGAGGAGACAGTCTGAAGGTGGAGGAAACAGAGGGCATTGGCCCTGACCACAGGATCACACCCTTGTAGGAAGCCTAGGGTATCTGCCATGATGAGAGTTAGGAAGGTCGATGGCGATCACCACAGTGATGGAAAAGAGCAGGCTCACACCGCCAGCAAAAAGGGCCATTATGCGAAGCTACAGGAAGAGAGCAAACTGGAAAACATGGTCCCATTCTCTCCTCCAGTCTTTCAGGATCCTTCTTTTGTCAACTATTCATGGGCATCATAGGAAATCAGCTGCAAAAGGAGAATGTAGTCTGCAGAATAAAAGTCTCAGCATTTCAGAAGGATTCATTTATAAGTGAAGGACAGTTAAAAGAAGCTCAATTTTAAGACTGAGAATTTTCACTGCAGACCTTGGGACAAGTAAGAGGAGAGGGTGTGGGAGAGGGTGTGAAAAAGGGATTGCAATGATATGAATGAACCTGGATAAACACATACACACACACACTATAAAGAGGGATTGCAATGGTATGAATTAACCTGGGTAAACACACACACAGAAAAAATATAAAGAGGAATTGCAATGGCATGAATGAAACTGGATAAACACACACACACACACACACACACACACACACACACACACATATATATATATACACATGGATTGAAATAGAATTAATGGACCTGGATAAACACACACGCACACACACACAAACACAGACTATAAACAAGTTACGGCAAGTATGTGGACCCAAGCCTTGGTCTGAGCTAGAGTAACACAGTAAATGTCACCGTCATCTTCTCTCTGTGAGTCCTTGTGGAGGAGCTTAAGAAAACTGAGTAAAGAAAACAGGTGGCTTCTTCCTTTTGTGTCTTGAGTTTTACTCACCTTAATCTGAGTGACCTTTAAATGCAAGTGAAGATAAGAAAGTTTCTAATGTAACACAATATAATGATATTTCTGGAAGTTAAATAACCCTTCGGGCTAGCCCTGTTAATACGGATATCACTGCTGACGAGATGTGTATTAATATCAGTATGCTATGTTAGGGCATCATCCATTAACACAGCATGGTTGAAAGAACATCAGCTTCCAAGTGAGTGACATAGTTTCAAACTTACTGGTTCTATGCTCCTTAGGCAGTTATTTAAATCCTCTGAATTTAGCCTTGGCTCTGCATTGGGGGAAATTATGTCTACCTCACAGTAGCTTGTAGCTATTAATTTATATAACTCATATGATATATACAGGGCAGTTTGAGAGAACTTAACACTACATATTCCATGAATCATAGTTGTTATTATTAGAAATGTAAGCAGTCTTTCATATTAAATAATTGGCCACTGAAACATTTGTGAAGGAATTTGCAAAAGGTAAGTGAATTTTTAAGGTGTGTATAGAGCCAGAGAGAAAAATTCCTATATAAAATTAGCAGGATAGCTAGCTAGTTGTAGATTCAAGTAGGCACAGAAATTCAATGGTACATAGGTAATTGGAGGCTCTCATTGATAACAGAAATTAGATGCCTAATTGAACTAATTATATTAACGAAGAGAAGAGACAAAAGCACATGAAGGGAAACATATTCACTTGTTTGGCAAAAGGTAGTTTTGCTTACATTTTTAACCAAAAACTACTTTGAATTTTGTGAACAGAACTAAATCTGTCTATCTATCTATCTGTCATCTATCTATCTATCTAATCTATCATATGTACCAATATAATAATTCTATAGATATATAAAATTTTTTCAAGTAAATTTATATTAGTACATAAATCTAAATAAAAGTTTAGATTATTTTAAATTATTCTGGGGGAGACTCATATACACAGAAATTCCGGTTGTTTTGCTTTGGACTTAAAGTAAATATTAGTTGAAATTATTTGTTTTTTCAAAAAAATTTTTTCATTGGCATTATTTGAATGACTTCATCTGCCCAAATTTTCTTATATGTTCACTATTTTAAAAAAATATAAACTAATAGCTTGTTAAAGATCTCTTGTCATCACCATTATCATCATTATTGCTATCATTATAAAATAAAATGAGAACACACAAAAAATTTGTACCACTAGGTTAAGAAACAAAACTCTGCCACTTAATATAAAATGTCCTTAGGTAGGTGTATCCATTTTGTGTGACTTATTCATAATTTATCTATAACAATTATACAGACTATCATAGAATTCTTTTTTAATATTTTAAATATATTTTATCACTCAATTGTGTATCACTTTTTTTCTTATTCAGTTAAAAATAACTTGTAAATCCCTTTAAATCAGTAAGTTTCCCTTCATTTCTATCTTTTTCTTAAAATTTCTTTTTAAAAGAACCTGAGGTATTTGACATCTAGAATTTGTTGACTTCACAAGGATTTTCTCTGTTACTTATTTTTTCCCAAGGAACTGCTCAATCCAAAGACTCTAGTAGACTCAGGTAGAATTTTTTTTCATTAAGGTCAAATGTGGATGAAATGTCATCTTTAAAGTATTAAAGAAAGAAAACAACAACAAAGAAACAATGTTAAATCTAAAATTTTTTCCAAGAGAAAACACATGTTAAATATAAAGTTAAAAAACTCATCAAATTTTAAAAATTAGCTTAATCATTACTACCATATTCATACATAAGAAATACTAAACTATGTTTTGGCATTTAAGAGAGAAATAATGCCAGATAGAAATTTGGACTTATACAAGGGAATAAAAGTGATTGGAATATTAAATAAAGCATAAATATGAAATACTTATTCTTAACTTATAATTACTTAAAAAGAATTTTACCCATTACTATAGTAACTAATTTTAACTATTTATATTAAAAAGTATTACAATGGTTTCAGAAGTTTATAGCATACATAGAAATAAAATGTACTACAATAAAGACACAAATGAAGAGGTATAACTTGAATGCAGACTGTGTTAGCAATGCATATAGTAAAATATGCAGTTAAGTCATTGACGGATATTAAAACAGAATAGTTAAAAACTTTCCAAATTAGGATATAAATAGAAGAGAAAAAAAATGATTCATATGGGACAAATGTAAGACAAAAATTACATATTATTACCTTCATATCCTGACCCCCAGGGGCTGCCCACAATGATGAATGAAATTGTTTTTCTTCCAAATAACAATGATCCTGAGGTCATGCATACTTTATTAATTGCATCCAGAAGTTTGATCAGCAGAGAGGCACAGGCAGCCTTAATCATTAGAGATCCCACATTCCTACCTTACTCATGAAACCCCAGTTATTTTCAAAGGCAGGAAGGATTTGAGAGTTTGCCTCCTTTGTCCTCTTGCTTCAGCCGTACTGAGTAAACTTTTCTCTGCTCCTTGGTGCTGCTGATTCCATGTTTGACTAATTAAGCACTGGGTATTTGAGTTTGGCCTTTGGGATCCTACAACAGCTTTGTAGTTTAAGAACCAGTGCTTTCGATTTCCCAGAGGAGGTATAGAATCTGGGCAGACTTTGCCAGGGTTGGTATGCCAAGATTTGGAAACACTGAGCTCCAGAATGTTTCCTCCTCTACTGATCTGAGAAAATCTGATTTCAAAGGGAGTTACCTTATACTTACATATTTTTACCGAAATGAACATGAGCCTGGAGAATCTTTTGCATCCATCAAAAAAAAAAAAAAAAATCTAAGACATTTTAAATCAGTGTTCCCAGAAATTAAGCAGGGATGAAGACATGTGAATGTTTCCTCTTGGATCTTGCTTCAGTAGTTCATAAAAATAGGGAAGGGATCATAATCGGAGGCTCTTTTTGCCTTTACAAAAAAACTTAAATTTTTTTTCTTTTGGTAGCTGTTTTGCTACATTTCTGTTTAGTAATGGGGATCTTGCTTTTAAAAGAGTTTTATTTATCTCTTTCATTTTTTTTTTCAAGTAAAAAGTCATACAAACAGCCCTTGTCTGTTGTGAAGCAAAATGGCCAAGCTGCCTCTATTGTTTTTTCTTTTTGAAAAATTTTTATTTTTTTATTTGTTTTTTTTTTAATTGCATTTTAGGTTTTAGGGTACATATGAAGAACATTTTAGGTTTTAGGGTACATATGCAAGATTGTTGCATAGGGACACACATAGCAGTGTGATTTGCTGCCTTCCTCTCCTTCACCTATAACTGACATTTCTCCCCATATTATTATTTTTTGAGACGAAGTCTCACTCTGTCACCCAGGCTGGAGTGCAGTGGCATGATCTTGGCTCACTGCAACCTCCACCTCCCAGGTTCAGGCAATTCTCCTGCCTTAGCCTCCTGAGTAGCTGAGATTACAGATGTGTGCCACCAGGCCCAGTTACTTTTTGTATTTTTGGTAGATACCAGGTTTCACCATGTTGGTCAGGCTGGTCTCAAACTCCTGACCTTGTGATCCACCCACCTCAGCCTCCCAAAGTGCTGGGATTACAGGGGTGAGCCACCACACCCGGCCAATTTTTAGATTACTCTATGGGTTGCCTACAAAATTTCCCTTCTGCTTCTCTTCTAAAGCCAGTTTAGTTGACTTCACTCATGCGGACTTCGAAGCAGTTGACCTTATAAAAGAAGAGAGTGGAATGACAGTTGCCAGGGGCTGGCATGGGGTTGGGAGATGGGAAACTGTTAGAGAGTCAAATTTGCACAGGAGCAACAAGCACAAAAGGTTCATTATACAAAGAGGTGGATCACTTAATAGCAATGTATTGTCATATGGAAAATCACCAGGAGAGTAGATTTTAAGTATTTTCATCTCCCCAAAATAAGTAGGTAAGATACTGCTTCTGTTAATGAATTCAATTTAGTTATTCCACAATGTGTACATATTTCAAAATGTCATGTCACACATGATACATATATATAATTTTTATTTGCCAATTTTAAAAGTACAATTTCCTAATCAATATTTTGTGAGTACTTTGTTTACTCATCTCTCTTTATGCTTTTGGGCAAGAAAATTACATTCCAAAGAGTTATAACAAATTGTATTGTGCCTAATTTTTTATTTAAGTATATGTAGCACTTACATTTAATGTAATTACTGAATTTTTTTTGGATTTAAATTTTGAACCTGTTTAATATAATATGATCTATATTATTTTGTCTTCATTTTTGCATTCATTTGATTTGATCAAGAAGTGTTTTTTTTTTTTTAAACATAAAAGTTTAAAGTGTGTTAGTTACACTCTCTTTTATTTTGTTTGTTTACTGTGCTTTTCGCATGGAAGATTCTTCTTTGTGCTGCTTCCCCTAGGGAATTTGTAACTGCTGTTTATTTTCCTTTCAATTACCACCTTTATGCTAACGGTCCCCACCCTCCCATAATTCTGCTGGACCTTGCCTGCTCTTGCAGAGGTATTACATCTCTGACACAAACATATTGCTACTTTCACCAAGACCTGTGAGTACATTGCATATTTTGAATGTGGCAATTTTTGACATTTTCCTGGGTAAAATCTTCATTTCATTTTCTCAGAGCCTAGTTATAATTTGATGGATTCCAGTTGGCTTTTTCTTGGTTTATTTAAAAATATGTGAAGCCTGTGTTCAAGACAAAATAGGAAAAATTATGTCCTCAGCTAACAGGAATGCTTCCCGGGTCATAGTGAATCATCTAATGGTGGTAATCTTATGGAGTGTGTGTTTCTGTGTCTTTGTATGTGTATGTATGTATGTGTGATTATACCCGTATCTACCTCAGTCAAGACAAATCTGCTACAAAGTTTCTCAGAATTCAAAATCTAGGAAACTTATTTTCATAAATTTTCTTTTATGTATAAAGAATATACATTTTCTCAATGAGTTCTACATTACCAAGTGGTGTCAAAATTAACTTCAAAAAACATCTTATATTCTATGCAACCCATTTTTCCAAAGTTTGTTGGTTTTACTCCCAGTACATCATGCAGTTTTGTTTTTGATTTATTTGCTTGTTTATTTATTTATTTTGAGAAGGAGTCTCGCTGTGTAGCCAGGCTGGAGTGCAGTGGTGCAGTCTTACCTCACTGGTTTAAGCAAGTCTCCTACCTCAGCCTTCTGAGTAGCTGGGACTGCAGGCGTGTGCCACATGCAGTTTTTTAATAAATGCGTTTTGCCACTTTATGTGAGAGGTGCACCTACAGTCTTCTGATACTAATACTCTAATTCCTCTAACTGAGCTTCACTGGTCCTATAGGGTTTTTCCCATGGAATAACTTAAGGTTGCTAATGTCAAAAAACGTTATTGAAAGTGGAATTTCCCCGTTTCTCTTATTTGGGGTTAATTTTCTAGAGATAAATACTCTTTATTCTAGTAACTTATAATTAGAAAATTCAGTTTTTTCTCAAAATATCTTTGTATCTGTATTACCACTAAATAATTTAGATGTAGTACATAGTAGAATAAAAAATGGAAATTATACTTTAAAGTAACTAAAATGTCAAGTTAAATTTTGTTACACAATCTATTTATAGTTATCTGTACTTAAATAATAACTTTAAAACTTGTAGAATTATTAAAAAATTTTTGTCTATCATCCACCACCTCTACAAATAGGTAAATGGTACCAACGCATGCATACTTAAAAAGACAAAATGCATCTAACTTGCCTTTTTGCAAAGGGATTTCTTTTTTAGGAACTCAGAAGAAACTGTTTTAGATGTGATAGTGGAGAGCCAAAGAATTGAATAAACACACACACTTACTTATTTTGATTTGATTTTTGTTTTCATAAAAATATCTTAGGAACAAAATGTATTCAAGACCTTTTTTGGTAAACTAGATTAAGTCTCATTAAAAAAAGAGAGAGAGAGAGAAGAATGTACCAAATCAACCACAAAAATGAACTGGAAACATTACTGATATGAGCTAACAAATTTATTGTTTTATTTTCAATTATAAGTTATTGTTGCAACTTTATTTTTCTGTGGTCTAACTTTCTCTGTGAAGTAAAATTTGATAGTTCTATACTCCTTGACATTTTAATTTAGTATAATTACCTCAATTAATAATCACATATATCCTTCTTAGTACCAGGAGGAATTGGTGAGTATCATTCTTTTCCCTGATGCTGGGCTGTAGATATTAGATGTAATCACTTGAATGTGCCCCTTGGGTCACAAATACCAAAAGTAGGCAGGGCAGAGACAAAAGATATATGCTTTGCACATAGTGGCTCTCCAGTATTTATGTGTTTAATCATATATAATTACAGCTGTATGACCTATCTCACTAGGATATTAGAAAGTGATAATATTCCAGGGTGGGTGGAATTAGTTTTACCTCCTGTGAAAGCTGTACAGCCTTACTGTAGGGTGCCAAAGGCATGCCGTCCCTCAAAGAACTAGAGCTACATGGTGTGCAGGTCGAGCCACTGTACCAGTTGGATGAGGCTCCCTTTGCCTGAAGCATACAAATGAGATATGCTGGTGATTAGGTGAAAATGACAAAAATAAACAGTTTATTGCAACTTTGTAAAGAGTTAATCCATGAAGTAAAGTTCTGATTTACAAGAAAATGTAAAAGAAAAAAAAATAGTAGATTTTAACAGAAAGAAGTAGGCTACTCAAAGCTACAGGAAAAAAACAAGATAGTTTTGGAAGTTCAGTTGAGATTCTAGTAAAATAAAAACAACCTTTTGGACTTGTGTACTGCTTTTGTAACACACAAAATATAGGTCATGAAGTCATTAAATATTTATGCTCCTTAGCTGATGTTTCCGGGAGAATATTTAATTATAAAAGAAGTGTTATAGTCCAGCACAGTTGGGGATGGTTTCAGTGAGACAAAAATATTTGGCAGAAATTAGGATGTAGATCATTTTTACATGGTAATGAGTGGACCTTAACTGAACAAGCAAAATACTTTATGAAAAATTTTAAGACCATTATTTTGAGTAACACAAGAAAACTCTTTAAAACAACACATTCATTTCCATCATGTAATGTCAACAGTGGTGCTAGCATTAAGTCCAGCTATAACTATAGAAATAAGCACACAAGTTGAGTTGAAGAAAAAGTACAAGGTATTTGGCACAGAACACATTTGGTTTGTTGCTCAATGGTTTACTCTTTGTTGTTACTGATGGTCCTCCAAAGGAGGTGCAAATCAGTCTGTGGACACCAAAAAGGAGATTTCTCTCTCTGCTGAAGTAATGGCACTAGGGCACCATTGTGGATTTCATAATGAAGGCCATGTCATCAGGTGGACAGTGGTCTGGCTGCTAGGACACCTGGCCACAGCAAAGCTTGTACCCAGTCCCTGTGCACCTGGTGTCATGACTCACACACACCTCATGTTATACGAGCTCCTCCTGCTGCTTCCAGAAACACTCCAGACACCCACGCTGTTGCTCTTTTGTGAGTATATGCAAAAGCCAACTGATTGCAAGAATACGTAGGAGTTAAATAAATCTCACGAAATACAAAAGAAGACATAATAAAAGATCAGTAAGGTCAACTATTTAAAGGAAAAAACTTCTGTTCTCCTAAATGGACTCCCTATTAATAACCCAATTTATAAAGTAGAAGGAAAGAGACAACTTCAGGCTGATGATGGCTATACATCCTCCCTCCCTCTCTCCCTCCCTCCCTTCCTTCCTCCTTCCCTTTCGCCCTTCATTCCTTCTTCCTTGCTTTCTTTCATTTTTTTCGAAGAATCGGACGTTGATTAAAAGACAATTAAAAAAGACTCTTTTTCCTACTCCTAATTGTTCTTCCTTTTTAAGAAATATACTTCTAGAACAAAAGGCAATTTTTACATTCAAGAAATATTTTGTGTCTCTTGCCGAATTTTTGGAAAATATGTCAAACTTTTCACTTTTTGTACATTTCCCAAAAAATATTTCTGGCAGGTTTGTGAAAGTGTTTTTTTCCTTTCCTTGCAGCTGTAACTAGACATATTTTCAAATCACCAAACATGCTATTCTAATATGTCAGCTCAGTATAATCATGTGTGAATAAAAGTATAATTTTAAAATGTTTACAGTAGTATAGAATATGGGTAAAATATACATTATTAAATAGTATATGTTAAAATGTATATCTACATCTTATTTGGTAGAAGTTTGAAGACTAAAAAACATTTAAAGATGATGTCCTGAATAGGGAAAATTACATGCTGGCATAAAAAGAATATTTGTACCATATTTTTTAAACTACTTTTGTTTATTTACTTTTTAAAAATTTATTTTGGTTTTTGTTTTGTTTTGTTTTATTATACTTCAAGTTCTGGGGTACATGAGCAGAATGTGCCGGTTTGTTACATAGGTATACACATGCCATGGTGGTTTGCTGCATTCATCCCCCGCCATCATCTACATTAGGTATTTCTCCTAATATTAGCTCTCCCCAATCCCTGTATCCCTGCTATCCCTCCCCTAGCCCACCCACCCCCGTGACAGGCCCCAGTGTGTGATGCTCCTCTTCCTGTGTCCATGTGTTCTCATTGTTCAACACACATTTATGAGTGAGAACATGCGGTGTTTGGTTTTCTGTTCTTGTGTCAGTTTGCTGAGAATGATGGTTTCCAGCTTCATCCATGTGCCTGCATAATATTCCATGGTGTGTGTGTGCCACATTTTCTTTATTCAGTCTGATATTGATGGACATTTGGGTTGGTTTCAAGTCTTTGCTATTGTAAACAGTGTGGCAATAAACTTACGTGTGCATGTGTCTTTATTTACTTTTATGATTAAGTATAACTAAATTTGCTTTTCATGCAAATTCAAAAACATTTATTTACTTTCTAAATGGGAATAATTGTGTGCATGTATATCTGTGCATATATATAATTCTAAGAAAATATAGAATAAAATTATAACACTTACAAACCATTCCAAAATTATATAGATATGTTTATAAGATTTTTAGTAGACAGCCAAGAAGTTAAGTGATTTTTCACCAGTATTTGCTAAATGAGATAATTTTATAGGCATAATCCTAATTTAAGAATTTGTTTTCTGATTGACCTTATTCTGTGGGTTTCCTCATCATTAAACATTGTTTTTGACAAGTAAAATATTAACATTTGGCAAAATTATTTGCACATACTTTTAATTTATCTTTGATTTTTGGTTTTCTACTTTTTGCAAAGTTATTTCCACATCACATTGTTATTTGTTGAACAATTTGATTGATGGATAATATTAATTGAAAACCCAGAATAAGGCCCAGCATTGTAGCTTATGCCTGTAATCCCAAGAGGGAGGCCAAGGAGGGAGGTTTACTTAAGGTCAGTAGTTCTAGACCAGTTCTAGACCAGCCCACATAGTCAAATCCCATCTCTATTAAAAATACAAAAATTAGGGTGTGGTGGCGGTTGCCTATAATTCCAGCTACTTGGGAGGCAGAGGTTGCAGTGAGCCTAGATGGCACCACTACATTCCAGCCTGGGTAACAGAGCAAGACTCCATCTCAAAAAGAACAAACAAACAAAACACACAAAATAAAATAATTATGTCCTATATTCAAGAACTTATGGCTATATTTATTGGCAAGTAAAACACTTGTATAATCATGAGTTCAAGGTGGTCCATTTAAAAGGTTGATCTTGCAATGTTTACATTTATAGTGGTGGTTGTGAGTGATGAGGACATTTAAACCCTCATTATTGTTAGGATTACTGAGTCAATTCAGGTGTATATCCTGTATGGAATGCAATATAGCAGTTAGAAGCATCAGATTTACCCTAAGAAACAGATTAAAACACACACACACACACACACACACACACACACACACACACACTTCGTTAAGAAAAATCACACTGTTTACCAAGGATGCAATTTCAGTGAGACATACCAAATGCATGAAAACAGTCACTTATGGGGAGTAGGTATTGGGGAGAAAGGAATGATATCACAAAGGAAGGAGTAATTTCCAATTAATGAATCAATTAATGAAAAAGACTTTGCACAGATGTAATGTAATTCAATGTGTCGGGAGCACAATTATTGCAGTATCTTAAGTCTGATTTTAAACAATAACAATAAAAAATAGGAAAATTTATGGATGATATAAAACTTTTGAGTAGAAGCAGAACTGTAGCAAAACCTATAATGCCCCTGTTTGAAACTATACTGGACAGAAGATCATAGCAGCTACAGCTGAGAAAGTTTCTTGGGACATATTATTGTTAGGTCAACTTTTCAGTTACTATTCAAAGTCTTAGATATGTATGATATGGTTTGAATTTGTGTCCCCACGCATATCTCATGTCACATTGTGATCCCCAATGCTGGAGGTGGGGCCTGCTGGGAGATGATTGGATCATGGAGGTGAATCTCTCAGGAATGATTTAGTGCCATCCCCTTGGTACTGTCCTGGCAATAGTGAGTGAGTTCTTGAAAGATCTGGTTGTTTAAAAGTGTGAGCTGGGCACGGTGGCTCATGCCTGTAATCCCAGCACTTTGGTAGGCCAAGGTGGATGGATCACAAGGTCAGGAGTTGGAGATCAACCTGACCCACACGGTGAAACCCCATCTCTACTAAAAATACAAAAATTAGCCTGGTGTAGTGGTGTGAATCTGTAATCCCAGCTACTCAGGAGGCTGAGGCAGGAGAAATGCTTGAAACTGGGAGACAGAGGTTGCTATGAGCTGAGATGGTGCACTCGAGTCTGACGACAGAGCAAGGCTCTGTCTCAAATAAATAAATAAATAAATAAATAAATAAATAAGTGTGCAGCTATCCCCCAACACACATACCTTGCTCCTGCTCCCACCATGTGTGACACTTGCTCCCACTTTGCCTTCTGCCATGATCAAAATCTTCCTGAGGCCTCCCCAGAAACCAAAAGCTACTATGTTTCCTGTACAGCCTGCAGGGTTATGCCAATAAGGCCTCTTTTTTTTTATGTAGATTACCCAGTTTCGGATAGTTCTTTATAGCAATGCAAGAATGGATTGATACAATCTTAGAGAAATGTTCAAGACCAGTGGTGACTCTATTCTCTATGGAACAGGAATTCAAAGGGCTAACTAGAGGGTCATAGCACGATTCAGTCAGCATTGAATGGACCTGAGTTTAACTAAAGGAAAAAAAAAGAGAGAGAGAGAGAGAGACCAAGAGAGTGAAGAGTATACCAGGAAGCCTTTCTGTCCAGGAATGTGTGATGGTTAATTTTATGTGTCAATTTGACTGGGTGAAGGGATACTCAGAAAGCTGGTAAAACATTATTTCTGGATGTGACTGTGAGGGTGTTTAGGGAAAGATCAGCATGAGAGTCAGTAGACTGAGTTAAGAAAACCTATCCTCACTGCTGGGAAGGCAACTACATCCCTTTAGGGCCTGAACAGAACATAAAGGTGGAGGAAGAATAAATTCTTGCTTTCTCCTCTGAGCTGGGACACACATCTTCTCCTGCCTTTCTAGCATCTGATTCTTAAGCCTTTGGAATCAAACTGGGAGTTGCAGTCTTCACTCCCCTGATCCTTGCGCCTTCCAAGTAGGACTAAATTATGCTGTTAGTTTTGCTAGTTCCCCGGTTTGCAGACAGCAGATGGTGAGACTCTTAGGCCTACGTAATTACTTAAGAGAATTTCCATCACACACACAGACACACACACACACACACACACACACGCACGTGCACACACACACACACACACACTCACTCTCTTTGTATACAACAGATAATAAATGCCACATATATGCATGTATGTATACACATATATCCTATTGGTTCTGTTTCTCTGAACAACCTTTACAAATAGAGAACATGATAAACAGCATATGCTCGCTTTGTCATAAATATAATTGAGAAATAGTCAGTTTATGCACCTAAAGTAAAATTAAAAAAATAAATAAAATAAATAAATCCGATTCTTCTAAGAAAATATATTGCATGTCCACATTTAAAATTAAAATAGAAAATTAGAGCTGGAAAAATTCAGATAAAATTTATTTTGAACCATAACATTAAAAATAACAAAATTGAATATACAACATGCAAAATTAAATAATTTTATAAATCAAATGTATACTATTCATAAATCGTTAACTTTTGTCGATGGAGACATTCTGCTGAGTGAAGAATACCGTGCTCTTTGACTTATTTGATATATACTATGTGATATCATTCAAGAGCTCTGAAAGTTGGAATCTCTTCTTTTTCCTGAGCTCATCTATGGATAGCAAGTTTGATAATTTGAAAAGATATATAATGACAGATGAAATATGGGCTTATATATTTTGGTATAATTATAATTCTATTGAGAGCAAATTTACAAGTCATTTAAAAATATTTTCAAATAATTTATGTGCAAAAATTGTAAACATAACAGTTTAAAATGTGTTACAAATAAAATAGTACAAACAGCTGCCATATGTGCTTCACCCAGATAGACTCATTATTATTTTACTCTTTGTTTCATAATTTGAATTCTATTTCACACAGGTGTAGTTGCATATATGTTTATGTTTATATACAAATATATACACACATATTTTTTTCTGAGCCATTTGTAAGTTGCACCCTGGACATTTGCCCCTAAATAGTTCAGTATGTATTTCCTAAGAATAGAGAAATTTTGTTGTATATCCACAATACATCAGTAAACATAATATTGACAAATATTTTACTTAATCTACCATCCATAGTATTATTATTAATTGTTATTATTATTTTGAAACAGGATTTCACTCTGTTGCCCAGGCTGGAATGCAGTGGAGTGATCTCAGCTCACTGCAACCTCTGCTTCCTGGATTCAAGTGTTCTTACACTTCAGCCTCCTGAGTTTCTTTAACTTCAGCTGTGATTACAGGAGCATGCCACTATGCTCAGCCAATTTTTGCATTTTTAGTAGAGACAAGGTTTTACCATGTTGGCCAGGCTCATATTATTTTTTAACTGGACATACTATATGCTTTGTTAGCATTTTATTTTTCTCTAAGACTCAATCTGATCTAGGATTAAGGTTTTCTTTTCACTGTCACATAGCTTTAGTGTTCTTAATCCTGGAACATTACCACAATGATTCTTTATCTTTTATATATAGTATGTTGAAATAGAATCATTCTGTCTTTTTATTTTTAATATAAAATATTTTTATTAGGATTTGTAGGACATTTCTTTATGGTTAAATTTTGGTTCTGTGTTCCACACTTTCATGCTGCATAAGCTATGTTGTGTCTTTACAGTATCCATCTGGAGGCACAGAATGGCCATCTGTCTATCTGTCTATTACTGATGACGCTAATTCTCATTTTCTGGTCAACGTTATTAGATCTATCCACTGTAGACTTCTTTTCTCGTGGAATTAATAAGCAATCTATGGAAAAACATTTTAAGATGGTGTGCATATTCTTGTCAACATTTTCCCTGAAATTTAGCATCTATTAATGGGTTTGCCTGAGTCAACCTTCACAGCCATGTCACAAAATAATTTTCTATTTTGAACTTTCCATACAGATTTACCTAGTGCCACTCAAATTCTGTAAATAACAGTACTCTTAAGTCTCCATTTAATTGAATATTATTTATTTACTGATTGTAACTTAAGACTTAAATTTCAAATATTTAATAATTTTTAATTTATTATTGTATAGAAACATGATGTTGCTCAAATTGACCCAGTTGTGTCTAGCTCCTCTGTCCATCTGGCATGTTCTCTTCATTTTTAGGAAGTCAGCAGATTACTTATTGTCATAACCATATAATCCAGCATTATTTTGTATCTGTTTTGCCTTAGTCCATTATTCAGCCATTTCTCCAAGGAGTACTACTCAAAGCATTTTTTTTAACCTTAGAAAAATCAGAAAATTGTCTAGAAATAGTTGTGATCATTATTTATATGCTCATAAATGATCCACTACTACATCTGCAAAGAAAGATAATACTGCTTATATTTTTATCTTTGGATATTCATGAAGAGCAACTTTCATTATTTAATAGGCCATCAAAAGTTCATAGCAGGAGATAATAACCATGATCTTATTGTAGACTTGCAATAATTTTGACAATTTAATTTTTTAAGAAAAATGGCAAGTCACAAAAATTATCAAAAAGCCAACACCATCTGAACCTGTAGTTATTTCAAATGCCAGTTGCTGTCAGGTGTAGTTTCATGTCTTTTCGTATTAAAACCTGTTATCAAACTGGATGAAATAAATATTCCTTTTCATTATCACATTTTATGTAGTGATTCAGAAGGTAGTTGAATTTTGTCATTCGATTTTGTTAGCAATTGTATAAAATTCAGGGAGACTCTAGAGACTTTAATTCAGACCCTGGGACAGTCAATACTTGTCAGAAACAACTCTCAGGTAAGGAAAATCAGCTTATTTCAGCAGGAGAACTCCTGTGTTATTTATTTATTTTTTTTAATAGGTAGACATTGACTTGCTGTATTTCAGGGTCACAATTTTAGCAAGAGGAGAAGGCAGCAAAAGCATCTAAACCAAATGATACTTCAGGTATCTTCTCCAATAAGTCACTAGGTTGTATGTTGTGAGCCACACAGAGCTAGCGATGGCTTCTCACCACCTCACGTATGCCCGAAGATCCTGGGCACAACCACTGCTTTTTGCTATGGATGAAAATGACTCAATTTGAGGGCTGCCTAAAGGGCAGGGTACCCCTGGTCAGATCAGGAAGATTATGGACTGATCTTTGCTGGCATATGTTCAATGAATGTAAAATGTCTGTGCCCTAAAAAGAAATATCCAGGTTAGGATATATGCAGGTTAATTAACTTGCATTTTTAAAGGAACTAAAACCAGGAATACCTGCTTGAAGAGGTATCTGTACTCCTGCGTTCATTGCAGCACTATTCACAGTTACCAAAATATAAAATAAGTCTAAGTATTCATCAGTGGATGAATACGTCAAAACATGTGGTATACATACACAATGGAATACTATTCAGCCTTAAAAAGGAAGAAAATCTGGTCATTTGGGACAACATAGATGAATCAAGAAGACATTATGTTAAGTGAAACAATTCAAGCTCAGAAAGAAGCAGGAAGTAGGATGATGGTTACCAGGGTCTGAAGGTGAAGAGAGTTGGGGACTTTTTGGCCAAATAAGGGGTCCCCAAACCCCAGACCACAGACCTGTATCAGTCCATGGCCTGTTAGGAGGCCAGCCACACAGTAGGAGGTGAGCGAGCATTACTAGCTGAGCTCTGCCTCCTGCCAAACCAGTACGACATTAGATTCTCATAGGAGCATACATGACTGTTAAATGATTCTAGCCTTTCTACAAACCTCCCCTTCTAGTTTCAGTTGCTCATCAAGTTTCCTACTTAATTAAGAATTTGAAGCAGTTTAAAGGGAACTTTGAAAAGCAGCTCACCACCTGGTGCTGAGCCCACATATTCCCCCTTCACTCCTGTGAGTGAATTTTTGCCATGTCCAGGTAAGCTCCACATCTCTAATTATGCATAGATTCATCCTCTCTTGTTCTAGAAATGCTTCTGATCTTCTGCTTTAAAGATTTTTATCTCTTACTGAGTTATTCATATTAGTATGTAAAATGTTGCCGTGACTTTTATATTTCAAAATGAGCTGCTTCTGCGACACTTCCCTTTGAGCCACAACTCCATTTCTCTAATCTTTTTTTTTTTTATTGTACTTTAGGTTCTGGGGTACATGTACGGATCATGCAGGATTGTTGCATAGGTACATATGTGGCAATGTGGTTTGCTGCCTCCACTCCCCTGTCACCTACATCTGACATTTCTCTCCGTGTTATCTCTCCCCAACCTCCCTAACCCCCACTGTCCCTCCCTTGCCTTCCAACAACAGACAAAAACTCCCTCTAAGAGTTATGCGTATTTTTTTCTCTTTCAATTTTTTTTTTCTCAAACCCATTCCATTCGTGATTTTTTGTCCACGATGGAAAAAAAATGCTATTGTCATGATTAACATTCACGAATCCTATGATAAATCCAACATTAATTTTTATTCATCATCATAGTTTATTTATAAGCAATGGTTGTTGATTATTCCCCCCTCATTGAGTCATTTTTAAAATAATCTTGCTTCTGGAATGCCAAATTTGCTTTCCTACCACTTCGTTTTTAAAAAAAATACTTGTTTTTCCCTTAATGTGTCTTTCTTATCAATCTGATCTGTATATCCTGGAGAACTTCAGGATTCTGTTCAGGGACAGTTAGATTCCATTTACTGCCTATATCCAGTCCCCAGGTGATATTATTCAGGCTTGCATTTCATGTTTTGGATAATTCATATGTGTGTGTGTGTGTGTGTGTGTGTGTGTGTGTGTTTAAATGTATATCTCTAGTCTAAATCTCCTCTCTAAATTCCATATATGAGAAACTAAATTGCCTAACTTACTATTTCATTTGAATTTACTGATTCATCATTTCTACCCTTCAAACAGTAATTCATGGATTCTTCTCCCAGTAATGGCCACTTCTTTCTACTCTTTCTCAGTCACAAGCCATGAGGTATCATCCTCAACTCTTCTGCTTTCTTCCTATTCCACATGTAGTTTATTATATTATACCCTTTCAATATATCAAGGATATAAATACATCTCTAGCATCACTGCCTAAACCCTGATTCAAGTCACCATGAGATCTTCTTGCCTGAAATATTGCAAAACCTTTCCAAAGAGTATTCCTGCTTTTAATACCCACTTCCCTTCAGGATATTCTCAAAATAGAAGTCACAGTAATAATGTCAAAACAAATAATGTCCAAATCATTTTTTATTTCTTGATTCAAAATACTCCCAGATTTACTCAGAAAATAACAAAAGCCTAAGTTATTAACATGACCACATTCCCTTCCATGTCTATGTTTACTATGACCCTTTTCCTTTTTCAGTTTGTTCTGAAAAAGTAATTTCATCCTTACTTACTCTTTTCATCCTTACTTACCCAAGAACTTTCTAGAACTTGGTGTCTGGCATGTTTCTTCTACCTGGAATGCTCCCTGACATTCAACCTTTTTTTCTAGTCACTTTTTCTGCAAAGATTGTGCTATAAGCCCATTCTAAAATTTCAATACTGGCCAACGTGCTAATTCCCTTCACTGATTTATTTTGTTGTTTAGCGTTTTTCTACTGACATATTATTAAAACACACTCATTCACTGCATGTTATAGGCATTTCACAGCAGTATATAAGCTCAATGAGGCCAGAAAAAGTTGACTATTTTTTTCTTTTCTTGTGTTAGTCTGATCTCACCCTGCTAATAAAGACATACATGAGACTAGGTAATTTATAAAGGAGAGAGGTTTAATGGATTCACAGTTCCACATGGCTGGGGAGGCTTCACAATCATGGCAGAAGGCGAATGAGGAATAAAATAACATTTTACATGGCAGCAGGCAAGAGGGTGTTCAGGGTAACTCCCTTTTATGAAACCATCAGATCTGGTGAAACTTGTTCACTATTATGAGAACAGCCTGGGAAAGAACTGCTCTGCGATTCAAGTGCCTCCCACTGGGTTCCTCCGACTACATGTGGGGATTATGGGAGATACAAGTCAAGATGAGATTTGGGTGGGGACACACCCAAACCATATGACTTCTATAACCCTGCCCTTATAAAAGTACTTTGCTCAGGTATATTTGTTTAATTAACTAATTAAAATGAAAGAGACAACACATGCTTTATTATTGTCTAATAACACTTTGAGCAAAGTGTCCTTCGATACAATGTTTTATACTGTTGATCCCTTATCCCCCCAAAAAATGAACACCTTCACCCCAAATTATATATCTCTATCAGATCGGGGAGCTCTACCAACATTCTTTGGCAAGTATTTAACTGAAAACAATGCTCCTAGGTTTTCTCAGTCTATTTTACACATGAGGAACTGGAGCTGTAGTCAATTTCAAGCCACATTCAATTGTATTGCTATTTGAAAGCTTGTAGGGAAGACTACCATCAAGAACATTAGGTTATTTGTTTACTGTCCTTGACCTTTACATGGCCTTTGTTTCTAAGAAAAGTAATTGCTTACAGCCTACCTTCAACTAGTTAAATATAGATTCCCACTAACTTTATCATGGGCACTGATGTACTACTGCAAAATTACGAGCTGGTAGGAAAGAGTCTGGTGCACATTTCAGAATTTGGGATAGGAAGGATCCTGTCTTGCCTTGCTATCCTTTCCATTCTCTCTTCCATTGTTTATTCTTTCTGGATGTGGTAGCTACATTGGACTTTCTAACACCACCATAAAGATAAATTTGTAAACATTATTATTTTTACTATTGCCAAAAGTTACAGATACACAAATGTTCTACTAGATGTGGAGTAAATAGACTACTGAAGTTCTTGCCCATCCATGAGCATTTGGAAGAAATAATTAAAGATCAGCCACTTCTAAGATTAAATTATTATTTTGAGATCCTGGTAGTGTTTAGCTAACTTACAAACTATAAGACCTTAAACTGTTCACTTGATGCATATTTTGCAGAAACTTTTCCTGGCCAGTCAAGCAGGAAGTTGCACTTTCCTACACTCAGCAATCTCTGATTGATTTATTTGGAATAAGATGCTTTCTTATTTTGGATTAGACTAATGTCTAATTCTACCTTGTCAGGATTAGACTGACATAAATTTGATGAATAGATAAAAAAATGTAAAATGAGGAATGTAACATTGCTTAATTCCAGTTTTCTCACATGGCTACTTAATTCACTGATGAAGCCTGAAATATTTTCAGTCCTCAAATCTTACAGATGCCCAAATTTTAAATATACTGTTGCAAATGAAATAGATCAAGAAACAGTGGGTTGCTGGATGATGCAGCACTGCTTGCAACCAACATTTACATAAAAATAATTGTTACATGCATATGCATACAGCCCTATGCTTACACATTTGCTTATGTTCTATTCATCTAACTGAAACTTTACACCTGTTGGACAGCAGCCCCCTGTTTCTCTCTCTCTCTCTTTCTAGCAGCTCCTAGAAACCACCATTCTCTTCTCTATTACTATGAGTTTTACTATTTTTTTTTTTTTTTGAGATGGAGTCTCACTCTGTTGGCAGACTTGAGAGCAGTGGTGAAATCTTGGCTCACTGCAGCTTCTGCCTCCAGAATTCAAGCAATTTTCCCGGCTCAGACTCCCAAGTAGCTGGGACTACAGGCATGCACCACCATGCCTGGCTAATTTTGTATTTTTAGTACGGATGGGCTTTCACCATGTTGGCTAGGAAGGTTTGATCTCCTGACCTCATGATCCACCTGCCTCAGCCTCCTAAAGTGCTGGGATTACAGGTATGAGCCACTGCACCCGGCCGAGTTTTACTAGTTTAAATATATCTCACATGGTATGGCCTTGTGTCCCTACCAAAATCTCATCTTGAGTTGTGATACCCAGGTGTTGAGGGAGGAACCTGGTGGGAAGTGACTGGATCATCGGGGAGGTTTCTCCCAGGCTGTTCTCATGACGGTGAGTGAGTTCTTTAGAGATCTGATGGTTGATAAGTGACAAGTTCCTCCTTCATTCACTCTCCTCTCTCCTGCCACCTTGTGAAGAAGGTGTCTGCTTCCACTTCCATCATAATTGTAAGTTTCCTGAGGCCTCCCAAGCCATGCAGAACTGTGAGACAATTAAATCTATTTTTTTTAAATACAAATTACCCAGTCTTGGGTACTTTTTATGGCAGTGTGAAAACAGATTCGTATAACATTGTATACACTGAAACAAATATTCATGTATACACTGAATATTTGTTCTTTTATGACTAGTTTATCTTAGCATAATGTCCTCCGTGTTAATCCATGTTGTCACTTACAAGAGGATTTGCTTATTTTGTAAGGTGGAATGACATTCCACTCTATGTATATACCACATGTCCTTTATTTATTCATCCGTCAATGGACATTTTTAATTCATTCAGTGCCATCTTTTTAAATATTTGGTGTCTAATTGTCTTATACTTAGAATTTCCCTTACACTTAAGAATATTTAAAATATTTTGTAAGGTTTTAATATTTTAAATCAATATGATTTAGGTACAATTCAAGTAAACTTTACTTAGGTAAAATCTACATACAACTAAAAGAGTACTGTAAGTGTACAAAATTATGAGTTTACAGAAATGTATGCAACATGTAACTATATCCTGATCAAGATATAGATGATTCCTATCACCACAGAAGTGTTCTTGACTCTTTTAGATGAATGCCAAGATAATTCTAGTATTTCATTTAAGGAAATCATGTGTTTACCTTTCTGGGTCTGTCTTTACTCATTCTGCATGAAGCTTTTGAAATTTATCCATGCAGATGTGTGTGTCACAAGTTCAATACTAAGTTGGGTTCTGTTTTTGGGATAGACCACAATTTATTCATGTATTCACTGGCTGGTTGACATATGGGCTATTTTCAATTTGAAGCTTTTATAAGTAAAGTTTAATAAGCATTCAAGTACAGGCCAGTATAGTATTTCAAGTATGATATTTCAGTACACACTGAAAAATACACTCATAATGTATCGAGGACCTAATTGCCTTTCATGGCAAAAAATAAATGTTCTTTGCAGATGTGGTTAAATAAAGAATCTCAAGATAAAGTAATTACCCTGGATTATCTGGATGGGCCCTAAATTGCCATAACAAGTATCCTTATAAGAAAGAGGCAGTGGGGGCAGGGCATGGTGACTCTTGCCAGTAAGTCCAGCACTTTGGGAGGCTCCCGTATTAAAAGCCCCATAGACTCAGGACCTTCAGATATGATACTGACATGTTTCCTACTGCATTAAGGAGACAACTAATACTTCATGATCTCACACATGGAATCTAAAAGTATGCTAATTTCATAAAAGTTAATAGATTGAAAACAAAATAATATGTTGTGCTATGCATATTATATTGTTTGTGTACCTGTACATTACTATGTATATTTATTTTTAACTTGATGTATTGTATTGACAATAATTAAATATAAATATGCATTCAGGCATTACATGTGCAATTTAGTGTATTTTAATGACATTGTGTATATTAAGTTATAAAAAACTATTTTTCTTTGTCGTCTTCATTTTAAAGTATGCAATTAGATGTAACTCAGATATTGTAAAAGGTTAGTAGGAGATGTTGGATCCTGATGAAATGGGTAATGAAGATTACAGTCTCCAGAGGTGTCAAATTAGAAATTTAAAGAACATGAAAATATATAGTTTTAGTATTATTTATTTTAAAATTTATAATTAAAAAATATTTTTTAATATTGTCCATAGTACACAGCCCTGTATTAGAATGGAAGGGTATGTCACATAGCTTTACACAAAGATTTGAGGTTGTAACTCTCACACTAAGCCTATTTGCCAATTCTACTGTGTACATATACAAAATAATAATTAATTAACAAATACAACATCAGCTGCTTTCAAGTTTTTAATGCTCTTTAAAATGCATTCAATAATTTTTTTCTTGTAGAGAACATACCATTTGTAAGGTTATGGTTACTGCTGTTTTAAATTTAGAGATGAGAAAAATAACAGGTAAAAATTATGACAAACTGACATACATAATCTATGTATTAGTCATGGTTCTCTAGAGGGACAGGACTAATAGAGTAGATTTATATATAAAATTGAGGTTATTAAGGAGTGTTGACTCACACGATTACCAGGTGAGGTCCCACAGTAGGTGGTCTGCAAGCTGAGGAGGAAGGAAGCCAGTCCGAGTCCCAAATCCTCAAAAGTGGGGAAACCTTCAGTCTGTGACTGAAGACCTGAGAGCCCCTGGCAAACCACTGGTGTAAGTTCAAGAGTCCAAAAGCTAAAAAAACTTGAATTCTGATGTTCAAGGACAGGAAGCATCTAGTACAGGGAAAGATGGAGGCCAGAATACTCAGCAAGTCTAGTCTTTCCAGGTTTTTCTGGCTGCTTTTATTTTGGCCACACTGGCAGCTCATTAGATTGTGCTCAACCAGACTGAGGTTGGATTTGCTTCTTCTCGTCCACTAACTCAAATATTAATCTCCTTTAGCAGCACCCTCACAGACATACCCAGGAACAATATTTTGCATCCTTTAATCCAATCAAGTTGACAGTTAATGTTGACCATCACAATCTATGACAATCTTTGTTCAATTAAAATTTACTTTGTTAAATTAATTATAAATTAGCTCTAGAAGACATAAAGAACATATTTTATTTATGTTGTTAAAATATTTCTAAAATAGCCTGGCTGAAAAGCTTTCTCATAGACATTCTTCTCCTCATCAATTTCCTTTATAGAATTATGTTTCACTTTCTCTTGTCCACAGAAATTATTTCAAAATAAAACTGAAAAAAATCTCTGTCTTTTTAGTTGAATGTGAACAAATTCATTTTAAAGAGATTTTAGAAGGACTGTTTATGAACTAAGATGCTGAGTAGCTTTCTGTCTTTTATTGAGATATTGTAGCAGAAAACCCTTGCCCATTGAATCTGTGTTGATTTACTCATTATTGTGGATTTATTCTAAAGTGTTTCACTAACACTTAGCAAACTTTAATTCTCAACTCAGTATATTCTGGGGGGAGTTACATAAGTTTAATCACTCTCATCTTCCTAGTTTGGAACATCTTTGAATTACATTCTTCCTTCTTTGTTAAGCATAATCAGATGAAATTCTGAGCATTCTTCAAACTATTACAAAGTATGTAAGATGAAACATTTCATTTTGATAAGGAAAACTACTCAATTCATTTCTTATTTTTCTTTGCACTTTTTGAAAATTAAGGACTGATATACTTAACTGTATGTTCTTAGTTGAAAGAAGAGAAAACGTTCTCAAAGGCAAAATGTATAGCCTTCATTGAGGCAAATATTTTTTGCAAGTTTAACAGCAAACAAATATTAAATGTTGCAAAAACCAAAGTACATTACTGATATATGCAAGTGAGAATGACATTGAAAATTTGGGATATTTATTCTTTTTTAATTTTTATTAGATTTTGAGATGGAGTCTCACTCTGTGCCCAGACTGGAGTGCAATGACAGGATCTTAATCTCAGCTTACTGCAACTTCGACCTCCTAGGCTCAAGTAATTGTCCTGCCTCAGCCTCCTGAGTAGCTGGGACCACAGGCATGCACCACGAAGCCATGCTAATTATTTTTGAAAGTTTAGTAGAGACAGGGTTTCACCATGTTAGTCAGGCTGGTCTCAAACTTCTGACCTCAAGTGATTTGCCCGCCTCAGCCTCCTAAAGTGCTGGGCTTACAAGCATAAGCCACCATGCATGAATGAAAATGTTGGATATTTCTAAGCCATGTTCAGCATGAAAATAAATGATAAATTTCTAGTGCCTAATTTATTTTCCTAAGATGCAGCATCTAAACCATGAAAAATACTCATTATGGCATGGGAGGTTTAAGTGGCAAACACAGTTTAATCTCAATACTGTTGTAACTTTTCTCAAGGGGGTTTTCAGGATTACCAATTACCTATACTTTTATTTACTCAAAGTTTTACTTTAAAATATATTTTAAAATAAATTTAAATTTTATTTTGAATTTTTTAACTTTGCAATTTATTTTTAACTGACAATACTTATCAATTTAAATATAGTACTATTTTGCAGTAAGATTAGACTTATTATTATATTTTGATTTTTTTACCATAAATAATTGACTTTAAAAAATGCAGTTAACTTTATATTTACATTTTTCAGCCAATAAAATGGAAATCAAATTTTGAAATAATAAGAATATTAGAATTTTATAAATGTTTATAGGCTAATAAGTTGACACACTTTAGATGTCAGGCTAATAGCAGCCTATAAATTTGAGACATGATTTACAGTATTATATAGCAAACTAAGTGGTATACACAGGTATGCAGTTCTAAATAATATTTTGTTATATTAAAGAAGTCTCTTAAAATGGCTTCTTTTCATTTGGAAAATATAGCCTTTATCTTATTCAACAGAATAATAAATTGTTAAACTTTATATCTAGAAGTGACATCACCCTTTATTTTGTTAATGGAGGAACTGAAATCAAGGAGTTCATCATTTATTTAATATTCTTCCTAGATTATGTAGTACTGTGAGATATTAATGTAGAGATTTAATTGCCATTTGATTATGATGTTACTTTTATTATAAGCAGAGATAAAGCAGATCATATTCACCTGCATAAATATCTAATTTTGTAGTAGCTTCTTTTAACCTAGTAAATTATAATAAATGATCTATTCAAGTACTCTATAAAGAGTAGATAATGTTTTTCTTTATCTCCTTTTATTTTAGAAAATATGCTATTCAATAATTTATATATTTCCTGTGAAGCATTGACGTATTGGCTAATTCATTCAATTAACATAGTTGATTATGAACCCTAAAGTAAAACATTTCAAACTATTGTGGCATGTTAATTACTAATATGAAACCCCCTACGAACAGTATATATTTCTTTATAAACTAATTATCCTTTATGAAGTACATTTTGTATTTTTTAAATAACAGCACAAGTGAGTGTCTGACCTTTCATAGAAACGATTGAAACTACCTAACAATGCTCTGGATACCGAGTCTTTGATGGTTCTTGAAAAAATCTTTCTTTCATTTAAAATTTATTTGTCTCCTTGGTCACATCCTGTAAACTTTCTTAGAATGAAAACCACAAAATGTCATCTTTAATTGATTGTTAACCATTCTTGAATTCATTTAATAGTTCCAAATCTGCATTTCTCCTATATTCTGTGCTTTCTTATATAACTGGTTTGATTATTGTGAATAAACAATAGTGATAGTACACTCAATTATTGTTGATGCATCCAAAGAAGCATCATCTGGGTGATTCATCACTCCTAGTTAAAAATACTGGATGATCTACAAACACGTGAAAATGATAAGTGAATAAATGTATCATTAAACAATCAAAATGCCACATGGTGATAAAACTTCTCACCATGAATGATTTAGCAAAAAGTATATTTGGATATATATCAGAAAATAATCAAAATATTTTAATTACTTAATTTAATTATTAATTTAAGTAATTAGCCATATGGGAACAACCTTTAACTTTTATCATATAATTTTAGGAGTATAAATACTTCATTTTATAAAAAAGCAAAAACAGCCAAAAAAACTTGAAAAATAGGATATATTATGATATCAATGGCAATGGATGATAATGAAACCAAATTTGCTTATATTATACATACATTATTGTTCCATGAATTGAAATTTATTTGGGGTCTGATAATACAGTGTAATATTCTATAATTGACATTATAATGTACATGTAGAAATAAATTTCAGAATAATTAGAAAATATACAATAGATTAATACAGCATATATTACTCTAATATAAACTGTAATGAAATAATTGTTTCTTTCAACCACATTTAATTTTTATTTTTCCTCTAAAATGTTTACAAGCAAGCATCTCAACATTCTTTATACCGTATTATACTGGTAAAAAGTCTTTCTTAAATCATTTGGATAAAATTAACATTCAGGAATTATGCTAAGCAAGTTTTTTAATTAAATATTAGCAGTCAATGATTTTGTTCATCATAAGAACAGTGTCAGATAAGCGCTTTGCAGACTCAATCATTCGTTGCCACTAAAAACAATACTTAAATAGCATTTAATGAAAAACTGTGTCTCTGTTTTATATAATCGCTCATAGTACTTGAAAAATATGGTGTCCTTATCCACATGATCCTATGTACATAGGAGCAGTCCTTCAATGGCACCAAAGGGTCATGCTTCCATTACTTAAGCCTTTTAAATCACAACCACCTAATCATTTCTCCAGATTCAAGGTGTGTGTTTTTAAGGGTGTTTCTGGCTGAGAATTCTGCCTTCACGGTAATAATTATTATCACTTGTATCTCATCTATTATGAACATCTCTTAGCATCTTTTTGACTTATACCTACTTGAATGTAGAACTTAAAATCCTTTTTGTATTCTCCCACATAGGCTAAAAACAATGAGTAGAGAATAGCATTAGCTGATATCAAGCATTAAGTATCCGCACCCTAAAACACTCAAGTCAATCAAATGTGTATTTTTTCCCCATTGACTGCCTCAGAGCGACAGTAAAAGTATTCCTGCCACATTATTTTGCACAGCAATGGAGCTAATTCGATTAACTACCTCCAAATTCGGGTTACAGAATTATCCGATCCTGTACCGAGTCATAAATAGCTCTGTTAAAAGAGGAGGCACCCCTAGGTGCCACGTACTGTCTTGCAAAATCACTAATAATTCTTTTTTCTTCTTAACATGGTCTTCTGTTTCTCTTGGGGAATCAACAGTTTCTGCGTGTGTGATTTTGCATTAAGATATGATTTAAAGTAGGGAATATAGGGTCCTTGCTCAGTGTGTCAATTGTCTTTCATTTCTTCCTAGATACACTACACAACTTTTCTTTCTCCTAAAGAAGTGAGAGCCTTATGTTCCCACTGGAGAACTGTTTCTGTCTACAGAGGGATGCACAGATAAAAAGAGAGTTGTTTGCCTTTTCTCTTCGCCATCATCACCTCACTTAGAGTATACATATGTATGTATGCATAACACTGTCACAGAATCCTGAGAGTGTCACTTTGCCAGCCAGAAACCTTTGTGGCCAGTAGCACCTATGCTGGAGTTTTACTCACATCTGCTGGGCTGATTCTGTCCATTCAGCCTGACAGGCTGAAGTCAGCTTGAGCTATTGGTCTGGATCCCACACTGTCAAAGATGAGGCAGGCGTGGAGCAGTGAGAGGTGTGTGAGTGAGCAAGTATGGGGTCTGACCACTGCGCACAGCTAGGCGCACCAGCTGTCGTGGGAAGAGTAACTCCAGGCGCCAGCTCCATGAGAGACTGTGGCTGGATCAGGTGTACTGCAAGCGGCTTCCAGTGTGGGCACCAGGGAACACTGTGGTGCCCCAAAACTCAGAGATGCCAGGAACTGCAGAGCCCTAAAGAAGGCGTTAGAGCATATCATAGCCCAGCACTGGGGAGCCCCAAGGTCTGGACCTCCAGAAGGGCCACAGCTCTTCCCACTTTCTCACTGCTGGCAGCATGGCAAGTACGGGAGCATGTTTCGGCCTGTTTGTGTTACAGCTCTTTCAGTTCTGCTTCCCCACTCCAGCCTATGGTTCCTGGGCTGGCAGGGCCCCACCGCTGCTTCCACTGTGTGGCACAGTCGCTCAGTGCTGGTGGAGGGTGGGCGAGCTATCGTGTTACAGCATCTCTGGTTTGGGGGATTCTCAGGTCTGGACCCCCAGAAGGATTGCCACTCTTCACTTTCACAGCCAGGGAGTGTGTCACCACCTGCAGTGCAGCAAGCCGACCAGGAATGTGTTACAGCTCCTTTCACTCCTGCCATTTTGAGGGTGCCAAGTTCTCGTCCTGTATCCAGGAAGAATGAGGTTCTGTGGATAAGTAGAGGGTGAACAAGATGGATAGGAGCTTTATTGATTGACATAACCACTCTCAGGAGACCTGAAGCGAGTAGCTTCTTTTGACAGGCAGGTTGTCCCCAAGAGTCTATGAGTCTTGCTGAGTCTAGAGCTTTTATAGGCTCAGAGGGTGGAAATGTGTGCTGACTGATTGGCCCATGAGAGGCCATGGACAGACCTGGAAAAGACACCTTAAGTTGTTGCTCTGGGTCACAGACTCTAATAGGAACTGGCAGCCCAGCTGCCAGGCTTCAAGTGACCCCTGGCTTGAATGTGATGCTTCACAGGAGACCTGCCCCTTCACAGTTAGGAACCTATCTGCCTCCTGCCACCATCAACAATTTGTCCATGGTACCCAGGCTGTGCCAAAGGGGCACCTGCAGGCCTGTGCCAAGCTACTCTCAGATCCCCCCAACCTCTATCCTATGCTTATTGTTACTCAAAGTCCAGAGGAGATCAAGGTAGAAGTGGGCTAGCATGTCAATACCATCCCAAGTGCATGCACACCCAGCTGGGTTACCAAAATGCCCAGGTTCAGCCACGACTTTACTGTGAAGTGGAGAGGGTGCTGGGAGTAGAGAAAGGTCAGGGAGTGGGAGCAGGCACTTCTTAACTGGAGGGGCAGAAGGCTTTCTGGACCCTTGAGAGTGCAGAGAGTCCCATATGCAGTACTATGGCTAAGTGGCTGCAGCTGCACCTGGGAACATGGGGCTTCTGCCACGCCAACTTGGTAGTGCACAGGACTCCCACCTTTTTCCAGCCCATACCAGCTTTGCAGAGTGTGCAGCACAGCTTGTGTCCCTGCCGTGGCTGCTCCAGACAGGCCAATGCTGCCATCAATATTTATTGCAGTTGTGCAGTTATTATATAAATATGTGTGCATTATATTGTGTTGGACATTGGAAAGGTATAATTGAGAGAAAGAAGACTAGTGAGCCAGTTGTAATTTCAGTGTTCACAAAATTTTTCTAAAGCTACACTCTATGCATCAATTTTGGGATGCTAATTTGATCTAGATTGTAATTGTTTGGCAAATGACTTTTAAACATTTCTCTTCTGTCACCTAAATGGCTTCTGATGAATAGCAATTTGCCTAGGGAATTAAGAGGAATAGTTTTTTTGGACTGAGATTTATTATTAGCCATAATTTTTAAGTGATGGAAAGAGGCAGTTGGGTATGAGTGAAGTATTAATGTCCTTTTGTATAAACCTATCGATTACAAATGATAAATATGTAGATGAGCTATTTAATTTTCTAATGTTAACTGCTCCACTACATTGATTCTAGCCAGTATAATTTTACTTTATTATTATTTATAAATACTATGCATAAAACAAAAGTTAATTTTAAAGGTATCATTTGTTGAGTTTTGTCAGTCATTATATAGAATATTTCCATAGACTGGTGGCATCTTTCCCTTCTCTAGAGATTTGTGGAACTTTGAACTTCAGGGAGATGATTTAGAGTATCTGGCAGAAAAAATTTCAAAGTAGCAAAGCATTCATGGAGTGACTTGGGTGCTGTTAAAAACATTCAGTTTTAAAAGGGAAACAGAACGTAAAAGTTCAAAAAATTTGCAGCTTGATGATAAGACAGAAAAGAAAAACACATTTTTCTAAGGAGAAATTCAATTCTGCTGCAGAAATTTGTATGAGTAACGAGGAGCCAAATGTTAATTGACAAGACAATATAGAAAATGTCTCCAGGCCATGTCAGGGACCTTGTGGCAGCCCCTCCCATCACAAGCCTAGAGGCCTAGGAGGAAAAAAATGGTTTTGTGGGCAGGCCCAGGGCCCTTCTACTCTGAGCAGCCTAAGGACTTGGTGCTCTGCATCCCTAAGAGCTTGGGTCATGGCTTCAGAGGATACAAGCCCCAAACCTTGCAGCTTCCATGTAGTTTTAAGCCTGCAGTTGCACAGAAGTCAAGAAGTGAGGTTTGGGAACCTCTGCCTAGATTTCAGAAGATGTATGGCAATGTCTGGATGTCCAGGCAGAAGTTTGCTGCAGGGTTGGGGCTGTCATGGAAAACATCTGCTAGGACAGCATGGAAGGGAAATGTGGGATTGAAGCTCCCACACAGAGTCCCCACTGGGAGTCTGATAGAATCAGTAGCATAACAGTTAAAGTTAACTCCAGAAGACTATGTGCCATCCAGATATTTTCAGGTGCTGGTTGAGGTTACCTATATGCTTAAAAATCTATTATTTACTGTGTTTCATTTATTTAAACTCAAAAGACATTTTAGCTGTAGCTAAGGTGTTGACTTCAAGGAATTTACTACATATACAGCACCATCTCTCACATGATGTATAAAAAACAAATGCAATTTTCTTCTAATATGTAGGCTAACTAGGCTTGATAAATGTTAGTGAGGATATACATACTCCTTTGTAACAGATTTCCTAATAATCTGTGCTTCTTCCATTATCAATCAGTAGTGATAATTATTTTTATTGTAAAATTACTTTCATAACTATGTTGGACTTAATATTTAGCATTAGGTAATGCATAATATCTTTGTTTTCAAGATTTGCATAAAATTACTGTTATTTTGATATAATGTATAACTCCATAGAGGACTGGCCCAAATACACGCATTTGGACACTTGGCATCAGTTGATCCTGTCCTTCTAATTTAGACTAGAAGGGAAGAAGAAGGAAGAGAAATCGAAGACAGAGGACATGATGTGAGAGAGCTACTGATGCTCTTGTTTTCAGTGTATCATTGAAACTCTGTAAAACCCTTTATGCATATTATTTTAACTTACTATTGTCCTATGGAATTGAGTTCTTCCCTTTGATTCTTACGAGAAAATGTAATCCTTCAGAAGGTAAACCTCTTTCTGATATCATACTGAAGTTGCATGCTAACATCTTGCTGAAGGAACAGAAAGTTAATATTGATGGATTTTGAGAAACATACTGTGCTAAAATTGATACTACTTTAAACTACTGTGACTAATTCAAATTTTCTAAAAAATAAAATTAAGAAATTAAACCAATATATTTTATTCTAATGGAGTAGAATGGATTTGAATCTCAATTTCAAAATATTTATGTACATTACCTAAGAAAAAGTATAATTTATATTTAAGATAATAATATTAAATTATGTGGGTTATTTAAAGTTTAAAGCACAATGTTTAGCTCTCAAAAATATTTTGTTAGCTTGAATACTGTATATTAATTGTATCATGTAGCTTAAAATATTATGGGAAAATTATCTTTGAAGATATTGTTCTCTGTCCTACAGAGCATCAGCAAGTGATAAATTGCAGTTTAATAGAGGGACTGTCAAACTAAAATTGCAATTCTGTCAAATATTTGTTTTGCTTATTTCTCAGTTAACATACAATTTATTGAACTTAATTTCGTAGGCATCCCCAATGCACTGTTAATTAAGATCACATGCTTTGAAACTTTAGGATCAGATGGTGCGCTTTAGTGTTTTAAAATATACAATGCAAAATTAGGTCAATGTGTATTATAAGAAACAATATCAAATAAATATATGAAATCCAGGTCTTGGTAGATAGATGAAAAGTATCCAAGTTTATATAGGAGGTGATTATACAAGGAGTGTAGAGCAGCAGGTATAAAACTTGGGGATTAGCCTTGAATTCTGCCTTTTACAACTCTCTACTTAACCATAAGTGGGAGGCAACTTTTAAGATTTTGGAGGTTTTACACAATAAAACTTTACTCAGACAAATATCCTGAAGCATTTCCCTAATGTTTTCTTCTAGTAGTTTCATAGTTTCCAGTCTCTGATTTAAGTCTTTAATCCTAGAGCCACATTTCTTGCTAATTCTGATCGAAATTCCCTGAGTTTTATTTCTATAGCTGTAGTTCATGAACAAGGTTCACCACTATCACAACATAATAGAATGGTTTATTGAAAACAAAAGATTTATTTAAAAAAAAATAAGAAGAAAAGGAAATCATTTTCAAGACCCATACACTCATACACTTTGGCCAACACAATTTCATATAAATGAGTCAATAAATACATGTTGAGAGAACACTTTGTGCTAGGTAATGAATGTGTTATAGAGACTATATGTATATTTTAAAATATGAAATAAAATGTTTTCATATTTAAAATATACATATACTCTCTAATCTTTGATATTATTAGTTCACTGAACAAGCAACTTACTCACTGAGAAATTTTTAAGGATGTAAACTTTAGCTAAGCAGCTAACCTGAACTGCATCAAGACAGGTTTTCTTTTGGAGAAAAAAGAAAATAATGTGAAATACAGTAATAATTAATCAAGTAAAGAGCCAGGCAAAAAAATCTTCCCATGAGAAGTATCAGAAACAAAAAAATAAAGATAATATTTTTTTCTAGGAAAGAAAAATGTTCAGTATATTTGACTGTGGCTTGAAAAAAAAAGGCTATAATAAGAAAACGAAGCTAGAAAAGAAAAAATGGCCAAGTAATAGTAAAACACAAAAGTAAATTTAATGGTTTAATGTTATTTTACTAACACACTAAATGGCTACAGGTGTTTTAATTAAAGCACATAACAGGATCAGAAATGTGATTTAGAAAGCTTTCCCTTATGAAAGAAAAAGTACTTTGGAGGAGGCTAGGCATGAATCATAAAGATTGCTAAATGTGAGTAGACCAGGTTAGAAGCTGTAGAGTGGCAGAGACTAGTAATCCACCTAGGATGATTGATTGTGTACTTAAATAAATGTTGAATGCTTATCATAGGCATGAACTCTCAGAATTCACTAATGTAAACATCAGTCTGTGATCCCTGGAAAAAGAGAGATAGTCATCATAATAAGTAAATATATTATCTGTTAGGAGATGGTGGTAAACACTAGTAAGAAAAGCAAACACAGAGCTGTGGTCAGGACCATCAGGATTATTGTGGACAGGTTTGAATGTAAAATGTAAGTAAAGTAGTCAGGACTTCTGCTTCTGTAATGGTGGGATAGAAGCAAGATGGCTTTATTCCTTTTCAGCACAGAGACACAAAAACAACAGCATTGAGATTACCACCAGCAATGTTCAAGAACTCGAATATGAACATGAGACAGTTGCTGGGGCCAGAGAAAAGTAAAAAATAAAAACTTCAAGCAGATAATAAGAGAATCGGGTGTTCATATTTGCAATACCCTCTTCTTTTTCTTCCTGGCATAAAGTACATAGAAAATATTCCTCCAATTCATAGTCTACATTGGCAAAAGTGAGATCAGGGTGAACAACTAGCTTCTCCACAATCTTGAGTTCTTTCACAGGAGGTGTGTTTCTGCCTTAACCAACAGGAAGCATCATAAGTGCCAGAAGGGAGAAATACCTCTGAGAACAACCAGAGAGGAAGGGTGGATGTGGGACTACCATCCCCAACCGTGGAAACTCTGCTCTGTAACTTAGCCAAAGGAGATACAAAATTAGAATGTCTATTCAGTAGTTCCATGCCCTAGGCAGTTCACTCCACAGGTACCCTGTGCACAAACACCTAATCAGCCTTCCCACACTGCCAAGATTTCCCACTGGAATGTGCCCTATTCAAGGAAAGAAATACTCTGATCCACTACTAGAACCAATGTTTTTTTTGTTTGTTTTGTTTTTTTCTTTTAAGATTACAGTGTTTAATGTCAGGTTACATTTCTACAGCTAGCAGGATAACAGATGAGTTAATGGGACTCAGACTACATCCAGGGGAATGTTTATTGGGTGATCCCAATGACACCACAAGCCAAACGACTTCCAGCGTTTCCTGTCTTTGTACTTTCTTCATTTCCACCTTTGCCCAAGTCATCTGCTTTTTCATGGACCACCAACGTGCGGCCAATGATGGAATGGTCTCCTGAGAGTGAGATCCCAGTGTCTTCAATTGACACATTGGCCACACCGTCTTTACCAGCAGTCACATTGCCCAGGTCTCCAACATGCCTCTCTTCATCCTCTGGCCCACCATGTTTTCTGGATAGAGGATTAAAGTGAGGACCTGCACTGGTACAGCCTTGTGTATTATCTCCAAACTGATGAATGTGGAATCCATGCAGGCCTTCAGCCAATCCTTCAATGCTTCCCCACACCTTAACTGGTCCATTACTTTCCTTCTGCTCGAAATTGATGGTGCCCTGCACTGGGCCGTCGCCCTTCAACACGCACCATTTAGAGACAAAAAATAAAAAATAAAAATAAAAATAAAATAAAATAAATTTTTTTTACAAAAGCAACAACATAGCTGTAAAGTAAATCTAAAAAGTATATTCAATAAAAGCTAAAATAAGCCAGACAGAGAATGCCAGAAAAAAAATTTAATATTTCAATGCAACAAGAGCAAACAGGAATCATCATCTCCCCAAATCATCAAAACAAGAAAGCAGTGGCAGATTCCAACATGATGGCAGTATGTGAATTCTTAGACCAATAATTTAAAAGTGTAATTTTATAGAAACTCACTGATCTTCATGATAACACAGCAAAGCAATTTAGAAATGTATTAGAGAACTATAGCAAAGAGATTGTTAACAGACAAAATCAAACAGAAATTTTGAAACTGACAAATACATTTGTTGAACTAAAAATTTCACTAGAGGCTTTTAATAGCTGAGTGGATCAAATAGACAACTTAGCTCAAAGAGAAGCTATTTGAAAATATACAGTCGTGGATTTAAAGTGTAAAATTACTTTTTTAGGTTTTTTTTTGCTCTTTTTTTATGATCTAAGATAAGTTGTCATCTCTTTAAAATACCATTATATCTATAAAATGTTTTTCATAAGCCTTATAGTAACCACAATGTAAAATCGTATAGCAGATTCAGTAAAAATAACAAGGAGCAAATTAGAATATACTGGTAAAGAAAATCACTTAACCACAATGGAAGATGGTATCAAAGGAAGAAAAGAAGAGAGGAATTATAAAACAACCAAAAAGAAGGCAATAAAGTGGCAGGAGTAAGTTTTTATTTATCAATAAAAACACAATGTAATTAAACACTATTCTCTAATTAAAAGGCCTAGGGTAGTTTAACAGATAAAAAGCAAGAAACTCACTAGAGCTGTAAAGACACACATAGATTGAAAGTAAACAGGTGAGAAAAAGTATTCAGTTAAACTGGAAACCAACTCATTTAGAGGAAATCCACAAAGAAACAGCAATGTTAAACTACACATAGAACTAATAGGCATAACTAATGTTTAAAGAGCATTTCACATAACTGCTATAGAATCACATTCTTTTCCTGGACACATGGAACATTCTTCAGAATAGACTAAATGTTAGGCCAAACAAACAAGTTTGAACAAATTTTGAAAAGTAAAAATTATATCAAATATCTTTTCTGACCACAGTGGAATAAAACTAGAAATTGGTAATAAGAAGAACCTTGGAAATGTCACAAACACATAGAAATTAAGCAACATGCTCCTAAATGACCAATAGCTCAGTGAAGAAATTAAAAAGAAAATTTAAAAATGTCTTGAAACAAATGATAAGAGAAATACAACATACTGAAATTTATGGGATACAGCAAAAGCAATATTTGGAGGAAAGTTCATATCAATTAATTAAAGCAAAAAAAAAAAGTGAAAAAGCTTCAGATAAACAGCCTAATTAGTACCTCAAGGAACTAGAAAGGCAAGAAAAGATGAAACCCAAAATCAATTGAAGAAAATAACAATCAGAGGCCGGGTGCAGTGGCTCATGCCTGTAATCCCAGCACTTTGGGAGGCCAAGGCGGGTGGATCACGAGGTCAAGAGATTGAGACCATCCTGGCCAACATGGTGAAACTCTGTCTCTACTAAAAATACAAAAAATTAGCTGGGCATGGTGGCGCGTGCCTGTAATTCCAGCTACTCAGGAGGCTGAGGCAGGAGAATTGCCTGAACTCAAGAGGCGGAGGTTGCGGTGAGCCGAATCACGCCATTGCACTCCAGCCTGGGTAACAAGAGTAAAATTCTGTCTCAAAAAAAAAAAAAAAAAAAAAAATCAGAGCAGAAATAAATAAAACTAAGAATTTAAAAAAACTCAGAAAATCAATAAAACAAGTTTTTTTAAATAAAACAAACAAAATTAACAAGCTTATAGCTAGACTCACTAGGAAGAAAACAGAGAAGACCCAAATAAATAAAATCAGAAATGAAGGAGTATCAGTTGAAACAAGAGAAATATAAAGAATTATTAGTGACTGCTATGAACAACTATATGCCAATATATTAAAAAATGTAAAAGAAATGGGTACATTTCCGGACATATAAAACCTCCCAATACTGAACAATGAAGAAATAGAAAACCTCAGTAAACCAATAATGATTCAAGAGACTGAAGCCATAGTAAAATATCTCCCAGCAAATAGCAGCCCAGGACATCATGACTTCACTGTTACATTCTACCTAACGTTTAATGAACTAATACAATTTCTACTTAACTTCTTCAAAAACATTGAAAAGGAGGGAAAAAGGGAATACTTCCAGACTCATTCTATGAGGCCAGTATTACCTTGATACCAAAACCAGACAAAGGGAACAACAGGAAAGGAAAACTTTAGGCCAATATCACTGATGAACACAGATTCAAAAATTATTAACAACATAGTAGCAAACCAAATTCAACAATACACACACAAAAATGATTCATCATTATCAAGTGGGGTTCATGTCAAGAATGCAAACAGTTCAACATACGCCAATCAATAAATGTGATACATCATATTAACAGAAGAAAGAACAAAAACATCTCAATAGAAACATAAAGACATTCAATAAAATTCAACATCACCTTAAGATAAAAACCTTAATCCATATAGGAATACAATTAACATACCTCAAAATAATAAATGCTATGTTTGACCAATCCAGACGCAATAGTATACTGAATGGGGAAAAAAGTGAAGGCCTTTCCTCTAAGATCAGAAACAAAGCAAGGAGGCCCACTTTTTTCTTTTTTTTTTTTTTTTTTTTGAGACTGAGTTTCACTCTTGTTACCCAGGCTGGAGTGCAATGGCGCGATCTCAGCTCACCGCAACCTCCGCCTCCTGGATTCAGGCAATTCTCCTGCCTCAGCCTCCTGAGTAGCTGGGATTACAGGCATGTGCCACAATGCCCAGCTAAGTTTTTGTATTTTTAGTAGAGACGGGGTTTCACCATGTTGACCAGGATGGTCTCGATCTCTCGACCTCGTGATCCACCCGCCTCGGCCTCCCAAAGTGCTGGGATTACAGGCTTGAGCCACCGCGCCCGGCGAGGCCCACTTTTGCTACTTGTATTCAACATAGTACTAGAATTCTTGGCCAGAGCAATCAGGCAAGAGAAAGAAAGAAAGAAAGAGCATTCTACCTGGAAATAAAGAAGTCAAATTAGCCCCATTAGCAAACTACATGATTTTAAACTTAGAAAAACCAAGCGACTCACCAAAAAACTGATAGAACTAATAAACAAATCAATAAAGTTGCAGGATACAAAATCAACATAAAAATATTTGTAGCATTTATATACACCAGGAGCAATCTAAAAATAAATTAAGAAAGTAATCCCACTTACAATAGATATGAATATAAAACACCTAGCTATCAATTTACCCAAATAGGTACAAAATCTATACAAAGAAAAACTATATGACACTGATGAAAAAAATTGAAGAGGACACAAGAAAATGATGTTATTCCATGTTGATGGATTAGAAGAACTAATATTGCTAAAAGGACAATACTACCCAATGCAATTTACAGATTCAATGTAATCTCTATCAGCATACCAATGACATTATTCACAGAAATAGAGAAAAATCCCAATATTTATATGGAGCCATAAAGGACCCTGAATAGTCAAGGCAATCCTGAGCAAAAAGATCAAAGCTAGAGGCATCACACTACCTGATCTCAAAATATACTACAATGATGGGGTGACCAAGTCAGCATGGTACTGGCATGAAAACAGACACAAAGAGCAATTGAACACAATAGTGAACACAGATATCAATTCATACATTTACAGCCAACTCATCTTGCATAAAGGAACAAAAACCGTACAATAGGGAAAGAAAAGTCACATCAATAAAGGATGCTGAGAAAGTTCGAAAACTAAATACGGAGGAATAAAACTAGAACCCTACCTTTTACTATACAATAAAATAAAAATGAATTAAATACTTATATCTAAGACAGGAAACTGTAAAGCTACTTGAAGAAAACACTGGAAACACACTGCATGCAGGACATTAGTCTGGGCAAAGATTTTTCTGTGTAAGATCTTAACAGCACAGGCAACCAACGAAAAAGTAGACAGTTCATATTACATCAAGCAATAGCCTTCTGCAAAGCAAATAGTCAGTAAAGGTAAGAGACAACACACAGAATGGGAGAAAATATTTGCAAACAATACATCTGACAAGGGATTAATAATCGGAATATATAGAGCATTCAAACAACTCAATAGCAAAAAAAATCCAATTATAAAATGAAAAAGGATATGAACAGACATTTCTCAAACGAAGATATAAAAATAGCCAACAGGTAGATGAGGAAATGCTCAACCTCATTAATCCTCAGAGAAGTACAAATCAAAATGACAATTTAATATTATCTCACCAGAGTTCAAATGGCTTTTGTCAAAAATACAGGCAATAACAGATGCTAACAAAAATGTAGACAAATGGGAACCACATATACTGTTGGTGGGAATGTAAATTAGTACAGTCACTATGGAGAAGAGTGTGCACATTTCTCAAAACCAAAAATAAAACTACTATATGATTCAGCAGTTCCACTACTGGATATATATTCGAAAGAAAGGAAATAAATATATCAAAGCTATATCTGCACTCTAATTTTTATTGCAGCATGTTCCCAACAGCCAAAAGATGGAATCAACCTGTGTTCATCAGTAGGTGAATGGATAAATAAAATGTGGCATGTATATACAATGGAGTATTATCCAGGCACAAAAAGTAATGAAATGCTGTCATTAGCAGCAACAAAGATGAAACTGGAGGCTGTTGTGTTAAGTGAAATAAGCCAAGCACAGAAAGACAAACACCACATGCTTTTGCTTACATATGGGGCTAAAAAATGGATCTTATGAAGATACGTATATTGATGGTTATCAGAGCAAAGAGGAGGGGAATGGATGAAGAAAAAAATAGAAAGTAAATATGTTTATTACCACTCCGAAGGGTAGTCACTAATAAATAAATGTTATGCTTCATAATTATGATTTTTAAAAATTGTAGCATTTGAAATTTCTAAAATTCTTTGAGCAGGTAACTTATTTCTGTTTATTATAAGCTATTTGATTAATTTATTTTATCTTTTTTCCACAGTTATCAACTTTTGAAGTACTTTTTATGCCAAGGGGAAAAGAGCAATTGCTGATTAAGGATGTGGTGGATAATGCAGAGTCATTTTCAATTAAGGAAAGTGTAAAACCCCATGCCAGATGTTCTCTCTCTTTTCCTCTCTTTGTTGACGGTCATCTTTCCATTATCATAATATAATATTGTTTTGGGCCAGTGTAGCCCAAACTACACTTGAAAAGGATGTAGCCCTCCAAGAACAATATTTATCTTTCTGGTAGGTTTTGTTGTTATTGTTCTTGTTTTAATACTGTATGTGTGCTTATGCATATTAATCAGAGTCAGAAGCAGCTTGCTTTTGTTTTATATTTTAGCATTTACATATGGACAACATTGCACCAATATTCCAAAATGAATGGAGAAAAATGAGAAATATTAGGTGAGACACAGCAGGGTAAAAAAGTAAGATTAAGATAGACAAGCAGAAGAATAAAAGAAAAAAGACAGAAGGCTAGGGGAAAATAAATCACAAAGATGAAGCACTTAAGAATGGAACACACACACACAAAACCTGGCAAATGACGGTTAAGTCAGGCTTCAAACCTATCAGGGTTTCTGGCAAGGGCACATTGTCAATTCTTATATGAGTGACAAATTATCTTCATAGTGTTCCTAAAACTGCCATATCTCTCATTTAACCGATTTCCACAGAGACTGAACAAGCTATTGAGTCTCTTTCTAAATTAGCTGTAAAATAGAGATTGCTAACTTGCAATAGAATTCATACAATTATTTTCTTTGGATATTAGGAAATCATAAATTACCATATAAATTGCTTCAGATTTTAAAGTGTATTTTAATAGTTTCATGTCACTTATACGTCAGTGAAAAAGAAAGTTGATTCGTATTTTAAAATGTAATAGACTTTTAAAAGGTATGAGCATGATAGATATTTAATTAAATAGAAAGATGTAGGCATCATTTAAAATGAGTACCTCTGATTGCTTATTATTTATAAAATCTCAAGACACATTCCAGACTTTTGTTCATATGTAAGGCAACTTTGTACTCTCGCAACACATAAGACTAATTTATTTAATCTCACTCTCTGCATATTGTTTATACTAGCTTTGGATATAACTGGATCAAATTAGTTTTGGTAAACTGGACAATTCTCAATTTTTTTTCATATCCTTTGCGTTTTTCTAGTAAATATAGATTTCTCTCTGCTTCAGCTAAACCACAATGGTATTACCTTTGCCTAAGCAGTCAGATACATTTTTCATAATCTACAATTATTATTTTTTCACATCATTAATCTTGCCAGGGCTATATTTACCTCATTATTGCTCATGTTTTTTATCGAATTCACTCTTTTGCAACAGTTTCATAGCACAACTGTGCATTCATCTGTACTTTTCTAAAGTATAACAATAAAATATCTTAGATTAATTTTACAAATATATAAAATATTTTTTACATATCTATGTTTTTTCAGAATTTTAGCCATTATTAATACAAAGGCTGTGAATATTTGTATAAAGCATTTCAAAAATAATTTCTCACGTTAATAGTTCCTAGTACTCAGGAGTGAAAGGGGTGAAACTTAGGAGATGCAAATTTGTAACATTGTTTCCAGCTGCTAAACAGTTTTCTAAAGATGTTATACCATTCTACAACTAATATCTGAGGGTTCCAGTTGCTTCTCATTTTATCCAGCACTAGACATTTTAAACATTTTGGCCTATGAACAGTGAACTTTTCCCAGCTGTAATTCATATGTTCCTAATAAGTAGGGATACTTATATGTCCCTCATGTACGACCGTTCTATGATCTGAATGTATAGCCTTCAAATTTCAGATGCGGAAACTCAGTGGCTAAGGTGATGGTATTATGAGGTATGGCCTTTAAGAAGTGATTAGGCCATGAGGGCTCCTCTCTTACAAATGGGATTAAGATCCTTAGACACCAGGCCTCCTGAAGCATTCTGATCACGTGGGATTCCAATTAACACTATCAGCCCACAGCACTTCACCCCTTCAAAGGATATGGCAACTAGGCATCATCTTAGAAGCAGAGAGAAACCCACAGCAGAAAACAAACCTGCTGACGCCTTGACCTTGGACTTCTCAGTTTTCAGAACTATGTGAAAAAAAAAAATCTGTTCTTTATAAATTAGCCATTTTTAGTTAATTTGTTATGGCAATACAAATGGACTAAGACAAACTTGCAAATGCACAGCTTAATTGCTGACATGCCTATTCGACTGTCTACCTTTTTTCAAATTAGACTATTGATGTTTCTTTTGCTGATTTATAGAATTTTTTGTAAGTTCTTGGTAGATATTCTAAGTTCCTTAGAGGAGCACAGTGTAGATTTTGATAAAATTTTACCTATTTTAAAAAATAATCTGTGATCTCTGTCTTAATTTAAAATACTGGGCCATTTTAATGTTTTTAAAACATTCTACTACATTTTTCTCTGTAAGTCTAATAGTTTTAGTTTTTATATTTAGATCTATGTTTCTTCTCCAATTGAAGTTTTCCCCTATGTTGTAAACATAGGTTTATTTTTTCCCCCATATGAATATCATTTTGTTTCTCCACCATATTTTGAAATGATAGTCAATTTCCAGTTGTAATGAATAGCACTTTTTTTAAAAATCAGATAACAATATATGTTTGGACCTATTTCTAGTCTGCCTATTCTGTCTTATTGTCTTGGTTAGCATCACTTTATATTAATTTTGAAATTGTATGATGTACCTTCACCAACCTTGCTCATCAATTTAAAACATGATTCTACTCATTTAGGCATTTTGCATTCTAACTACATTTTAGAAATATCTCATCAAATGCTATGAATAAAAGTGCTGAGATTGTATTAGAATAAATGATACCAAGTTTTCCAATCAATGAACATAGTATATCTTTTTCTTTAGGTCCTTAATTCCTATTAACAAAGTTTACATATGTTTTTAAGATTTATTTTTAATTATGCAGCTATTTTTATACAAATTGCTAAAGATTAAGTGTGAGAGAGTGTGAAACTATAGAACCTCTAGAATCTGCTAATGTAACAGCAGTTCGCATACAATCAGAGGTTCTTCTCCACCTTAAGGGAAACATACTCCAAGAAGAAAATAGGGAAAGGCAGTTGTATTATTTGGGATTTTCTAGAGGGACAGAACTAATGGGATACATGCGTACGTGAAAGAGAGTTTATTAAGGAGAATTTATTGACATTATTGTCACTCACTTCCTTGCTCCTCAGCTTGCAGCTTGTCTATCCTGGGAAAAGTCCCAACCTGGGTATATCCTGGGTAAAGTCCCAGGTTAGACCATCTGCAAGTTTAGAAGCAAGGAAGCCAGTGGTGGATTAGTCTGAGTTCCAAAACCTCAAAAGCAGGGAAGCAGACAGTGCAACCTTCAGTCTGTTGCTAAAGGCCCAAGAGCCCCTGGCAAACTACTGGTGTAAGTCTAAGAGTCCAAAAGCTGAAAAACTTGGAGTCTGATGTCCCAGGACAGAAGCATCCAGCACAGGAGAAAGATAAAGGCTAGAAGATTCAGCAAGTCTGCTTTATTCTAGTGGCTCTGGCAGTTAATTAGATGGTGAGCACCCACACTGAGGGTGGGTCTGCCTCTCCCAGTCCACTGACTCAAGTGTTAATCTCCTTTGTCAACACTCTCACAGATACACTCAGGAACAATATTTTGTATCCTTCAATCCAATCAAATTGACACTCAGTATTAACCATCACAACAGGATGGTTAATGATACAGCTATCATTAAAACTAACATGATACAGGTATCCTTTGTACAACCAGAAGCACACTAATCCTTAATCCAAATGCTATTATATAAAGTTAACAGCACTTAAATGCTTGTGTGAAGCCAATAAATCTTATGTCACATTATAGAGAAAAAAGAAAGGAAATAAAGTTTTGGTTTTTTTTCATACGAATGTCTACATGCACAAACATGTTCTTAACAAAATAAGGAGGAAATACTCATGGCAATTACAATCCTTGTTTCTGCAATTGGTCACATGGTAGTAGCTGATTAATTATATTCTTCTACTACCCATTCTGTATTCCCTTTGCCTTCAGCAAGTGCCTCAATGGTGTTTTACCTGGTTGGATTACCCAAATCTTCATTTCTGAAGGGTCTGGGCCATTTATAGTCCTTTGTGGATTGGGTTGTTATAGTTTCCCACTGGCCTTAATCACAGGGCATGGTGATACTAAGAGATGCCCTAAGGTATCTCCTGTATTCTGCACATACCCACCCTTAACCCGTTATGGAGTGGTAGACTGATTTCATCTTGATAGTCTGTCAGTCACCCCAGCCAGCACCGTAACTCCCTTCTTAGCCTGCTGACTTAGAGGTAGAAGGAGCCCAAAGTGGCCAGGTGGCGATCTTAACTTTCAGTTTAATAGAATCATTATTGTGTCTCCTTGTGGCAGCTATTTTCCCCTCTGGAACTAAGACCTCTAGGCAAGCAGAACATAATGTCATGGGACCAGAAGGATGCTGAAAAATCTCCCTTAGTTTTGCAGACTTGGAGAAACCTCTCAGACTCTGCTGAAATAAAATCATAAATTACTGTCCAAAACCCCTTCCTTGTAGAAAAAAGAGTTTAAAACACTTGGAAAAAGGAGTGGGAAAGGAAATAAACTATGTTACTCCATTGCACAAATTAAGATAAATTGTGGTTGAGAATGTTAAAAAAGATTCTTAAACATATCTTTTATCATTTGGAAATCCCAGAAACATTTCTGGACCTAGGATATTATGCCAATATCAGTACAATACTTTTACATTTTTGGAAAGAGACAGGTAATGCTCATCCAAATAAAATGCAGCAAAAATATAGATAACTTGGGGAGGAAAATACAAATGTGTAGGAAACCAGCCTCCACATTACCCGTGGGTACTCCGAGTTCAGTGGTGACAAAAGAATGAGAAACAGACAGATTAAGAGCGCAAAGAGTGGGACCAGCGGGCCACAATTATTACTCTTGATTACCTGAGCTTATTACTTATTACCTGAGTTTAGGTTCACCACAGTATTTATTAGTTACAATCACTTTGATCTATAGGGTAGGGGTGGAGTGACAGTGGAGAGAGGGTGACGTGATGGTGGGGTGAATCAGGGAGCCGGGACTGAATCAGTGAGCTGGAACTGGTGTGTCATTCTAGACTGATAACAGTGGTGGTTTGGGAGTTTCATAAAAATAAGAACTTGTGGTTATCTTTAGCCTATTATCTATGTGCAGCTGGTGGAACACGGGCCTTACAAGGAGCCTACAAGTCTGGCTACATCATAGTGCTATGAAGGGGTTTGACGTCCTTGAGCACAATGTTTATGGTAACAGAGCCTGGGTCACCCTGCACCGGAACATGAGGCATGGAGAAGTTTGCGTCCCCAGAGGCCTTGCACAGTTTGCCGTGGTTTGTTGTTCCTGTTTATATGTTACTCATAACCAATTTGTGTAGGCACTCTGTAAGTTCTTTATCCTTTGCTGCTTCCCCCAACATAAATGTTATACTGACAGAAATATTTAGATATTATATATCTGAAACTTGTAACAAGAATATGGAAAATATTCTTAGAACTTAGTCCAATTAAATTAGTCCAATTAAATCTTAGTTCAATTAAAATTAGCAAAAAGTAGATGTTGTACAAAAAAAAGTCATACAAAGGACCATTAAGCATATAAAGATTGTTAATATCATTAGTCATTAGAGGAATGCAAATTAAAATCATCAGATACCACTCCACGTTTACTTGAATGGTTAAAATTAAAGGTCAAATAATAAAAATGCTGATGAAGATGTGGAGTAAATGAACTCTTAAAATATGGCACAGGCGATGCAAAATGGTACTATTTATAAAACGGTTTTGCTGTGTCTTAAAGATTTAAATATATACTTATTATATGACTCAGCAGTCTCACTCTGGGAGTGAGATTTAACCCAAGAGAGATTAAACAAACACTGTACTTTTAGGTGTTTTGCATCTCAGTGCATTGTCTCCTCACACTGGAAACAACTCCATTTTTTTTTTTTTTTTTTTTTTTCAGCAGAGTTTTGCTCTTGTTGCCCAGGCTGGAGTGCAATGGCACGATCTTGGCTCACTGCAACCTCCACCTCCTGAGTTTAAGCGATTCTTCTGCCTCAGCCTCCCCAGTAGCTTGGATTACAGGCATGCACCACCACACCTGGCTAATTTTTTTTTTTTGTAATTGTAGTAGAGATGGGGTTTCTCCATGTTGGTTAGGCTGATCTAGAACTCCCAAACTCAGGCGATCCGCCCACCTTGGCCTCCCAAAGTGCCGGGATTACAGGTGTGAGCCACCACACCCAGCCAAATGTTCTTCATATTGTGGATAAACCAACTGATCCATCCTTACAATGAAATACTACTTACTAATAAAACTAACAAGATACTGTTTTATAGTAGATAAATATCAAATGTAATATACTAAGTAAAAGTAGCCAGGTGAAAATAGTCACATTGCAGGGGTTCGTTTGCTTTCTATGTTGGAAAAATATAAAACAGTATAGATAGAAAGCAGGCCAATATTTGCACAGTCTTATTTTATTTCTTTTCTGAACTTTGTGGAAAATAAATATTTTAGAAAATCCACCATTAAAATAAAAATATATTGTTGCAACTTATTTCACCTAATATTCTGAAATTTTAGTCCTTTTTATGTTATGTTCCTGAATTCCATTCTGTTTTCTGCTTACCGAAAAGCTCTGGACTATCCCCATAGCAGATAAATATTTTAATTACATAATAATACTATACTTCTTCATGTTTTCCTCTTATATTCTGTATTATATTCTCAGGTTCCTCAATGACAAACATGATTACATTTTCTAATTACTTAATAACTGTAAATTATCATTAATATTTTAGGGAGTTTCATTTACTGAGACTTTGCTATTTGCAAATCTATCTAATCACCAAAAAATCATCTTCATTTTCTCTACAAAATAGTGCATTTTATTATCACAATATTACATGGAAAAACATAATTTCCTTTGTGAAGATCAAGAGATGTGTCTCACACCACACAGCTGAAGTGTGGCAGAGCAGACATTTTTATATAGGAACGCTGCTGTACCACATTTTAAAACTACCCCATCATATTTCTTCTAATAGTATATTCAAGTGGTAGAGAAAAATAACACTTCCAAAAAATTACAGTGAAATAATTTGAAGTACAGTGACATAAATTGATGATTAAATAAAGAATTTCTTTTTTGGTTATGATTATCTAGAAAGACTTGACTTCATAATGTAGTTTTTCAAATGACATTAATGAAAAGCTACAAATCAATGCATTTGAAACATTTATTTGCTGAAGAAACAGGTAATATATTTACTTGTTTACATTTTAACAGTGAACATGTGTCGGAAACAAGATACACCAAAGGAATTATGAGTAAAATCCATGTATTTTTCCTGGGCTTCTTAAGTATTGCTTCACTACAATTTTGCCATTTAAGTGAATATCTTAGTAGATCATGTAGCCTTCTTATCTGGAAGGGTGTAAAAGGAGTGGATTGAAGACATTTTTGCACACTAGGTACAATCATGAAACATGCCAATATTGGTGAGAGCCCATTCCTAGAGATTGAATAGGTTTGGATTAATTCCAAAAATCTGTTTTTGTTAAAAAAGTACACTTACACACATCACTTTTAAGAACTACTCTAATCAATGCCATATTTCAAATAACAATAGAAATGTAATTAGCTGTATATTGAAGTGATTTTCTTAAAACAAACAAAAATGACCAGTACATACATTTATATTCAACTGCTTCCTTTGTGCTTTTCAGCTGCTTCCTTTGATGTTTTAAGGAGCAAGAGCTAATGCAAGGTAATTCGATTTTTGGTCACAACACTGTTAGTATCCAATAATCAAACTGTAGTTTTAAAAAGCCACATCTTTTTGCTGTTTTACTGTAAACACAGCCTTGGGCAGCCATAGCAGCAAGCTAGGCGATTTCTCATTTGCACATAAGTAAACTGATCTGGCCCTTTCATGCTGGGATTCTCCTTTTATTTGTAGACTGACTTAGCTTTTGCCTTTCCCTTTAGAATAAAAATACCTAGGAAGCTTTCTCCGTATTTTATGCATGGACTCTGCATTAAATCTAGCAAGGGTCAACAACCAGGCGATTCTTGTCAGAGGGAGGTCCACATCCCTTGGATGCTCCTGTGTGCTCCGCATGAACAGAGTGAAACAGAAGCTAATAAAAATGTTGATCCACTTCTTTAAGATTATGCCCTATAGGCAAAATGTTTTTTTTTTTAAAAGTATTCAAAACTTCAAAGAATTTATTGCATATAATCAAATTAAGATAATAATACTGTAAATAAAACATAATAATGGCACATTTAGAATTATTGCTAAGGCTCCTTGTCTTGTGAATGATCAATGGTAAAGTATAAACAAAAGACATATTCAAAGTAGGTGGTTTTAAAGTCATATATGAATGGCTGGTCACAGTGGCTCACGGCTGTAATCCTAGCACTTTGTGGGGCCCAGGAGGGTGGATCACTTGAGGTCGGGAGTTTCAGACCAGACTGGCCAACATGGCAAAAACCTGTTTCTATTAAGAATATAAAAATTAGCTGGGCATGGTGGTGGGCACCTGTAGTCCTAGCTATGTGGGAGGCTGAGGCAGGAGAATTGCTGGAACCCGGGAGGCAGAGGTTGCCGTGAGTGGAGCTTGTGTCGCTGCACTCTGCACTTCAGCATGGGAGGTAGAATGAGACTCCATCTCAAAAAAAAGAAAAAAAAAAAGGGAATTTATGAATGGATGAATATTAATGAGATTTAAAAAATGAGGAAGAAATAAATAAAGCATCAAGGATCTGGCCCTACTTCTGTGTACCACCTGCCTCCGAAGACTGTCTTCACCCCTTTAGAACTTTTCAGCCTCACTGACTTACTTTCATATCCTAAAATATGAATACACAAACTTTACTTCACCTAATTTTAGATTTTTCTTTTTACCTAGATTGGTTTCCTCCCAAATTTAGCCTTACTATACTTGTCACTGATTTAGGTCTTACAGAGCTGCCCTGTCCACCTTGGCAAACTCAGTTTACCACCTTTGACTGTATTATTATTCAATTATGTTCTCCTTACGGTTCTTTACCAACAAATGAAATAATCTTATGGAAATTTTCTGTTTCCTTTTCCTTTATGAGACTTAGTTATAAAAATTCTAATTACTGTTGCATCTTTAATACCTGGGAGAGTACTTGGACCCAAGCAAGTATTCAAGAGTTTTATTAATTTACAAAGTAAAATTCTACCTCCATTTTGTTATTTGACATATCAAACTTTTGTACAGAAGAAATTTTTAAAAAGTTATTACGAAAATGTTCTGTTCACCTATATACTCTACATTTTAACAAAGTCTTTTGGCTGGGTGTGGTGGCTTATACCTGTAATCCCAGAACTTTAGGAGGCCAAGGCAGGCAGATTGCTTGAGTCTACGAGTTCAAAACCAGTCTGGGCAACATGGAGAAACCTCATCTGTACAAAAAATACAAAACTCAGCAAGGCGTGGTAACACACATCTATTGCCCCAGCTACTTGGGAGGTTGAGGCAGGAAGGTTGCTTGAGTCTGTAGGTCAAGGCTGCAGTGAACCATGATTATGCTACTGTACTCCAGCCTGAGTGACAAAGCAAGAGTGTGTCAAAACACAATGAAACAAAACAAAATTAGTCTGTTAACTTTTTGATTAAAATACTCTTTTTAGCAGAAATAAACCTGCTATACATTCTACCTGGATCAAATTACAGTCTATTGCAATTTAATATTGTATCATCATTTGATTCAATAAAAATTATTGAGAAAGTCCCTTCTGTCATCTGTGATAAATATTTTCATTATATTTATAATTGCATGAAAAATACAGAAAATATCTCCAGACAAGCTAAACCCAAAGTACAACATACCAAAATTGATGAATGCACCAAAAGCAGTACTGAGGGAAATGTATAAATATCAATTGCCCAAATTATTAAAGAAAAAAATCTCAACTGAAAAGAAACTTTAATACTATACCTCAAGGAACTAGAAAAAGAAGATAAAAAACAAGTTCAAAGTTAGTCAAACAAGGGAAAATACATGCAATAGAAAAACACTAGTAAAAATTATGTTTTAAAAAAGATAAACAAAATTGGCAAATATTTAGCTAGACTTAATAAGACAGAAAAGAAGACTCAAATAAATAAAATCAGAAATGAAAGGGCAGACATTGTAATTTATGCCACAGAAATTAAGGGATCATAAGAGACTATTATGAACAATTATATGTTGACAAGCTGGATAACCTAGAAAAAAATAAATATATTCCTGCAAACATGCAACCTGCCAGAACTGACTCATGAAGAAATAGAAAGTTTAAGCAAACTAGGCCGGGCGCGGTGGCTCAAGCCTGTAATCCCATCACTTTGCGAGGCCGAGGCGGGTGGATCACGAGGTCGAGAGATCGAGACCATCCTGGTCAACATGGTGAAACCCCGTCTCTACTAAAAATACAAAAAATTAGCTGGGCATGGTGGCACATGCCTGTAATCCCAGCTACTCAGGAGGCTGAGGCAGGAGAATTGCCTGAGCCCAGGAGGCGGAGGTTGCGGTGAGCCGAGATTGCACCATTGCACTCCAGCCTGGGTAACAAGAGCGAAACTCCGTCTCAAAAAAAAAAAAAAAGAAAAGAAAAAAAAAAGAAAGTTTAAGCAAACTTATAATTAGCACAGAGATCAGCAATCAAAACTTCCTAAAGGAGGTAAGCCCAGGGTCAGATGCCTTTACTGGTGAATTTTACCAAACATTTAAAGAAGAATTAACACCAATTATTTCAGCCTCTTCCAGAAAACTAAAAAGGAGGGAATACTTCCAAACTCACTTTATAAGGCCAGCATTACTCTGATACCAAAGACTGACACTATAAAAATAGAAAACTACAGGCTAGTATTCCTGATGAACGTGGATTCAAAAATACTCAAGAAAACATGAATTAACCAGATTGAACAGCACCGTAAAGGTACCACATGCCAAGTAGGTAACAAAACATATAAAGCCTTAGCCATCTAACTTTCTACCAGTTTGGGTTTATTTTCTTTTATTTCCTGTATATTTTTTCCTGTTATCTGTTTATTACATCTTTTAATATATTCATCTCGATATTCAAGTACCAAAAAATTCACAAAAGTTTGTACGTCACCTGTTTCACCTGGTATTATTTAATTATTCCAAACTGCCTCCAGTATAAAGTCCTTGTTCCTCAGCATCATATTCCAAGGATTTTCAGATCAGATCTCAGATTTCTGTGTCATCTTGGTTGCATGTCACCTTATGACCCTCACAGACACAGGAATAGCATATGTGTTCATTTTTGAAGTGCTAAAGTCTTTCCTACAAGTCAAAATTTGTAAATATTGTCATCTTAATGAACTTTAACTCTGCTATGTAGATCCAAGTGATACATGTTATACTTTCTCTCACTAATCCAACTTAATTGCAGGGATTTTTGGATTGTTATTCTTCATTTTTTAAAACATCTTTGAACAAAGTTATGAACACCTTTTGGAGAAAACCAGTTTTTCAGTTTCTGGCACATAAAAATACCCAGTAAGTACACATTTAATTAAATTTCATTTAATTGGCTTATGCACTGTGCTTTCTCTCCACTTACATTAGATAAAAAACAACTCCAAATTTTATGGTATTTTTTATTTGCTTCTTTTTCTAACATAGTTTAGCATGCTTTTTGAAAAACACTGATACATCTCAAATAACGTAACTATTTTTAGTTTATGTCATATCCATTTTTGCTTTTGATTATATTGAATTGTACCATCCTTTCAAGTTCAAGTTGTTTGTAAATTTTCAGATTACCTTTTTACAAATTTAATTTACATGTACATATATATATATATATATATATATATATATATATTTTAAGATGGAGTCTCCCTTTTGTCATCCAGTCTGTAGTGCAGTGGTGTGATCTCAGCTCACTGCAACCTCTGCTGCCCAGGTTCCAGTGATTCTCCTATTTCAGCCTCTGGAGTAGCTGGGATTACAGGTGTGTGCTACTATGCCCTGGTAATTTTTGTATTTTTAGTACAGACGGAGTTTCACTATGTTGGTCCAGATGGTCTCGAACTCCTGACCTCAGGTGATCTGCCTGCCTTGGTCTCCAGAGGTGCTAAGATTACAGGAGTGAGTGACCACACCCAGCCGAATTTATAATTTATTATACAGTTGAGATAATTTATTCTTTGAGAGCCTTAAATATTGTCATAGTACATGTCTTTTATAAAAAAAGACAATATGAACATGTGACAATATGAACATGTTCTAGATATCTGTTAATTCTTATATCTAAATCATATGGTTGCTCCTTTTTCAGCACTCTCATTTTATCAACTAAATGGTTCTGCCTGATCAGCCTGACCATGATTGCAGGTGTTTTTCACCCACAATCTTAAACATCTTAAGAACTGCTCAACACAAAGGAGCATAATGATTCACTTTAATTTCATTTTGGTAGTTATACTCTTTATATTTTTTTTTCAACTTTTCCATTTCCACAATATAAATTCAGCTGATTTTTAAATAGATTGTTAGAAATAATTTTACTACTCCCAGACAACAAAAATGTGAATTTTAATCTCACTGGGTAGTTAAAAAAACTATTTGTACATCCAATTAAAGTTATTTTTATAGCTTGAGACCAGCTGTCCACTGACGAATTGATAACATAGAAAATTTAAGTAATTACTTAGATATTTTAGGGAAAATAAAATGTTTCGGCCACAATGACAAACATTTTGTGTAAATTATCTTTTTTTCCCCCTTTTTCATGGAGATAAGGGTATTTGTTTTTCAGAACACATTCTGAATGCTCTTGTTGTCTAGTTAGTTCAGTAAAATAAATTTCTTCTTTGTACTTTTTAACTCATAATAAAAGAATTTATATTAATATAGAGAGCCTGTTAGACAAGGGCATGGATGTTGAAACTTATTTAACAATCTAGATTCAACTATAAAACAAATACTAAAAAATGACACAACAAATTGGAATGCAAAATGTTACAGCCACGTTGGAAGACAGTTTGGCAGTTTCTTGAAAAACTAGTCATGACCGTACCACCCAGCACTTGCACCCTTTGGTATTTACCCAAAGAAGTTGAAAGCTTATGTCCACACAAAAATTTGCACATGAATGTTTGTAGCAACTTTATCCATGGATCCCAAAACATGAAAGCATCCAACATGTCCTCCAGTAGATGAATGGAAAAACTGTGGTATATCCTTCTGGACAATGACATATTATTTAGGACTAAAAGCAAATGAGCTATCAAGGTACGAAAAGACGTGAAAGAACATGAACCGCATATTATTTAGTGAAAGAAGTCAATCTGAAAAGACCACATAACATATGATTTCAATCATTTGACATTCTGGAAAAGGAAAAACTATGGAGACAGTGAAAAGAGCAGTGACTGCCAGGGCTTGGGGAGAGGGTGGAATAAACAGGTGAGGCACAGAGGAGTTTTAGGACAAAAATACTGCACCGTATGGTACTGAAATGGAGATGCCTGTCATACATTTGTCAAAACCCATGGAACGTACACCAAGAATAAACCGTAATGTAAACTATTGGCTTTGAGTGATAATAATGCATCAGTGTAGGCTCACTAGTTGTAAGGAGTATAGCACTCTGATGGGGGATGTTGAGAACTGGGGAGGCCGGGGAAGCAGAAGACACGTGGGGAAACTCTGTCCTTGCTACTAAATTTTTCTAAAGGAAGTCTCTGTACTTGTCACTCAATTTGGCTGTGAATCTAAAATGCTCTAAAAAATATAAAGTCTTAAAAATATATGGTGTGCCTATCTAGCACCCAAAATATCTCTTCCATATCTTACCGCACTGTGTAAATATCATTGTCCTTCTTACTGGATCAGTTTTACTTAAAAAAATTTGTTAAGCTTTTAGAATATATATATTCTGGCATGTCCTGGAAAGGTGTATGTTTATTATCTGGAATTCAGGTTATTTAGTGAAAAATATTGCCTGTGAAAATGCAACTGAGGAGGAATGAGGTAAAGATAGAAAAATAATTTTGCCCCACTGTAGCATATTATATTAAATATAAATTAAAATAACTTTTAAATTTCTCACTCACAGTATAATTATATTAAATATGGGTATATAATTTTACAGCAAGACTAAAACAAGCAGTATGTTGGTACTAAACACAAGGTTTCCTGATAATACATGCATTTTATAATGGATAATGGCTTAAAATACTAATATTATGTTCTGAGAAACATAGGATAATTTCATCTATAAAACTCAATCATTGCAGAATAAAAGAAAATAAAAAAAGTCACAAAAATATGCTTTTCAAAATAACCCTCATTTATATTTGCTAAAATTATTTACATATATATCTATTTATAAAAAATACAGTTAGATATTTAATATTTTGCCAGGTGCAGTGGCCCATGCCTGTAATCCCAGCTACTTGGGAAGCTGAAGCAGGAGAGTTGCTTGAATCCAGGAGGTGGAGGTTGCAGCAAGCTGAGATCGAGCCACTGCACTCCAGCCTGGGTAAGAGAGGAAAACTCTGTCTCCAAAAAAAAAGAAAAAGAAATTTAAATTTTATCTTAAATCAAATTACCATATATTTATAATCATCTTTGTGAGCCCTTTGTTCTGTTTTAGTTTTACCATCTCTCTCTTAATTAATACGGCTTCAAAGAGAGTCTTCAGATTTGTTAGGAAATCTCTTCTCCCTTCCTGTTTTCATCTCAGAAATATATTGGCCGTTGTTATTTTTTATTTACATTTTTTCAAATTTCAAGATAAAATTTATTTTTTATTTACTCTATCACTTAATATTGATATCTGCATAATATTTTGTCTTATTGTTCATGAGGCTAACGTCATTATTATTATAACATTATTTACATAATTTTGTAATATCCCCAATCAGAACTTCCACATTTTTTCTTATGTGTACTTAAAACTGTTTAATATTAATAACTAATTATTAGCTATTGCAAATAAAACCGAGTGTTTTATCTACTTGTTTAAGATGTAAGAGAAATGTAAACAATAATTAAATTTGTTTTTTGAATTTTAATCAAGAATATTTGCAAAACTTTCCTGCCAAATTATTTTGAGTTTCTTCACAGACAACCCTATTATAGACAAATTAATAAAGTTTCCATCTTTCCATTATACAGCATTTAAGTCTTTGTCTCATATAAATGCACTGAATATACACTTAGAACTATGTTTAAAATGCTAGAGGGCTTGCTTCTAACATGTTTGCTGCTATTTTTAATTTTATTAGATTTAAGTCATTTTCTTTGTTTCTAATGGCCAAGAATAATTTAAAATGAAAATTAACTTTATCTTACTGTATATTATAACTGCATTTATTTGTAATTATAGAGCCACCTTCTTTATTATTTCAACACAATAAATATAGAATATGTTGACTTATTTTCAAATAGAAAGACGATATATTATATTGTCTGATTATATTGTCTGATTGTGAGTGATAGTTTTAATGACTGTATAATCTATGTCCATGAGAAAACTTGGCCTATGGTTTTCTTTCAAATATTGTTACAGTTACAAAGATACCATCTCTCTAATTATATATTATATACACTTTATATATTAGAATTATATATTACATATACTACAACCATGACTTCTACCTGCTCTTCTTTACTTCCATTGTACTGATGTTCAAACGTTTTAATCTCTCTTGCAGTCTCACAGACATAGAGATTATTTTCTGTCTCTGCATCCGTGTATCTCTGTATTTCTCTCTCTTTATCTGTGCATCTGTTACCTATCCATTTATGTGTGAACATGAACACACACATATACAGACACACATACACAATTAAATTTATTCCTAATGTACTCATGTAATTATTAAAATATTTTCTCTTTCTTCTTGTATCTCATAGTTTCCATTTAGGATAATTTTCATGTTGCTCAATATATACTTTCTTAAAATTAAGTATTTTGTGGTCATTTAATAGAAGTTTTTCAGAAATATCCTGTGTCTGTAAACTGTTTGGTTGTTTCTGATTCTTTAAAGCTACTTTCAGTAGTATTTAGCTGGGGGTGGTGGCAGGCACCTATAATCCCAGCTACTAGGAAGGCTGAGGCAGAAGAATCCTTTGAACCTGGGAGGCAGAGGTTGCAGTGAGCCCAGACTGAGCCATTGCACTCCAGCCCAGGTGACAGTACAAGACTCCATCTCAAAAAACAAACAAACAAACAAACAAAAAACCCAAAATATATGTAGATAGATAGATAGATGTAGATGGATAGATAGATTTTATATATATATATATATATATATATATATATATATATATATACACACATATAGTCTCCATTGCCCTTTGCTTTCTTCACTGTGATTGATAATACAGTCATCTTTGTAATTCCATTTATTTTTTTGTAGGCTGCCTTTTTTTCTGTGGATATTTTTGAGATTTTTCTTTCTTTCTTTTTTTTTTTTTTGGTTCATTTTCTAAAAAAAAAAAAAAAAAAAAAAAAAAAAAAAAAAAAAATTAAGCCAAGTCCAGAAATAATGTAAGTTGGGATAAATTTACCCATTGGAATTTGCTGGGTCATCTGTATATTAGGATCCACGCCATCAAAAGTCTGGAAATTTTCTAACCAGTATATAAAAAATTATTTGCTCCCCATTTTTTTAATATCCCCCACCACTCTGATTTGACATGAATCACATCCCATTCTGTTTTTTTACACATAATCTGTAGCTCAAAATTTGCAGCCCTTTGACTTTCAGCTGTATTCCTCATTAGTGCTTTGTAGTTTTCTTCCAAAGCATTATTTTTTCTCAATCTCTCTTAATCAGCTGTTCATCGTTTTAAAATTTTTCTTCTTTTCTTTTTTTATTTTATTATAAGTTCTGAGATACATGTGCAGGACTTACAAATTAGTTACATAAGTAAATGTGTGCCATGGTAGTTTGCTGCACCTATCAGCCCACCACTGAGGTATTAAGCCCTGAATGCATTAGCTGTTTATCCTGATGCTCTCCCTCCCGCAACTTGACAAGCCCAGTGTGCGTTGCTCCTCTCCCTGTCCCCAGGATTATTTGTTTCTGGAGCACTCATTAAGATTTGTATCAAAATTATTTAGTTATGCCTCTTTGAAGCCTCCTTGTTTTTCCTAACACATTCTTTAGGCTTCACTTTTATGTTTAATATAGTAAGCAGCAATAATTCCAACATCTGAAGTCTTCATTTCTTTGTTAACCAACTTGTTGAAATTTATTAAGTAGGGGTGGAAGTTGAGTTCCAGAGATTATTGGGGTTTTTGGTTTTATTTTTTTTTTCAGTCACACATGGCCTTACCATCCCAGAGTTATTTTACAACAAATTTCTTCTTATAAATTGCCTGTAAAGTAAATATAACATAAATTTATATCACAAGACGTGGGATCTGTTTTTATTATTTCATGAGGACTTTCTTCTTTTGCTCCATCTGGGACTAAGCAAAACAGGCAAATTTCCTTGTTTGTGTCTGCATGGCAGGTTTATTAAGTATTCACATTTACATAAGCAGTATAGTCCTTTGCAATCCAGCCTTATGCTAGCGGACTTTGCTACTCCACTTCAGCTTGCCTTGACACAGTCTCCTTTGCCCTTCATCCCACTAAGCATTCAGGTTAGAAACTCAGTGTGTACAGAATTTGGCAAAAGCCTTCAGAGATAAACTTTGGTGCTTATATACCTTTTATGTTTTGCCAGCACTTTTGGCCTCCATCTCCATAGACCTTTTCTTTGTGTTATCTCAGTGAGATATTTAATAAAAAGTTTTCATTAATTTCAGTTTTTTTCCCCCCACTGAAAAAGATGGCCATTTATGGTGTCTAGTCTGACACATTATATTTCCAGGTATGGAAGCTTGCATTCATGCATTGTTTCTGCCCTCCCCCTGCCAACATCATGTCAATGTTTATATTTCTTTACATTTTAAGTCCTAAAGCATCACTCTTTTTCCCAATAATTTTACCCATATATGATAGACCTACCAGTTGATATTATATCAGAATTTAATTAACCATAGCTGGTGATGAAATGAAATAAAATTAATGTATCTTGATTTAATAAATAGCTCCTGAATAACTACTGAAAGGAATTATCACATTATGGGATAGGACTTTGAGACATTTTATACAGATGAATGTCTCAAATATATTGCTGTTCTCATCTATGTGCTGTTTGATTTCTTTTTCTATATAATTTTTAATCAAAATTCTGCAAAATATTTGTATTTTTGAAAATCTCAATTGGACTTTCAATGATGTTTCTTTTACAATAGAACATATTATTTTCTGAAAATCATTTATTTTCGGCAACATGTTTTCAGTTTATTATTTATGTTTCCAGGTGTACATTGATGATTTTTCACCTTCTTTTGCACATGCTTACATGATACTGCAACTCCAAACCCATTTGTACATAAATGTATCATTTTTCCTTCCTAATTTTATTCAATTTTCTTCTCACAATTTAAGCAGTGACTACTACAAAGACTAAGTGAAGAATTTCCTGGCTGAAAGCAAATGTGAAATTCACATCCTCATGTCAGAAAACCAGTGAACAGGCATACGAATTGTTGTTATTTATTGCCTAAAAACATTCCTTGACTTAAAGCTAGTTTTACAGTAGCTCTTTTCACCCACTACATTTTTTTGTGTGTGTGTAGTCTATTTATCACATAAAAGCAGATAGCTTTGCCAAACAATGTTCTAAGTTACAGATTTTGTAGAAAATATATGTTTCATAGCAATTAACTCTGAGTCTCAGATTGGGAAATAATAAAATTGCATGTATTTGGTTATAATTAAATTAGTTTTACAATAAGATTAATAGAAAAATATAAAACAACACTTTGAAATTTCTTTTTGATAGTGCATAAAGTTTTTTGGAAAGAAAAAGTTCTATTTGCTCATTCTCCAATAAAAAATTAATTCATATAAAATCCTTGTGCTTAAAATGCATAATCAGATTTGTATATTGAAATAAACACATTTTTCTTGCTAATAACTCTCATTAAAATATGGCTCATGAAATAAGTGCTTACATTTTCTGAGAAAGGGAAGCTTATTGGGTTACTTATTGTTTCAGTGTGGCATATAGTCTGGTAAAAATTATTGACTTCTAATTATTCATAACAACATTACTTTCTTCCTGATGCCCCTTTTGCTGTTAAATTATTTTGATCTGAACTAACTCACCATGTTTGTTGCCTCTATGTTCTAAAAGTCATGTTTTTATAAATCTGAAGCTTAGATAAATTGCTGTGTTCACCTTACTTCTTTGACGCTCAGAAAATCTCCTACCTTTTCTTACTGTGCCCAATTGTGCGTATTTGGCATTTAGGAAATTATTGTATACTTCTAGTTTCCTTTGTAGTAAATGTCGAGTTGAGCATGTGCTTTCTTTTTAGGATCTGTGAGCCCACTTTTCCCCAAGACTGTTATAAGTTTCATGTGGGCTGTGTACTCCCTGCCATTCAAAAGCCCATCAAGAGCCTGCCACTGACTTCTATGTCAATACTCAAGTCAGATTTCTGACTAATGCAATAAACAACTCAGAATATAGTTTCAAAGGTATTGATTTTAATTTGAAGCACATATTTTGTGTAAGAATAAGAGTACTAATCTTTAAAGACCTTAGCTACAATAATATTTGAGGAGGAGCAATTTGGTATATTTACACTGGTATCCTAGGGAAAAATAATTGAAAATAATTTACTGTTGTGTTCAAATACCTTAGCACAATTTTTGAAAGCTTGCAGGAAAGTACCCATTAATCAAATATCCATTTTTTAAGCCAAATGTATCATAATTGTTTCAGGGAGAAATGTAGAATTTTAGGCAAATGACAAGAATAAGAAAGAATAAGAAAAAATAATACAAAAAGTCAGAAGAGTAAATAAATCGTTGAACAATTAAATATATTTGGATGAAATTATTTGGTTTACTGATGAAGATATAAAATTTCATTAGATTTTATGATAACACAAATCATTCAAACAGATTAACCCTTTATTTACAGGTTGAACTCAGGATGGTCAAATACACACCCTACATGTTAAACTGCTTTAAGAAACAGAAATGCTCAGTAGAATTGCTAGACATGAGCTCCCAAGAGTCCAGGCACCATCATGATGAGATACATTCAATGACTAGTGAAGCCTAAGAAGAACACTTCTGTTTTTTCAATTTTTCTGATACAGGAGCTAGAAAGGAATTGTTTAGGCAGATAGTTTGGGTAAGAGAGTCCTCAGAAAGGTTTCCGTTTTATCAAAAAGCAACCCCCAAATCATTTATTTTCCAAAAAGAGCAGCCTGTAAAATTGAGCTGCAGACATAGATAAGCAAGCTGGAACCTTGCATGGGTGAATGCCGGCAGCTCTGCTAATAGGACAAGGCTACCTGGCAGCCAGGTATGTTCAAGATGGAGGCTCCATTCGTCCCTTTTATTTGTCACCACATGTGCAATAAAGTAACAGGCAACATAGTGCTGGCCAGGTAGAGAATGCATCTGCATCATAAAAATATTAGGGTGGGATAGCCAGCTTCTTCGCATGCTGTGTAAATGGCACAACTGGTCAGACCAATCTTTTGAGCCCTATGTAAATCAGACTCCACCTCCTTAGGAGCCAGCCACTGCAAAAACAAACCAAACTGTAAAGAACATCGACACTATCAAGAAACTGCATCAACTAATGTGCAAAGTAATCAGCTAGCATCATAATGACAGGATCAAATTCACACATAACAATATTAACCTTAAATTGTTAAAGGGGTAAATGCCCCAATTAAAAGGCACACACTGGCAAATTGGATAAAGAGTGAAGACCCATTGGTGAGCTGTATTCAGGAGACCCATCTCACATGCAAAGACACATATAGGCTCAAAATAGAGGGACAGAGGAAGGGTTACCAAGCAAATGAAAAGCAAAAAAATAAAAATTTTTTTAAAAGCGGTTGCAATCCTAGTACCTGATAAAACAGATTTTAACCAACAAAGATCAAATAAATAAATAAATAAATAAAAAAGGCATTACATAATGATAAAGGAATCAACACAGCAAGAAGAGCTAACTATCCTAAATATATATGCACCCAATACAGGAACACCCAGATTCATAAAACAAGTTCTTAGAGACTTACAAAGAGACTTAGACTTCCACATAATAATAGTGAGAGACTTTAACACCCTACTGTCAGTATTAGACAGATAAATGAGACAGAAAATTAACAAGGATATTAAAAATTTGAACTCATCTCTGGACCAAGTGGACCTAATAGACATCTACAGAACTCCCCACTCCAAATCAACAGAATACATATTCTTCTCAGCATCACACAGCACTTATTATAAAATTGACCACATAATTGGAAATAAAACATGCCTCAGCAAATGCAAAAGAGTTTCTCAGTCCACAGTGCAATCAAATTAGAACTCAGGATTAAGAAACTCACTCAAAACTGAACAACTATTTGGTAACTGAACAACCTGCTACTGAATGACTACTGGGTAAGTAATGAAATGAAGGCAGAAATAAATAAGTTATTTGAAACCAATGAGAGCAAACACACAACATAACAGAATCTCTGGGACACAGCTAAAGCAATATTTAGAGGAAAGTTTATAGTACTAAATGTCCATGGGAGAAAATGGGGAAGATCTAAAATCAACACTGTAACATCACAATTAAAAGGACAAGAGAAGCAAGAGCAAACAAATTCACAAGATAGCAGAAGACAAATAATAACTAAAATCAGAGCAGAACTGAAGGCGTTAGAGACACGAAAAATCCTTCAATAAATCAGTGAATACAGGAGCTGGTTTCTTGAAAAGTTTAACAAAATACATAGACTCCTGGCCAGACTAAGAAAGAAGAAAAGAGAGAAGAATCAGATAGACACAGTAAAAGATGATAAAGGGGAGATAATCATTGATCTTACAGAAATACAAACTACCATCAGAGAATATTATCAACACCTCTATACAAATAAACTAAAAAAAATCTAGAAGAAATAGATAAATTACTGAACAAATAAACCCTCCCAAGATTAAACCAAAAAGAAGTCAGATCCCTGAATAGACAAATAATGAATAGCCTACCAACCAAAAAAAGCCCACGACCAGATGGATTCACAGCTAAATTTTACCAGAGGTACAAAGGGGAGGTGGTACCATTCCTTCTGAAACTATTCTAAACAATGGAAAAAGAAGGACTCCTCCCTAACTCATTTTGTGAGGCCAGCATCATTCTGATACCAAAACCTGGCAGAGACACAACAAAAAAAGAAAATTTCAGGCCAACATCCCTGATGAACATTGATGTGAAAATCCTCAATAAAATACTAGCAAACCAAATCCAGCAGCACATTAAAAAGTTTATCCACCACAATCAAATCAGCTTCATCCCTTGGATGCAAGGCTGTTCAGTGTATGTAAATAAATAAATGTAATCCATCATATAAACAGAACCAGTGCCAAAAAGCACATGATTATCTCAATAGCTGCAGAAAAGGCCTTTGATAAAATTTAATACACCTTTATGCTAAGAATACTCAATAAACTAGGTATTGATGGAAGCTATCTCAAAATAATAAGAGCTATTTATGACAAACTCACAGCCAATATCATGCTGAATATCACTGGAATGCTTTCAGAAGAAATGGTACCAGCTCTTTTTTGTGCCTCTGGTAGAATTCAGCTACGAATCTGTGTGGTTGTGGGTTGTTTTTTGTTGGTAGGCTATTCCCAAAATCTGTCTGGTCGTGGGCTTTTTTTGGTTGGTAGCCTTCCCTAAAGGGAACCTGGAAGCATTCCCTTTGAAAACTGGCTCTCACTACTCCTATTCAACATAGTATTGGAAGTTCTGACAAAGGCAATCATGCAAGAGAGAGAAATAAAGGGCAATCAATTAGTAGGAGAGGATGTCAAATTATCTCTGTTTGCAGATGACATAACTGTATCTTTAGAAAACCCCATCATCCCAGCCCAAAAACTCTTTAAACTGATAAGCAACTTCAGCAAAGTCTCAGGATGCAAAATTAATATGCAAAAATCACAAGCATTCCTATACACCAATAAAAGACATACAGAGAAGCAAATCATGAGCAAACTCCTATTCACAATTGCTACAAAGAAAATGAAGTACCTAGGAATGCAACTTACAAGGGATGTGAAGGACCTCTTCAAGGAGAACTACAGTCCACTGCTCAAGGAAATAAAAGAGGACACAAACAAATGGAAAAACATTTCATGCTCATGGATAGAAATAATATCATGAAAATGGCCATAATGCCCAAAGTAATTTATAGATACAATGCTATTCCCATAAAGCTACTACTGGCTTTCTTCACAGAATTAGAAAAACTTACTTTAAATTTCATATGGAACCAAAAAAGAGCCTAGATAGCCAAGACAATCCTAAGCAAAAATAATAAAGCTGAAGGCATTACATTACCTCACTTCGAACTATACGACAAGACCATGGTAACCAGAACAGCATGATACTAGTACCAAAACAGATATGTAAACCACTGGAACAGAACAAAGGCCTCAGAAATAATGCCACATATCTACAAACATCTGATCTTTGACAAACTTGACAAAAACAAGCAATGTAGAAAGGATTGCCTATTTAACAAGCGGTGTTGGGAAAACTAGCTAGCCATATGCAGAAAACTGAAACTGGACCCCTTCCTTATACCTTATACAAAAATTAACTCAAGATAGTTTAAAAATTTAAACATAAGACCTAAAACCATACAAACCCTAGAAGAAAACCTAGACAATACCATTCAGGACTTAGGCATGGACAAAGGATTTCATGAGTAGAACATTAAAAGCAATTGCAAATGGGATCTAATTATGCTAAAGAGCTTCTGCACCACGAAAGAAACTATCATCGAAGTAAACAGGTATCCTACAGAATGGGGAAAAATTTTTGCAATCTATCCATCTGACAAAGGGTTAATATCCAGAATCTTCAATGAACTTAAATAAATTTACAAGAAAAATACAAACAACTCCATCAAAAAGTGGGCAAAGGATATGAACAGACACTTTTTAAAGGAGGACATTATGGGGCCAATAAACATATGAAAAAAAGCTCATCATCATTGGTCATTAGAGAAATGCAAATCAAAACCACATTGAGATACCATCTCATGCCAGTTAGAATGGTGATCGTTAATAAGTCAAGAAACAACAGCTGCTAGAGAGGATGTGGAGAAATAGGAAAGATTTTACACTGCTTGAGGGAGAGTAAATTAGTTCAACAATTGTGGAAGACAATGTGGCGATTCCTCAGGGATGTAGAACCAGAAATACCATTTGACCCAGCAATTCCATTCCTGGGTGTATACCCAAAGGATTATAAATCATTCTACTAAAAAGACACATGCACAAGTATGTGTATTGCAGCACTATTCATAATAGCGAAGACTTTTTTTTTTTTAACCTCAGGTTGACCCTTTGTCACTTTTCCCTCTGAAAGTTGCTTTAGACGTTCATTCTCACTGATTTTTAGCTTCAACCAAGCCCTTAGGTATGTTAGCCATTGCCACTATCAAACATCCTAGAAAAGCATATATAACCCTTTTTGATCATGGGTTTCTTTGACGTTTCAATGAGATGTACGCATATTACTGAACCAACCCAAATGTCCCTTCGTGTTAGACTGGATAAAGAAAATGTGGCACTTACACACCATGGAATGCTATGCAGTCATTAAAAAGGATGAATTTAGGTCCTTTGCAGGGACATGGATGAAGCTGGAAACCATGATTCTTAGCAAAATAACAAAATAGCACAGGAACAGAAAACCAAACACTTCATGTTCTTACTCATAAGTGGGAGTTGAACAATGAGAACATGGACACAAGGAGGGGAACATCACATACTAGGGCCTGTCAGGGGGCGGGGGGCAAGGGGAGGAAGAGCATAGGAGAAACACCTAATGTAGATGATTGGTTGATGGGAGCACCAAACCACCATGGCACATGTATATCTATGTAACAAACCTGCATATTCTGTACATGTATCCCAGAACTTAAAGTATAATAAATAACCCAGTCTCAGGCAGTTTTTAATAGCTGTATAAAAATGTACTAATACACAACACTTTGAAATGTAATCATCAAGGAAGATAGGGCTCCCATGTTTCCAGACTCTGTGAGAAGTGGGTGGGTGTAGGAACTTATTCTTTGGAAGTCTTGCACCAAGTTGTAAAACTACCTCTGGTCATGAGAAAGTTTACTTTCTCTTTGTGTAAAGCCAGTTAGTGAAAACATATGACCTGTAATCTCTTGGTTTTGTTTTGTTTTGTTGTTTTCTTCTCCAATTTTGCATTGATGCACTTACATAATTTCGTGGAATTTAGCTACTGGCTGTATTCTAACATCACACTTGTCTTAATTTTCTGAAATTAATATGCATGTATATTTTAGTTAGCTATTGCAGTGTAATTAATCATGTGAATACAGTGGCTTACAACACGGCTATTTATTATTTATCATTAACCTACGTTTGACTATGTGCTTCTGTAACTGTCCTACATGTTTTTCTTGCCAGCTCCACAAGTAAAGACCAAGGCACTGCAGTAAAATAAGAGTTTAATTGATATGAGGCTGACCACACTGCACAGGAGACAGAGTGATTACTCAAATCAATCTCATCAAAGGCTCTGATTTTCAAATGCTGTTTTGGGGATCCATACAGGCAGCTAGGAAATGAGTGCTTAATGCTGATTGTTTGGGTGAAGATGAAATTATAGAGGGTTGAAACTGTCCTCTCAAACTGAGTTGCTTCTAGGTAGGACCACAGGAGCAGGGTTAGAGTGTCCAAGCAGTCATTGGTGTCACACATCCAAAAAACCTGAAAAGATGTCTCAAAAGGCCAAAGTACAACAGTGATGTTATTTGCAGGAGTAATTAGGGAAGTTGCATATATTGTGTCCTGCAGAATAATGCCTGGAAATCTATACCTTAGCAGAATTCAGTCTCCTTTCCTCTTTCTTAGCCTGGTCGTCTCTTATTAGTTTTACCAAAGCGATTGCATTTTGGGGAAGCCCTTTTATCATTTCAACTATAAATTAAATGCTTCCAAAGTTAGCTTGGCCCAAGCCCCAAAACAATTAAAGGCAGCTGGAAAGCTAAGGTAACAGGGGGAGATGGCTTGATCAGATCTCCCCCACTGAAATAATTTCCTCACTGATACAATATTTCCTAAGGTAATTTCACGTCTACTCTTATCTGAGATGATGCATGTGCTTCTGGGCAGCTACCTACTGGCAGGGCAGCTGTAAAGATGGGACTAGGTCTTCTCACATGGTGCAGTTGTTTGGGGTTGGTTTGCAGTTAGCTAGTGTGGAATAGCGATGACTCAGCTGTTTTCCATGTACTCTTACACTCTCACTTCCCCTATTAAGCAATCTAGTCCAGACAAGTTATGTAGCTCGTCCAAAGATGCTCTTATGTCCACAGCAAAGAAGCAAGAACAAGCAATCCATCACGTGCTCATGTAAAAGGGGCAAGCAAAAACATGCATGACTTTGTTTTTAAACCTTGTGTTTAAACGAGTTTTAAGTATTGCTTTGGTCAAAGCAACTTAAATGGCAGTCACAAAGTCAGAATGCAGTAGACTACAAAGTTATGAGGAAAAAGTCATGGAAATAAGAAAGCCATGAATTATCCATTGACTGTGTAATCGATTATTCTTCTAACATCTTAATTATTTGGTTGCTTGAATTGTTCTCTTTCAATGAGTTTGCCTTCAGCCTACTTCTGGTAATTATAGTGAAGATAATATCATAGCTAGTCTCATAACAAATAAGGACAATTTACCCATAATCTTATTTTCATGCATTCCAATTCTCTTGTGTCAGTCAATACCCAGATTTCAAGATTTTTTAAATCCCATTGAATCCATCAGTCCTGTTACCATATCACTGTCTCACCGCATTAATGTGTTCTTCCCTACTGTTACCCTGCTTAAATTCTATTGTCAGATGCTATAATCACTTCCTCATATATGCGCTTTACCTTTGCATCTCCCTCTCTCCTTTGCTCTCTCTTTGTGTTTGATAAAAATTGCCATCCACGTTAAATCTGTTTCTCTGTCTAATATATACTAACATTCATGCAACTGAATGTGGCTGGAAAAATATATGAGCACACTGATTTATTTTAAATGTATATGTCCAAAAATCAAGAGGACACTTAATGCCACCAAACAGTCATATTATATTTCTTTAGTCCATTTATAATGGTATTGTTCTGAAATCTGAAGCCTGCAGGTTTCTGTCATACTCAGTGTACTCATTAATCCTTTATACAATTATCCCCTATTCTCCAACCTCAGTTAAGGTAATCATTTCCTAATTTCAGCTATATACTTAAAATTATGTTGATTCTTCTTTTTCTCACTTATCATACATCCAGTTTATTAGAATATACTATGTGATCTGCATAAAAATATATCCTTATTCTGATCATTTCTGATTTCTCATACTGTTATTCTAGTCTGATACATCATTATCCTTCACTTGGATCACTGTACTTCACTATTAACACATCTCTCACTCTCTCTCTTTCTCATCTATATATCAGCTATCTATCTATCTATCTATCTATCTATCTATCTATCTATCTATCTATCTATTTATCCATGCATTCTTGTTCTTCTACAATCTGTTCTCTCACAAAAGCCCACCAAACTTAAGGTGTTCCATTGTAGCCAAATATTCACTATTTCTCTCTGTAAAAGGATTATATTTCCTATTCCATTGGCAAGACATTGAACCCAGGGATTTTCTTTGATTAATAAACTGTGAGAAGTGAACTGTGCCCCACCCAAGAAGTTTTATGAGGCATATGATAGTTCAACTATTCCTTCTTTCATTCTGCTGGAAGATTATCAAAATTCAGGTAACTATTGCCTCCTCATTCTGGGCCATGGAGAGACTAAAACTGAGAGGTGGGTAAGAGCTGACCTGAAAAGGACATGTGACAGGAGTGAAAGAAACATCTGTGTTAGTGCAGTACAGTGAGAGCTTAATGTTGCTATACCATTGTAGCATAATCGAATAAAATCACACTAATACAGAAATTTGTACATTTAAGTGGAATGCTGCCCCCCTCCAAAAAAAAGAACCAGCATTTTGTAGCATCAGCTCAGGAGCTGGGGTGCAGGCAGGCAAGAAAATGTGATAAAGTTTGGGAAGATAGTACCTTAGTGAAGCATTTAGTGAAACTGACACAAATGATAACCTGGATGCCAGATAATGTTCTTAACAAGCTTCTAGTTTTAGGTGAACAGCTTTAGAATCAGAATGCTATTAATGTATCTTTGTTATTTTTTTCTTCATTTGACAGGAAATTACATGAGCTAAAATATAATCATCAGGTTTGTAACCAAAATATAAACATTCATTTGCTTCTCAACTAAATAGCTGAAAGAGAAAATTGAAAACCACTGTAAGACACAATAATTGATTAACACTTATCCTTATGGTAAGAGCTTTGTTCAAACATTAGAATGTACTAAGCTGAAACCTATGAAATCCTTTCAATAACTTCAGGAGAAAAAGAAGAGGTATTGGATGCAGCTCTCCCAAGAGATTGTAATGAGCTCAAGGCAATTAAATCAAATCCAGAAGAAGATAAATGTCTTATAAGGAATTGTAAACGTGGAGACTCACACATAAAACAGACGGAAACAAAAAAGGGAAAAAAAGTAAGATTAAAAAAGATTTAACTCACGAAAGAGCAAAGACTGGATTAAAAGACACTACGTTATTTAACATGACTTTCAGTCCATTGACTTTATACAGGCAGGCCATGTGGCCAAAAATTTTTGCTTAGCTCTCGCTGAGGGCACACTCTCAATAAACTCTTCAGGTATGAATGATCATACACTAGGAAAAAGATGGACCTTCCCCAAATGTGGATCCACGAGCTATGGAGAAGAGACATCTATGAAACTGTATGCAGGAAGAGAACTAAGGTCTCATCTAGGAACATTTCCTACCACCCAAGTAAGTGGATTCCACTAAATGCTGCTCAACATGCTTCTACCCTTTACCAATGACTGTTGTTTACCCACCCTTTGTTTTCAGCCTTACTTGATGGGAGTTTTTAAAGCAGTTGTCCTCTTACTGTTCCTCACTGTTGGTTATATGGGGATCAAACACTTGAATGTTTTGTTTATTATTTTCTGTTCATAAACATCCAAGTATAATATCTGGACATCATATAGAAACTATTATGAGACCCTGAGTTTGAAAGTTTAAGGAGATTCTTTTTGGAAATGAGGGAATGAGTTTTGCATAGAGATGAGAGAGAGATAATTTTGAAAAAGAGGATAAACTCTGGTAAATTATATTCTTGTTCTCAGTTCTTTACTACTGCTCCAAATAAAAGAGTTATTCTATCTGTCCCATGGACACCACACTTGCCTTGGCCAATGGAATGTTAATAGAAATAGCATATGTCACATCCAGACAAAGTCTTTAAAAACCATTGCAACTTTCCTACTGCTGTTCGTCTTGGCAATAGGAATTGCAAATCCTCGGCAGGGGTCGCTTCTTCAGCCCAGGTCCCAGAAGGCACAATGAATTATTGTGAGTTATCATTTTCATAAATAAGTCTGTGTGTGTGTGTGTGTGTGTGTGTGTGTGTGTGTGTGTGTGTGTGTTTAAGGGGGACTGGTTATTACGTGTCCAAAGAAAATTTAATTTTTAAAAATTGTAAATAAAAATTTGGTCACTGAAATTTTTTATATATGGTGTGTGTGAATGCATGCGTGTGTGTGTGTGTGTGTGTGTGTGTGTGTGTGTGTGAATCAGTGGTTGAAAAGAATAGCTGTAAGCCTTGATATCTAGAAAAAGTTATGCCAGTTAGTAATATGAATTACCAATGAAGATAGTAATTACCATGATAGTTGGTCCAAACAGTAAATGAAAGTTAAATTTTGAGAACTGTTCAAATATATTAAGGTTATTTTCAAGACTTCTAAAATCTATCAAAGAGAAGATTCAGAAGAATAAGGAAATAGAGTGTATAAAATAAGCCACAAGTGAACAATGGCGAAACACTGCCTTGAGCTAAAAAAAGAAATTAAATTGAAAAGTCTAAGAGTATGAAGCATAATGAATGGAAAATGAATTTTACTTAGAAAAAGTTACAAAAACAAAAGGGTGTCAATGTATCAAGAAATATCAAGAAAAGCTTCAAAGCTGTTAGAAAAAAAATGCCCTTTTCCTCTCAGGAAAAAACAATCACAATTGTATCAGAATTGCCATCAGCTGCAAAGCATACTAGATAAGAATAGGATAATGCTTTCCCATTTCAAATGGAAAAAAATCACCAAAAATATACCATCCCTTCAAACAAAATTCCAATGGGAAGTCTAAGCCTAGCTTTGCCACAATGCCAATGTATTATCTAATTCCCAGAAAACTTCTGTTACTCATCAACATAGATCAATTTCAACACACTAGGGATAGGAAGTCTCATCTAATTCTTTTTAAAAATGGAGATAAGAGATAATTTCTGAAAATGGTTCATTGATAACTAATTTAATATATACTTGAAACAAAAGCTAATTTATATGTATATATAATATATATATATATATATATATACACACACATATATATATATATATATATATGTATGTATGTTAAGATTTGACTGCCCTGCTGGATTTTGGACTTGCATCTGGCCTGTAGCCCCTTTATTTTGGCCAATTTCTCGCATTTGGAATGACTGTGTTTACCTGATGTCTGTACCCCCATAGTATCTAGGAAGTAACTAGCTTGCTTTTGATTTTACAGGCTTGTAGGCAAAAGGGACTTGCCTTGTCTGTGATGAAACTTTGGATTGTGGACTTTTGAGTTAATGATGAAATGAATTGAGAATCTGAGGCATGATTGATTTTGAAATATGAAGATACGAGATTTGGGAGGGGACAAGGCAAAATGATATGTTTTGGCTCTGTGTTCCCACCCAAATCTGATCTTGTAGCTCCCATAATTTGCACATGTTGCAGGACAAACCCAGCGGGAGACAACTGAATCATGCGGGGAGATCTTTCCCATGATGTTCTCAAGATAGTGTATGGGTCTCATGAGTTCTTATGGTTTTAAAAACAGAAGTTTCCCTGCATAAGCTCTATCTTTGCCTGCTGATATCCACGTAAGATGTGATTTGCTCCTTCTTCTCTTCTGCCATGATTGTGAGGCCTTACCAGCCATGTAGGAGTGTAAATCCAGTAAACCTTTTTCTTTTATAAATTGAAAAATAAAAATAAAAAGAAAAATTCACATGTTGACTTGTGACTCTTTCCAGTGCTGTATTGGATTAGTCATTTCATTACAAAAATTTTGAGTTGTTTCCATTTTAAGATATGGACGGCAGGCATCTCAATAACTAAGTCATCACCTAGCTGAGACTTCCACATGGAGTGCTTGCTCTGTTTCAGATATTCACATGACCAGGTTCTTTTCACCACTTAGGTTCTCTCTTTAGAGATATAAACACATAGTCAATCCCTGAACACACAGTAGATTTTTACCACTGTGCTCTAATTTATTTTATTCATGACACTAGTGATAGTATGTAATAAATTAGTTGATTAGGTTCTTTATACATATTTGTGTTCATTTTTTTCTACTAAACTATAAGCCATATAACAGTATGGGTATTGTCTATCTTGTTTGCTGCTAAAACAAAATAAAATCTAGAATAGAATCTGATAAGTAATAAGAGATTTAGGCATAACTGTGGCTGAATACATGAATTAATTATTGTTTTTAGCCAATTAAATTTTACTGCAATTCTTATTATAAGTTTCTTCAAACCCAAATGGGTAAGGATCTTTAGTTCATTAGAATTTGTACTTCATACTTTTCATGACCAAAACTATCATTTAGGTTAATTTTAATTATTGATCTGTCATGAAACATGGTATAAGGTATTTAATATGAACAGAATCACAGGGAAAAGGTAAAACATTAAATATATATTAACACAGATAAATATAGAAAAAGATAACTGCATAAGAGAATAAATAAATGGTGCTAAGGGTCAACATCTATATCATAAAACTGGAGATGTAAAATCAGTTTTGTAAAATAGTGTTGTATATGCAATTAATTTAACTATTTGAAAACAATAGAAACATATTACTCCATGCTTTCTATGTTTGACAGTAAATAATGGATTGAAATGTTTTTTAACTGATGAACCAGATCATAATATCTACATGAATCAATAGGTAACCTTCCCAATTAAATATTAGGAGTCGGGGTTTCTCTTTCTGTCTCTCTCTGAGTATTTGTGTGTATGTTTGCATGTATAATAATAATAGGAGAAGAAATAATCTGGTCCTTACTTAGAGGGCAACTTTTTAAAGAGAGAAATGTCTTTTTAATTAGAAATAATGAAATATGAGCAAATTTCTTCAAAATTTGCTATTGATGTATTAATTTTTATGAATATATGACTATTTTTCCATCTCACAATTAAATTAATTATATAAATTTTATATTTTAGAGCAACTACAACAAAAATAAAACAAACCAAATTTATTCTGTTACATCAAATTTCAGTTAAGCTAATATTTAGGAAAGCTTTACAGAAGGTTAAATTCAGTCCTCAAATAGCTCTAGTTAGCTATTGTAAAGTTTGTATTTATTAATTGAATTTAACGACTTCAGTAATCATGTGTTCTTTCTACTTACCAAGATAACTGCCTTGCCATTTCTTGTTTATATCAATATCCCTCTACTTTGCAAACTTATACAAACTTATACAGACCCATAGGTATTTGGATTTTTTAATACCTAATTTAAGCTAGCTAAATTTCAATTAGATGCTGAAGCATTAAGCCAGTCTTAACATATTACGTCAGTCTAAGTGAGCTCTTTAATATATCACTTTATTCCTAGTTAATCCAACTATAGTATCATTAATATATCATCAACTATATCAGTTTAGATGTTAGAAAACATATTGTTATACCATAACCACTACTAGTCAGTGACTTAATAGATAACAATAAATTTAAAAATCAGAAAATTTAAAAACATTGTTGAAACTTTTAAAAATTTTGGTGTGAAAATTCTGACATATACAGGTGTGTACATATACACAAAATTTGACCTTTAATTTCTACAATCATTTATATTTATGAAATTTATTTAGTACTATAATATATACTTAGATTTATCTTAATATTGATAAACATATTACTCAGAAGCACCATAAAAACATATTTTCAAAAAAGAGACACATTAAAGTTGTACAAATTATAAGAGTACGGATCTCAGTAGCTGTCTTAAAAGCAAAGAAAAACACTAAACAGGTAACGGTTTATATTGCCTTAGCTATGTATATCACATATATGTGCTAAAGTAAATATGAAATTATTTATATAAATTGTTTATGTAAAATTAGAGTTTTCTAAAGGAATCAATAGTATATCATTTCTTTAATCAAACTAGAAAAATTAGAGCAACAAAAAGACAATTTAGATAATTCTAAGAAAATTAATTCCTAGGAAGGATGTTTAACATTTTCATGAAATAATAGTAATGCATTTTCAGCTTATGAGAGATTTGAATTTGGTTAATGCTCCATTAAAAGGTAATACCTAAAGTGAAAAAGAAGAAAAAAATTTCAACAAAATTTTAGTACCCAACTTTAACAATATGAACTTCACAAAGTGCATTTTCTTGACAAAAAAATTAAGAAAAATATAAAATATAATGCGACTTCCAGGAAAATTAAATCTAATTTAAGAAGTATTTATAGAAATAAAATGACCAGAAAATAGTCATGTTTTGCTATGCTGTTTTGCCCTTGTCGTATTACACCTATTTTTCGATAAGATCTTCCGTATAATGTGAAAATACAGAATATGTAATTTTGCTAAAGAGACCATAATCTGACAAAATTGTGTAAGAGAGAAACCAGTACATTCTTCTTTATGACAACCATACCTTGTATCCAAGCCATCTCCAAATGTTGTGCATTGTATTTTTCCTCTCTTCTATACCTCGGATTCTTTTCTATCTCCACTTCGAGCTTCAATTTCTAATCCTCCTTCATCTTCTGCCTGGATTGAGCAAAAGCCTCTTATTTGATTTGTCCACATTCAATCATCCACTTCACTTTCAATCCACTCTCCAGAGTGTAACCTCAATTACTTTTAACATTTCAAGCACATGGTATCCCACACCCCTCTACATAAATCTCTCAGTACTTTTCAATTCTCCAATGAAAACAAAAACAAAAGCAAAAAAAATCTGTACCTGTCCAATACAAACCTGTTTCGTTTTGAACTCTTCTTTATTTCCTGCCATTTCTTATTCTGCTCTTGGCCTTTAAATCACCTGGGTTTTATTTTAGGCACTTGAGCATTCATTGCTCCTTCTTGCCTCTATTGGAACTCCGTTGTCCCTATTTTGCTAGAATGTGGGTAAAATATATACTTTCCCAATTATTATATTTTGAATGTTTATATGTTCATAAATGCTTGCCTTGGAACAGATACATTCAACTTGGAGTCTTGTTGAGGGACACTGCTTGCTTTTTTATTGGGGTGATTTGTTTGTTTCACTCTTGGAATTAGCAATAAAACAAGGTCATCTTACTCTTTGAAATAAAGTATAACATTTTGAAGACTAGAACTTTCCCCCCAATAAAATTAACTCACAGTCTCCCAATATCCTTTGCATCTTCTAGTGGTTGAGATCATGAACTACAGTTACTCTTATTAATTTAATCCTACTTGTTACACTGTTTAACAGTCAAAGACACAGAAGAGAGGGGCAGCTTTCAGTTTGGAAGAACAATCATTTTACAATAATAATAAAAATCTTTGAAGATAGGACTATGATATCTATCTTAGTCAAACACTGAATACCTGTGAGTGTTGGAAATAACTGAATTAGAGTCATAAAACTAAATCTAAAATTATTTTTCAGTTTTCCTAAGTAGGTAATTGGTGAGAGTCTCACCCGATTAATCCTTGTTGCTTCACCCCCATGTAAAGTTTCTCCCTACTCCCTGGCTTTTTGGAAGGAAATTGCTGTGTTCAGTCTTCACCTAAAGAATTTTAAAGGTATTCTCCACCTTCTTGAGGAAAACCTAGCTCCTCTTCCATTTATGTATTACTTTTATTATTTGTTTGGGCATATCTATGTCTGGATGCATATTTGTTTTATACGTTGGCTTGTAATTCAATATTGATTTATTGTGTTGCTCATATGATTGCAGTCTTGGCCATTGGGAACTCTATGTTGGCTCCTAGGTTCTTTTGAAGTACTCTCATTCTTTTCTTGTTATATATTTGTGTGGGGTTTTTTGTTTGAGCATTTCCTGCTTTCTGCCACTACAAGACAGTCCGAAGTTACCTTGTTTATTTCCAGCCCCATTCTAGAGTCACCCATTTCCTAATGGAGCTGTGGTTACTTTAATTGGAAACTGATCTACGAATTCAAAATCTGGTTACCAGATATACTCATTGCCACTGGCATGCAATTTATTTTTTAAGGTTCTTATAGCCATCAGAGCAAGGAAATATATGCTTGTGCACTAACCTATAAATATTTCTACATGCAGCCATTGAAAAATTGAATATTATATCACAATTATATGTGTTATCTTCCAAATCCAACCACTGGCAATTACAATTTTTCCTGGCAGGCATTATGCCGAGGGTGGGGAACTGCACTCTACACCAGACTAGGTGTACAGCCAGTGCACTGCAGTTTTCTCAAAGAAGTTGCAGCCAAGGACTCGGGACTCTCTGGGCCAGTCATGCTCCTATACAGAGCTGCCTTCTGCATCCAGGCGTTTCCATAGGAGACCTTCTTAAGAGCTTCAGCTGGATCATTCTTCTCAACTTTGATGAAGTGCGTTTCCTCTGCTAGGCCTTTATCCTTTTCCGTTTCCTAGTCCATAGCCCATAAAGAATCCTTAGTCTGGAGCTTCTCAGCAGGGAGAAGAGCTTCTTTCCCATCTGTGCTGATCCATGAGGAGAAATGTGCACGGGATAGCCACTACCTGCTCCTTTGACTCTTGCTCATTCTGCCACATTAAGTGAATAAAAACTTAGCTGTTACTGCCAGTTTGGTTCATTGTCCTAATATATCACCCCACCTTGATTCGTTAACTGTATCTATACAAAGTTAAACGTGAGTCCTTACTGACATTTAGAACTATTACCCATTGCTACATAGGGGATTGTAGTCCGTTCCCCTTGACGACATGTCAACTCCCACTCAACAGTGAGACACCTCACTGCAATCTTCTGCCATTTATTTGCTTAATTGCTCATTTCCAGGATACACATATTGCAGCATCAGAATTGTTAAACTGCACTCCCATGGGAACAACTTTATTAACTAAAGTGTTTACAGGTATGTTCTTTCGCCTTCAGCTTTACAGGTGCCACTAATTTCCAGTGTTACTTAGGTCAGCTCCTTTTCCCCCATCCCCTTCAGAGGGAGTTTACACATGGCCAATGCAGTTAGATCATTCTGTTTCATTCTGCCTTCTATGCCAGAATTACCATCCTCCTGAATATTTTTATTTGCTTACATTAAGGTTCACTCTTCTTATGATAAAATGTGGTGGGTTTTGACAAATGCATAAAAGTATCTACCATTGAATTTATCATACAGAATTATTTTGCAAGCCTAAAATACCCTGTGCTTCACCAACCCAACCAACCATACCTCGCTGCACTTCTTAACACCTGGAAAGCACTGCTATTTTTAATAATCTATACACTTTTGTCTTTTCCAGAATTTCATAGTGTTAGAATCATATAGTATGCATAGCCTTTTCAGTGCCTTCTGTTACTTACACATTTAAGTTTCTTCATCTCTTTCAGTGGTTTGGTAGCCCATTTTTTAATCTCACTGAATAATACTCCATTTTCTGGCCATATCACAGTTTGCATTTCCATTCATCTATCAAAAGGCATCTTGAATATTTTCAATTATTGATAATTATGAGTAAAACTACTATAAATGTTCACATGCAGGCTTTCATGTCAACATAGTTTCTCAGAGCAGTTGGGTAAATACCTAGAAGTATGATTTCTGAATCATATGAGAACACTAAGTTTATTGTCCTCTCATGAATTGTAGTTTTAGTTATTTTACTTTGCAACTTTGCAATTACTATCTGGTTCTTTTTAAAAATAATTTCTAACATGTTATTGGTATTCTGTGTTTCATGGAGATACTGTCTTCATGTCTGCTTTTAATCCTTTAAGATAGTTTTCTTTAGCTCAATGGCTATATTGAAGACTGTGGCTGTTGATTTTACAATTTTGGTGCCTTCAAAATCAGTCTATTTGCCTTCTCTACCTGTGTATGGGTCACCTGCTGCTGATTCTTTGCATGTCTTATACATTTCGTTGAAAATTGTACATTTTTAATAACGTATTTTAGTGGCTCTGTTATTGGTTTTCTCTCCCCAAGACGTGAATGTTTTCATTGGCTTAGATTTTTTTTCATGTGTTTAGCAACAGGGCTGAACTGTCCCTGTGAGGTCTGTTTTCCTCACAGTATGCAGTTTCTGATGTTCTCAATTGTTTTTCTTATTTTTCTGTTAGCCTTGCTACCTAAGCGTTCCCCTTACATCATCTAAACTTACTTATCAATCAAAGGTTGTGCTTAAATCCTCTTAAGTTTTTACCTTTTACCACTGCATGTATATGAGCCTGGAACACTGCGATCACATTTTAACAGGTTTACCTTGTTTGTCACATCTAGCAGCCACTGGCTTGGATTTTCTCTTCTGGTTACTTCTAAGAAGGCAAAGCCCTATTCACACACTTAGTGTTCCCGATTGACAGGGAAGTATATTCTTTTATTCATAAGCCTAGTTTCTCCAGAGTTGCCCAAACCCAGCCAGTGGTAGGTCTGAGGTTGGGTTTAAACTCCTAAAGTCACTAACAATTCTGTTGTTTTTTAAAATTTGTTTTATTTTGTTCGTTTGCTTGTAATTGATCTGTGTGCAGCTTGAGAAATGTTTCAAGCCTACCTTGTCCTTCTCTGACTCCTTCACGAGGGCTCCCTGGCACTTCTGCATTACCCTCTCAACCCCTAGGGGTGACTGTGACCCTAGGACAGGTGTTCCAAACTCTTTCTCTGTCTCTCTTTATCAAACTTCTGATTACTCTGTCATTTTTCTTGTTGACACTTGTGTCATGGAACTATGAGTGTCTTTTAATTTCTCTTCAGTAAGATCTCCATTGTTTTTGACAGTATCCTTATGCATGAAATTCTCCCAGCTCTTCCGCAAATGAGTCAGTTGTTCAGTCATGGCCATGAAGCTCTTCTTTTATAAGTCCTGGCTCTTCAACCCAGACAGAAACTTCTTGCCACTTCATAGAGACAGCAGCCAGTTGCTCTCAGAGTGACACCACAGCTCTATTAGCATGTTAAGATGGGTGGTAACCGAAATATTCTTTTCTTGCTTTTCCCAGCATGAACATCTGTCCTATGGACAAAGGGCCTCAGTATTCTTGGCCTATTGCAGCAGGGCTAGCGTTCTACTGTATGTGTGAGGGATCAGGTAGGAAAGGGAACCTCTAAACTTTTGACTATCTACCTTGAATAGACAGAATATAACACTGCGGGAGTTGGAGATGCTCATGGCCTGTTCCTCTCTCTCTACCTCCTATATGAAAGACTGAGAGCTTGAGGGACTAGGAGACCCCTGGTCAGCTGAGCTTGGGGATGAACCTCATTCAATGCCATAGACTCTCACTGCTCCTACTGAGATTTTATTGATTTTATTTGAACTTATGTGTCTGCATTTGCTGTATGCATTAGGACAATTTATAGAGTCTTTAAATATTATTGTTGTTCAAGTAATTTCTTTTAGTTAAATTATTGTTTGGGGGAGAGTCTGTCACTCCTCATTCTTCACTCTAGCAGTTAGGTTCTGAATTTTTTTTTTTAAGTTAGTTTATCTTGTGTTTTCATTAGTATCAACTGCTAATGTACTACAACATTTCGTATAGAGAAATCTCAGCACTTTTGAATAAACTAAGGTTTAATAAATTATTTAGCTGCCGTATTTATATTTAAATCAGAAACATGAAGAATTTTGTTATTTCACTTGTGGTGCAGAACATAATTTGAAACACAAAACATTAATTAAGAATAACTGGTCAATCCAAGTGATTTTGATTTGAATAATACAATGTGCATTATGCACATTGTTATTACTGGTTCATATACAAACTTTGAAAGACCCTTTATTTATGTGTATATTTAATAAAAATTGAAATTAGGAAAATTGAAAAGAGGAGTTAATGTGGGTTTTTGATGAAAATTGAGACAGAGGGAGTGCATCTCATTTTCCTGCCGTGTCCTCTGATGCACTGGAGAATCCTCTCTATGCCAATGCACAGCTCCAAGCACACAATATGCACACTAAACTATTTGCTGAATTTAATTTTCAAGGCACATTTTAGACACTTGCTATTGTAAGTACACTGACTAAAATTTGGCCTTTGAGGGTGGGCAGCTGAAATAGATAGCTGATAGAAAATTTTTGCTGATATTTCAGCTGTAAGATTAAAATTCATTCCATGACCACTGTCAATTATTTTTTTTGGTTAATAAAGAAACCAAAGTAATGACATATGAATGAATCTCAGAGTACTTGAGTACCCTGCTAACAACACATATATTTGTTGAGAACTAACCAAGTACCATATTAAATGGTGCACATATATGACCTTATGAAATCAGTCATGTTGTCATTACCCTTTTACATTAGCAGATGTTAACTTTATTGTCCACAGTCTGGAGCTTAAAATCCTTCAACTCAATGTCTGAACAAAGGTTATCTGTCTTCACATGCAGCCTACATTAATGGTATTCAATACTAGGAGAGACACACTTTATTAATCACCTACACAATCCCTCAGTTCCAGGATAGCAACTATCATTGGATAGGTGCATGTTCTCACAGCTCTTTTGACCAAGGATCACAGGGGTTTTGAGTAATTTTTAAAAACTAATATAATTTGATTGCCTTGCTTAAATATTTCCATGTGGATAGCGTGGCCAGTGAAATAGAAGAGCTAGTAAAATGCTCATGAGAAAGTTTGAAATGATGCTTAATGTATGTATTGTAAGAAAAAAACTCCCTTATTTTAAGAATTATGTTAATGATAAGGTAAAAATCCATATGTTTTGACAAGTGTGTGTGTGTGTATGTAATTAAATTGGGAAAAATATTTTATCTACTTTACCAAGAATAATCTCTTTAAAATTCAGGATGGCATGGGAAAATGTTTTACTAGCTTATGGATACATTTACTAGCAAAATGAAAGCATTTGGACCCTTTTTTATACATTATGTTTTACTCGTTTGTTAAGAGACAAATAATAATTACATATATTTGTGGAGTACAATGTGGCATTTTGAGCTATACACATTATAGAAAAAATCAATAAAGCTAATTAATAAGCCAATTTTTTGCCGATTTATTATGTTTTGTGATGAGAATGTTAAAAATACAATTTACCAGTTTTGAAATACACAATACATTATTAACTGTTGTCGCCATCCAGTGCAATAAAACTAGTGTAGAAAAGTGGTTATCAAAGATCTGTGGGGAGAGAGAAGGGTAAGGAAATGACATATGTTAACAGAAGAATACAAAGTTTTAGACTGAAGGAATACATTTGCCTGATCTATATATTACTCACATAAAAATTTTAATGCATTTTGAAATCAACTTTTAGCCTTTAACCCCAGGTAATTCTGTGATCTGCCAGTGCGTTCTGATAGTCGTCATGTGAGGACCCATTTGGCTAAATTATTGTTGAGCTCCCAGTTGGCAGGTATATTATATGTTCCTAATATCATAAATAAAGATAATAAATAATGTAAAAGGATAGCTCAACGTTGTTAAAATGCTTGCTGATGATATTATTTGTCCTGCATTCATAACTAGATTACCTTATTACCTTGTGCAAGGGTATTAAAAAATAAAACAACATTGACTTTGTAAACAGGGAATGAGTGAATTAAGCCCAGATTCTGTTTAAATATTTTGACCTTCTCTATCCATCTTATCAATTAGGTTTCCTGTTTTTTTTCTCTAATTTCATTTAAAATAGATATCTAAGGACTAGATTCATTTGGTTGTTGATATCTGTACATGGCTTCTTTTCAATGTCATGTGTTGCTTTGTTATGGTTTTGTTCATTTATTGTTTTTTTCAAGGTCATTCACTGGGATTTATACAGTTAGTTGATATTCAGAATGATTTGGACATTCACTTAAATTGAAATATTTGGGAAACTCTAATAGTGAGTCAGTGATAACAAACCACTGTCCAGAAAACAGATGGATATAATAATATAAAACTAGATTTGCTCACCAAGATTCACAGCATTATAAATACCAGGTAACTTCACCTCTTCAGATTCCTGTGACCTTCTAGAACAAATGTTACAGAATGCCACTAACCTATATTTTTCACCTTGTCCTTAGATGATTGCATATAGAGCTCTGGCTGATGACATTTTCTGACTCATTTATGGTGGCCAATAGTCTTATCAGAGTCCATTAACAAGGCAAAATTACACATACAGAAGCTGGAATTCACACTATGCTTAGATGATATCTTTATTGTTCAGTTAGACATGAAATCATGACGATTCAGTAGGACAACAAATATCTCAAAAGATGATAATTAAATAAAGAAATTCCCAGCTGAATACCTGTGTTTGAGAATTACGCTGCCATTTATTTTAAAACTTAGATCTGCCATAACTGAAGAAAAAAATATATGTTAGCATTTAAAAAGAAAATATTAAACTCTCACAGCAGCAGTCAATCTGTCAGAAAATGAGATTAAAACAATTGCTATTTTATAGATCTATCAAGAAACAAAAATATAAAAAATATTGCTCCAGTAAAATCTATAAAACCTGCAGTTAAATCATAAATTTAATCAATATTGATTGAATTAAAATTTATAATTCTTGAAAAACTTGGTTTCTATTTTTAAATATATATTATGACTTTGGGAGAACAGAAAAGATGTAAAATCAGCATTGATAACTTTTCTTTGTAAAACTCATTCCCCTTAAAAAACATTCATTAAAATATGGCTGTTTTTGCTTTCTTGTCTCTAATTGCTTGCTCTGACAATTCTTATAACAAAAGTTGTGCCATATTAATGGTTTATTTTTATTTTCATACTAAGTTTTAGTTTTATTTTTAATCCGTTTTCTCACCACTTTTTTGGACAAATAAAGGCATTTGTTAGAATATGAAAATGTAATTCTAGTTATCCTACACATGCATGCAATTGACACACAGTTTCCACATGTTAAAATGGAACATTAATGAGTTTTAGACACGAAGGTTTACTTTAGCCTAGCAAAAACAGTTGTATCATTGTATATTATTACTTTATTCGTAATAATTTATAATTCATTACCTAGAGTTACATCTAAAGCTTATCTTTTTCTTTCAAAGTATGCCATAAGATGTCAGGTATAAAAACAGATTTTCTATTTATTAGAATTAGAAAAAAATCATATATGGACAGATTTCTATCAAACATTTAATGTCATCTACATAGCATAAAAATGTTTTCAAGGCAAAAAATATACTTCCTGAATAATTTGTGGTTTTTTGAACCTATTTACTTGGCTATTGTTTTTAGTACAATTCATGTACCATGAAAGTCAATTTTTATATTCTTGAATATAAGTGCCTATTTAAGATAGAAACAGCAAGCATTTCACAGGAATCTCTGGTAGATCTACTGCATATGCAACTCACATTCAGTAAATCAACAAAGAAACACGGTATGTTGACAGGAAACTTTTTTCTGCTTTCATAGAAGTATTGAATCATTCATTCACTTTTGATTTTGTTGGCTAGGAGATATTTAATATATTATTGTTAACTTTTATTCTATCAGTGTTTAATATAAGTGCAGAGACAAATTTTACCAAGAGCTAATGGGAATCCTTACTTCCATGGACCACATCCAAAACCCTAGGTAGGAACCCAAGTAGTATCTTCACTTAATCAACTACATTTGAAATCAACTACATAAAAAAAAATCAATTTTAACTTCAATGAATTAAGGTTGTTGTGTGTTTTGTGCCTAAACTGCTACTCTACAACATGTCACATATTTGTTATGGCTGGCATTGGAGTAGCTACCAGCATTTTGAGGGGATGTCTAGAAAAGGTGAATTGAGATAGATTTAGAGTTTAGTGGAATAGATATTTTTAATGTCTTTCAGTCATATCACTGCTTAGTGTCATTATTCCTGGCTGTCCTGGTGGAATCACGGCTTTTAGGAACACTCTAGTTCCCTACTAATTGGGAGTGAACTTTGATGTGAATGAGGCTTTTTGCTCCATGTCTGGATAGGACACAGGTAGAAGAGGAGAAACAAGATTTGAAATGAGTGTAGCCAGATGATAGTGTGGGATATTCTTCTTAACTTGAAAACACATTTATAAAGGAAACTTGGAAAAGGGTGACAAAATACCAAAAGTTTCATATGGAGTGGTCACTAAAAGTTGTGAAGCAGAAATTAATTTTTCTGAATCATCACTAATAGTTGTTGCAATAATCAGATAACCATACTGGAAAATAAGACCAAAAATTTCCATATTCTTAATTAAAATGTGTTATAAAAATAATTGCCGAAATACTGTAGACCAAAAAGTATCTGAGACAGGTCTCAATCAGTTCAGAACTTTTATTTTGCTAAGCTTAAGCACACACACCTGGGACACAGGTCTCTATCTTCCCTCTCTTTAAAGATGATTTTTGAGGTCTCAATATTTAAAGCGGAAAAGGTGACTATTGAGGAAAGGGAAAGAAATGTTTTAAAACTGTGGGTAGCTAAGAGACAAATGGTTGCATTCTTTTGAGACTTTGATCGGCCTTTCACTGAATATGATATTTAATGTGAGAGGGGTATAAAGGAATAGTCACTTATGCCTTAGAATGAATCTGCATTTTTGTATAAGATAAAATAGGCAATACGGTAGAGGAAGCAATCAGATATTCCTTTGTCTCAGGTGAGCAGAGGGATGACTTTGAGTTCTCTCCTTTGTCCTGAACCTGTGAAGATAAGCTACCAATTTCCATTGCCAGGATGAAATTCAACAGAATAAATAGGAGGCAGGTTTGCCAGACACAATTCCCAACTTGACTTTTTCCCTTGGCATAGTGATTTTGGGATCCTGAGATTTATTTTCCTTTCACAATATGAAGAATAGCTAGATAATGCAGTCTAAATAAATAAATAAATAAAAGAAAAAGAAAAAACTGTCTCATAAAGTCATGACAAATAGTTAAGTAATAGAGTATAATTTATTATTCTGCTTTATCTAATTTTGCAACATTTTTTAAAAATAAAATTTTACATTTTTTAGACAAACCTGACAAAAACAAGCAATGGGAAAAGGATTCACTATTTAATAAGTGGTATTGGGAAAACTGTCTAGCCATATGCAGAAAGCGAACACTGGACCCCTTCCTTATACCTTATACAAAAATTAACTCCAGATGGATTAAATATTGAAACATAAGTTCTAACACCATAAAAACCCTAGAAGAAAACCTAGGCAATACCATTTAGGACATAGGCATAGGCAAGGACTTCATGACTAAAACAACTAAAGAAGTGACAACAAAAGTCAAAACAGACAAATGGGACCCAAGTAAACTTAAGAGCTTCTGCACAGCAAAAGAAACTATCATTAGAGTGAATCAGCAACCAACAGAATGGGAAGAAAATTTTTGCAATCTAACCATCTGACAAAAGGCTAATATCCAGAATCTACAAATAACTTAAATTTACAAGGAAAAAAACAACCCCATCAAAAAGTGGACAAAAGGTATGACCAGACACTTTAAAAGAAGACATTTATGCGGCGAACAAACATATGAGGAAAAGCTCATCATCACTGGTCATTAGAGAAATGCAAATCAAAATCACATTGAGATATCATCTTCCACCAGCTAAAATGGCAATCATTAAAATATCTGGAGACAACAGATGCTGGAGAACATGTGGAGAATTAGGAATGCTTTTACACTGTTGGTGGAAGTGTAAATTAGGTTCAACCGTTTTGGAACACAGTGTAGTGATTCCTCAAGGATTTAGAAATAGAAATACCATTTGACCCAACAATCTCACTACTAGGTATATACCCAAAGGATTATAAAGTGTTCTATTATAAAAACACATGCACACATATGTTCTTTGCAGCACTGTTTACAATAGCAAAGATTTGCAACCAACCCACATGCCCATCAATGATAGACTGGATAAAGAAAATGTGGCACATATACACCATGGAATACTATGCAGCCATTGAAAGGATGAGTTCATGTCCTTTGCAGGGACACGGATGAAGCTGGAAACGCAAACTGACAGAAGAGAAAACAAACCCTGTGTGTTCTCATTCGTAAGTGGGTGTTGAACAATGAGAACACAGGAACATAAGGAGAGGAACATCACACATTGGAGCCCGCTGGGGTGTGGGTGGGCTAGGGGAGGCATAGCAGGAGGTGGCAGGATTTGGGAGGAATAGCATTAAGAGAAATACCTAATACGGATGATGGGAGGAGTGGATGCAGCAAACCACCATGACAGGTGTATACCTGTGAAACAATCCTGCACGATCTGCACATGTACCCCAGAACTTACAGTATAAGTTTTTAAAAAGGTTTTCTTCAGATATTGGATTAACCTGTCTTTATAATGTTTAGACACAATTTTCTTCTTGTCTCAAGGTACTCAGATTCATGTATACATCATATTGTTTTTATATACTTCAATTGCTGGTGGATTGTTAAAATAACTGGTTGGAGAAAAAGATAAATATTTTTAAAACATAAAAGTAAATAAATGAGCAAAGTAGTTCTCTCTGTCACAATCTCAATCTCTCATGAGTTCATTTCTATTATGACAAGCATGTTTTGAAAAAATAAACAAAATAATTTTCTGGGGATATGTAAATATTCTATTGTAATATCATCATTACAGCTGAAAACGGAAGATATTTCATATCTCTAAATATCATATCTTTATTATATAAACAGACCTCTTCATTGGAATATAAATATTTTTTATCCAAAACAGTTGACCATGGGGGACCACCAGTGACAGCAAATATTCTTCAATCTTAAATTACTTTCTTGAAAAAGAAAATATATAGGACCATCGATTCCAAACTTTGGACAGAGATTGCACAAGACAGTGATTCTTGAGAAGGGAAACAATTGCAGTGAGAGCTTGTCTATGCTGCAGGGCAAAGTCCCACAGTTTCCATGAGCTGGGATGGGATATTTGAGTTCAGCAATGCTGAGACATGTAGAAACCATACGGAAGGGTGTCAGAGACAAGAGTGACACAGAGATAGAGAGTTCTAGAATCTTCATATCTCCAAGACCTGATAAGCTCATATGTATGAGGAAACTACATGAAGCCAGAAAACAAAAACAAAACTTAAGAAAAGTTTGGCAGAACAGTCACTGGGGCTTACAGAGGGCTGGGAAGAACCTGCAGTTCTGTCAGTTAGATTGGAAAGACGTCCTAACACCAGAAATATCGAATGGGGTCTGTAGCATGGTAAGGCCTTCTAGCTCAATCTAAGAAGTCCTATGATAACCCTGAAAAGGGCTCAAACTGTTCCCAAATGACTTAACTGAGTCCTAAAACAGAGTTGAACATGATTTAAAGATATAAGAAAGAATTCAACATCTAGCAAAGTAAAGTTCATAAGGGTTATTTCCCAATAAAACATTACTAAGCATGCATTTAAAAACAAAGAATCCCATAAAAAATGGGCTAAGGACATGAATAGACAATTCTCAAAAGAAGATATACAAATGACCAAAAAACATGTGAAAAAATGTCAAACATCACTAATGATCACGGAAATGTAAATCAAAACCGCAATGCTATCCTGCCTTATTCCTGTAAGAATTATCATAATAAAAAAATAAGAAATAATAGATATTGGCATGGATTTGGTGAAAAGGGAACACTTCCACACTGCTGAGGGGAATGTGAAGTAGTAAAACCACTATGGAAAACAGTGTGGAGTTTCCCTAAAGAACTGAAAGTAGAACTACTGTTTAATTCAGCAATCCCACTACTGGATATCTACCCAGAGGAAAAGAAGGCATTATTTGAAAAAGGTACTTGCACACGCATGCTTATAGCAGCAAAAGTCACAGTTGGAAAAATATGTAACCTGCCCAAATGCCTATCAATCAACATGTGGATAAAGAAATTGTGGTATATACATATACACACACCATGGAATACTACTAAGCCATGAAAAGGAACAAATTAATGGCATTTGCAGCAAACTGGGTGGAACTGGAGACTATTATTCTAAGTGAAGTAACTTAGGAATGGAAAACCATCATTGTATGTTCCCACTGCTACATGGGAGCTAAACTATGAGTCTGCAAATGCATAAGAACGATACAGTGCACTCTGGGGACTTGGGGGAAAGGGTGGGAGGGGTGAGGGATAAATGACTACAAATTGGGTTCAGTGTATATTGTGTGGGTGATGCGTGTATCAAAATCTCACAAATCAGGCCGGGCGCGGTGGCTCAAGCCTGTAATCCCAGCACTTTGGGAGGCCGAGGCGGGTGGATCACGAGGTCAAGAGATCGAGACCATCCTGGTCAACCTGGTGAAACCCCGTCTCTACTAAAAATACAAAAAATTAGCTGGGCATGGTGGCGTGTGCCTGTAATCCCAGCTACTCAGGAGGCTGAGGCAGGAGAATTGCCTGAACCCAGGAGGCGGAGGTTGCGGTGAGCCGAGATCGCGCCATTGCACTCCAGCCTGGGTAACAAGAGCGAAACTCCGTCTCAAAAAAAAAAAAAAAAAAAAAAAAAAATCTCACAAATCACCACTAAAGAACTTACTCATGTAAACCAATACCACCTATTCCCAAAAAAATCTATAGGAAAAAAATAAAATAAAAAAATAAACAACTTGCTATCACATTTTTAAAAAGCAGGAAATTACAGCTAATTAAAAAAATCCATAGACCAGACATTCAGTATAGATGAAACAATATACAAGAACATTGAAAAGCAGCTATTTCAAATACATTTATGAAAGTAAAGCAAAATATGAGCATAATAAAGAAACACATAGATGATAAATTGAAGACCCAAATTCAACTTTAGGAAATGAGAAATAAACTGTTAAAGATTGCAAACACAAAATGGGATTAAAGCAGACTAGACACTATGGAATTAAAGGCTGCTGTACTTGAATGCATAGCAATAAAAATGGTGAGGGTTTTCTAGAGGGACATTAATAGTTAATACTATTAAGTTAAATAATATCAACTAATAGTTAATACTATCAACACAATCACAAGGTCCCACAGTAGGAAGTCTGCAGTCTGGAAACTGAGGAACGAGGAAGCCAGTCTGAATCCTAAAGCTGAAGAACTTGGAGTCTGATATCCAAGGGCAGGAAGCACCCAGCACGGGAGAAAAATGTCCACTTGGAGGCAAGGTCAGTCTCACCTTTCTACCTTTCTCTGTCTGCTTTATGGTCTAGCCATGCTGGCAGCTGATTACATGGTGCCCACCCAGATTAAGGGTGGTTCTGCCTTTCCCAGTCCACTGACTCAAATGTTACTCTCCTTTGGCAATATCCTCACAGACACACCCAGGATCAATACCCTGCATCATTCAATCCAGTCAATTTGACACCCAGTATTAATCATCATACTGTGAGTTAAAATTATGTGGTATAATTTATGTTTCCTTTTAGACCCAAATTGGAGGTCAGAGGAATGTGAAAAATAATTCAGGTAATGCTGGCTGATACTTTTTTAAAGAGTATTAAGACTACAAAACCACACATCTAAGAAGTTCAACAAAACAGAAATGTTGATGGCAATAGAGAGACCTCGGTTCTTGTCTTCTTGGTTTAAGAGAATTTAAAGAGACACACAGCGGTAGAAAATGGTAGAAATCAGTTTATTGGAAAGAAAAAGAAAACTCTGAAGCTTAGTGTAATAATGAAAGTCCACTCTGAAAGACAAGTCAGAGATGGCCAATTGAGAGTCAGCAAAGCCCGGCACTAGGGAGACCCTTTTTATGGCAGTCTTATATGATTATTCATAAGGAAATAATAGGTATTACTGGTCTCCATGTTGTGGATGGTCCTCCAGATGCACATGCACAGTAGGTGGACGTGCTTGTTCACATATTGCGTGGTTCATTAGCATCGTCAATCTCCGCCCAGGGGTGTGTCTTCATCATTATAATGAGCAAAGAGTCAGTTTGAGGAAAAACCAAAATATACATTCTCCTCATAGAAGTTAGATAGTGGAAGTCCCTACTGGAGATGGTTCTGCTTGGATGAGCTTGACCACAATGGGGGTGCTGGGGCTCTTGGTGTTGACAGTGCTGTTGACATGGTTGCCACATCCCAAGGACATGGTTATTTCCTTGACCTCCTATCCTGCTTCAGAGAAAAAAATGCAAAGAAATCACAAAAAGATAAATTGCTGACAAGAGTGATTAAGAGAAAGACCCTAGAGTAACCAGAGAAAAATAATACCTGACATCCACAGGAAAGAAGGAAAAAATAACTTCAGGATCTTAGAAAATAGAAAGGGAGAAAATAAGAAAATGGTCTCTATAAAGTGTGGGAAGATAAATCACTGAAAGTGGGCTTCAAAAATGAGACAAAATAGGCTGGGTGCCATGGCTTATGCCTGTAATCCTGACACTTTGGAGGCTGAGGCAGGCGGATCACCAGGTCAAGAGATCGAGATCATCCTGACCAACATGGGAAAATCCCCATCTCTACTAAAAACACAAAAATTACCTGGGTGTAGTGGAACACACCTGTAGTCCCAGCTGCTAGGGAGGCTGAGGCAGGAGAATCAATTGAACCTGGGAGGCAGAGTTTACAATGAGCGGACATCTTGCAACTGCACTGTAGCCTGGTGACAGAGGGAGACTCTGTCTCAAAAAGAGAGAGAGAAAATAAGTACTTTGTTTGAGACAAGCATGAACAGAGAATTTTCAACAGAATGAATGACAATAATTGTGAAAGGAAATTTGGTGGGAGAGAGAAAATATTCTAGATGAACACTTTAAAGAAAAGACAGAAGAATGTGGGAAATAGTAAAATGGGGTAAATAAAAGATTTTTTTTTTCATTTTCAATTTATTTCACAAGTACCTATTGAAGCAAAAACTAATATGGTGTTTTGCAGAATTTATAGCATATCTAGAAATAAAATATGTGGCACAAAATCATCAAGTCAAGGAATCAAAGCATAACATTGTTAATTTCCTGTATACTTGTAATGGTATAACATAATTAAAAGTAGGCCTTATTCAGGTAAAAATCTGTATTTCAACCCCTAGATGTTTATTTTTATTAGATGTTCCACTAATAAAAATAAAAGAAACAATGTATAAATATAATAACTATACATAATGCAGATGGTGGAAATAAAAAGATTCTAATAATACAAAAACCAAAGAAAAGAGTGAAACAAATGTAATAAATAAAACATGAATGTCCAGATTGAGAATTTCCCAAAGCTTAAGCAGCAATTAAAAGAATGAAGTGTTCAAACATTGAGTTAAAATCAGATTTTTAGATTGGATGTAAAAGCATCTCCCAATTGTAGATATATTAACTAATTCGATGTATTAATCATTTCACAATGTATAAGTGCATCATCAAATCATTACATTGTACATCTTAAATATACACAAATTTTATGTGTTCATTGTGCCTCAATAAAGCTGGAAAAATACATTTTAAAACTTTGTTTAAAAAAACAAAAATACATAGAGCGGTACAGTGGTCAGAACTCTGAACATGCCAAACCCAGGATTCCTATACCTTAGTGCAGGTGTCCCCAAACTTTTTACACAGGGGGCCAGTTCACTGTCCCTCAGACCGTTGAAGGGCCGCCACACACTGTGCTCCTCTCACTGACCACCAATGAAAGAGGTGTCCCTTCCTGAAGTGTGGCGGGGGGCCGGATAAATGGCCTCAGGGGGCCGAATGTGGCCCACGGGCCATAGTTTGGGGATGCCTGCCTTAGCGATTCAATTAAGCACTAATCTAGGTAATGCGGAAGGAACTTTACAGATATAATTAAGCAACTAGACTTTAAAATAGAAATGTCATTGTTGATGATGCAAGTGGATCCAATTTAATCACCTGAGCTCTTAAAGTAGAGTTTCTGTAGCTAGAGTCAGAGAGACAGATCAGCTGGGGAGGCCAAGGGGAGAGTCAAAGACTCGGTACTACCTGCTGGCTTTGAGGCTGGATGAAGAGGGGGTAGGCCAATGGTGTTTTCTGTCACAATTATGCAAATTTTATCTTACCTCTTACACGTTGCCACTTTTAACCAATAAATGTGAATGTAACTTTTAAGTTAGGGGATCAAAGAGTGTGTTTGAAAGCAAAGAAGTAAACATTTTAAATGTTAAAATTGAAAGCATACAACATTAATGTGTTAGGATATATTTAAAAATCTGTGCTTTGTAACTTCTTGGCTTTTTTGGCTTATGGATAAAATAGGCATTCATTATGGTAACTGCAGCATTTGAAAATCACAGCACTCAGAGGTGATTTCAGTTAACTTAGATTGTGTGTTTGGAAAGCCCTGGTCACCTATTCCAGCATTATGTTTAATCTGGAGATAATAAGACAAAATTGACCCAATCTTTTTTTTTTTTTCTCTCTCTCTCGTTTCCCAGTACACTCAACACATAATAATTGTTTTGTAAGTCATTTCCAGATATGGTCTTATCAGAAATAAAATGCGTTGCATCTAGTTATCTCTTAAAGATAATTTGAACGGTTTCATTATCCTATATATACAACTTATCAAACCTATCTTGTAAATCAGTATGCACTTCAACACCAGCAAAGCTTGCATAAACAAGAGCTTTATGAGTCTTAAAGGATAATTACTAGAATCTAATGAATTGCATAAATCATTTCTAATGAAGAGAAATAAACAAGTACTCTGATATGGGCACATTAATAACTTAGGTTTTTCAAAAGCAGTGAGTAATTTAATTTAGATGGTATGTCCACAGACAGTAACAACTTGAATTTTATTTGTGAAATAATTAGCAGTTAATCTAAAGGGATACAACTTATCTACTGGCAATACATTAAACTAGAATATGAAGATTAATTTTGTCTTTGATGGAAATTATTCTGATAATATCTCATGATTTGAAAGTCATTATAAAAAGGAAAATATAAAAATTGATTTACGTTCATTCTGACAAGCCTAGAATTTATTCCAAAATATGAATTAGCATGCTTTGCAATTTCAAGTAATTTGTGATATGCTATAATTTTTAGTTATTCTCTTATTCTAGTGCTAATTGGATTTTTATTTATATATATTTGTGAATAAAATAGAGGGTCATTACTTCTATCTGTAACGTCATAATTTGGGTTACAAAAATACATTATTCATTCTTGAGGTTCTTTATTGGTTAAAAGAATATTCACCCACGTAACAAAAAACTCAAACTAGCAAAACTTCTTTTTTTCTTCCAGTAACAGGCTTTGCTGTTACTCTGCTAATAAATTTTTTATGAGCATTTTCTTTTTCTTGACTTTATCTAACCATCATCTTCTCTTCTGCAATTAAGTTTGAAAGCTGAAGCTTTTCCAATCCATCAAGCTTCCAGTTATTTCCTCCTTTGAAAGATAAATGATATAGTAAGACGGTCTCAAATTTGAAATCCATGCATTTACTCATCTGTTGGTTTATTCAACAACATTTACCACATCCTATGGTAAAAATTGGGTATTACTATGACAAAAATATAACTAAGGACATAATAGCTGATAATGAAAAATGATTATATTAATACATAATTATTAGATGATAACTATAATATTAGCTCACAGTGCCTATTATATAAAAATTACTGTATCAGTAGTATATAAACATATAATTGTAATTAATTATATAGTATTTGCAATAGTTACTAATAAACAATCAACACTTTAATGTAAATGTTGTTTTGGGAATGATTTATACCTACAACTTAGTATTGAAAGATGAGTCATACCCTGCCTAGGCCATGGAAATTTTATTCACTCAGGAGTTTCCCAATTAAGTCAACTGGAATTTGCCAAAACCAAAAGTATAAATGGAATCCAGTGCCATTTTAAAAATGGAACATAACGCTGGGCACAGTGGCTCATTGTCTCTAATCTCAGCACTTTGGGAGGCCAAGGTCGGGGATCATCTGAGGTCAGGAGTTCAAGACCAGCCTGGCCAACATGTTGAAATCCTGTTTCTCCTAAAAACACAAAAATTAGTCAGGTGGGGTGGTGTGCACTTGTAATTCCAGCTACTTGGGAGGCAGGAGAATCACTTGAATCTGGGAGGTGGAGGTTGCAGTGAGTCAAGATCATACCACTGCACTTCAGCATGGGTGACAGAGCAAGACTCTGTCTGAAAAAAACTAAAATCAAATAAAAAATTAAAAATAAGAATGGAAAATACCATGCCTCTCATTGGAACAAGTGCACATAGACATAAAACAAACAGCAAAATAGCAACAAATTTTAGGACTTCGTGGCCTTTAGAAATAACTGAATAATGCAGTAGAATGGAAGGAAAGGAATACTTCAGTAAGAACAGCCAGTATATGGACAACAATATCAAAGAGTGAACAACGATTGCCATTTTAAAAAGTGCTGCTGTTCATGACTTACCGTCATAAGTCAGCCTCCTTGTAAACCAGTTAGACTTAAAAACAGGGAATGAATTGGCACATTTTAGTATTTGGAGGTCAATGAAAATGCGTCTTGTCATAGTATTCTTCTCCATAAGTGCTTTTTACAATGAAAACATCATTTCTGGCACCAAATGATGACTGCAATTTTATTCAGGCTGAAAAGCATTAGAATACCTATTAATTTTATTTCACATTTTTATTGATTTTCCATAAAATAATTTACCAGTTTGAAACTATATTTGGCTTTCCTGATAAGTTTTAGGTGAGCAGCATCTTTTAAAAAATTAATCTTTTCATGGGGAGAGCTCCAGGGCCTCTTCTCTTTGGTCACTCTTTCTCTGGATGTGTCCATATCAACGCCTATCACTCCAATTTATAAAAGTCGTATATTCTAATAAGTATATGGAATAAGCCTCTGTGAAAAGGAAAACCTTAGACAAATGAAATGTAACAGAGTTTAATTGAGCAAAGAATGATTTGTAAAATGGGCAGCCCCAAACCAGAATAGGTTCAGGAAAATTTCAGCCTACTTAGTGGTCAGAGATTTATAGACAGTGAAAGGAAAGTGAGGTACATCAAACAAAAGTGAGGTGCAGAAACAGCTGCGTTGGTTACAGCTGTGTTTGCCATATTTGAACACAATTTGAAGAGTTGGCCACCTTTGGCTGACATTTGGTGGTTGGCACAAGAGTAAATTACAATTTGTTTACACATCCAGTTTGGTTACAGTTCGCTATGTTCAGAGAAACCTTTAGGGAAAATAATGTAAAGAGGTAGCTTTAGACCAAACTTAACACCTCTAAGAAACTGTGGTATAAGAAAAAAATATGTATGTATTTGTTATTTGTCACTGGTTTCTACCACAGGGCTTCTAAAATTCTTGGAATTTCTTGAGGGATAAGGATGCCCTTTGTTATTCTCAATGAAGCCTTTGAACATATTTGCATTTCTGCTAATGAAATGACTCTCTCAGTTCCCAAAGAGCTTCAGGATGAGGCCTGGTGGTAATGAAACAAGGTAGATAGTCATGAAGTTACTCTGTTCTCCAGAAACAGCAACTGGTAACAGTACAGCCAACGGAGTAAGCCCCAGCATTGACATTGTCATGAAGCTCAGTCAAGCAAAGCTGTCTTCAGTAGGAAATTTCCCCTGCAGCGAGTATGCACACTTTGATTTTATATATCCACAAATTGACCTTTTGCTTATTTTAATAGTATAAAACAAACCCCTGGGTGGAGATTTAAGATGCTGATGAGACATGCGATACATGAACAAGCATGTTCGGCTACTGTGCACCTGCACCCGGAAGACCACCCACAAAACGTGCTTCCTGATAACTCGTCATCTCACCCTCTTCTGAATAATCACGCAAGACTCCTATTAAGGGGCTCCCCTAGTGCCAACCTTTGCTGTCTCATCTTTATAAGCAGTCTGCTCTGAATTCTTTCTCTCTCAAAATGTACTGTCTATTCAGCACCTAACGTTCAGAATATTCTCTTTCGTTTGCAATAAATTGCTCTATGCTGCATCTCCTTTGCTGTGCGTCTCTTGTTTAAATTTTTTTAAACCAAGAAGACAAGAACCAAAGTATCACAACAGCCATCAACAGTAAGCGGAATCCACCACTTGACCAGAAGTTTGGAATGTTCAGCCCTACCCCTTCAGGAAGGGGAGAGGGAATGGAGACTGAGGTCAATCATTAAAGGCTAAAGAACCAACCCAAATGTCCATCAATGATAGACTGGACAAGGAAAATGTGACACATATACACCACGGAATACTATGCAGCCATAAAGAAATGATGAGTTTGTGTCCTTTGTAGGGACATGGATGAATCTGGAAATCATCATTCTCAGCAAAATGAGACAAGAACAGAAAATCAAACACCACGTGTTCTCACTCATAGGCGGGTGTTGAAAAATGAGAGCACATGGACACGGGGAGGGGAGCATCACACACTAGGGTCTGTTCCAGGGGACTAGGGGAGGGACAGCGGGGGAAGGGAGGTTGGGGAGGGATAACATGGGGAGAAATGCCAGATATAGGGGGTGGGGAGATGGAGGCAACAAACCACACTGCCATGTATGTACCTAGGCAACAATCCTGCATGATCTGCACATGTACCCCAGAACCTAATGTAAATTTTTTTTAAAAAAATTAAAAATTAAAAAAAATAAGATTTAATTAATCATGCCTGCTTAGTAAAATTTCAATAAAGACTCTGAAACAATGAGGCAAAGAGAGCTTCCAAGTTGGTGAATACATCTAAGTGCTAGGAATGTGGCACACCCCAACTCCATGGAGATTGAGTGACCTGTCTAGACCGTGCTCTGTGTACCTCTCCATCTACCTATACTTTGATATTTTACAGTGACCTGTAATAGTAAAGATAGCATTTTCCTGTGTTCTGAGTCATTATAGCAAATTACCAAACCTAAGAGAAGGTAATGAGAGCCTCTGAATTTGTACTCAGCAAATTACTTAGCCTAGGCACACATTTGTGGTTAGTGTCTAAAGTGGGTCAGTCTTGTGTGACTGAGCTGTTAATTTTGGGGATCTGTAATAACTCCAGGGAGATAGTGTCAGAATTTAACTGAATTGTAAGACAACCAAATGGTGTCAGAGAATTGGAGAATTGCTTGGAAAACCACAGAGAAATATACAAGAAAGCTGGGATGCAGTGACAGACCAGTAGATAAGATTACTTAGAGAGTTTAAGGAAATTAAACACACACACATATATAAAATATTTAACAAAATATTAAAGATTAAAATATGTAACATATCAACATATTCTTAACAAGGGCAGCATTTTTTGGAAAAACAATTTGTCAGAATCAGAAATACTGATCCCACATAGTTTGCTAAGGTGTTTCACTGGGCTCCATTTAGAAGGGTATGTGAGAAACCAAAAAAGCAAAGATGACAGCTTTTCCCTACATGTGTTAGAGAAGAAAAGAAAAGTGTTTAGGGAGCAGTTCAATGTTTCAAAATTCAGTGGTGTCTACATTAAAGAAGACTGGAATGGAAAGGAAACATCAGAGGAAGCAGATGTGGGAATACAGTGCTGCTGGAATACAGATGGTAGTAAGGGATTCCTCTCACAATTGAAGTCTTAGGAAATTCAAAATTGAGAGAAAAAGTTTTAGGAGACAAAGGAGGCATGGAGGCTTTTGAGGACACAGATTTTGGAAGTTCCAGAAACAGCTATCAATCTAAAATATTTGAATGTGACTTTCAACTGAGACAAATGTGGAGACCAGAGACAATTCCATCTTGAGGGAAGGGACACGCTGATGCTTGGATTCCTGGACCAGAAGGGACCATAGGTTATTGTGTTGAAATGTGAAAGAGGCCTTGCTTTCCTTGTGAGGTTAGGGAGTTACAGAGCTAATATAAAACACTCAAGGTTAAGAGTGATTCCAGAACAAAACATAAACCCTGATATTAAAAGACAATAGAAATTGTGTTTCATCAAGTCTTCATCCAACTTAGCATCATGGTGCAAGAATTAAAGGATGAAAAGGGAACATAGAAACAAGAGAACATAAAAACAATATGTGGGTTAGTCAGTAATAAAAAGAAGAAATCACAGAGAGCATTCATTGTGAAGAATTATTAAATCTTCAAGAGGCTTGGACTGTTTAAGATGCCATATTCTGGGAGTAAGAATGTTTGTTTTGATAAATGCCCATGATACTGTAATTAATATAATAGACACCTGTTAGTGGGTGTTTTTCCCCATTGGGTTTTAAGTGAGAAGTTTAGATACTCTGAGCATTAATAGAGCATCATTCTGGAAAAACTGAAAGCTATAATTTCGTATGTTGTATTTTGTTTTCTCTGCCTACACACTTCCCTAGAAAAATATACAAAGAAAAGTAACAGACACCTACAACTCAAAAACAACAATTAAATTTCATTTAAACTCTGGTTAGCAAGGGAAGAAAAATTCCAAACTCCAAACAAATGTCTTAATAAGTGATATCTTCCTCGAATAATTAAATGAAGAAAATTGAAGGAAGAATTTTTTTAGAAGGTAATTTCTTCAACAGGTAAATTGAGTTACTTCTATTGATAAAGTATACTCTTAACTATGTTAAGTGAATCAGAGAGCTGAATTTGATGACAACTTTATACAATTTTTTTCTGGAATAACCCAACAGAGGTCTTATTTTAAACTCTACTTATCTCTTCCCTTTTGCTTGTAATGGATTCACTACAGAGCCGAGAAAATTTGAGAAAAATAACAAAAGGGCAGAAAACAAAGTTAACAAAAAGAAAAGAAAACAATGTTTGAAATTATATAAACAATTTTCTGGATATCTACTTTAAAATCATTGATTTTAAAACCTTTAAAATCTTTGGTTGAACCTGTACCCATTTTTGACTTTGTGATTGTGCAATTAAGCCAAAGTGGGAATACATTGACAGAGGGTTCATGTTAAATGACGTTGATATTTTAGAAGCAAAGGGAACAAGGTGTTTCAGCAAAGCTTTTAAAACTGGTATTTTGTATCTTTATTGTGTATATGCTGTAATGAAAAGATGAGTACAAACTGTACTAAGGTATTGACAAATCAGTTAAAAATCCATTTCAACAATTCCTGCCACAGTTCTGTTATAAATTCCTTTATTTTAATTTTTCTTTATAGTCTAGCTTTTCTTCAGAAAAAGAAATTACATCAATTATAATTGTTTATATAAACAGAAGCATATGCATATTTAATGTTATATATTATAATAGTGATTATTTAAATAAAAGTTTGAGAGAATTGCCAAAATAATGGTTAGAATATTGCAATATTCCAATTACTCATAATATTGCAATTATTATGCAATATCAGGGAATATTACAATTATTATACAATATCAGGGAATATTATCATTGCAATGTTACAGAATACTATTCCATAACAGTGATGTAATATTATGGAATATTATCATTGCAATGTTACAAAATATTGTTCCACAACAGTGATGCAATATTATGGAATATTATAATTGCAATATTATTATAGTTGCAATATTATAAGTGATGGAGTTTCCCAGCAGGCATATTTAAGGAAGACATGTTCTATATGCTAAGATTGGTTAAGTCAAATTTTTTAGTCCTAAATATAACTCTTTGAATATATAGTTGATATTTTCCCTAATTCAAATACTTTAATATTTGTTTTTAAATGTATTCATTAAAGATATCATAGACTTTTATATTTTCTCTTCTAATGATCCCCAATATGAATAACATTAGTGGAAACTGATAGGAATCCAATTGCCCTTCCTCATTGCCTGTTATACTCTCTCTTCCTATGGAGTTTCTGATGTGTGAAAAGCATTATGGGGGCCAATTCACAATAGTTTTATTAAAAATAAGAAAACATTATATACATACACGTAGAGTGAACACAAAGTCAAATTTGAGGGTTTCTGTTTCTACCTATCTGAAAAAAAAGTATTTTTAAATGCTTTACTTGTAAAAAGAAAATTACTTTTCTTTTTCAGAAGATGTTAATGATACCACAAAGCAGCTGATACCAGATGGTCTTGTAGAGATGGTCTTGTTTTGGCGCCTTTATGTGACAAAGCTCTGTAAGGCTGCACAAGAATGATCAGTTTAGTGCATAAATGTCCTAAATGTCTAGCTGTGATACGGATCAAGTTTGCTGGTGACTCCTGGGTTTGCATTTTCCTGACCGTGGGAAGGGACCACATGGAGGTGCCCTGTTTGCTTTCCTGAGGCTGTCTTCAGACGTAATTGTTTCTTGTGGGTTTTTTCCTCTTTAATCAAGCACATGACTTACACTCTAACACACATATAAAATCTCTGTGGTCCAACTCTATGCCCATTTTGGTCCTTTTATGAGCATCTGGAAAGAGTTGAAAAGCAGTGGAAAATCATTTAGAAAGTATTTTTTTCACAGTTGGTCTCCTTTCTATATATATATACATATATATACACACATATATATGAAGTTTATGAAACACTAAATATAATGATTCAAATATTCTGAATTTAAGACAATGTATTACATAAAATTGTATGTTCTTTCTGTTTGCACTCAAAGAATATGCAAAATCCCTTTTCAGTGAAAAAATAGCAATGTGTTTTTTGAAAATAACTGCATGTCTTAAACATGTTTATATTATATTTGATTTTTAAGGAGACTATGTTTCCAAAATTTGTTAATATTTTGAAGGGCTTTAAAAAGTCAATTTCATAAGGACAGATCATTATTGTACATTCTATTGAGGAATTTAAGTGTACTGTATTTGAAATAAACAAAATGTTTATTTGAAGTTAATGCACTTGGCAATCAAGGAAAATGTGTATTGCATTCACTTCTCCATCTTCTTTTATTATTTGGGAAGTTTTACCAAAGATTATGAAAAGCATAAGTCTCTGGATGTTTTTCTTGTCACTTAAAAGCTATTAAAATTACAGTTATTCAAATGCCATTTTAAAACTCATTCATTTAAATGATTATTTTTACCTCAAATTGTTCTGTGCAATGAAGCAACATCTTCAAGCATAATTCATCTTTTCTCTGTTGATTCAGAATCAAGTTGATACACTATGTTTTCCTGGAAAAATGATCACTTGAAATACTCTATAAATATGTCCGGTTTTCATTTCCAAAAAGCTTTAGAAAAATATTCACTGAAAAAATAAACATATGTACATGTATTATGAAACCAAAGATTATTTTGTAAACTTTATCTAAAAGAAATAACTCTTTGGCTAAAATCTTTGTTTGAAATGAAATCTAGATCCCTGGCTCTATGTATCCCAAACTAAGTAATTATTTTATGGCATATTTTGCATTTTTAAAATTGCTACAGTCTAATAGCCTGACAACTTATTATACTTCAATTGGCAAATTCAGGAAAACAGGGCAGAGGTTAAATTATCTGTATCAGATATTAGAGTGCTATATAATTTATTCAAGTATATATATTTTTTCCAGGGAAAAGGGATGCAGAGCTTAAACTTGAAATTTGCTCTCTTAATTGCTGTGTTATTTAACCTAGCTTTGATCCCAGTATAAGTTCTCATGAAAACATCTCACTTTGAATTCCGCAATCCATATATTTATTCTTCATTCCCTCTTTAATGGTTCAAGATTTTCTCTTTTTTACAGGTAACCATGTGACCTTCAAGATATTCCTATGATGCTATTCCCAAATAAACTTCTTTCTAAATCATAATGGCAAACATTTTTATTACAAAACAAATACATATCATTATATGCTGAGAAATAAATTAAAAGTTATTTATCTCTCCCTCATTCTTCTAATCATGTTCCTTGTGTACTGAAAGAGAAATTACTTTGTTATGATTTTGTGTCTTTTTTTCTATATATTTTATAAAATCAGGATATATGTTACATATTATTGAGGACATGTATTTATTATTTTACATTATTATGGGCATCTTTCTCTGGTAATCATACGGGTATATATGAGAACTACATCACATTTCATCTTATGAGTTTCCATAATTGGTTAACTTTTTACCCTTTGGTGGGTATTCAGGTTTTTCCAGGGCTGGATTACAATTAACACTGTAACAAACATTGTTATGATAATTATTTATGTATTTTGTATCTCTAAGTCTTATTAAAAGTGGATGTATATGTTTCATTGAACAGGCATGACTAAGTGATAATGCTAAAATCAATTTTATTTTTGTTTCCTACATTCTCTTGATACTTGCCCTAGGGGATAGTCATTGTCCTGCAACAAGAAAAACTTTCAGTAGCCTGAATGAATTTTATGATCACTGTTGAGTAACAAAAAAGCTGCAGTTAATTGAATTTATAAACCATATCATTTCACTAATTAAAGCTGTTCACATTATAATCAAGTCTAAATTTGATTATTTTCAATGTAATTCAGCTTTCCTTTCTGTTCTTTCTTGCCATACTGGAAATTGAAGTTTCTCACCCTTTGGTTTAGGGTAGTCAGATTAAATGAAGGATGTCCAGTTTTCTTTTAATTTAAGAGAAAATTTATCTAGTATTAGTACATCCTACACAATGTACAAGACATACTTATAATAAATATATATTTTTTCTTTTTTTGAGACAAAGTCTTACTGTGTCAGTCCAACTGGAGTGCAGTGACATGATCTCAGCTCAGTGATTCTCCTGCTTCAGCTTCCTCAGTAGGTGGGATTACAGGTATTTGCCACCAAGGCTGGCTAATTTTCCTATTTTTTGTGGAGATGGGAGTTTCGCAGTGTTGGCCAGGCTGGTCTCAAACTTCTGACCTCAAGTGACATGCCCTCCCCAGCCTCCCAAAGTGCTGAGATTACAGATGTGAGCCACTGTGCTTGGCCAAAATATCATTTTTAATCTACAGTTCGCATTTAAATGGTCATCCCTTATTTTTATTTGCAGATTATTTATCTGTTGTCCCTATTTTGGGAATGCATATCACAAACAGGGATAAAGAAAGACAAAAGGTAAACTATTTACTTGACTGATATTCTCACAATTTGATTTCTTGCTTTTATAGCCCCAGCCGTTTGTCCTCAAAATATATAGGAATGTATTTTGAGATAGGGATTTTAGGAGGTTATTAAGGCTAAATGAGATCATAAAGGTGGGTTCTTAACCTGATAAAATCGGTAGACCTATAAGAAGACTGAAGAGGGAACTCTCGCATGCTCTTTCTGGTCTCCATGTGCATGCACCAAGAAAAGACTATTTGAGGCCCTAGTCAGAAGGCAGTTATCTGAAAGTGAAGAAAAATGGATACACCAGGAACTATGAATTTGCCAGCAGCCTGGTCTTGGACTTCCAGCCTCTAGAACAGTGAGAAAAATAAATTTTTATTGTTTAAGCCAATAAGTTTATGGCATTCTACTGTAGCAGCCCAAGCAGACTATGATACATGCATTCTCTAGTCTCTAGTCAAAAAATGCTTTTTCTGAACTATCCTTTCTGCAACACACGGACTAGGTGCTGCCTCTGTGCATGTATCCTCCCTAATCCTCTTAGAGAGGAGCTCATAAATGGACTCAGAGTCAACTTTCCCATTAGAATTAGTATTCAGTCTGGTTCCCAACTTTCATGGAATTTTGGAATTTTGGTCCGTGGTCAGGAATGGTCTATTATTTTCCCAAAGCACATTTTTCATTGCTGCCTGTGTCTTCTGTCACTTTAATTTTTCAGAACTGAATTAGGCCCAAATACAATACAGCCCCCACTCACCTGCAGAAAACACTTCTCAGACTCCATGAGTTTTCCCCCAAAGCCCTTTTTCTAGACAGAATTAAGTGTTAGCCTCAGATTGCTCTTATTCTGTTTCTTCAGAATTAAAGGTAACAAATTTTTTTGTTTTATCCAAGACAACTTCACAAATTCTAATTTTCAGGAAAAAAATATTTTCTAAATTAAAACCAAATAGATTCATTATTAAAAACATCTCAAGGAGTTACTTTGGAATCTTCACATGGTAGTGGGGCATGGTGGTGCACTCCTGTATTTACACCTATTCAGAAGGCTAAGGCGAGAGAATCACCTGAGCCCAGGAGGTTGAACTGTGCATTGAATTGCACTACTGCATTCCAGCCTAGGTGAGAGAGTGAGATGCTGTCTCAAAAAATAAATTAATTTTGAAAAATCTTTACATGGTATTCTATCTCCCACCTTACATTGAAACACCCAAATTAATAATTTGATGCAATGGAGTTATTAAGTCAAGGTATGTGCACATCTGTATATTAGGAAAGCGTTTAGCTGCAAATATAAAAAATTCCAAAAATCACCAACATAAAGAGTGCACATGTTCCCGTTGAGAGATCTGAAGGTGCACATTTCAGATGAGTATATGCATGTACATATATTAAGAGAAAACTATACTCTTTTTGGTTTCCTGCTTTTGATCTTTATTTTGTTGGTTTTGTCTTCATGGGTGCAGACTGGATGTTCCACCTCGAGACAATGCTTCTGCATTCTAGGAAAGAAGCTGAAGAAGAGAGAACAGCAGGGAAGTTAAGTCTTCCCTATAATAGGTGTTGACGTTGCTTTTCTTTAATAAATATTTCCTATGTAATTATAAAATATAGTAGGTAAGAATCAAAAGTACGATCCTAGCCTATAGGTTTGTACTACTGATTTTCTTAATAGTAGACTACATATTTTAGGTCAATCTTCTTACCACACACAACTAAAATGGCTAGATGTACTATTAAAAATTCTTCTCCGAAACATCAAAGGATAAACATGATAAAGAACAATTACCTGGGGTGAAATCTAGCAGAGGGCGGGAATCCGGAGATTTCAGTCATGGACCTGTGTTTACCCTGAGGTCATATGTTTATCGGAAGGAGGTAGTTGGGAAACACATACTCTGTATGTGGTGGCCTTGGTGGACTGTGAATCATACACGTCTTCCACCTCAAAGAGCAAATTCCCACTCTGCTGACATAGGTTGGGCCATGTGACTTCTTTGGCCAATAAACTGTTAGTAGATGAAATGAAAGTTATTCATGAAAATAGGATTTAAGAAACATGGCATGTTTCATACATTGGCTAGACTAATTCTGTAGAGTCTTTCTTGCAGTGCATGAATTTCTTTTTTCTTTTCTTTTCTTTTTTTCTTTTTTTTCTTTTTTTTTCTTTTTGAGAAGGAGTCCTGCTCTGTCGCCCAGGCTGGAGTGCAGTGGCATAATCTTGGCTCAATGCAACCTCCGCCTCCTAGGATCAAGCAATTCTGCTGTCTCAGCCTCCCTAGTAGCTGGGACTACAGGCATATGCCAACATGCCTGGATAATTTTTGTATTTTTGGTACAGATGGGGTTTTGCCATGTTGGAGAGGCTGGTCTCAAACTCCTGATATCAAGCAATCTACCAGCTTCCCAAAGTGCTGGAATTACAGGAGTGAGCCACTGCACCTGGCTAATTTCTTGTTAGAGAGAGAAAAAAAAATCAACTTCTTAACAGGTCTGACAGGTGGGTGGCTGGAATTATAGTATATATTGGGGAAAAATAAAAAGCATGATGAAAAAAGGAGTGAGAAATTTTCTTTTTTATTGAAGAACAAAGATCCCAGAAAAACAAAAGTAATATTAAAGAATATTAGAAATAGTTCTGGGAGACAGGAGAGTTTTGTATTGATAGCTTTCATGAAAATATGATGAAGCTATGATCATCGAGGCAGCTGAATGTTGACACAGGAGTTTGAAACTATGAACGAATGAAACAGAATTGAGTCACAAACTAATACACACAAATATATATGTATATATGATATATATGCATGTGTATATCTACCTTTAATGTGAAAGAAGTAAATTTTTCAATAAATCTTCAAAAGATTGACAACTTTAAAAATATTGTTTAAGATGTGTTTTTAAATACAAAATAATATTCAATCCTTTTTTATTATACAAAAAATTTCAGATGAAATATGATCTTAAAATATAGAAAACCTAAGAGTTATGGAAATATATATGACTATACAAAATTAAATTTTTCTGCCTCAAAAAACACCCTATGTAAAACTGAAAAGACAAATTATTGCAAGTTATATTATTAAAAGATCATGTTTATGTACAAACTCTTTAGAGTTCTACATGACTGAGGCAGAGGATCATCTTAGGATATGTGAGACAAACACGTGGACAGGTGATTAGCAGGAGATGAATTTGAACAGCCAACAAATGTATAAAAAGATGCTCAGATTTCCCTTAAGATGTTTGAGGAAATACATATTAAACCCCAATAAAACATCAACTTTAAGATTGGCAATATTTTGAACCATGAAATTGTTCTAAATTTCTAAAGTAATTACTATGAAAGTTGAAATGCACATAATGTGTTTTAGCAATTCTTATAAATAGGTATATACATGTCCAAATATATCTACGTATCAATGTATAAATACATGGATTTCAAGGACAGTTTTTATTTAAAAAAATTAAAAACCAATCTAAATAGCTATAAAGTGAACATTTAACATATTAACTGCAAAAGTTGATAAATAAAAGGTTCACATATCAATACAGATAAATATAAAAGTAATTTTTGAGGCTGGGATGGTGACTCACACCTGTAATCCCAGGACTTTAGGAGGCCAAGACTGGCAGATCGCTTGAGGTCAGGAGTTTGAGACCAGCCTGGCCATCATGGTAAAACCCTGTCTCTACTAAAAATACAAAAATTATCCTAGCATGGTGTCATGAGACTGTAGGCATAGAGAATCACTTGAACCTGGGAGCCGGAGATTGCAGCGAGCTGAGATGGTGCCACTGCTCTTCAGCCTGGGCCACAGAGTGAAACTCTGTCTCAAAAAAAAAAAAAAGAAAGAAAACAATAAAAATAAAATAAAAATCTAATTTTGAAGTAATATGTTGCAAATGAACACTTCATTCAGTTCTTTCAATGTGCATATATTGAGCACTTTTTAAAACTTTGTGTCCAGGGTTGGATATAAAACAGGTATGAAACAGATATCTATCCTGACAAGGTAGGTAGAAAGTCTCTCCAAGGAAATAATTATTGAGGCAATTATCAGACAAAATGAGGAAATCTGATGAAGCTACACCTGGGAGAAGTAACTGCCATGCTTGTCTAGGGAGGAGGAGGATCAGCATGTGGCCAGAGGAGACGGAGTAGGAGAGTGGTGGCCAGGACTATCGAGACCAAGGCAGAGGCTAGACCACACAGGACCTTGCAGGCCATGAGAGCAGCATTGCATATTGCTGCAAAGAGTTCGTTCTATCTAAGACCTAACGAATAAAGTATTTTGATCAGGGAAAAATTAAATCCAATTGGTATTTTAGAAGATCTGATTTTTATTATTTTCTTTTTTTGTTTCTTTGTTTTGGGCTTAAATTACTTTTATTTCTCTAATTTGCTGAGGTAGAAGCTTAGCTTTTAATTTTTTATTTATTGTTTGCAAATATATGCACTAAGTAATGTAATTTCCTCCCTCTGCTAGAGCCACAGAGTATTATTCTTGTTTTTTCAAGGCGAGATCTTGTAAGATCTTTACTTCAAGGAAGTAAAACCCATGAACTTGTGGGGACCGCCCTAAGCCTACAGCCCCAGGAAGCTCTCCTCTCACAGGAGTCCACACTTGGCCTCCAGTAAATTATCCAATGACAACTTACCTGCTCCTTACAATTCATGCTTCTGGCAGCTTTGCTCCAGTGAGCTAATCTCATGTGAGAGTCTCTGTTTCTATCTATCTCTTCAGATGGTGTCGTGGTAGGTTTTGCTATGCCTTCAGTGATTTGATGGATCTAATAAAAGGTTTTAATATTAGGTCTTTTACCTCTTTTCTTCCATATGGAACCGACATCTTCTAAGCTGTTTACATATTAGAGCTGAACAAGTAATCTCCTAACTTTTACTTGTCATATGGAGTTTCAAGGGAAGTGTCACCTTTGTTTAATGTGTGCTGCAAAGGGTTATGCCTTTGTGCAGTGTAACTGTTTTTAACACAAATTGCTTCATACACTTACGTCCACCTACAGGTTCCACAGCCTTTACAAACTAGTATCAAATAAGTCTAACTACCTGCCCTATTCTTACTTCAGTATTTGTTCTTTATGTCTGGACAGCTATATCCTTTTGCGCAGTTCCATAAATTCTACTTGCTTGGACCTGCCTGGGATGCTGCTGAATCTTTCTGAACCTTCCTTTGAGAATGAGTTTTTTACCTCCGAATTTTCTTCGTTGTGGATGATATACCTACCAGCCATGGCCAGCATTTCTTATGTAAAGTTGCTCACCTACTTTGATGTTTATCTAATATCTAATGCCAGAGCTCTCATGATTAAGTCTCCCGGACATATTCCCAGAAGATCCATCCTGACTCGATGAATGCATCTGTTCTTCAGGTATGTTATTCTTTTCACAATTGCATGAGCCAGAATATTTATGCATCATCTCTTTCATAACAGAAAAGTTAACTGTCAGTAGGGAAATTCTACACTCATAGTAGTTCAATTTGTTGGTTGATGAATGAACCTTCTCCTTTGTTCTGCCATGTTTCTTTCTTTCTGTTGCATTCACATCTAGCTCAGTTCTTTGCTAAGTTAAAATGATCAGTAGTGGTATTGTTTTGTGCGTTTTCTGTGATCCTGGAGCATATGTGGCATTCCTAAGTGATTAAATCATTGGTGGCAACATTTCTTGTTTTCCTTTTTTATTGCCTTATATATATGAAGCTCATTCATGTACTATTCATTATTATGCTTTCTGTATTAGCAACAATGATATGGATAACTGACTCAGGAGTATCTGTTCATTTCATGCTTCATTTAGTAGGTAATAGACGTGTTGGTAGATTTGTGCTGCTTAAAAATCCTCTCATGGTTTCTGAGTTGGTGCTGTACAACATAATATCATGACAAATGCCTTATTAAAACAATAATTGAATTTTCACAGAGAAACTTTCCTTGGGAAATAAAAAATTAAGTTAAAAAGCAAATACTCACAATTATTTTGAATGTCAAAAACAGAAATTTAAACTAATATTTGGATGCTGAAAAGCAATTAAAGGCAATAGCAGAATTGTGGATTGTGCACGGTGGATAACTAACACATAAGTGATTTGATTAAATCGCAGACATTTTTTAAGATACCTTACTAAAAACATTTTTATTCATTTCATAGACTCATTGCAAATAATGTAGTCTTTTAAACATGCAGAAAATGTCATAAATATAATTAAAACTGCAAACTAACTCATCTCTATGATTTTGAGTAGATACTCATGTTAATAGTACATATTGCCACATGGAAAAATGTGAATTTAATTTATCTTATTCCTAGTAATAACTTAAAAGCTTTTAAGGAAACCAGTTAAAGATACATTTTAGTTGTCAACATCTAATTTATTATATATAAATATATAATGTCACATAATATATTATACACAAATATAAAATATTATATAGTATATTATGTACAAATACATATATGAGAAAACTACAGAAGTCTTTAAAATTATGGAAAATTTTTGTTATGTTTCTTTCCTCATTTTCCAAAGATAATGCAAGGCCTCACGTTAATATTTCTTTCATTGTTACTTTTGTGTCCTTACGTATTGAGGTTATTACTGCATTAATTGGGACAGCCTGGTTTACACTACAAAAACAGTGCCAAACTCTCAGTAGCGTACACAAAAATGTGCACCTTTTTTCCTTTCAGACTCTCAGAGAAATAAGATATGAATTTCTGTCGCGATGTGTGATATCATATCTATGAAGTTAAGAAGTGTGTACATGATGAATCAGTGTTCATTCTTAATGACCTCCTCCTAAGCAAGATACTCGCTCTGTCTGCTCAGACTTTTTAGGCAAAGGTCAGTCATGACCTTATCTAAGTTGATGGACGCAGGACAATGAAATTCTACTATGTGTCTGAAAACTGGAAAATTGAAATATTTGTGAAAAGCCCAGTGCTACTAACTTTGTACAAGTTAAAAAGAAACAAATTAACATACAGTGGTTGTTTTCTCAATTTTCACTACTTCCTCAGTAAAGAAGAAAATTAAAAAGAAGGAATACAGTGGCTGTTCCTGCAAAGGCCTCTCTCTATGCCCACATTACCTTGGAACAAAGTGATATCAGAGATTTCAGAAAAAAATTTTTACACTTAATGCACTTGTAAATGTTTGTGTGACTGCGTAGTTGCTGATAAGGCAAAGTCATATCCAAGCCCTCAGGTTTTCATAGACATTTATTGAACACTCCACCCCAAAACAACAGCATATATAGTTTTCTCAACTGCAGATGGCACACACTCTTAAGACAGACCACATGTTTGGCCCTAAAGAAGTGTCAACACACTGAAAAAATCAAAGTCACACCAACCACACTCTCAGTCTACAGCATAATAAAGTAGAAATTAATACCAAGATCTATCAAAACCAGACAATTTCCGATAAGTTAAACAATTTGCTCCTAAACGACTTTAAGAAAAAATTCATCAATACAGAAATGAAAATCTTCTTTGAAACTAGTGAAAACAGAGAACTAGCATATCAGAATCTTCAATGCCCAAGCAGCAGTCTTCAGCAGAAACCATATAGCACCAGATGCTTACATCAAGAATTTAGAAAGGAAGGTGGAACAAGACAGCAGAATATACGGCTCCAACAGTCGGCTTCCTAGCCAGGACACCAATTTAACATCTGTCAACACAGAAAGAACACCTCCATAAGAACTTATAACTGGGAGTTAAATATTAAATACACCTAGACACAAGGGAGAGAATAGACACCTGGGTCTGCTTAATGAGGGGAAGGTGTGCGGGGAAGATGAGTTGGAAGGTTACCTATTATGTACTGTGTTCATTACCTGGGCGACAGGGTCCAATAATTATTAAGAACTTAGAAGTTTTTAGGGGAACCAATTAAAGATACATTTTAGTCGTAAACACCTAATACATTAGATGTAAACAAATAATGTTACATAATATATTATACACAAATATAAAATGTTATCAAGCCTTAGCAACACATAATTTTCCCATGTGACAAACCTATATATGTACCCCTGAACCTAAGAGTGAACAAAAATTTAAAATTTAAAAATTCGTATATTTTATCATTCTGTCAAGAAAACACATTTTCTGATTTTATGTAGCAGCCTGTTGAATTACTTTCAAATTACTTATGATATTGATGATCCAGTTTTAGATATATTTGTTATTTTATTTTTTTGTCACGTCACTGTTGCCTTGAACTTACTCATCCCCTTAGGTACTAAATGCTAACCCAGTATAAATTCTAAAAGTTAAAATACTTTAAGTACAAAAAAAAGGTCTTGGGTTCCAATATGAAAAAGCAGACATATCCATTTCTCTCCACTGTCTCTGCAAAATGCAGGGCTCCATCTTTATACTGTCTCACTTTAGGTAGAACGTTTGCTTATACTACGGTTTTAACCCCTTTTACCCCCAGTAGTTTAGCCCAAGCTCCTTATGATGTGAGTTCATTCAGTTATTGTCCTCTAGAGGCACAGTCATTTTGAGAAAAATCTTTTTGTCCATAATTGAAATTTTCCTACTTTCTTTCTTTCTTTGTAAAGGCAAGTTCTCACTCTGTTGCCCAGGCTGTAGTGCAGTGCATAACTGTAGCTCACCACAGCCTCAAACTCCTGGGCTCAAGGGATCCTCCCACCTCAGCCTCCTCAGCCTCCTGATTATCTAGGACTACAAGCACATGCCAACGTGCCTGGCTACTTTTTTAAAAATATTTTTTGTAGACATCAGGTCTTACTATGTTGCCCATGCTGGTTTTGAACTCCAGGTCTTAAGTGGTCCTTCAACCTTGACATTCAAAGTGCTTGGATTATGGGCATCAGCCATCACTCCCAGAGTTGAAATTTTCTTCATTTATTTTGTGACATGCCCTCCTTATATTGTTTCCCTACTTATGGAAGCTGACCTCTTTACTCAGCATTTAGACACTAAAACGATCTTAAATATTTTAATTATCTGAATTTAAATGATATAAATTTAAAATACTCCTGTGCCTATTAAGTGGTAAATATCTGAAAAACAAGTGCTCAAAATTCGGATTTTATCTTCTTAAAATCAAGTAATTGAGATAAATTGTAAGCCTGTTATTTTCATCAGTTTTACAAAAATTTAAAATAATAGTTTCATTTTAATTTTACCTAATAAAGATGATCAAATGCAGGAATACTTTATCAGAAATAGCATGAGTTTTACAATTTTAAAGACTTAGATGTAAATTACCAATTGAAAATACATATTCTTTTGAATAAATTTACTTTCTGTGATCTGAAACAAATTGTATAGCCTTTCTGAATCTCAATTTTCTCATTCGAATAATAAGGTCATATTTTTTAACACGTAAGGGTGGTCAGTGAGAGCACTAAATGAGATTTTACACAGAAAACAAACACTGTCAGAAACATAGTAGATGGTCAATAAATGTTTCATTTTCAACATTATATTTCTGAACAGTAACAATATCTTGATATTATAAATAAATTTGAGTTTGCTGCATTAAAGAATGTAAAGCAAAGCACTTGTTCACATCTCATGTCCCTCTCAGCAAACAAACTTATTCCTTTTACTATAAAAAAAGCATAATACACAAGAAGTAAATTTAAATAGACAGTATATTATGCCACTCCCATTTCCAAAGGGATTTAGAAGCCTACTAGTGGGCTTCATGCTTTCTAAATATAAGATGGTTATTGTTTCTCCATAACTGTATATTCTTTAGTTTATTAGTTCCAAAAAAGTAGGGCTAAGAAAAATTAATTTCTCTGAGTTATTCGTTTATGTTTTTCTTGAATCCACAAGGCAAGAATCAGCAGCTGCAGTGTTCATCGTTGCTTTAGGCAGAGTTGGAATCACATGAAGTCAGAAGAGCAATGAGTGGAAATAAATTCAGTTTTCCTAGTGGGTCTTATGGTAACTCAAACAAATAGAAATCAGCTCAGTTCCAGATTGGACATGCTAATGAATCTGATTTCTAAAGCTCATGCCAATAAGAAATCATTATTCCGTGGAGATAATTGCAATTTACATATTGTTCTCTTCTTTTTAATCTCCATTTAGGTAAAGCAGTCAAGGATTCAAGAAACAATAATTTTCATATTTAACCTCATAATTTAAGCTAGTATTCCAATTTTGTTATTAGATAGACACTCACAATTTTCCTGATGCTTTTACGTAGCATCTGAATTTGCTTAAGCTTACAAATTCGCAGCTTTCAAGGTGTTTAGCATATTTCCATGTAACATGTAATATTTTTAAAGCATTTCCAATAAAAAATCACTGTAAAAACTGTCTTTGAAATGTTAGTACAAGTATGATGTGTTCATTTAACGTAAGGCAAAATTGAAATTCATTATTTATGAACTTACCTAAATATTCCCTCCCATACATTTATTAACCTAGATTTTAAAACCACATTCCTTATCCAGTGCTATATTTATTGAAATGAACCTCCTTGATAGTAGTAGTTGTACATTTTATTTGGAGGTATACAAAAATAATGCTGGTAATATTATTCATTATTTATATGCTGCAATCCTTCTTTTGTAATTCAATTTAAGTCTAGTCATTATAAAACTTTTAAATACAGCTGACTTCAACAATACACGGGTGGAAGTACTGATCTCCTGCAAAGTAAAAAACCCAAGTATAAGTTCTGACTTCCTCAAACTTAACTACTAATAACCTACTATTGACTAGAAGCCTTATGGATAAAATAAACATTTGATTTACACATATTTGGTATGTATTATATAATGTATTGTTACATTAAATTAAGCCACAGAAAAGAAAATGTTAAGAGAACCAAAAGGAATGAAAAATACATTTACCATACTGTGCGACATTTTTTGATACTGTAAATTTATATACTCTGTTTACAAGAAGATTTATCTGTCTAAAATGGCAGACAATCACAGCTATAGATCTCAATCTATGGTACATATTAAGCAATTCGATACTTTTTGTAATGTCATGGCTTTTCTCTGCTTCTTGGGAGTACTTTCAGCACCACTACTGGCACTTTGTATCGGTCCCAGGGTGTTTTTCAAGGTTTATGGAATTGCACTAAACACGATGAAATATACACAAGAACCTCCAGAGAACACTTTTTACTCTGATGTGCAATTTAATGGAGAGACAAGTGTTCACAAGGAGATGATCAGCATGAAAGGCGTTTTAAGCAGCTACAACACTTGAGCTAGCCACAACAGCAGCAGGAGATGGCTACAAAATTATTTTAGTAGAACTGTATTTACTACAGTTAATTTCATGCAGTTATAATTAATGCTGCATCTCTACATTTATTTACCTTTCTCTTGACTGTTAATGATACTATGTGCAGCCTGAAAGTGTGTGCATAGAGATTTTGATAAATTTTACCTATTGATATTAGATTTGTATATAGTTCCTGACTATAAATTCAGTAATAGGCTAGTATCTACATATATTTTGTGCAGTCATGAGTACATAAATTTTTCTTAATTTTTTTCAATATTTCTTGGCTACGTAGTTTATCTGCAAGTTTTTCAAATTGTTTCAAATCTCCTCATAATATTCCAATTTATTTATTTAAAAATATCCTGTAAATGGGCCCACACAGTTCCAACCTGTGTTGTTAAAGGCTAAACTGTATACTTTTGGCGGTGGGGAAAGTCAACGAAAAATACGTTGGAATAAATTGGTACTTTTGTCATTGTTTCTCAATTATTTAAGACCTATAATTGTATACGGCAGAACGTAAGAGGAAGCAGGAAAACAAAACCAGTGAATGTTAAAATTTGAAAATACTATGTAGCTGATCTTTATCAAGCACCTGTGAAATGAGGTAATATACTAAGTGCTGTTGAATCTGTTAAAGCTAAACAATCAGAATCCAAGCTCTGTGGAACAATATCTAGAAAAAGAAAAAAAAAAAAAAAAAAAAGACTGTGTTTACTGGCTTAAGACCAAGAACCGAGAATAACACATGACATGTAAGGACTCAGCTTGACTGGAATTCAAATGCCGCAGTTTTGTAGTACAGACTCCTTAGCCATAAACAGTTGCCATTGTTTGGACAACATTAAACAAACATATACAGTTGTCTTTATCTTCAAATGTCTGACAGTTCATTTTTATTTTTTTTATTTCCATAGGTTATTCGGGGAACAGGTGGTGTATTGGTTACGTGAGGAAATTCTTTAGTGGTGATTTGTGAGATTTTTGTGCACCCATCACCCGAGCAGTATACGCTGCGCTCAATTTGCAGTCTTTTATCCCTCAGCCCCTTCCCACCCTCTCCTCCTGAGTCGCCATAGTCCATTGTGTCAGTCTTATGCCTTTACATCCGCTTAACTTAGACCCCACTGACGAGCGAGAACATACGGTGTTTGGTTTTCCATTCCTCAGTTACTTCACTTGGAATAATAGCCTCCAATCTCATCCAGGCTGCTGCAAATATCACTAATTCATTCCTTTTTATGGCAGAGTAGTATTCCATTATATACAGAAACCACAGTTTATTTTTCCACTGGTTGATTGACGGGCATTTGGATTGGTTCCACATTTTTGCAATTGTGAATTGTGATTCTGTAAACATGCATAAATTGCTAATTAGGATTATCCAAAAACAGTTCACTTGATTTCTCAAATTCAGCTTTCTGTGAAATTCTTTTAGAAGAATGGTGTCCTATGAAACAAATTTAGGTTGAGTCTAATCTTTAACATTTGTTTTACCAAACTTGTTTGATCTGTTATTACCCAGCCCTGGGTCTTTCTTCTCACACCAGTTCTACTGGATTCCTACAATTAATTATCACTTATCCAGAAATTATGTTTTCTTAAATTCACATGATTTTTTAATGTACTTGGCTAGAAACCCTTCTTTCAGATTGCAAAAATGACTGGTTTCTTCATAACTTCCTTTTAGATCTATACCTATAACAACTGAGTGTCATTTTGTGCTAATTGTGTATCATTTGACAATTACCTTTTAAATCTAGAGATTTTCTACTAAGCAACAAAAACTGATTTTTCTCATTTTTAATTGCCAAAAATGATGAAAATAAAATATATCCAGTAATTCCTCGGTATCTGCGGAGGACCAAATATATACAGTCATTCCACAGTATCTGTGGATACCAAAATCAAATATTAGTAAGTTTAAATGTTTCACTCCCTCTTCCATTATATGAAATCTCTATGTGACAAAGAAACTGCTAAACAACACACAATAGAACAGTATAAAGCGAATTCGATATTTAATAATGTTTCTATACACGAAATAATTCATATTTACGTTAGTATCATTGCTAGTGCTATTTCTATTTAAGTTATAAAACATTTATAAATATCATTTTGAAAAGTGCAGACTGGTAAAAAAAAACCCACATATAGCATTTCCAAAACATATTAAAATTATTTAATATACCTTTTTCACTTAATGATAAGAACAATTCAAAAACTATACTGGTTAACTTTTTTATTTCTATTATATCTTTGTTGGATACAATGAATATTTACCCTGGCATTGCCTATTTCAATACGATATGTTACTTTGTAAATTGAAAAAGAAATGAAAAACTATACTAATTTAATTTAGGGTAACTTAGTAGTTTTCAAAGACTTGATTTAATATTTACATATAAATCTTTTATAATTTCAAAGCAAATTTTAATACCTTTTTTAAAAACATAATTGTACAAACTCTCAGCTAATGTTCAATGGAATGACTGGGGCATAATTGCTTCTCTTTCCTACAGCCCTCTTGTATTAGTCTGTTTTCACACTGCTGCTAAAGACATACTTGAGACTGGGTAATTTATTAAGGAAATAGTTTTAATTTGAACCTCTAGGGTTCAAATGCAAATACATCATATATCACATCCTATCATGTTTAGCTACGTATGACTGAATCCTTGGTAAAATATTCCGTTGACTGTATCGCTTTATCACTAGGATTTGTCACAGTGACTGATCCAGAATATACAAAATATACGAAATAAATAAACCATAGGAAGATCAACAGAGAGTTCAGACATCTTCAAATGCAGCTCATTGTTTGGTCTTATCTAACTGTAATTTCTCAGATTATCATATGGATAGTTTAGCCTTTCTAGAATTTCCCTAGTAATGCATTTGCTTATTATTACAACCAAGTGAAAAATTACAGTCATTCACGACATTATAATTCTGTCTAGCTTCTGAAATTATTGTATCTTAATAATTTAATAACTTAAATCTCTTCTCCCTTTCTGACTGTGTAATGAAGCTTTGGGTCATCAGATTACAATAATGCAAAATAAAAGTAAGATTTGTATGATTAAATAAATGTTATCCTATTTTTACTTATAGCATTAGGTATATTTGGTCACTTAAAAAATGCATTAGCTAATCAGAATTGATTGCCTTGTTAAAAATCAATGTTTCTACTTCATTTTCTTTGCTATCAATTTTTTTTTCATTGGGTATGATTATTGTTGATCTCGATTCTGCACAACTCTAAAATACTGAGTATGGTAGTTTCATATTGCCTACACATTTGATGTAAATTAAGTTTAAAGTGTTACTAACATAGCGATTCTTTGTAGATAAGGCTAGATTTCAATACTCATCTCAAGCCAAATTTATTCTACAGTACAATTTAATATTTTAAATTGCATCTTTTGAATTTTTCCATGTGATGTTTATTTGGACAGTTGCTCATTTGTGTTCTGTGGAAAAATCGTATTTTAAACACCTCTTGTACATAGTGCTGCTTACAAAGTACAATAGATGCTCTTACAATGTGGTTACTAAATAGTACAATAGATGCTGTTACTAAATAGTAACCACATTGTAAGAGCATCTATTGTACTTTGAGAGCTGGGCTATGTAATCTTTTTCTTCTTTCTCATCACACCTCATCTCAATTTATAAAATCAGAATTAAACATGTTTATTGTTATTCAGTGTCATTCTTATAACTTCCATCTTCTATATATACATAGTAGTAAAACAAACCAATATGAGGTGTGATGACAGGTAGAAGTAGACTTCATTTTGTTCATTTCATCTCCACGGTTTAGGAACTACATGGTTGTGACTGAGTTACATGTCTCCCTGTGAACGCCACACTGAGAGAGGAGTCATGCACTGTTCTGACACAGCATAGGTACCATCTATCCTAATCAGTCAGCAAACAGCACAGGAAACAGAAATCAACCTAGTTATTTTAATTAGCAAAGGATTTAACACAGGATTCAAGAGCTTACACAATCAATGTAATGGTCCGACGGTTGACTTGCCCTCTAGGTCAATTACTGGAGCAATCCTGGTCCATTTTGGCAACTGTCCAGTGCCACAGTAGAAAGCTGGAGAATGGGCACATGAAACACAATCCAGGGATTATGAACTCATCAGGAGTTCACCATCCCCACCAATTTGTTTGAACACCTGAAGCTGGAAAACATCCCACAGAATTTGCTTCAGGAAATCATCGTGAGGTAAGGACAGGAGCAGCAAGGTTGGAGAGTAACTGCATAGCACCTGCCAGCTGCAACACGTGCAAAAGCACTTAGAAGCCAAAGACGCCATTCACCTAGAACCCTATCTAGAAAGAGAATCTGCCATGTGTTCAGTACAACTTCAATACTGTGGAAGACAGAAAAAAAAAATGTTTTGGAAGATCAAGGAGTCAATCACAATAATGTTTGCTCTTTCACAGAAAAATTCGGTGAGCTTTTACAGTTTACCTTAATTTACTTCAGTTGATTTTTTTGAATCAAATGGAATCAGGCTTTTTCTCAGTACTCCTTTTAAACTGATATCATGGTCTTTAATAATGAGTAGGCACACCGTTCTTAGTCTTCATCTGACTGGACTTCTCAGCAGGACTGAACAATGTTGCTTTCCCTTATTATGGATAAAAGCAGAAAACCAGCTTCTTTTTTATTATTAACTTGAGTTCAGTAAAACTGCACTCTCAAGATTTCCCTTTTATTTTATAGTTACTCTTTCCCAGTCTTTTTCTTCAATGACTCCTCCAGCATTTGCCTCCTAGATGCGGAAATACTTCAAGGTATAGAGTACTTGACTTCTCTTTTGTTACTCCACATATTCCCTGAGTGGATATCTTGTCCCATGATTTTGAATACTATCCTTTCCAAACTTAAACCTCCACACTATTCTTCTATCAGCGTATTCATTTGGATGTTTAATAATCACCACAGGCTTAACATTTCCCTATCAACTCTTTAAAAAGAAATCTTAGATGCAGGAAGTACATATGCTTTTTTTGTTGCAAGGGTATTGTATGTGTGAAAGGAAAGTTAAGTCTCGGGTCTCTGGACTGTGGTCATAGGAAAAAGTCAAGCTGGGAACTGGGTCACACAATCCTGCCTCCCATTTGATTCCTGAATAAGATGGCTGCAAAGATAAAAAGCCACAAACTTCTCTCACAACTTGCAGACAAGGAAATTCCTTGTGGCTACAAGATCTTTACACTAAAACAGTTCTGTTGAATTTCACCCTGGCTATGTAAATGGATAGCTTGTCTTCATAGGTACAGGACAAAGGACAGAACTCAAAGTCATCTCTCTGCTCACCAGAGACAAATGCATATGTTATTGCTTCCTCTGTCCTATTGTCTACCTTGTTATGTGAAAACACAGATTCACTGAGCCAGGGGAAGGCAAAAGTGAGTATTCCTCTTCACCCCTTCACATGTAAATTGTGTATTCAGTGAAAGGCTGAACAAAGACTCAAAAGATGTAACTGCTTGTCTCTTACCTACCACACCTTTTAATTTTCTTTCCCTCTTTCCTCAATGTCTGCCCTTTCCTCTTTTTATTTATTTATTTATTTATTTATGAGACAGAATCTCACTCTGTTGCACAGGCTGGAGTGCAGTGGCACCATCTTGACTAACTGCTATCTCCAGCTCCCGGTTCAAGCTACTTCTGGCTAATTTTTGTATTTTTAGTAGAGATGAGGTTTCACCATACTGGCCAGGGTGGTCTAAAACTCCTGACCTCCAGTGATCCACCCGCCTTGGCCTCCCTAAATGCTAGGATTACTGGTATGAGTCACTGAGCCCAGCCTTGCCTTTTCCTCATTAAATATTGAAGCCCTCAAAGCCATCTTTAGAGAAAGGCATAAAATTGTCTTCCTGTGCACGTCCTTAACTTTGGCAAAAAACCTCGTGAAATGATTGAGATTTGCCTCAGTAATTCTCATGGATTTATACATGTATAATGGTGGACATTGGGATTCTAGTGTACCCATGACCCAAATATTGAACATTGTACTTAATGGGTCGTTTTTGAACCCACTCACCTCATTTTGTAGTTTCCGGGGTCTAATATCTCCATCTTTGTGTTCACGGGTAGCCATTTTTTAGCTCCCACCTATAAGTGAGAATATGCAATATTTGAAAATCAAAATTGCATATATTTGATTTTCAAATATTGCATATAAGTGAGAATATGCAATGTTTGATTTGATTTTGAGTTACTTCACTTAGGACAATGGCATATAGCTCCATCCATATTGCTGCAAAGGACATCATTTTATTTTTAATGCTGCACAGTATTCCACGGTGTATACATACACTATATTTTCTTTATGCAGTTAACCATTGGTGGACACTGGTTAGTCTGTGACTTTGCTATTGTGGACAGTGCTATGATAAACACACAAGTGCAGGTGTCTATCAACACTAGATCAAAATCGAACTCCCAGAACTGCACACCCACAACCCAATCCTTTAAAAAATTTATAAGCACAATCTTTAAAATATCCTAAACCAAACATCTTCTCCCTACCCCATCATCACTTTCCTAATCCACCTTATTGCCTTTGCATGCCTGCATCTCAATGAGAATTGGTCCATCACAGCTTCCTTATATAGAATAACACTTTCTCTAGATAAGCTGCATCCTATTTGCTGGGTGGGATTCTCCCGTCATGCTCCTTGTCCATTCAGGAAGGTGTCCAGAACCATTGAGAGCAGAGTGTGCGCCAGGTGGCTGGAAGAGGGAGCAGGCATGGAGACAGTGTTTCCCAAGTTCTCGTGTACTTTACTTGGTGATTGTCTGCCTTCTACGTAGCTATGTTTCTCCTTTCTACCATGACGATTTTATCATGTTTCCAAAGACCCAAATTACCTGCAAAAGATTAAAGTTCGCATTGTAATTATAATAGCCATTTATTTCAACCTTTGTTTTGATTAACATGCAGTCACAGAAATTAGATGACACAAGACACACAATGGCCCACGAGTTACAATAATGAGAAAAGTGGTGAATAAAAATACAGCTCAATACTTCGGGATCTAAATCATCAATTATTTCTGAATTTCTGAAAACCTCTTACCTACCATTACTGATTCTACTCTTCATTCTATTTCCTCCAATTTCACACAGCGATCACTCTAAAGTTTTATGAAAATTACTCATGTTCTTTTGCTCTTTTTCTTTAAACTCTTCTTCTTTAAAACTTTAAACTTTTCTCATGACTTCTTATTTGGCCAGAGTAAAATTATATTTCTTAGCTCAAGACGCCTCATAATCTGGTCCCATCTCTGCCACTGTGACCTTGCCTCCTGTCATTTTTCTCATCTCTTGTTGACTTCTTCAGTCTTTAAAGCCAAATACACGCATATAAATAATCTTTGCACTTGTTCTTCCCCTTGCTTGGAACACATTTTCTTTATGTGAGCACGTGGCTTGTTTCTTCATTTTCTCAGCACTGTATTCAAAGCCACCATTGTCCAGAGGTACTCCTTGCATACTTCCACTAAAATAAAAAGAAACATGAATCTCTAATTAAAAATAACTCTATAGTTTTCTTCATAGCAAGTCCTATGATTTCATTTCTTTGAGAAATTTAAAGATTATTATTCAAAAGTTCTGTTATTTCATAGTTATATCAAACCAGATGATTTGATAACTATTTTAATCCAGTGCCACAATTTCCAAATCTGTATAAGGGAAGTTACACTCAACTTCATAGGGTTTTATTATAAAGATTAAATGAATTTTAGTAAGTGTAAACAAAATCAGAACACTGGCTGGCACATTGTAAAATCTCATTAAATATGAGCTCACCTGATCACATATTTGTTTCTCTCCTCTATTCCTCATGAGAATCTAAGTTACCCTCAGGTAAGAACTAACAGTGTTTTGCTCACTGCTTGTTACATTATTTTTGGCAGTGATAAGAAGGAGCGGGCATTTCTTCTATGAACTAAGAATAGTCAGGGAAAGAAATCCCTATTGTGAAGGGATATATTATCATCAAACTGTTCACTCTTAACAGAAAGCAGAGAATGAATTCACCACCAGGAATAGTTAAACTTCTCTCCATGTGTGCTCTGTCATTTACGTGGAAGAACCATTATGTGCTCATGTAAATGTTCAGCATAATACTGGTGCTCTTTCACTCTCTCAATTTTAAGTGTCAGTCTTCAGAGAGTCTTTTGGAGAAACTTGGTGGAGATCTATGGAATCTGTCTACCTCCAGTAATTCTGGCTTGAAAGCTTGGTTCACCTGGATTAGTGATGAACCCCAAAGTTAGAACCTTGAACACTGCCTACTTGTGGCCCAGTGAGAAGAGGTTATGGATATTAACAACAACAAAAATTTGTAATCATAAACTCCAAGTAATTGCTTGTAATTAAGCATAGAATCTAAGTGCTTGTGATTAAGTTCTATGCAGTAAGTGCTTATGATTAAGGGCAGCCTGTTCATAGTGTGGACAGGCCATTCACATCAGGAGTGTGTCCAGTACCTGACCATGGACATAGGAGGGCTGAGCTGTGCTTTTGAGACTCAGGCTGGGAGAATGAATAGAAGACAGGAATAATCTATTGAAATGCCTATGAAATAATAAAGAATGATAAATATGTTTCCAGTATAAGCTAAATTCATATGTAAAAGAAATACAGATAGTGTCTAGTAATCTCTCTCTGTTTTATCAATTTTAAGTATAAAAGCCTCTGAGTCATCGATCTTTCAGTTTCAAAGATTCTATAGAGAAGGTGTAATGCAACAATCTTCTATTCTGCATAATCCATAAGTTAAAATGAGAATATTATATTGTCATATTTTTACGGTTAAAAACAAAAATGAGTGGAAAATTTTAATCTTCATTTTAAGATGCAAAGTTTTACATGTAATACTGTCAATTGGAAGATTGTTATTTGAGATTTGTTAAGGAATTTATTTTGATATAGTATACATTTGTTTGAATAAATATTAAACATCTGTCCTATTTCCTTGTCAATTTGTGAGATAATATGTTTGAAGAGCCTACATAATGTTTTGTTTTCTGACTTAAATTTCATTGATGTCACCAGATTTTTTGATCTTAAAAAAGCCACCATGATTTCTATTTATATTGGTAATACTCTAATTTCTGTAAATGAACTTACCTTGGACTCAGTTTTCTCATTTATAAGATGAAGACAGTATCATTAACCTTGATAAATTAATATATCATTTGACTACTTTGATGAAAATTAATTTTAAGCATCCATGATATTGGTTTCAATGAAGAACATTTCTCATCATTTCGGTTTTACAATAATCTCTTTTCTAAACATTTTGAAGAATACTTAATTGCAGCATGTTAAATACATATTCAAAACAGTACATGTATAGTGTGTATACTTTATGCTAAGCTTTGTTGAATTCTGGAAACAAAATGAAAAATGTGGTAAGACTCCTGCTCTGAAAATATCTCACTTCTAGTTGGGAGGAAGAAACTTGGTAGTAAATACACCAGGTGGTAAGGATGATATCTGATTAAGGTGAAGAACAGGATGTGTAGAAAGCCTAGGACATGGTGCTATAGTTGAGAAAAACTAAATGTTTCATTATGACATGATAATGATATCAGCAGATACATGATGGTCATATTTTCATCCTGCCAAATCCTTGACTATTTTTGTTTGTTTTTTGAGACAAAGTCTTGCTCTGTCACCCAGAATAGGAAGCAATGTCATGATAATAGCTCACTGCAGCCTTGAACTCCTAGGCTTAAGCAATGCTTCCACCTCAACCTTCTGAGTAGCTAGGACCACAGGCTCATGCCACCATACCCAGATAATTCGTTATGATTATTATTATCTTGTAGGGATGGGGTTTCTCCCTATGTTGCCTAGGTTGGTCTTGAACTCCTAGACTCAAGGGATCCTTCCACCTCCACCTGCCAAAGTGCTGAGATTATAGCCGTGAGTCACTGCACCCAGTCAAAGCCTCCACTTAAAAAAATTCATTGAATTTATACAATTATTAGATTCATTTTAAAAGTCATATTTGAAAAAATAGAGAGAGCTGTTTTTACCTTAAGCTAAAATCTACCGAACCAACATAACACAGATTTTGCTGGATATTACATGCAGTATTTTCATTCTCTTATATTTGTCCCTCACCAGGCTAGTAGACAGGGGGCATAGAATACAATCAAAGGATTTCTAAAATGGTGGAATCTCTTGGAAAGTGTTGTATTGGTACTCAGCGAAATCATTAGCCCTCTCATGCACTATTTAATTTCCTTTCGAAGAAAGGAAACTCTACAATGTCCTCAAAATTTAGCCTGTAGAAGTTCTGAAGCAGGTTAGCAACAAACACTCTTTGAAATATGCTGAAGGAGAAATTAGTAAGCAAAGATCTTCTGGCACCCATATTAAGAAGTGATGAATTGTACTGTATTTCACACCCATTGAATAAAATAAGTGGATTTGTTTTTGCACTTATCTGTTATTCTTAGTCTAAAAATGTATCATTTAGGGAAGTGACCCTGTAGTAATTTGTATCTAAATGATGGCAACTAAATTAAAATACTTTATGCTGACTTCACCCATTTTTGTTTTAAAAAGGATACTACCATGAAAATGGAGAACTGTGTTGATGATTATGAGTAAACAATGATCAGATATTTGAGGCTAAATCATATATACCTGTGTTTGTATTATGCACCCAATTTTGTGCTTTGAATTACTCTGCAAGGCAAATTATTACCTCAGAAAACAAATACTTAAAAAACTGCTCATGTAATAAAAATTATGTTAATATTATATCATAATTAAACATCCCATATTTTTTCAATTATAGCACAATGTTTCTCTCTGGGTGAGGCTCTTTGCACTTACCACCTAACATGTTTACTGCCAAATTTCTTTCTTCCAAGCAGAAGTGAGATTCTTTGAGAGCAGGAGTCTTGCCATATTTATCATTTTGTCTTCAGAATTCAACATAAAGTTTAGCATAAATTGTACCCACAATATATGTTTCTAGGGCTTGGATTTTAAATTGAATCTGAAGGAAATATATCGTAGATGTCAAATTATGTGAAATTGACACTGATGGTATTGAACACACTGTTAATGTATTAGTCATATTTATATTTAACATTTAGTAACATCACACCACCATGTCATTATAGAAGGAAGTTTTATTATGTATAAAATATAACTCAAATCTAACCCTTATTACAGAGATAAAACAAAGAAATTCCAACTCCCAAGAATAAGTTGCTTTTTAGGAGCTGATAAAGAACCGTTCACACTTTTGGATTTTTTTCTTCGTTTTTTTTTTTTTTTTTTTTTTTCTGTCTAATGTATTATAAGCCACACACATTCCAATCTCAATTGCTTATTTAATTGGCATATTTCATGGAAAAGTTGCCCAAGTCTCCATAAACTTTCCATTCTACCTTGCAAATGAAGACAGTAGAATTTTGCAAAATGTCAAACCAAGAAAGCCAACAGAGCTAGCAGTTCTTAAAGAACAATGTTACAGAATATCCAATTATTATTCTCAGAATTCTCCTGGAAAATGTCAATCAAAGTCCACATTTTGACTGCAATAGCAATAAAAACCCATTGGAATGGTAATTTTAAAAAATGTCAGCAATAGTTTTTAAATACATAAATACATATCAATGTTTTGCAATGTCTATTTTATAATCATCTAATAAAAAGCAAGCAATATCAAAACATCTGTGATCTTTCTGTGGTGCACTTTTAAAGTTAATAAAAATAAAAACTTTCAGCTGGACTATATCTAAGTTTTTATTTATAGGAAAAATAGTGTGGATCTGTGAAGAATCCGAGGGAAATGACTGTCATGTTTCCAAAAATCTATTTTTAATCAATCATCTACATAAATTCACATAGGAAAAGTACTTAAAAGAAAGAATGTTTAATTGAAATATTTACTGTGGCTTTATAATATCAAGTTGTCCAAAAATGAAAATGTAGTGATCAAGTTATGACTGCATTATTAAGATCTAATGTGTAGATAGAAACAAATATTTCATTTGCTACAATTTTTTATACTTGGATTCACATTCTTATATTGTCTTTTTAATTGGATAGGGCAAAATTATCTTATCAGAACTAACAACTTTCATTTGATAGGGCAATTATTTTTAAATATTTTGATTTCCAGGAGGGTTTGATCCATGCTTTATATTTTTTTCCTATATATTTGTGCTAGGTATAATATCAAATTTAACATACAGTGGTTGTTCAGTATATGGTTAATGGACAGGATTAAAAATTTTAAAAAGGTAAATGTAATTATTTGCTGATGCAAAGAACTCCAGGAAGTTCTGACATATACTGTCTTATGGTCAGGGTTGAAATTTGTGTTCACTAAATGTGGTCTACAGAATAGTCCAGAATATTTTTACCTACATATCTGAGATAGAACTGTACACTTTAATGTGTATGAATCATATTTTAGTGAAAATATAGATTTTAGTCTTTTGTACTAAAAGTATTATACAGAAGATTGCACTTCAGGCACACTTACAAAAATGAACATCACTTTTATTTATATATTTTTGTTTATGTAAAGCCCCAAAGATAAATGTTAGGGCTAACGCATTTTAAGTTTGCCTATTAACAACTGCATTAATAAACACATGTTTCTCTCTGGTAAACAGGTCAAGGGAACCAGCTTTTCATTTGGGATTTGAAACTTGTAGCTGTAATGCCCCCTTGTTAGGTATATTGCCATACCTCAGGCTAAATATGAAAACCAAGTTTTCAGCTCAATGTATAAAGAACTCATGGGTAGCAGATTTATAAATGGGTTAAAAATAATGTTTAAACTAATAACTATCTCTACTTATGACAAACTCAAATGAAAAAAGTACCACATATAATACAACATAAATACTATTTCCAAAACTTTATTCCAATAAGCATTACATTCCTGAAATCAAAACTGGTTATTTAAAAACCATATCTTTTCCATATTGTTAATGCAAACATGTCAAGTATATACATATCCATGAGTATTAAAATGAGTTACTTTTCTTCTGACATAAAACAAGATTGTTTTAAATGATAATAAAACAAAATATTATTTTCCTTTTTTTGATTCCAAATACTAAACATAGTATTTAATTATTAAGCTTATTCAGTAATATCTGTGGCATTTTTAAACCAAATATTACAGTCAGTGTTTGATGCTAAATATATGTGGAATTTCAGAACATCCCTTACTAAAGGGATCATATACATTGAATATGAATCGTAATAAATGTACATGATAATGAAATTATCTTCTTGCTATGTAAAAGCATTAAATAAATTAAGCAATAATACCTAGGGTAATATTTAGGGAAATATTTTTCTGAGGGATTTTGTTCATCATATATAATTAAAATAAGATTATTCATAATCCATTTTTATACTTTAATCAAATAAGTTTATTTCCTTATTAAATCAATATTATATTTTAATCACCCACAGACAGAAATAAAGGTTTAACCCTTCAATATCATTGTGGTAATGAAAGCCATTCTCATAGCAATTTCTAGGCAGATTTTATAACAATGTAGAAAGTAAAGAATTGCATGTTCTTAAAACATTTTAACCCAAAATTTATGCATATTGAGCTTTTACATTTCTTAGACAGAATTTACTCCAAGAAAACGTGATATGATTTTATTTAGTTTCCACAATGCCGTGATAACTTATTGTAAGCCAATTAACATTTGCTGTGAACTTAACGTGATAGAAATGCGTCTAGTTCTTTCATATACAAAGCGGAATGATATTCTCTCTTCTGACCCTCTAAGAGTCAGAGGGAGAGATGTGAAAAATCATTAAATATTTTATTTAAAAACTCATGATACACTTGATGTGTTATTCTAAGGGAATTTCATTCAACGTGAGTACAAAGCATAGTGTAAGAAACTGCTTCTTGAAAATAGAAAAGGTTTGTAGTCTCGCCCCAGAAAAGTTGATTTTATTTTCCATACTTAAAATTTTATCTGGCATACTGGTAATGAAGGAGCCTCAGAAATACAGTTTTCCAGCCTCCATTCCTTGTAATTTGGGAAACAAACTGTAAGAATTACAAAGGATGGCAAATGTTAATGCAGACACATTCAACATGGAACACATACTACACAAATACCAAAACCATGGGCGGAAGGCTACATTGTAGCACTTAGCAGCTTCACTCAGTGTTTTTCGAATCTACCCGATTTTGCAGAGTAGATATTATCCTGTGTGAAGACAAAGCAGTTTAAGAGACTTAACTGAATATACGTGGCCCAATCTAGCTTTCAAATATAATCTGTTAAACACATGGTATTTCTCCCTGTACATGGCCATGGATAACTTACATGGAGTTGATGTATTCATCTCAATATTGAATTGCTGACACTTTTCTCTCACATTTCTATTCTAGCATTTACATAAATCATATTTATGATTCCTTTATAACTTCAGAGAAGCAATTTCGTTATCACCCACTATTGTACTAATATTTGAATGTTTCAAAAATATGAAATCTAGTAATTTTTGTTTTAAATCAAGTTACTATAAATAGGGAACATTTGACTCAATTTTGTTAATGCTTATTGATTTCTCAACTGTTTTCCAATAGTTCGCACATATAAATTAAATTATGAATCACTCTTAAATGTAAACATTTTAATATACCTAAGAATTTATTTTTAATTATTTGCCATTTCATACATGAGTATAGTAGAGATATTCTGCTTATAATAAATACAGAAAATTTAGAAAAATAAAGCTGAAAAATTAAATGTATATTCAAATAACAGAACCACAGTGCCTATTGTTAACTGGTTTTAAGAAGACTAAGCCAATTATTGTACTAAACACCAACATTCCAGTAATAAAATAACCTTCTTGATGTTAACTTTGCTTCCAGTTTTATTTTGAATATAGGAATTCATGAGGATGCTATGCAGGTTGGTTTCAATTAATTTTTCCCAGTGCAAACAAATGTAAAGTATGACATTGGAAACTAATCTGTTGTCATTTTCCCTGCTGCTTACATAATAGAGACTCTGCTCAAAGTCTCTTCCGATCATTGTTGATGTCACAGGTGGCTGCAGAAGACTTAGTTCACATTGTAAACACTACTACCTTCACAGAGAATTCAGTATCAGAGAGGGTCTTTTAGCAAAGTTTTTGTTTGTATTTTTTTTTTTTTTTGAGACAGTCTCACTCTGTTGCTGAGGCTGAGGTGACAAGGCTCACTGCAACCTCTGCCCCCCACGTTCAAACTATTTTCCTGCCTTAGTCTCTGGATAGCTGGGACTACAGGCACATGCCACCACGCCTGGTTAATTTTTGTATTTTTAGTAGAAAGGAAGTTTCACCATGTTGGCCAGGCTGGTCTGAAATCCCTGACTCAGGTGATTCACCCTCCTCAGCCTCCCAAGTAAAACCTGTTTTTCAATGAAAAAATTGAATGATCCTTATTTATGGCATTTGTTAAAATAAGTTTATGGTGTTTTATCAGTCCCATTGGTTTTAAACAATTTTAATCTTTGCTTTTTCATTTTCAAATAAAACTGTATACAATTGTGTTAGTCCATTTTTGCATTGCTATAAAGAAATACCTGAGACTGGGTAATTTATAAAGAAAAAAGATTTAATTAGCTCATGATTCTGTAGGCTGTACAGGATGCATGGTGAAGGTATTAGCTCAGCTTTTCAAAGAACCCAGTTATACTTAGTCTTGAAATTTTATATATACACTGTTTCTAAAATTATACTTTTCTGAGATTGGGACCGCTTACATTTTGTGTTTCACCTTTACAGACTGGCATTTAGAGTTTGTTAACTAAACAGTAATTTGGACTAAATATTCGAAATGCTAAAAGTCTATAAAGTACCAACTCATTCAGATCTGGTTTCAAAAAATTGTTTATTTTTTTTTTAATTTCATGAAATACCTCATATGAATATGGATAACACACACACACACACACACACACACACACAATGTACTTGTTTTTGTGCATATATGTAATTGTAACAATAATTTCACCTTAAGCAGCTGATTTGCTGCTGTTTTGGGTGAGAACTTGGAACTGATGCAGGTTGGAAGGTTCTTGTCTTCACCCAGGAAAGCATGCAAGGGCCAGCTGTTGTAAGCGAAAGCAACTTCTGTGGAATCAGTAGTGCTCCTCAAGGAACAAGACTAACTCACAGGCTGTGTGGCCAGCGTCAGCAGTCTATGGGCTGTTGGCAGCTGTATTTATATCTACTTTCAATTACACGCTCATTGAGAGGAGGGTATTCAGAACTTTCTGCAAAAAGGGCGGGAGTTTCCATAACCACAGAAAATCACCTCTGTGTGATATAAGACAAGCGGCCAGGGCACTGTATCTTTATGCTAAGGAGCAGTGAGGGCAAATCAAGGTTGCTTTTGTCACCACCTACTGGTTTGGCTTCTTCACTGCATCCCATTTCCACCAGTTCCTGCTTCAGTCATGCAGACATAACCAGAAAACAAGTACTGCTGGCCTCCTACCTCAGACTTGTCTAAAACTAATCACTAAAATATTAATTAACCTCAAATTTTAGTTGACTTTTAATTTCTTGAGGATCCATCTTATTTTAGAATAGAATGTTTCATGTGAAAGAGTTTAAGAAAGAACATTCTTTTCTATACTAAGTAAATCTATATTTGTGTGTGGCTCACCAAGCATTGAGTAATCTGATTTTCAAAATGTTGAGCTCTTAAATCATGAAAATGGTCAAGTAAATGTTTTATATTTTAGATATATATTCAAAGTTGAGATCATGCTTTGTACCTGTAGGTAAACTGAAGCAGCAATTGTTCAACAAAGTTTGTGCATTTCTAGCTGGCACTCTTGGACATAGCTTTTTAAAAATAGTACTAAATAACTAATTCCTAACATAAGATAACTTGTTGCACACAGCAAAAATCTGACTTAGTCCTTTTGAAAGGGCTATGAATGTCTTTGACTATCTAAATTTTTTCCACAGTAGTCTTAGTTTGTCTGATAAGAATAGAAAAAAAAATTCATAATTTAATAAATTCCTCATTGAGGAAATTGTTAATGGCCATCTGCTAAGAACTATGCTAGAAGTCAGGGGTCTAAAAACAAATATGATCTATTATGTACCCTCAGGAATGTTATTTTCTAGTTACAGTGAGTAAAGCCAATAAAATGATAAATGGGACAAATATAATTATTCAGTATTAGGTCAGTTAATTTTCTTACTGCATTAGATTGTTAAAAAAAAAAAAAGAAAAGAAAAGACATGACTAATCCCCTCCCAACAGCCAAGCTTCTTTGCTTGGTAACTTTTCAGCTCCTTTTATCAAGAGTTGGAGTGTTTCTTCCCAACCTCAACAGTGGCTGTCCTATAACTCATTTGACTGATAGTATGCAGAAAAAAATGAATACTGAGCCAGTTCTGGACATAGGCTTTAATAATCACTCACATGCTTACAGAATGCAAGGTTTGGGTGACTTCCTAGCTGTCACAGAACATTTTTGTAGAAATAAAAAGTATAAAGATTCTCTGGATTTTTGGTTGCTTCAAAGAGTAATGTGGAACTTGGAAAAAGGGAGATAATGAATTCAGGGATTTAAATTCAAAAGGAACATCTGGGTAAGATACTATGAACTTTTTAAGTAGCTCCAAAAGAAATATTACATCCTCTAGTCATAGATTCATTCTGAAAAACAAACCCAAGCCTAATTCTATGGGTTGCTGAATTGCATTCCAATTTAATGCACAGTATTGGAGGGTTTCTTATGTGAAGTTATGACATTGATTTGAAAACTGGGATCTGGTCATCTGAGCAGACTTCAATGAAGCTAAGAACCTGAACACTCTACTACACCTCTTTGCCCTGAACAATAGCCTTCCTTCCCCTGTTAAGTAGACTGTCCTTTCTTGACAAACTGTAGTGATTTCTCTTGAGGGGTTATTTTGCAGGTGGCTGCTGATTCTCCACAATATCAAGATGAACTCTCATTTATCAACCTATTAGTCTCTGCAATTTCCTGGTACAAAATATAACTAAAAAGAAGGGAGAAGACACATCAAAACAATTAAAATTTGCCAATGTGTGTTCATTGAGAGCTGGAAATATGTAGGAATTGGATTTTACAGATGTTATATAAGGAGGGAAGTGATATAATATTGGATCACATGTATGTATGTATGAATTGAGTAAGGATTTAATGTCTTAGCTTGAGAGGATGGAAGCTGCTTTACTATTGTCCTCAACTGGTTTACATAAATATATACTCTAACGTGTTCTACCTAGAAGGACGTTGAGATGATAAGTTATCTTCTCTGGTAGAGGAAGATATTCAAAGCTTTAAGGGTATTGAATATAGAAGTAAATTTATGACATAAGATCTGCTCACTCAACCACCATCTACTCTGAAAATGTTGAGGAGAGATTCTTTTTATCAAGGCTTTGGGAGATACATTGAGGAAGACAATGCTGGTGTCCTTAAAGTGATCTGTGGATATAATTCACTGTAATGCTGGAGGTAACAGTGTAAAATGCTGCCATAATAAAAGAGCTTCCTGAGTTTAATGGGGATATTGGAATGTGTAGTAGAGGTCAAGTGATAGGATATATCTGATCTGCCAAAGACATGATGGTCCTAGTCACCATAATGGGAAAGAGTCCGAAGTCAATAATCAGAATGAGCTGACAGGCATAAATCTTTAATTGGCTAATTGAACATGGTATTCAAGTTATCATTTAAGCTGAGATTTACACCATGATTTTGATGTAATCTGATCTACTAAGTCATAAAATTGAATGTGCAGAAAAGCTCTTCATGTTCAAGTAAAATGTTATGCAATATTGGACTAAAGCAGTTTCTGAAGGTACAAGTATTTTGCACATGAAAGTTGTTCAAAACCACAAGATGTTGCCTCTCTGTCATATTGTCCTTCTTTTATAATATACACATGCATCTTGCCTCAAAGAAACTTTCTAATCGACAGCCCATTAAAGAAGAAAATATTTAGATATGGATTTGAAGTATTTTTCCATTATCATGTACCCCGAAGTGAATATCTTCAACACTTCAGATTGCAGTGGCCCTGAATGATGGTAATGAAGGGAAATCATCCCAATGCTCAGAACATCCAGCAATGCCCCTGTGTTGTTCATTTTTTTTTCTGCAAAAAATGATGTATAAAAAATTGATCTATATTGATTCTGGACAATGGAAAATGGTTTGGCTGGGTGGTCAGAGAATTAAAAAAATATAATTGAAAAATAATAGTGATAAGGAGGTCTGGTAAAGAAGTGTTATGTGTTAACCTCTGAATGAATATGGAGTAAATATAGGTCTGTGACTTGAGAAAATTCTCATTTAGTATTAATTTCAGTTGTAGTTAATAATTACATTGTAGATTAGTTTGGGGATGTTATTAAGCCCCTTCCCTAACCAGCCCATTCTTCCCATTTTTGCCTAACCAGCTTATAAAAAATGTGACCATGTGGTGGGGTTAGAAGTTGTGCATGGCTTCAACAATGCAGATGTTCGCTCACTGGAGTTGACCTGGCGTCAGCCATTGCTGAGTGTTCCACACACTAAAAGTGTACAGTGTACAGTTCTGAACACTGTAATATGGCACTATGCAGGGAATCCAAACAGTCACCACAGTAGCACATATTTCATTCCATTTTTATTGGAAACAATACTTTGTGTAATTTAAGCTTCTTAAGAATTGATTGAGACTTCTGTTGTGTCTCCCTACATGGAGGGTTCTGTATATGTCTGAAGTCCAATTGATACGTTTTTGTGCAAGTTTTCTATTTCTTTATGAATCTTCTGTCTGATTGCTTTATCCTTGATGGAAAGTAGGGTTTTTGAAGTCTTTATTAGTTTAGAGCTGTTATCCCTTAAATTCTATCATCATTTGCATATAAACTTACTAGTAGGTTGAATCATATTATAAATGAAACATAAATACACTTTAAAATTTTATGTAAAGTGTATTTTTACACCCTTTAAGTTTAAATTGTAAAAATAAAATTTAAATGTGTATTTTCTTTTTATTACTACTTGCATGAAATATCTTTTTCCATCCTTTCACTTTCAACTTAAATGTGTCCTCATATCTAGAGTTATTCATTTATAAATAGCATATAGCTGATTCCTTGTTTGCATTGTTTTAATACTCATTTTGCAAATCTATTTAAATTATTGGGAAGTTTAATTCATTTACATTTTAATCAATTACTGATAGAAAATAACTTACCTTTGTATTTTTCAATTGGTTTGCTGTATAAAGAAGCAATATTTTTAAGATGTTCATTCTTGCCAACTTGATCTATAGACTCAACTCTGCCTATTAGAAATTCAGCAAGTTGGCTGGGCACGGTGTGTCATGCCTGTAATCCTAGTACTTTGGGAAGCCCAGGCAGATGACCTGAGGTCTGGAGTTCGAGACCAACCTGACCAACATGGCAAAACCCCATCTCTTTAAAAAATACAAAACTTAGCCTGGTGTGGTGGCAGATGCCTATAACCCCAGCTACTTGGGAGGCTGAGGCAGGGGGAATTGTCTGGACCTGGGAGGCAGAGGTTGCAGTGAGCCGAGATCACACCACTGCCTTCTAGCCTGGGTGACAGAGTGAGACTCTGTCTCAAAACAAACAAACAAACAAACAAACAGACAGACAAACAAAATTCAGCAGGTGATGTTCTTAATATTAATGAACTGAAATTATAAATTACAAGGAAATACATAAGACCCAGAGTAGCCAGCAACGTACTGAAGAAGAACAAATTCAGAAAGCTGATGCCACCCAATTTCAAGAATCACTATGTAGCTATAATAATCAGGACAGGATGTTATTGGTGAAAAAAACAGACAAATGGATTAACAAAACAGATTATAGAGCCAGAAAGTAGACTTACAAAAATACGGTCTATAGTTTTTTTTTTTTGCCTAAGAAGCAAAGATAATGAAGAAAGTAGAGGCTTTCTAACAAATGATGCCAGAACGTGTAGGCATACACACACACACACACACACACACACACACACACAAGGTTCTAGACACTGACATTAATACTTTCACAAAAATTAACTCAAAGCTCAAAGTGGATAACAGACATGCATATGAAATGCCTAGCTATATAATTTACAGGAAATAATCTAGGATTTTTTTTTCTATAAATTTGAGATGAGCTTTTAGATACAACACCAAAAGCATAATCCACAAAGTAAAAAAAAAAAAAAAAGTAAGTTAGAATTTATTAAAATTAATGGTCTTCATTTTGTGAATGAGATTGTTAAAAGAATGAAAATATGAACCATAGATTTGTAAAAATATTTGCAAAGCACATTATCTTATGCAAAACACATTATTTTGTACATCCAAAATATAAAAAAACTAATACAACTTAACAGTAAGAAATAATCCAATCGAAAAATACGTGGCTAAGATCTAAATAGGCATCTTAATAAAAAAAATACATACGACCAATAAACATAAAAAATATTGAACAACATATACCATTAGTGAATTCCAAACTAAAATAAACATGTATTATTATTATACTTTGAGAATGGTTAAAATCCACTTCCTCTCAAAAAATCCTAAGAAACAACAACAGCAACAACAAATGGGCAATATCCAATGCTAGAAAGGATTTGGAGCAACAGAAACTCTCCTTCATTTCTTGTAGAAATGCCAATTTTCGTAGCAAGGTTTGGAAGGCAATTTGGTGTTCTTTTTTTTCACCTGGTTAAATATAGTCATACCACGTGATCCAGCAATTATAGGTATTTATCTGAATGAGTTGAAAACTTGAGTCCAAGAAAATCTGCAAGTAAAAAATTTACAGCAGATTTATATTTAATTTCCCCCTAAATGGAAGCAACCAAAATGTCCATCTAAAGATAAATTGATTAACATGGTATGGTATATCCATACAATTAAATATTATTCAGCAATAAAAGTAAAGGAGATCTCAAGCCACCAAAATGAGTAAAGGAAACTTAAATGTATGTTTTTTAGTGAAAGAAGATTATATGGACAGTCTATGGACTACATGACTTAAGCTCTAAGCCATTATGTAAAAGCCAAAACTGTAGATACAATAAGAACAAACAGGACAAAATGACCACAAAGTGGAGCACTGGACATTTTCAGGAGGGGTGAGAATTTAGGAATGACTTTTAAAGGTTTGCTTTTCTGTTTAACCATTTTATAGCACTGCAGACTAGGCAAGTAAGTTAAATACAGAGGCATTTTGTTTTACTGCCGTGTTCAGTACACAGGAAGCCATAGACACTGTATTGTTCTCTGATACGCATATTTGTTCCTTGATCAAAGTCATACTTGTAACATTTATAGACAGAATCTATCACATATGTTCATTCATTTTTTGTGTCCCTAGGGTTTTTTTTTTTTTTTTATGTCCAACTTACCCTTGGCATAAAGCACAGGATAATTGAGAGAACAATGATTCATTTGTACTCTCACAGTAAATAGATGAATGTGGTTGCTTGCTTAATAAATGCATACTTGATTGAACTGACTTGTATTGAGTTGAATCTAATTGAATTGCCAGTGATAAAGATGTAGATTTTTTAAATAGTATTGCTTAATAAGAGTAAGGGACTCAGTCACAGTTGGCTAAATTAATGAGAAAAAAAAATTTATTTCTCCTTGGTTAAGCAATTTTTATTTTTAAAGCGTGTTATGCATTATTTATTTTTCTAAGTACAGTGTTAAGGAGAAATGATCACCTTTGTAGATATCTTCTAAAACACATCGGATTCAATCAACTAAGTGAAAGGTGGTAATCACATGCAAGCAACCTATTTCCCTTTTTAACCTAACATTTCCATTAGTTTTGAAGTCATTTTAATGGAGACAGGAATGTATGTTCCACTATTTCTGAAAGATGGGAGATAATAAGAGCAGAAATAATACAAAGTCAAGCTTGGAACAGAACAGTAATAATGGTGCCTACTATAATAATCACAAAAACAATGCAATGCATTTTATATTTATGTTATGTCTTTCATCATATCAGTATTCATTTTTATCTATAAATAAGACAATATACACGTGTACTGCCTTGGATTGGTGTAATATTTATCCTTACTTTTGACTGATTTAATCCCTTATTCAAAGAAGTCTATTTTTTGTTGCATTTGCATACAGCTGTGGATTTCCTTTTCTCTATTTACTATACATAGAAGATGTTGGTTCAAATTATTTCTGTTGTTAAATCAGCTGTTAGTTTTAAATTTATTTTGAGGAATACAAAACATTAAGTCAATTGGTTTATTTATTTTGCACATCAACTTTTATTAAACCCTGTAATTTCAAAAAGTAAAACATTTTAGAACATTGTAGTCAAGCTTTGGAGCAATAAAATTATCTTCACAATTTAAACGACACATTATAAAATCAGTAAATAGGATTAATTTGTATAACAATATCATTTGGAATCCTTTATTATTTTAGTGTAACTATGTAAAACTTGTGTTATAATACATGACATAGATTAAATATTAGAAACTCTGGGTATTACTTGAGCATCTGTCACTATAATTACACAATTGTACAAACTATGCGGTGATTATTTGGTGCCAAAGTTAAACTATCTTTAGATATTAAAGAAATTTCATACATGCATTAAAATGTTATGCCATTATGAACTGAGAGCGTCTCCTAAATTCAGATGTAAAGTTTAATGTAATGGCCAGTCTAATCGTATTAACAGGGGTCTGTCGTTAAGAGTCCTGAGGGTGGAACTTGCATGAATGGGACTTGGATCCTTATAAAGCCTTCTGCTTTCTGTCATGTGAGGACACAGCATTCCTACCCCTTGCGGTTCCATTATTTTGACCATGTGAGGACTTAGAATGTGTCTTCTATGTGGGCCGCAGCAACATAGTGCCATCTTGGAAGTGAAAAGCAGTCCTCCCAGACCCTGAACCTGCCAGCACCTTGATTTTGTACTTCTTGTGAAAAATAATTTTCTATTATTTATAAACTCCACAGTCTCAGGTAGTTTTGTTTTTTGTTTTTTTAACAGGCTACATAAACTAATGCAGAACATTGGTACCAAGGAGTCAAGTGTTGTTATAACAGATGTGCAAGCAGCTTTGGAATGTGGTCATGGGTAGAGGCAGGAACAATTTTGAAGTGCATGCTAGAAAGCATCTAGATTGCCATGAATGGTTCATTAAGGGAGACTCCGGTGAGAGCTCAGAATAGAAGAGCTGTAGAGACAGCCTCAGTCTTCTTAGAGATTATCTAAGTGCCATGATCAGAATGCTGGAAGAAATATGAAGAGCACAGGTAATTCTGATGAGACCTCAGTCTAGAGAAAAGATCATCCACATTACAAAGCGGCAAAAATAAACTTGGCTGAATTGTGTCCACTTCCAAGTGCAAATACTCCTTGACTTACAATGGGGTTATGTCTCAAATATCCAATCATAAGTTAAATATATCATTAAGGTAAAAATGCATTTAATACACCTAAGCTACAAAACATCATAGCTTATCTTAGCCTACTTTAAACATGATCAGTACAGTTACATTTGACTACAGTTTGCAAAATCGTCTAATACAAACCCTATTTTATAATAAAGTGTTGGGTAGCTCATATAATTTACTGAATAATATACTCAAACTGAAAACCGGAAAGTTTTCATGGGCACTTGAAGTACAGTTTCTACTGAATATATATCACTTTTCCACCATTAGGAAGTAAAAAAAAAATATGTAAGTCAAATCATCTTAAGTTGGAGACTGCACTTTGTGGAAGGCAAAATTTAAGAGTGATAAACCAGGATATTTGGTAGAAGAAATCTCTAAGCAAAATATTTAGGGTGTTTCATAGCTTCTCTTGACTGCTTATAATAAAGTGTGAGAGGAGAAACAAATTAAAGATGAAATTTGTAATAAAGAAGCAGCACTTAAAGACTTTAATAATTCTTTACCCACGTGAAGAATAAAGGTGTGTTTGGAAGAGAATACCAAGAGTGTGGTCAAGCTAACATTTAAATTAGACACTATATTAATTGGGTGTAGATCTGAGAACGGCAATGGTGACTCTTATAATAATGTTTTGGCTGTGACTGGGGAACAACAATATTAGACTCAGAAAAAAACTTATACAAGCAGAAGTTGGTAAGTACAGATAAAACTTTATAGAGGTTTGGACATGAAGCAGAGAAGAGAAATAGATTTGTTACAATGGGAGGAGGGGTCTAACGAGAGTTTGTATGAGGTCCTGAAAACTTTATGCATTGGTAGGCTGAGCTAGCCTTTGTGTAAGTGACCAGGTATTAAAATTCCAGACTGTGGGTTTATTTGGTAATGCATGGAATTCCATCTTCTGAGGCCAATAAAGAAGGCCTTAGATACAGACACTCCTTAAAAGAAGACATACAAATGGCCAACAAACATATTTTTTAAATGCCCAATATTACTAATTATCAGAGACATATAAATTAAAACCACAATGAGATACTATGTCACACCAATCAGAATGGCTATTACTAAAACTTCGAAAGATAACGGAAGTTGCTTGGGCTTCAGAGAAAAGAGATGCTTATACACTGTTGGTGGGAATGTAAATTAGTTCAACCACTGTGGAAGGCAATTTGGAAATTTCTCAGAGAACTAAAAATGGAAACAACCTGGCAATGCTATTACTGGGTCTATACCTAAAAAAAAATAAATTGTTCTACCCAAAAGATACGCACTCATATGTTCATCACTGCACTATTGCAATAGCAAAGACATGGAATCAATTCATGTGCCCATCAACAGTGGATTGGATAAAGAAAATCAGGTACATATATACCATGGAATACTATGAAGCCATAAAAAAAATGAAATCTTGTTTTTTGCAGCAACATGGATTCCATAGGAAGCAGAAATCGAAAACCAAATATTGCATGTTCTCATGTATAACTGGGAGCTAAAAACTGAGTACACATGGACATAAAGATAAGAACAATCGACACTGGACACTAGTAGACTGCGCAGGGAGAGGTAAGGGATTGATAATGTACCTATCAGGTACTATGCTTATTACCCGAGTAACAGACTCGATTGTACTCCAGACCTCAACAGCACACAATATATCTTTGTTAACAAACCTGCACATGAACTCTTGAATCTGAAATAAAAGTTGAATAATAAAAAAAGTCACTAACATAACAAAATGTCTTATGAGTGATTCCATTGCCTTGATAAGTAAAAGATTTTACAAACAGCAATGGTGGGAGTGCAAGAGAGGAGCTGATGTTTGTGGGGAGGGATACACTATTGTGTCCGTCAGTGTAGGAGCTGGAGATTTCTTCTGACACAAAATAATGCACAGGAATCGAAGTTCGAGTAAGTAGAAGAACAATGTCTAATAGAAGAAATAAAGTAGTTTTATGAAGCATATAAGAATTCCATGTTAATAGAAGAATTGATTTGATTTTAGAAGGGAGGAACAAGAAGATGTAAGCAGTGGCTGGGTCAGGGCAGAATCTTGCATCTCTATAAAACAGGCTGAATTATAGGCAGCTCTTGAGGAAGATACAAGGACAAGGACAAGTTGAAGGTGAAAATCCTCAAGGAGATTTTTAAAAGGCTCCATTATTTTGATGATCAAATACTTAGAACTGAAATATGAAACTAACAAAAATAAATCTTGTGTTGAAGTCTATTTTAATTTTATACTTTTTAAGTATCAGGAACATCTGAAAAGAAAGATATTCCTTTTATCGAATTAGTCAAATTAAAGATTTAAATGTTGATTTGAACTTCAAATAAGTTCCTTACCTTTCCTACAGAACATGTTATCTGTAAATCTCTAGGAGCGTTTTTTAAAAAGTTGTTTATCCTATTCTATTTTATTGTGGTTTGGAATCATGCCGTGCCAGTGAGTAAACTATCTGCAAAATGACTCAATAAGGAATCTGAGAACTTTCTTTTCTGACACCATTTCCACAAGATTTTCCCGTGCCATTTATTCCCTGTATCTATCAATAACCTTATCTATAGACTTTAAGGATACTTGCTCAGGTTTCCTTTGTTTATTGATTGTGAGCTAAGAAGCCACTCTCTGCAGAGCACATCTTTGCAAATAGAACTTATCTAATTCTTCACGTACATTAATAATTTATTAGTATAACTTTTAAAATATTTCCAAAGGGGAATGCTGACCAGGGGAAAATAATATATGTGAGCTACTTACTGTGTTTTTCAAAAACAATGATTTGAGGCTATAAATAAACATATATAGACATACTTTTATAATAATCAAAACACATTATTGTTCATTATAAGATGCATAATTTAAATGTAAAACTTTTTAATACAATTATAATTATAGCAAAAATAGAAATGAGCACAAATGTAAAGGGAGGAGTTGCATTTCTGTTAACACAATAAATATATGGTGCTTTGAAATTATGGAATCACTTCACTTCAATGAGGACAAAACATTTTATAGTTAGAATTTGCCTAATAGGTTGTAGGGGAGAAAATATATAATCTTTCCTCAACCCTCTTAAGTTTGTAGTTGAGACACTCTCCTGAAAAAAAGACAGACTATCAAGAGAAAAATATGCAGATTTAGTAATATATGCTATACCCATGCGGGGGTGGGGGGTGGGGAATAAAGTAACTCTCAACTCAGTGGCTTAAGAGATGTGCTTAAATAGCATTTTAACAAGAACGATAAATCTCACCACCCACCGCGTGGAAACAAAGGCATTGGCAGGCAGTCTCAGGCTCCCAGATGCAGGATAGAGCGGGAAGGTTGTAAAATCTACTTCCAGATTCCCCAGGCCCTGCTGGGCCACCTTTGAGATGATAGGGAAGCAGGATGGACATCTCTGTCTGTAGGCTAAAAGAGGGGAAGGTGGGCAGGAGTACTTCCTGTCTTTGTGAATCTCTGTTCTGCCATCAGGCACACAGATGGGAAGCAGGCAATTTCCTTGCTTCCTTCCCACAGCAATTTTTATGACCTGCCATAAGTGAGAAAGGGTAGCTTAGATAGATCCTTTGGTATCTATTGCTTTTTAACCACACTTTGCTCAGAAATATTTATATCACAGAGGCATATTCTCGGGTGAAATACTACAGCTTTTTTCAAAATTCCAAACACCATTGTTTACCCTGTAGTTCAAATTTGCTAAGAAATAAGCTAGTTATTACCCAACATGTAACAAGGAAAGTCGTTAAGTAACTATGCCCTAATTTTTTAACCCAACACATCACATTAATTTGATTCTTTTTCACAGAATACCAGATTTTCCTTGACATAAAAAAAAAAAAAATTACTGCCCTCTACGAGAGTTTATTTGGTAGAAAATATGGTTAGGCCTATTGACACATGGTCCGCATTTGCGTGTCTTTCTAATGTTACTATGAAGTCTTTAATAAATGGGCAATGACATTTAGATGTTTCATTTGTCCTCTCCAAAATCACTCGCTAATAAGCAAAATTGGATGATAACTTGCTAACTGTACACCACTGTGTAGAATACCAAAAGCAGAAAGACTTAGAAATATATTCTGTTATTAAAAATTTACAATGAAAATAAAACATTAGAGGATGTACTAAAAATATTACCTCAGTACCTTTAAAAAAGCCAACTGGGTGATGTCAGTGGCAGAGTAAAAATCTCTGAAAATTACCCTTTCAAAGAAAAACAGAAAATGACAAGGATTGTCAGAACTTTTCAGAACTCTGGAAATTAATTAAAGCTATGCAGTTATTTATTGACCAACCTAGGAGCAATTATTCAAGAAAAGAGTTGGATGTTATTAAGGACAGTGAACTTCATCACATTTTAACTTGTCTTAGCCCTGTTTTTCCATCCCCAGTTCAGCAGTGCTATTGAAAAATAACATCCCACATTTCTGGTACCTAGAGTGCAAAATAGAGCTGCTGCTCTTTCAAAGACTCGTTTATTTAAAAATTGTTAATATTTAATCTGTTTGGTGGTTTGCTAGATGACCCACTTGAATTCTTGCCTTTATTTGACCTGATTCAGAGATTTGCCAGTGCTAAAATTCTCTTCCTGGGGAGTATTTGCCAAAGACATGTACAGATGCGCATTTAATGTGGTTGTAGCCTGAAGCAATGAATAAACGGTGGAGCAAACAATAGCCTACCCAAAACTTTCAAAGGAAGGGTTTCCAATGAAGTACAAATTAAGACCCCCAAAATATTAAATATAGATACGTTTCTCCATGAGAGTCACCCTCAAGAAAAATCTGAGAGGGTGCCAAAGATTCTCATCTAGTTGGTTTTGATATGAAGGGTAAAGCACAACTGTAACTTGCCTGTCTCAGTGTCAAATATGTGGCCCTAGACACACAGAGAGACCCTCTGCAAACCCTGACAGATTTACTGATTCCATGCATTTAAGAAAAACTTTGTTCGATTATTATCTGACCAGGAAGTTAACTGAGCAGAGATTTCAGTGGGCACACATGACAATTAATATAGATTATATAGAATTAGTTACAAATAGGCACTAAACCAACAAGCAAAAACTACAGTGACAAGCAGAAACAACAAAGAAGCAGAGGCTACAGGACAGTTACCTGGTGACCTTAGACAGACCAAGATTTTCTTTCTTGCTTGTAGTTACAGAAACCTAGAAGATGCTGGGAATGTAACATGTAGAGATAGGGAAGAACTGCCTGAAACAGGCTGGGGCTTGTTGCTGTGCTTCCTAGGGAATGTAACACATTGAGTTAGGAACTGCTTTGTTTTTCTCTCTTCTAGAAGCCCAATGTCCTTCACAGCTTTGCCCAGTGAGACACATGGCCGCTGACATATGTAACCCAGGGTGGGATGCCTTGTCGGGGTCTCTCAGATATGGAGCAAAATGGGACATGCACAGTCAAGACTCCATCTACCCTGGGCAGCTTGCCTGAGCCTCGAAGGACCTGCCAAGACAGATCTGAGACCGCTTCTGTCCCTGGCTGCCTATAAATAAGTATCAAACTTGTTTTGCATAACATGCTTCATTGTGTGTGTGTTCTGTCTCACAGGACTCACACAAATAGGTAAGTAGTGCAAGGTGGACCTCAACAGTGGTCCAGAATACAGTGGGCATAAGTGTATGGACTCCTGTTTCTGCGGTTGGCATAATAATAACCTTAGCTATTCTCCAAACAGTCAGAATTTTCTCTTGAGATTGGTAATTAGTAAACCTGCTTTGCATCTACACGGGATTCAAAGTTGCAGTTTTGTCATATAATGTTATTTTAATGTGCAGTTTTCAACTAAATTTAAGAAATGAAAAAAAAAAAAAAAAAAAAAAAAAGAAAGAAACTTACATGGACTATAACCCAGAGGAAAAAATCAATAGAAACTGTCCAAGGGAAAACCTTGATTTTAGACTCAAAAGACAAAAGGTTTGAATTAGCAATTTAAATATGTTCAAAGGGCTCAAGAAAACTATGTATGAAGAACTAATGGAAAGTATAGAACAATGCCTCAAATACTAGTATTAATAAAGTAAGCTTAGAATATTTTTAGTGCTATGAAAATATTCTGAATAATACTAGAATGGTAATATATTCGTCCAACCCCGTAAAATTTACAGTACCAAGTGTAAACCCCAATGTAAACTATGGAATTTGGGTAACAATGATGTGTTGATGTAAGGTCATCAAATTTTTTTTTTTTTTTTTTTTTTTTTTGAGATGGAGTCTCACTCCGTTGCCCAGGGTGGAGGGCAGTGGTGCAATTTCGGCTCACTGCAACCTCTGCCTCCTGAGTTCAAGCAATTATCCCTGCCTCAGCCTCCTAAGTCGCTGGGATTATAGATGCCTGCCACCACACCTGGCTAATTTTGTGTTTTTAGTAGAGATGGAGTTTTGACATGTTGGCCAGACTGGTCTTGAACTCCTGACCTCAGGTGATCAGCCCACCTTGGCCTCCCAAAGTGCTGGGATTACAGGCATGAGGCACCATGCCCAGCCAAATTCACCGATTTTAACACACGGGTGGAGAATGCTGATATGGGGTGGGTTACGCATAAACATAAAGGTAGAGAGTATATGGGAAATTTCTGCACCTTCCTCTAAGGTTTGCTATGAATCTAAAACTACCCTTAAAAAGTATTTTTAAAAAGTGATGGAAATCGTTAAAGAATACCAAGCAAACATTTTGAAGATCCATATTCTTTAGAATCCGTAAATATCGTTAAACCAGTTTAATAAGTTTGAAGGATACAATATCAATAATCAGAAATTAGTTGTATTTCTATGCAATAGCTATTCACAATCCAGTCATAGAAACAAGAAAGCATTTCCTTCTACAACATCATAAAAGGAATCAAATACCTAGTAATACATTTGATTAGAAAAGTTCAAGATTTATACATTAAAAACTTAAAAAAAAAGAAAAGAAAATGCTGAAATGAATTACAGGCTAAATTAATGAAAATACATCCCTTTGCTCACGGATTGGAAGACTTAATATTTTTGATGGCAGAATATTATGAAATGTAACTACAAAGCCACAGTAATTAAGAAAATAAAACTGGCATGGGGATAAAAATTAAGATTAATTAAATAAATTTGACTGTCCAGAAATAGACAAATAGCTTCTATAGTTAATTGATTTTTATAAATATGTCAAAACCAAACAATAAGAAATAATTTTTAACATATTGTAGTGTGACAACTGGATAGCACATTCAATAGAATAAATGTAGGACTCTATAGTAGACTATATAGTAAATATTGACTCAAAATGGAGTAAATAACTAAATACAAGTGCTATAAGCACTCTTAGAAGGAAACACAGGTAAAAATCTTTGTGATCTTTGATTAGCGGCGTTATTAGACATGACAGCAAAAGTTCAAGCAACCAAGGCAGGGAAAATGTAAAATGAATGTCATCACAACTGAAACTTTTGTGCATCAAAATGAACAACAAAAACAAAAACAATGGGGCAAATTATTTTAAAGTAGTACATAAGTGCCTACTATCTGTAAAGTAGAAAGAACACTTACCACTCAGCAATAAAATTTAAATGTGCCTACCTCTCTAGCAAGATTAGGAAAATCTTAAATTATTCCCTCGAAGGTTTTCCAGGTTGCTTACTTTTTCCCCTTTTCTCTCAAGAATACCGATAATTCCTAGGATTAGTCACTTTACATAATCTCATTTTTCTCAGAGACTTTGTTCATTTAAAACAGTGATCTTTTCTTCTTTTGTCTGACTGGGTTAGTTTGAAAGACCAATCTTTAAGCTCTGAAATTCTTTCTTCTCTTGGAACTAGTCTACTGAGAAAGCTTTTGATTGTATTTTAAAATCTCTTAGGTAGGTGTTTTAGTTCCAGTAACTCTGTTTGATTTATTTTTAAGATGTTTATCTCTTCCTTTATTTCTTTGATTGCTTTAGAGGTTTCTTAGTGTTGATTTTCAGCAATTGGATCTTGTTGAGTTTCCCTGCAATTTATGCTTTGCATTCTCCATCTGTTATCTCTCTGCCTCTATTTTGGCTAAGAACTATGGACAGCTTTGGTAGTGTTACAACATTCAGATTTTGATAATGGAAGAATTCTTAGGCTGGTTTCTTCTCACCTGGAGAGGGCTGTGTTGGGTGGAGTCTTCAGCTTTCCTTCTACAGTCCTATGGACTTCTGTCAGCAAGTTTTAACCTACAGGACATTAAATTGTATTGGCAGGTAAATGCCAGCTGCTGCACAATCAGGTGTGTATGGATCTTATCTTTGTTAACTGTGAGGTGCTCTCTTTTTTTTCAGGTGAAGGATTGGACAATGGGGTGGCTGGTGCTCTGAGCTTCCTATTCCTTTGGGTCACTTTCGCAGGGACACAGCTGGGCAGGGATGTAGGCCTTGACTTGCCCACAGATATTTTAATGATGCTGAACACAGGTACTGGCCTGATGAGGATGGCTGAGAGAAGTCTTGGTGAAGGGCACTGAGGTCTCTGCAGCAGGATTGGGAAGCTGTACTTGCTTCTCATCCTAGATAGGCAGGAACACAATCTGTTTCCTGCAATGTGATTGACAGCCACAGGGAACACGTATTTTATGACTATCTGTGGGACTGGTTTAAAGACATAACTTCATCACTCAATCTAATACACAAATGAAGACCTAAAACTATAAAAACCCTAAAAGAAAACGTAGGAAGCAATATTTAAACATAGCCTTGTCAAAGATTTTATGACTGCACCCCCAAAAGCAATTACAACAAACCCCAAAATTGACAAGTGGAACCTCATTAAACTAAAGACCTTCGGCACAACATAAGAAATACAGAGTACACAACCTACAGAATGGGTAAAAGTATGCACATATATATCAGACAAGGTCTAATATCTAGAATCTACATGGAACTTAAACAATCCAACAAGCAAAATATAAATAACCAAATTAAACAATGTGCAAAGGGCATGAACAGAAACTTCTCAAAAGAAGACATACATGTGGCCAACAAATACATGAAAAAGGGTTCATCATCACTAATCATTAGAGCAATGCCAATCAAAACCACAAGGAGATACCATGTTACACCAATCAGAATGGCTATTATAAAAAAGTTAAAAAAAAAAAAAACAGACAATGTCAAGGTTATGATGAATAGAGAAACACTTATACACTGTTGGTGGGAATATAAATTAATTTAGCCACTGTGAAAAGCGTTTTGGAGATTTCTCAAAGAAGTTAAAACAGAACTACATTCAACTTAGCAACTCCATTACTGGGTATACACCCAAAGGAATACAGATCATTATACCAAAAAGACAAAGGCACTCATATGTTTGTTGCAGCACTACTCATAACAGGAAAAACATCAAATCAATCATAGTCTTGGTGACCATCGGTGGTGAACTAGATTTTAAAAAATGTGATACAAATTCATCATAAAATACCATGCAGATATAGCAAAGAATAAAACCATGTCCTTTGCAGCCACATGGATACAACAGTAAGTCATTATCCTAAGTTAACTAGTGCAGAAGCAGAAAACCAAATACAGTATGTTCTCACTTTTAAGTGTCAGCTAAACATTGAGTATACAAGGACATAAAGGTGGAAGCAACAGGCACATTACAAGAGGGTGGATGGTGCCAGGGGTGAAGTGAAACAGTCCCTATCGAGTACTAAGCTCACTATCTGGGTGACAAGATCATCTGTACACCAAACCTCAATGACACACAATTTACCCATGTAACAAACCTGCACATGTACTTCCTGAACCTAAAATAAAATTTTAAAAATTAAAAGTAAATAAATAATTAAGATATGTTAACAGATTTCAATAGAAATTTCGCCAAAGAACCTATAAAACTGGCTAATACGCACATAAAAAGATATTTAACATCATTGCATTGGAAAATACAAATAAAAACCACAAGAGGGGGACAGAGATCCAAGATGGCTGATCACTAGCAGCTCGGGATTGTAGTACCCAGTGAAAGTGCAGAGAACGAGAGGACGCCACACTTTCAGATGAATTTTTATTGCTCACGCACCAGGAGATTCCCAGCGGAGGAGCCCCATGGGTTGCCAGCGCGACTCTTGTGGCTGGCAAGGTGGTTTTTCCACTGCCTTGGTGCGGCAGTTCTTGGTGCAGAATCAGAAAAGCACCATCAATCTTAACACCGCTGTTTCGGCTGGCGCAGTGGGTTACTTAGATTTTAGTGCTGGGAATCAACAAGCTGGATGTCCACTCAGAAACCCAATTATAAAGACAGTAATTATAAAGATCACAGATAGATAAATCTATAAAGAAGCGAAGAAACCAGCCTAAAAAGGCTGAGAATACCCAAAATCAGAACACCTCTCCCTCTACAGGGGAACAAAGTTCCTCATCAGCAATGGAACAAGGCCTGATGGAGAACGAGTGTGTTCCATTAACAGAACCAGGCTTTAAAAGGTGGATAATAAGAAACTTCTGTGAATTAAAAGAACTTGTTCTAACCCAATCCAAAGAAACTAAGAACTTTGAAAAAAGGTTTGATGAAATGTTAACAAGAATACACAATTTAGAGAGGAATATATGTGAATTGATGGAGCTGAAAAACACAACACGAGAACTTTGTGAAGTATGCACAAGTTTTAAAAGCTAAATTGATCAAGCAGAAAAAAAGATATCAGAGGTTGAAGACCAACTTAATGAAATAAAATGAAAAGACAAGATTAAAGAAAAAAGGATAAAAAGGAGCGAGCAGTCTCCAAGAAATATGGGACTATGTGAAAAGACCTAATCTACGCTTGATAGGTGTACCTGAATGTGACGAAGAGAATCAATCCAAGCTGGAAAATACACTTCAGGATATTATTCAGGAAAACTTTCCCAACCTAGCAAGGCAGGACAATATTCAACTCCAGGTAATACAGAGAACACCACAAAGATGTTCCCCAAGAAGACCAACCTCAAGGCATATAATTGCCAGGTTCACCAGGGTTGAAATGAAAGAGAAAATACTGAGGACAGCCAGAGAGAAAGGTCAGGTTACCCACAAAGGGAAGCCTATCAGACTCACAGCAGATCTCTCAGCAGAAACCCTATAAGCCAGAAGAGAGTGGGGGCCAATATTCAAACATCCTTAAAGAAAAGAACTTTCAACCCAGAATTTTACATCCAGCCAAACTAAGCTTCATAACAAAGGAAAAATAAAATCTTTTGTGAACAAGCAAGCACTCAGAGATTTCATCACCACCAGGCCTGCTTTACAAGAGCTTCTGAAAGAACCACTACACATAGAAACGAACAACCAGTATCAGCCTTTTTAAAAAATACCAAAAAATAAAGAGCATCAACATAATCAAGAATTTACAACTAATGGACAAAACAGCCAGCTAACATTAAATGGCAGTATTAAACTCACATATATTATTATTAATTTTAAATTTCAATTGACTAAATCCCCCAATCCAAAGGCACAGACAGGCAAAAAAAGCTAAGACCCATCGGTATGCTACATCCAGACCCATCTCACATGAAAGGATACACAAAGACTCAAAACAAAGGGATGGAGAAAGATTTACCAACCAAATGGAGAGCAAAAATAAATAATTAAACAGAAAGCAGGAGTTGCAATTTTTGCTGATAAAATAGAATTTAAAGCAACAAAGATCAAAAGAAGCAAAGAAGGATATTACATAATGATAAAAGGATCAATGTAACAAGAAGAGCTAAAGATCTTAAATATATACGCACCCAATACAGGAATACCCAGATATATAACACTTATAAAGAGACTTAGACTCCCACACAATAACAGTGGGAGACTTCAACATCAATATTAGACAGATCAATGAGACAGAAAATTAACAGCGATATCCAGGACTTGAACTCAGATCCAGAACAAGTAGACTTAATTAACATTTATAGAACTCTCCACTTTAAAAACACAAAATGTACACTCTTATCAGCACCACATCACACCTATTTACAGGTTTAAATGAAATATTGTTTGGCTGCTTGTTAGTTGTTTTCTTTCCTCATTTTTTTTTCATGTCTCTATTATTAAGCACAATTATTGGCATACCCATTTTTTAGACTGCATTCTAGCCCGGGCAATAAAGCAACACCCCCATTCTCTCTCCCTCTTCCTCTTCCTCTTTCTTCCTCTCCTTCATTCTTTTTTTTTTAATTATTCTTTCTTTTTCTTTCTTTCTTTCCTCTTCTAAAAAAAAAAGATTTTTCAGCCTATCCACAGGGCAGGTTAATATTGTCATATAAATCATAATATCTGCATATCAATTGTAGTGGCCAAGCTTTCTTGGAACTCTATTAGTAAACGTGTTTTAAGAATATATGTTCTATATATTATAAATTCTTTGTGTGTATTTTATACTAATATATTGTGTGTATTATAACACATTTGTAAAGTCAAAAAGGATAGGACTGAAAAATAAACACAAATTAAAGCTCTATTTTTTTTTAATTTTAACTGTACTCCAAGGATTACCTTGTGCACCCAAAGTTCTGCAAAAAACAAACAAACAAACAACAACAACAAAAAACACACACACACACACAAGAGAGATATCACTTAATATTCACTGCTGTGGCTATAATAAAAAACTCAGACAAAAACAAGTGTTGAAAATTACTTGGAAGATTGTAACTCTCACACATTGCTACTGGCAATGTAAACTGATGCAGCTGCTACCCAAAACAGTTTTACAGTTTATTATATGACTCAGTAATTTTACTGTTACCAATATATTCAGGATAATTAATAACATCCACACAAAATTTGAGCATGAATGTTCATAGGATAATTATTTATAATATGTATAAAAAGTAAAAACAAACCAAATATCTACCAACTAATAAATGGATAAATAACATCTGGCATATAATGAAGTATCACACTTATACCACGGACTGTTACTTAGCCGTAAACATAAAAAAGTTCCTATATATGCTTCAACATGGACTGCCTTGAAAACGTTATGCTAGAGAAAAAAAGCCAGGCATAAAAGGCTGTATAATATATGATTCCATTTATAGTAAATGTCCAGAATAAGCAAGTTAGTGGAGAAAGTAGTTTAGAGAGAAGGGCAATCAAATAAATAAATTATTTCCCCATAAATTGTGATTTTAGGAAAAAGCTTTTTGTGAGAAGTCATGGTCTCTCTTGCCTATGAACCATAATCTGCAATATCATCATGATTTCCATACAGGTCAGTAGGACTTTTATTGTTGTAGAGACTGGTTTGTCAGTATTATGATTTTTATTTTTATGTTAATGCTGATTAGTTGTTCCTAACTTTTAAAAGGAGAACGATACAGTGAGACATCTATGACTCCTCACTTCCCATCATGGCCAAAGCTAGTTTATCAGGTTTCTTTGGGATTCCCTACGGCTAAGAGCAGGGTCCATTCACCAATTCAGTCTTTGGAGGTCTTTAGGATTTTATTTTTCAGTTTATAGGTCCCGTGTTTTGTCAACGTCTGCTAGTAGTGGTACTGATGGCTAAGTTTTTATTTTTGTCTTATGTCAATGCCAGAGTGGTGTGCTGCCTGACCTGGTTCTATCACGTCCCTCGGTGGGTCCCCAGTGGCCGAGGGACTGAGAGCCAAAAGATTCATACTCAATTAAATGTCCTATGCCAGATTGAAATGGAGGTAGGCACATACCTATTGACCTTTAAAACCCATTTTAAGCAACATTGGAGCCAAAAATTGAAAGCCAAAAGGCAAGGAGGCAAAATTGACTTATTTATGAATTTTATGAATTTAACTACTGTAATCTTGGCTTGTAGCAATTAGTTATACAAAATAGAAGCATTTTGTTCAGCTGTTCAGGCATCTGTGTGCCTGTCCTTGATTTGGAGAACATGAACTAATTGTATTCCTCAAAACTGGCCCTTACAATCTCATGTGATAATTCCTGGGCCTGAAGAAATTGAATAGTTTCAAACTCTGTAGGTAAAACAGAATATAAAGAATTAGCAATATTTTAAATAAAAATGTCATAAGCCCTGGCTAGTTTTGAGAATAACAGAAAATGGAGATTATAAATGGCTAAATATTTACATTATTTAGTATTAAGGCATATAATAAATTATATTAACTTAGATAAAGGCAAAAGTCTTGTTTTTGAATACAGACCTGTCCTGGCATTGCCTGAAAGCAGGTAACTTTGATTGCTGCCTTTACCTGGGTCTAATGACAAGACTTTGGTTATCTTGAGTTTGGGTCAGATACCAGCAGGAATTAGTGCCTTCCTTAGATGAGATACAAGTACCCAGAAGTCAAAGCCTTATAATTTAATAATACAAGTATTAGTTAATAGCACCTGATAAGGACCTTTTCAAGGGGCTGAAGGGAGTGATACTGGAGTACATGGCCTGACTAGAAACTGTAAAAAGATTCTGTAACAGCGTGGTGATGAATTTTTATAACTTTGATAAATCCCAGCAACAGATCAGAGACCTAATTTAGGATCCAGTTTTGAGGACGTTTGTCAAAGATGTTAAAAGGTTTACAACATTTGATCAAAACAGAACCATGGGTCATTGTAAAATAATAGTTCCTCATTTAACCTAAGTGATAATTAAAAATCCTTAAAGGCAACACAGAAAGTTATACGGATGTAAAAACTGTAAACCCTTTAAATCTCAGCTTTTTAAAGCAAAACTCTAATAAAGACAGTATAGGAACTATCCTGATAAAGTGTAAATTTTGTTTCTTAAGCCAGTTACTAAGAAGGCAAAAAAAGAACAAAAAAATTCATTTTGTAGTGTGACAGCTTCTTCTCATGGAAAATCCATTTAGATAACCAGGAAGTCAAACATGATTTAAAAAAAAAAGTACTTGAGTTTAACTGGACACAGGAAGCGTACGTTTTAGGTTATGAGTGAACCTTACAGAGGAAACAAGATACAGGGAAGCTGGTACCTTGAGCACTGGAATACATGACTCTTAGTATGATAAGTGTTTCGATTATTTTGAAAATTAAGACATATTAAGAAAAGCCAAGATCATATAATTAAGTTATACTAGAGGAAAACATTACATTTTTGACCTTTAAGATAAAAATATGTCAGCATCAGGTCACAATAATGGTCAGAACGAGAGGCAAAAATTTACAGGAGCTGGCTAAAAAGCTGAAGGCAAGATTATCTCACGCCCTTTTAAAGGCAGACAAAGTTGAAAACTGCACAACACAATAAAAGTTGAACTCCTAATATATTATTTTGATAAGTTTTTTAAAATAAATAGTTTATGGAATTAAAATCAAAACCTCTTATGATTTTACTAAGTCAATACCTTAAAAGAACACTGTTTGAACACTGTTTGAACATAACTTTTAATTATAGCTAACTTAATAACCTTCAAAATCCCTTTTATAAACTTCTTTTCATGAAACTTATTCCAACTTAAACAGAGAGTTTATGACATAATTGGACTTTCTAACTTGTACTATACTTCCCTTATTCCTAAATAATTATTTTTCTTGAGAAGTGAAATTTACCATACAGTGTTCTTTCCTTTATAAAATTATACTCTTTTCTTCATAATCGTCCTTACCAAAAATACATAATCATATTCATAACTTTATTCAAATCTCTCTCTACCCTACATACTGATTTCTTTTTACCTTTTTTCATAAATAACTTATAAATAACACTCAAGTTACATAAAATTGTTTTTCCCAAGAAGAATATCATTTATACAATTACACATTAACTAAAATTTTTATTTTTAGTAACTTTAAATTTTAGTAAAAACTTAGGAAGCAAAAAATCCTAAACTGTTTATTAGATATTAGTATTTTATAGATGAAATAAATTTGAGAAGTTTTAGAAATATGTTCCCACATTATAACTTTTTAAAGTTCTAAATGACCCGGATATCAAATGAGCATCCAGAAGAATTTTAGTTTTAAATTACAAAGAAGTCCAATTACAAGCATTTATTTCATTTACATGTATTTAACTAAAAAAAAATTAACACTTTATTTAGATTACTTTTGAAAACTGAGATATTACACAAAGCTAGTCATTAAAGTTATTTTTAGTCACTAAAATTATTTTTCTGTTAACAATTTTTAAAGTCTGTGAGCATTAAATGTTTGCCTGAAAACCTCAAAGTGAAACATATGTGCACTTTATCTCTTTCCATTGAACTAGCAATTTGAAATTAGTCTTATTTGTCAAAATAAAATAATCCAAAGATTATTGCTTTGGCTGGGTTACTAGTGTCAAGCTGAAAACCTTTAGCAGAGGTAAATATAAAACTTATTTACTCAGACAAAATGTATGCTGACAATTTGGAGATATTTTTATTTTTGCCTCATCAACGATTTTAAAGTCAGTTTATTTATTGAAGATTATTAAATTCATGTGAACTTAAATAACATTTCGACTTATTTAAGAATTCTCATCTATTTATAAGCCAACTTGGTAGAATGCTAGACACAATAAAGAACATAATAAACACAATAAAGATACCTAAATGTATCTATACATGTATGTACACATACAAACAAAGATCCAACAGCTTTTCCCCCAAAACTCTAGCCATGAGACAGCATCACAAACTCACCAGCTTATGAAAGATAGCTGGATTGGTTACTTCTGACAAAATTATGACCTGTCTAAATGACTAAGCTTTGCTTAATATGTAATCCAGTGAAGGCCATAAATCAAAATTTTGGGTAAAGCGGTTTAACTGGCAGTTTTGATTTTATAAACTTCTTTTACTTCTGTATTTTTTTCAAGTTTAAGTAAGATTTTATTGTTTTCATTTCAACGTGAACTGGCTGAGATGTATTAAAAAAAATCTCCAGGTAACCTTGAAACAATAAATTTTATCTCATCACTGGTAGCTTAATAGCAGCAGATTCAAATCAGGCAGAAAATGAAAATCAGAAATACGGAGCTTTAAAAGACTACTTAACTCTATTGCTGCAGATTAAGCATTTGAGCTCTGAACTTCTCTTGCTGTCATTTGATCAGTTTAAAATGTGCACAAAATGAGCCATATTATAGAGCTAGCTGGAATTTTAGATAGTTTAGAAAAGTGTTCACATGCTTTCTCTCCCTAGAACACTTGACACAGATGCAAGGAATACTCTGGAATCCCAAAGAGGATGACAACATGAGGGGCCAAGAGTTTGGAAACTGTTTTTCCCCTAACTAGGAGAGAGACAGCCTCTCTTGCTGCCTGTTGACAATCAGATGAACCTGGTTTTGAACGGTGGGATGGAGACTGTGCCGAGGAACCCTTGGAGGGTGGAGATAACACTAAACAGACATAAATACAGATGAATCTGATGCAGATGGAGTACTCTAAACTGATTCTGAAAGAGGGGAGACTGAAGCAAAATCCTGAGCTCTTAATCCCAAACCCAGATAGCACCACAGAGTAACCTGCTTTAAGTCTGGATGGCACCATGGAAGGCATATACTAGGTGTAGATGGCTAGACAGCCCAGATGGCAGAGACAAGATTTCTGGGTGATTTACCACTCTTGTTGATTTACCCAGTTCTGGAAGCTTGCCAGCTTCTCAGATGTTCCTTTTTTTACACAGACAGAATGTTGGAGTAGCGGATGCCATGAAGGGAGTCTCAACAGCTGCTGAGAATTCCCTGAGTTCCCAGAAAGTGGTCACCAGGCCACGAGCATCTGGGATTTGCAAGTGTCTGCCATCCCACCTGGGAGCAGGAATGGGTAAGCCCTGGTGCACTGCTGCAACCCATTGTTCCATTCATTGGAAACCATATGTATAGGCTGAGCTGCTTAAAGCACACAGTTCCTCAAATGGGGCACCAAATTTGTGACTAGTTCTAATCCGACTGCTCACTTCTCAGAAGCTGACAATATGAGAAGCAAGGTGTGGTGAGGGGAGACTAGTTTTATTAATCAAATGCTGGTAGTTGAGATTGGCCAGGCTCATGGTTTTAAAAGATCATTCCAGCTTTTGAGGCTTAATTAAAGGGCTTAAGAAAGAAAAGTCGGTGTGAGGAACATGGCTGATGCAAGAGGGTGCAGGTCTATGTGTCTTGTTCTGATGCGTATCTTGGGTAATCGTCTGGTTGGTGTTATCCCAATTTTTATCCTTGTAGTGGTGAACTAATTCTTCATAACTCCACCTAAGCAGGAGGATTCTACAACTAGGTCTCTATGCCTGGTTTATTTTAAGATTAGCCCCCACAACTTTTAAGAAGCACACAGTTAGATACAAGCATATAGTTTGGTAAATATGCATGTTGTAAGGGAGTGTATAGTGAGAAAAAGAGGGAGGTAATGTTTCAAAGAACATATATTTCAAAGCTCTATTACAAGACTACACATGAAAAAAAAGAACGGGATTTCTGTAGTGAGATTCAGTTATATATGAGACTAGGGAGAAAAGCAGAAAAAGCAAATATAGTTTTAGTTTAGACTTGTTCAGTGACATTAACAGCAGAATTTTTATAGGTATCCATTATTATGTAAGCAAAAATTATTTTTCCTACTTGCTAAGAGTTTTCATCATAGATTGATTTTGATATTTTTCAAATATTTAAATACATCTTACACATGATTGTCAGGATCATGAATATTTATTTTCTTTTATTGGTCTGTTATTATAAGCAATTATCTTGTTTGGTCTTTTAATGTGAAAGCTGTCTTCCATTCCAAGTATATATTATCCGTTTTATATATTACTGAATTGTGTTTGTTGACATGTTGTTACAGGTATTTGTGTCTATGTTCATGAAGAAAGTCAATCTATAGATTAATATGTCCTTGTTTTAATAATGTTTTTGTCTGATTTTGGTATCAGGGTAGTGGTGACTTTATAATATGAATTGAGAATTATTTTCTTCTATTTAGTGGAATATTTTGTATAGAATTAATATATTTTCTTCTATAAATGTTTGCTAAAGTTTATATTTCAGCCAGGGGATTATGTTTGTTGGATGATTCATTCATTTTGTTTGTTGTTTTTGTTGACCTTTCTACAAATCGACTCTTGTGCATATAAACATTTACCTAAACAATGAAGGCACCTCTCTGCACATTCCTCTCTCACTTTCTCTCTGCAGCTCCCTTCTTCCTAGAATTCTATCCTATAAATGCCAGCCAATTTGACCTCTTCCAACTTCAACTTTTGTCGCCTTGAATCAAGGTTATTGTGAAACTCTGGGTTTCTGCACTCAGACTAAGTTTTGGACACTGCCTCCAAACGATAATCCAGGGACATTATGTAATTTGTGTTACTTTGTTTGTCTTCTATTGGGAGTCACAGTCTTGCATAGCCTGTGGTACAATGTCCAAAACCAGTCATTTTATATTTTTGTCAAGTTTCCATTTGTTTAAACCAATATGATGTGTTTGTTCCCTCAACAAAGCAAAAAAAAAAAAAAAAAAAAAAAAAAAAGTGTTTTTTTAAATAAGTGAATCTCTTCACAGATCTTATATTCTTTTCATGTTATCACTCAAATTTTCTTGATTAGTTCAGCCTTATGTTTCTTTTGAGAATTAAAGAAAACAACAACCAAGCACACTTGAAAAAAAAATAAAGTATCTAATAGTGGAACTAAAATATCTTGGAGGATTTATTGTAAGACAGACAGAAATACCATGCAGAAAAACACTGAAAAACTATACTAAATTAAAGGTGACAGGTGACAATTAAGATAAATTTTCAGAATACTCCCTGGCATTTTCAGAAATTCTCAGGATCAGAAATGATTCCATAAGGAACAAAGATTTCTTGTAGTCAGGCAGACATGGTTTGGACTATAGTTATTTGGATATTAAAAGAAACAGCTGTTAGTGATAGAAAAATTGGAAATTTCAGATTTTTTTTAAAACCTTAGTCTTAAATATTAAGACCAAGTTAACCTTACCCTTCAATTTAACATTGCAGTTCATCATTTTTATATAAATATAATTTTCAAACCTATCTTTAAAATTTTTTTATCAGATTATTTGTTATGTCTTTGACTAAAAAGTATGGATCATGGGAATTTGACTTGTAGTTTGATCGAATAATAACTTATTTGCTTAAGTAGACTCCGAATAAGTTTAAACTACAATTGGCCTTACACAGAATTATTGCTTCTTTATATGTGAGTTCATTCAGTGAAAGAATTGTTAATTTTCCTGTAAAGTTAATATTTCCAAAAACATCCACAAATATTAAACCAATGTCAAGCTCTGATTGCAGGTTTAAACATGTCTAGCATATTTAATTGCTAGGCAATTAAGCTTAATATGTCAACTGTATTTTTGTAAGTGCATATTACTTTGTTGGGTTAAATATTGGTTTGAAAAAAGGAACTCAGAAACTTTAAAACTAATCTGACCTGAGATTATAGACGTCTTTACACAGTAATAAAAGAAGAATCTTTTGTTTTATTCTGCATAAACATTGATTGTCAGTACAGATGTAGAGCCTCTTTTTCTCAAACAACATTACTCCATGAATGTGAGATCATTCTAATCATGAGCACACTAAATCCAGTCTACAGGTAGTCAGTACTTATCTATATCTAGATATTTATACCAATATCTATATCTAATCTGTAGGTATCTATGTATGTCTAAGATTTCAATGGTAAGATGTTAATTCCCGGGTAGCTTTTGGTGACTTTAGCTTTCCTGAGCAAGTCTAGCATTATGCAGTTGTTGTGTGACTCTCCACTTGAACAAAATAGACTACACTTTGTTGTGTAATGCCAGGGTGTGAATGATGATGTACTCTCCAACATTTATTTTGAAATGGATTCCCAATACAACAGTATGAAGAGGCGTGGCCTTGGGAGGTGATTGAGTCATGAAGGCTCCATCCTCATGAGTAGAATTAGCACCCTTGTATAAGGGCTTGAAGTTGAAGGGAGCTCTCTCTGGCCCTTCCTTGCCTTGCACCATGTGAAGACATACCACTCCTCCTCTACAGAGGATGAAGAAACAAAATGCCGTCTTGGAAGCGGAGAGAAGCCCTCATCAGACACCACTCCAGACATAATCATTCAAAACATTAGGAGATAAGGCTTGAGTCGCATAGCATTTCTTCCCAAAGAGTAGATGTCCTATTCCATTATCTTCTTCCATAGTCCTTTTTAAAAATTATCATTTATAGCAAATTATGTCTCTATTTATTTTTGTTTCTGATTTTTGCTACTCTCACATATTAGAAAGTAACCTTAGTAAAAGCCGGTGATTTTTTTTTTTCTCTGCACAGATCTGAACAATGAAAACAAAACTGAGTTAGTATATATTGAACTGTGGATGGCGCATCTGATTAGAACATCTGTTTACACTCATCCCAGTACTGGAACGCAGAATGGGATTTGAAAACAACAGAACCGGGACTCCATGTTTGGTTTCCCATCCACCAACACTCCCTTCGTGGAAGCCATCTTTCTCTCTCCTGGATTTCCCCTCTCAAGTCCCCTTCCACACTGTCTCAGGGAAGCCTGTCTTCCCTCCTCAACTCCCTCTCTCTGTTCCCTCCCACTCAGTGTGGAGGCTGCTTTCCTCTCCTGGATTCCATCTTGCTGGGTTCTCTCACTCAGCGTGAGAGTTAGCTGTTTCTCTCTTCTTCTCCAGTTTCTCCTTCTCTAAATAAATAAATCATTTTCTACAGACAAACAAAGAAACAAACAAAGAGAACGACAGGACCATGGTGACGACGGTGGCAGGTTGAAGAACAGCTGCCAGATGTTGATGCATCTGTGCTGTGGCAACTCATTAGCCAAAGGAGAGATTTTAATTTAACATTATTATTGACAGTACGGACGATTGAAGAATTCTTCCATGTTATAAGGAGAATAAAGGATACCGCTCGACCCTGAGATATTCAAACTTTAAGGAAGTAAAAAATGAGAAGAGCAAAGGTAAGGAAAATAAAGACGGTAAAAAGGAAAAGGTAAATCAGAAAAGAAAAGGAAATCGATAAAACTTAACTAATGGAAAAAGGAAATTAAATGGCAAAAACAGACATCTGTTCATTGTGCGGTAGAGCCCATAAGACATCTTTTAAGAATGATTTACATTATGGTCTCTCAACTATAGGTTGCCTCACAATATATACGACATAGGAGTTTAAAGGTCCCACAATTTAATACATGTAGCATGTATAAAATCACCAGCATTTTAAAAATTAATTTCTTTCCTTTGTTAACTCATGAAATCTCTTGTTAATATGGAATATCTCCTTATGTAAAAAATAAATTTTATTTTGGTCAAGAGAGGATTATTTGTTCTTCCAGCTGTCATACCCGTATAGCCAATTGCTCAATACATATCCCTGCCAAAGCTCTTCAACCCGTGCTAGTGTGGGTAATTGACAATCACTTCTAAAAATCCACTAGAAAAATATTTTGACTGTTCATCAAGTATTCCAATGAACTGAGATTATGTTATGTCATTGTGAATTCAATTATTAATTGATCAATCACTACACTCTAAAATAACTGATGGTTTAGGATTTTTCTGTGCCTCCAAGGAAATTAAATGCAAATCCATGTCAGTCATCTGTTAACAAAGGCTTCTTTAAGGAAGCCACTGGAATACCAATGGAAAGCCCTGCAGCAGTTTTGGTCGACTCTAACTCACTGTCTTTTATTTTATTTTTTCTTAATAACCTTTTATTTAAGGTGCCTATTTGATTTTCCTCTGACTTTTCTACCTTAAAAAGGAAATTCGGTTCAAAGGTAATTTATCAAAGTACTTAACACTGATACAAATTAGAGTTCTGTCTATGTCTTTTCATATACACGTTTCTAGTAGATATAATTTTTGAGAAGTCTGGGGATAGAAAAAGCACCAAAGTCTCAGCTATTTGAGACTTCAATGGGAGAAGTGTTTATCCGCTCAAGATCTTTTTTTTTTTTTTTTTTTTTTAATCACAGGGAGAGAGGCATAGCTTTTCCATGAAAATCTCAAATAAAAACATTTTTCTTCCCTCCCAGTAAACCTATGGTACTGAAATTTTATTTTATATCAATATTTTAGCAACACAACCGAACATCTCAAATGCATTAATTTTGGATATAATCTATACCATGTGGAGTGACACTTCTTTACACTAACGTTAGAGCTTACATTAGCACCCTTGTTCTGGAACACACACTGTCACTTCTTTCCATCATTGCTCAGATGAGAAGGAGGACAGTACGAAGAACATTCCCATTCATGCATTAAAATACTGACTGCCTCTTCACCCTGTCAAGTGAGGGGCCATATTTTGAGATAAAAAAACAATGTAAAGCATCAAATCTAGGCAATTGATCCGCTAGCAGTCTACTGGGAAGACTCACTAAAGGTTATTTTCACTAATTATTGAGCGCTGTGGTCCACACAATGGGAATTAGACTAATATGTGTGTATCTTCCATGAACAAGCTTTCCCATTTCTTGAGAAAGGGCATTGTTCACTTCCTGCTTATTGTACACGCTCACCCTACTCCAAGTATGACTTAATGCAGTGGTTTGCATAAAACAATATATTATTTCCTAAACTATTGTTAGGACTGGAATCACCTGAGGCAAATATAAAATATGAACTCCCTCAGTTGAGTGTTGTCTGGTATAGTGATTCAAATCTTTGAGCTGGTATCAGAGTGCTTGGGTTCAACTCTCAGCCCTATTACTTATTAGTTGGGTGACCTTGAGTAAATTATTTAATTTCTCTGTAACTTAGTTCCCTCATCTTTGAGTGGAAAAAAGTGCCTTCATAGTATCGCTAGCATGGGTAAATGAGTTTTGCATGAAGAATTCTTAAAATTACGTATTGAGAATCTTTAAGTATCACTAACATTTTGTAAGCCTTACAAGGCAAACATTCTCCACTACTGCTAGGTTTTACTCGTGATGCCCTGTAGATTGCTTCTCTTCATATTGTTCACCTGACATATTATTGATTTTTTGTTGCATCTTTCTCACCCTCAGTACATGAAATTTTTAGAAGATGGTGAATTTTGTCTCACTGTAATATTTCTTGCACTTAGAACAGTGCCTAAATGAACACACGTGAAAGATGTGTGATTCGCTTATGTGAATGAATTAAAAATAAGTTGTTGAATAAAGAATACATTTCATACCAGTTTAAATATTAGGTTGGTGCAAAAGTAATTGTGGTTTTTGCCAGTAAAAGAAGTGCTATCATACCTTTTGCACCACTCTACAAGAAAATATTTAAACAAAAAACAAAAAACCTGTTCCTTAAAATGTTAAGAAGGCACGACCAGCGCTGCCTTGACTTCCCCACAGCTTGACTATAACGTACCCAATCTTCCTCCTGCCTCTGGACTCCCGGCCTCCCTAACACCAACACTTCCAGAATCCAGAGGGCCTAAACACAATTGTCCCTCCCCTCAATTTTCTTCGAGTATTTGCTTTATAAAACTTTAAATTTCTGTACTCCTTTGAAATGGAAATTTTTTAAAAGCCTCTTTCACGTTCTAAAACCCAAGACTTTACCTTTTAAGGACCTGGGAGCCATCCCTTTGAAATACAACCATCAAGGACCATAGCCCTCTCTTTCCAGTCTCCATGGGCAGATAGGACCCTAACTTCCTGGGGCCCTTGCTCTAAGGTGTAAAACTACCTTCTGCCCTGGAGATGACTGCCCCTTTGTGGCAGTCCAACTAGTAAGCACAGATGGGCTAAGTTCCACACATCCGGCTCTTTAAAAAATCCTCTATCTTGGCCTGGCGCGGTGGCTCACACCTGTAATCCCAGCACTTTGGAAGGCCGAGGCCGGAGGATCACGAGGTCAGGAGATTGAGACCATCCTGGCCAATATGGTGAAATCTCATCTCCACAAAAAATACAAAAATTAGCCGGGTGTGGTAGCATGTACTCATAGTCCCAGCTACTTGGGAAACTGAGGCAGGAGAATCTCTTGAACCCGGGAGGCGGAGATTGCAGCGAATCAAGATCCCGCCACTGAACTCTAGCCTGGAGGACAGAGCGACACTCTGTGAAAAAACAAACAAACAAAAAACAAAACAAAACAAAAACTCCTCTAGCTCTTGTTTTGTTTAATCCTGACTGATTTAATGAAAAGTCATGAGGTAGGCTGCCACGGTCTGTTTAATTGCTCAGTAATGGAAACAAGGACCCAGATCTTTAAAATCCTTGAGTTCTACTAACGTCCACATCCCAGCTTTGGGCTTCCATGCTCACACTTGTTTCTGACATTCGAGGAGGGCTGCTCAGCTGTAGACACCAGGTCCACAGTCCGCAGCAGGTGTTGGTGGGAATAAGGAAAAAGAACTTTTTCTTCACATGACTATTTCTTTCATCCCCTGACCCTCAGGAAGAACTCTTTCTCAGAAGCCTCCAGGAGATAATGTCTTACATTTTATTAATCAGAGCTAGGTCACATGATCATCAGTAGACAAGTCACTGGTAGAGGGCTTGAGATACTTGTGTATCACCTTGAGTTCAGCTGACACATTGTTACACAAGCAGAAGTGGGATTCTGTTATTAAGAAAATGGAGAAAACACTGGCAGGCACATCTCACCCACCTAGAAATGCTTATTCAGCTCTGTAATTCCTGATACAGAGAAATGTTCAATCACATTTTAGCAGCATATTTTCTATTACTAAACAGGTAAATTTCTTCCCAGTGCCTAACTGAAAAATGCAACAGAGCTCAATTATTCTGACACAATCCCCATTCTTCTCATCTCTGAGGCACCTTTGACTCTTTCTTTCCTAATATCTCACATACAATTACCAAGTCTTGTAGGTTCTACTCTAAGTATCACTAACGTTTTGTAAGCCTTACTCATCTGTGGATCCAGGAAAAGTTAATGATCTCAAAAAATCAGCTGTCTATACCTCTTTGACACTTTATTTAAATCTAGTATCTACTTATCCAATTTAAGGTCATTTTTCAAACTTGAGATGTCTCCTCATCACTCACTGACAAACACTGTTAACATCAATGTTCACATTTTTCTTTCAATGCAGTTATTTTTCCATTCCATTAGATTTAACATTCATGCCCCTGACTATTATAGAAACTTGGCTTCTCAACTTCTTGGCATTCTCATCTTCTGTGACCTGTACTTGAACTGAAACAAATTCACACATTACCTTGCTGAGAAATTTGCAACTTGCAAGTCTTGTAACTTTTTTTTTTTTTTTTTTAAGACGAGGTTTCACCATGTTGGTCAGGCTGGTCTTGAACTCTTGACGTCAGGTGATCCGCTCGCCTTGACTTCCAAAGTGCTTGGATTACAGGCATGAGCCACCACACCCAGCCCAAGTATTGTAACATTTGGAAACATTCTGAAATATCTATTCTCTATCCATAGTTTTATATTCACAGTGTCTCACTATATTTAGTCTAATGATAACTGTTCTATAAACTCACAAAACCAGCCCTTCTTGTCTAATGAATGCTTTATTTCTTTCCATACTAGCCACTTCTTTTTATTCCATATGCCTAGCTGTACGATTTCTTTTCTTTAGTACATTTAATCAAATTCTCTCAAATTCCCTCTGTGTTCCCCTATCATCATGCTGCTTTGATCATGTCTACAGAAAGTTCAACTGCCTGCTCTTTCCATGTCTATAAGATTTCAAAAGCATGCTGCAGAAGACAAATTTTATAACTGTACTAAATATATCAACTGTTAATCCAGTTTCCAGTTCATCCTCACTCTCAGCTGATTAATTCAAAAACCACATGTCAGATGAAATAGAAGCTGCAGCAGCTCAATTCTGGAACTTCTTTTTCTTTCTTTCTTTTTTTAAATCACCAAACATAAAGCTTCCCAACATGGTATCCATTCTTTCCATTTGTCCTCCGGTTTCAATGGATGAGGTGTGTCTGTGGAGAACCTGTTTCTTGAATGTGGTGTTTCTTAAAACATGTAGAGTGTGGAGTTAGCATTGGTTTTGACTCTTGCTACTTGATGTCCACCTGATGTTGAGAAATAATTGTTCAATGCCTCTGCTTTCTCATCTCTAATTGTGGATTGTGGATAAGTGATAAATGCCATTGCTATTGTCAATGTCACCATTCCTGAAATGACAACCCATTGGTAACTATTTCTGGTAAAAACAAATATGTGCCAGATGTCTTTCTCTTTCCTAATTCTGTCTCTCTTTCCCAGACATAGTTTGACAACAATCACTATGATTCCTTTGCAGTTTAAGAGAAGTTGATCTCTTTCCAGTATAATCTTAATGGTAATTTCTAAACTATTGATTTGTACTTTTGGCTACAAGGACTTGGGTGGTTTTGTAACAAACAAACGAAAAAAAACAAAAAAAAAATCAAGGAACCCATTTCTTTGTTGTTTTACACTGCTGCTAACTTACAATTGGAACAACTTTAAAATATGGTGTCCTTTGAGCACTGAAGAACATTTTTTTTTTTCCTAAAGCTGAATATAGCTTGTAAACTGCTTTCCATGTGGGACAGGTTTGAAGAGCTATTAATTCAAATAAAATATAAATTAACTCAATCTTATTTCAAAAAAAATAAGTTAAAAAAAGACAAAACCACTTTCATCATGTCAAATGATATTATTAGGCAATTTAGTGTCTCTTAACATTGGATCTTATCTCAGTTACTTCAGTATGATAGCAAAAACATTTGGAACAGAAAATTCAGTCTGGGTTGCTTTTGATGAAGGAGGGACTCTCCTTCCCTTGTTGCAGTAATTCCCTTTATGGGCTGTACCATGAATTTGTAAGATACATGATTTAACCAATAATGAAGCTATTAAAAATAAAATATAATTTCATTCCTCTTCTCCTTCCTTCCATTTTTATGCATTTCTGTAATTTAAATCTAATCACATTAGTATTTTATTCTTCTATATCCATTTGAAACCTTCTCAAACTACAGCTAATTTACCTCTGAAAATCTACTTAATAACTGAAGTTGAAAGTGATCCAGGAAGTGGAATAAGGACAACAGAAAGTTGTGAGCCCTTCCTTGTTTCACCACTTATCATGGCATGAGCCTCAGACACCAGAGAAAATGACACCTTCCTTACATCTTAGAGAAGATGCTTTTCTCTGAGCACAATCAAGACCCTTTTCTAATAAACTATTTTTATGGGAAAACGTAACTGATTTTTTTCATCCGAAATATTTCACTGACTGTTGAGGATTTACCTATGGATTTTGTGTATATGCACAGGTCAGTTTAGATCCATACCCCACTGCATGCCTCTCAGCTCCCAGAAGCTCACAGATTATCCCTTGGTACCATGATGAAGACTAGGTTATGGCAACATTCCACCTCTCTCTGGGCACTGTATGTACCATGTTCTCAAATTCCGTCACGTTTTCCTTCAGTGGGATATAAAATTAAAACTCTCATTTGAACCCTAGTTTAGAATAACTGGCTCTGGTTTGTCTTAATTAAGCATTTCAAAGACTCCAGGCATTCTTAATTTGAAATCTGTGTAGATGCTGAAAGAACAATGTGGCTTAACTCCAAAATAAAAGTCAAAATTCTTGGACCATTATCAATACGACACCACCTGTGCCTGTAAGTTGTAGAATGCATATTCCCATATTTTTAAAGGTTTCATTACTCAACACAAAACTATTCTGTTTGTCATAGTTTTCTGATACATATGCAAATAAACCTAGAACAATCGGCCACTTTCCCAGGTCAGGTATTACCACTTGGTCAGGTAGAATTAACCTCCCAAGCCATTTTTCCTTGCCAAAAGCTAAATACAAGTTGTTCAGAGGGTCTGGTAAACTCTGATAAATATACCATTCATTTCTTTTTTATGAAGGGTTCAGCTTGGTTTATAAATACCTCTATAATACTTTGCTTCTGAAAGAAGATACATGTATGTATTTTACATATTATCTAGTTTATTATAAGGTACTTACTAAGAAGTTATAACTAAGGTTCTAAGGTCTTTAGACAAATTTATTAATTTTAGCGTCATAATCAGCCTCTGTGTTAAAATCTATCAATTCATTTTCCTTTTGATGTATATGAAATTGAAACCCAGAAATGTTACTTACTTTCCTTTGGAGCCAAAGATTATTGAGTGTCTCCAAAACTAAAAACTGGTGTTCTTTAATCCAGGACTATCAATGAATCATTAGTCATCTTGAAAGACTCACTTATAAAAGATGCCTTGTCATATGGTATTTCAAGTATAGATGTTAATTTAATTATTGTCATCTCGATCTAAGCAGTTTGTCAATTATGGTTCAACTGTCAGCCATCTGCATTGACCTCCAAAATGTCATGTTTATAATTAGTAATCACCAGAGATAAGTTCAGATATAATTGTGGGTCTCCACAATCTGTAAATAGATTACTGTCACTCATTCTCTGTTTCAGAGAGCTAAATACTCATTTTGAGATGACATTTTCCCTTTTATACTTTAAAAACCTGTAAGAAAGCTATTAAAAACATAATCATTTTGTCACCTTATCAGATACCATCTTATTTCATCAATCCAAGTTTAAAACCAACTAAACTGTAGTGGTGAATGGCATGATATCACAGCATGTAACATTATAGCAGCTAAGTTAATGCATGTGCCACATAAATTAAAATAATCACATGTAGAACATGTCTTGGCTTGTCTACATATTATGTCTTCTTACAGATATGCATCATTTTTATTTCATAAAATAAATTAAAATTACGTACTTAGAATTTGTATCATTCTATTTTAATACATTTCTATCTTAACTATTGGATTCAACAAATATTTACCAAGAAATTTAAGGCACTACGTTCAGAACGGAATACCCAGGGCACTCATGAAATTTATGCTAGTAGAGAAAACAGATATTACTAAAAAATGTAAAAACTCATTCTTATTTACAATAAAGAGAAATACAGGGAAATATCCATTTCTATTGGAGGAATGGGCAGAGTTTTTTAGAAATCTTCCCTGAGTTGAAACATCAATGAAGAATTCTAATTACTGTGGGTGATGGGAGTTTGGTTGGAGAAAGAATTCTGAGCAGAAGAGACATCATGTATGAAAGTTTCTGAACCAAGGTGATAATTAAGAAATGGAAATAAACATATAACATAAGTTCAATAGGCACTAAGCTAAATTTCTGATACTAAGATCTTCACAGCTAATAATTACGGCAAGTAAACAGAAATGTTAAGTTTTTCATGTATAGTCAACGTAAGAGGTGAGATGAAGCCTAGTTATTGCCTGATTAGACAATATAGGCATACATCATTTCTTGTCTTGTTAAAACATAGTTTCACTGCCCTCATCAGTTTGGTGAAAATGAAACTCATTTTTCTAGCAGTGAAAAAGAGATTTTTCCTGTCTTCTCTGTAAGCCTGACTATGAAGTATTTGGCAGTCAATGAGAGAGTGTTAACACAAATTCCTTGAACCCCTATGCCAAAAGTGATTACAAGTGTTTCATCTTTCATTCTCAAGTCTGGTCCTCATCAAGAATACAGTTTTCCCACCCTCGATGGTGACATGAATAATCTTCGTAGGCCCAGTCCTGCCAGGAGCCTGAAGCAAGGGGAAATTTGGAATTAGCCTACTGCTCTCCAAAATAGAAGCTCTTTTCCCTGAGATAGAAGTAAGAAGCTAGAGAAAGGGTCAGAGGAACTGGATTCAATTTTAACTTAGCCTGGATGCTGAAGTAACCCTGTCTCTACTAAATGCCAAATCTCTCTAACCCACTTCACATCCTCTTGGACAACGAAGTGACTCCAGCGTTGCCATGGCGACCGTCTGTGGGTAGGCAGAAACTTGCAGCACCTCACCTTAGCTGCAGCAGCACAGTACACAGCTCACTTTCTGCCTGGACTCCTCTGCCTGCAGCTGGAATTCTGCCTGCTGGAGTTTGCTCATCCATTTCATCACAGGCCAGTGTGAAACGGTGAGGGAGTTGAACAGCCTCATGAGAATCCGTGAATGAGTACCTATTCTTTCCCATCTGGAGTGTATTTTTTTTTCTTTTTCTCTTTTTCCTCTCTCTCTCTCTCTCTCTCTCTCTCTCTCTCTCTCTCTCTCTCTCTCTTTTTCTTTCTTTCTCTTTCTTTACTTTCTTTCAAAACTGAGTCTCACTCTGTTGCCAGGCTGGAGTGCACTGGCATGATCTTGGCTCACTGCAACTTCTGCCTCTAGGGTTCAACCAATTCTCGTGCCTCAGCCTCCCAAGTAGCTGGGACTACAGGCACACACCACCATGCTCGGCTAATTTTCATGTTTCTGGTAGAGACCAGGTTTCACCATGTTGGCCAGGGTGGTCTTGATCTGACCTTGTGATCCGCTGGCTTCGGCTTCCCAAAGTGCTGGGATTACAGTTGTGAGTCACCGTGCCTGGCCTGGAGTATATTCTATACAGCATCTCAGAGGGCACCCAGTGGGACTGCAGTCCACTTGTCCACAGAGATGCTCATTTTGTCCTTTCATAATAAAACCCCCTTGGTTTCCATACCTTTTCCCTGACAGCATGTCTTAACATAAAGCCCCTGCACACATGTGAAGAAAGCATTCTGCATGTAACATGAAGATGAAGCAGGATTAAATACATTATCGTTATTAATATATTCTAGAAAAAATAGTAACTTCTTTGTATGTAAGGAATCTAACTGAACTTGATACAACCTTAAATAGAGCAATATATATTAATGAAAAGGTCTGTTTAGTAGCTGATTATTCATTATCATGCACTATACAAATTTTTCAATTAATTCAGAAACTTTATGATCACATCACTATTACATGATATAAATGTAATTTATGTTTCCAAATCCCAATTTATGAATTTATGTTTTCTATATATATGCAAACACAATCAATCCACTGATTTATAGAAAACTGGGATTCAGAACTATTACTATTAAAAGATGCAAAAATAGAATGTGCTAGAGGTTTCTCTTCCCACAAACCTTTGCTTTTTCATCCAATCAGTTTAATCCACCACGAGTCTTTATATCAGATCAGTACTTTAATCCAAAATCACAGAGTAACTAGTTCTAATCTTCAATGTATGAGCCCTGTTTCAAGGAAATCAAACACGGAAATAGGGGGAAAGAAACACCTTAATAATGGCGTGAAATATCAGCAGAAAGCAGACAAAAATTATTGAATACAGACAAAACAGACCAAATACCTGACTATAATTTACTATCATCTTCCTCACAAATACAAATTCAAAATTGATAATATAATCTCTTCAAATTTTATTTACAATCTGATGTATATCATCACATTTAAATTCTCTCTAAAATAAAAGTATATGATTCTCAACCCAGAGTGTTTGTCTAGTGGCCTCACACTACCGCTAAAATAAGTATGTACCTATTTTGTGATTAATAGTTTAATGCCTGTCTCTTCAACTGGGGTGTGTTTTGTGAGGTTAAGGTTTATGTTGATTTTGCTCTTCCCTAAATCTTCAGACTACGAATATCACTTAACAGACACTCAGTGTGATGGTTAATACTGAATGTCAACTTGATTGGATTGAAGGATACAAAGTACTGAACTTGGGTGCGTTTCTGTGGTGTTGCCAAAAGAGATTAACATGTGCGTAGGTGGGCTGGGGAAGGTGGATCCACCTTTAATCTAGTGGGCACAATCTAATCACACTCTAGCAAATATAAAGGAGGCAGAAAAATGTAAAAGGAAGACTGGACTAGCCTCCCCACCTATGTCTCTCTCCCTTGCTGGATGCTTCCTGCTCTCACACATTGTACTCCAAGTTCTTCAGCTTTGGGACTGGGACTGCCTCTTCTTGCTCTTCAGCTTGCAGACAGCCTATTTATTAATGCTTAATAAATTCCCCTTTACATATATATACAGATATATATGTAATTTTCATGGCCTGTCTTACATTAGCATTACTAGCAGTATTTCAGAATAAATTTTAAACTGTACTTTTCCTCAATTAAGTTTAAAAGATATACACACATATACAAACACACACTTCTGGATTTTTGATTTGGGGGTTGTAATGTAGTTCTATAAAACTCAATTTTTATGTAAGTAAGTTAAATAAATCTGACTAAAACTCAGGATATATGTAGTGTATATATATATATATATATATATATATATATATATATATATATATTTCTATTAATTCTGTCTAAGAGAACCCTACTATACTCAGTAAATGTATGTTTACAGTTGGAATGTGTGTTAGCATTGCCAGTTAATCTTAAATTCTTTTAATAGTTTATGATAGAAGAAGAATAATTTTTGGCTGTCTTTCTAAATTGAAATTCAGAGATTGAAATTTTAGCACTAAAATTAGGCCAATTGAATTAACACCAAACTTTATTAAATTTTGTTTCAAGAAATCATTTTTTTCTGCTTATGGCATGTCTATTAGCATTCTAACTGTTTCAGAATAAATTTTAAACTACATTTTTTCTCAATTAAGTTTAAAAGACATGCACACACATACAAACACACACTTCTGAATTTTCAGTTTGGGGGTTGTAACATGATTTTATAAAAATCTATTTTTATCACAAAAGTTAGTTAAATTTGAAATAAATTTATGAAGAATCTCTCATATATAAACCTCCATTAATTTGACAAAACTAAGTATGTCAGTTCCAGATGTCTAGTTAATTACTTGATATTTTGATCCCAAAAAGTATTAGACACTTATATCAGAAGCAGAATAAACATATGGAAGAAACCTTAGAGATCATGTACTGGCAACATCTTTTTCCCAATGCAATTCTAAAAATTATTTCTAAATAAACACCTTTTGACTAATTGTTACTTGGTAAAATTATAATGTATAAGGGAAAGTTGAATTCTGGATGCATATTGATCTGGCTTTGAAGTGACTTTTGTCTCAGGCATAAACTGCCCATATGTTAAATGAAAGTAATATTCTCTAAGCTATTGAAAATCTAATGATAACAATATATGAGTAGTCTCTAGTATATCCTGTCACATACAGTAGATGCTCAGTAAATACCATTCATTTCACTGATACTACAGCAGTGTTGTGTGGGGATGCCTGATGATCCTTGCCATTCTTTTAAAGGATTGTGCTACTTTCATACCAACCTGCTTGCTATTTGTTTTTTTTTACTCTCTTTCTCTCACACAGGGCACAGTGGAATTTCTTTGAGGCTACATAGTAAGTGAGATGTCATTGCTCTGACATACATCATTTGTGTGTGTGTGTGTGTGTGTGTGTGTGTGTGTGTGTGTTTAGTTTACATTTCAAATATGGGAAATATAAAGAGATACAATCTTTTAAAACCCATGATTTGGAGGCTGTCAATATTCTTTAAGACTGCAAAAGTGTTCTGAGACAGAATTTTGCGTCTGAAACATAGTACCCTGTATATTCAGTGTTGACCCTCCCATGAGCACTAGATATAAATGTGAGTGGATATTCCACGATAGAAAATGGCCCTGCCTTTACTACCTGACTCATTTGTACCAGGATAGCCCCAACATCACTCACTCCTTGTTCACTCTTTAGGGAACTATTTGAACTCTTTCAGAAGACTGACTCCTTGATAATCCAGTAGTACTCCTTTTTCCAACATTTCACGTTATTTCAAATTGCATTATAGTGAACAGAATTTTACTGAAAGACACGAGCTATATTTCCAGTTCTACTGAGTGTATCATTTTGTTTTGTCAGACAAATATAATTATGGCTGAAAATTTATAAAAAATCTAAAAGTCGTCATTGACTCTTTTCTTGCTTAACCTGCATAATCAATTGGCCGAGTCCTATTGATTTTTCTCATCTGTAGCTCTCCAACTTCTCTTCTTTGTGTCTCCACTGCATCAATATTGTTCAAGCAACCATCACTCTCCACTAATTCATTAGAGCAGCATTCTATCTGACACATATCCACTGGGATAAATTCAAAGAAACTGATTTTAGTATTTCATTTCAGCAATTGTCTTCTTTGAAATATTGTTAAAAATATTGTCATTTTTTGCTTTGCCTCCATTCCCAGGTGGGCCAAACTCTCAATGAATCATGACATTGAATTCTGCTTTGAATGAGTTGTTCAGCAGTGCATAGAAGGTGCCTCATAGCCATGGGCATCAATCCAGAAACTTTCAGTCTGTGCCTTGTACCAAGTCTGCATATATCTAGATAAAATGAATCTGTCAGCCTACTTTGACAATGAAATGATGGGAATATGAAAAGCTGAATTAAGTCTAAGACCAGGTGAATTCTGAGAGAAGTCATAGTAAAGGCCATCATAGAGATAGGAAATCTTAGACTATTCTGATTCTGAATTCTAATAAATGTAACTAAAAAAGATCAGATTAAAACTGTTTACTTGTCAGGTATGTGTCCTGGAGCTAAAGGCATTTTCTATGTTAAATATAATTAAATGACATACAGAATAAAAGAATGTCTTAAAAATATTTATCAATATTTCCTATCAGAGAAATATTACTTATAAATATTTATTATATTTTGAATAATGAATGAGTATGAATAAAAAGTGACAAGGAATATACTTCTATTAAATTAGTTATCTGTAAATTATATAAGCAATTGTTTAAAAAATCACATATTTTCAATGGATAAATAAAATATTTTAAAAGGTAAATTAGTAACTTATACAATAGTCATACTGATAAATTTATGCATTTATTATAAGAAATTGCTTCTGAGGCTTTCTTGTGTTTCTGGAATACAAAAATCAAAACAGCAAAAACTGTATTATTCAACACAACTTTACATACCATTTATTGTTAGTATCAATGACATAGCAGTTAATTAGACCTAGCTATGTTCTCGAAGGACTTCACTGTCCCTTGGCAGAACAATAGGCAATAATAATCACTTTCTTGAAAAAAACTACATTAACAAAATGTGAGATTCTGATGCATGAATCCATCTTAGCTTTTGGGATATGTACTTTCTAGCATTATCAGCATTGTTGATGAGATCTCAGTAGCATGCAAATGTGTGAAAAGTAAAATCACATTTTGTCCTAATAGAGTTACAAATTGGGATTGTTTTTCTCTACTAAGTACTCTGAATGAAATATTTCTGAAATTAAAATCTCAAATGTAAAGGAGGATGATTGGGTCTTATTTTATTTTATTTGGTGGCAAGTTTGGAATACAGCAGTTAGTTGATGGCTTAAGTCTGTATAACATCTTGAAGGACTGATTTTTAATAAATGTACATCATATAGGACTATATGTAACACTTCAAAATACAAATAGTTTTTCAACACTATAAATTAAATAAAATCTGGAACAATTGGTAAGGAAAATTCTCATTTTAAAAATTCTAGAGTGAGGTTTTTAATTTGAAATTCTCAGAGTGAGACTTTGTGTATCAAAGTGGGGTGCTATACTCTTTTGGAGCCTCTTCAATTCTAAGGAGTCTTAGGGTCACTTAATGCAACTCTGCACTTAGGAATTCGTTAAAATTGCATCTTCCTTAGTTACTGAGCAGCAAATGTCCTATTTGGTTCAATCTGAGCAGCATAAATGAATATAGAAAATGAGAGGAAAGAAATCTTAAAAAGACCTAGTAATATCAAAATATGGTTATGCTGTACAAAAATTAGTTCTTTAGTGATATGTTTTACTCACATTTCAATCAATTTATGAATCATAATCTAAATAGATCTATGTCAACTGGTAAATATAAATGGTTTTACCTTGAACTTATTAGACAATGTCCTAGTGATTTCTAACAATACAAATTGTAACAAAATTCCTATAGAAAGCTATATCCTTGATGTTCATCAAAATGCTTCGGTTCTGTAACGTCAAAACATTTTACTTTCCCAACATATATATTATTTTCACAACGCTTCTAAAAAGTACAGAACACATCTATAGGAGATAATGAATGACGAGGTAATTTTCAGTAAAAGAACTCCATTCAGTGCCAGTTTAAGCCATAAATAAATTTCAAGGAAGAAAGATTAGTTCACACTGCAGTTACTTTTTTTTTTTTTAAATCTTGGACTTCATGATTTTCATTTTATTTTCTATTTTTTAAGACAATTAGTTTTTATCATACTCTAAATGCAGAGGGAGAGAGCTAATAAATAGATACTGAATAACAAGAGGACCAGCAACAAAGGAAGTGTTATGCTACTTGCCTCCTTCTGAAGGACTATTTTGCTAATTATTTCAGTCCCTGTTTTTATGACACTTTTTACATCAAGAAAATACCATGACTAATACTGAGAAATTGGAATAAATTTTTTAAGGACAGTGAAGTATGATACATCATAAATCTCAGAAAACTGTAGAGTCATAAACAAACCAACACAATGTTCTGGATATGTCTACACTCTTAATTGCTGCTGAAAATTTCTTGTTAACAAGATCGTAACTTACCAAATCAAATGCTGCACCTGAAATTTCAACTACTATTGCCATGCCACTCTTTAGGTTATTGAAATATATAAAATCCAGATGGAGATATTATATCAACATAACGTTGGCCGAGTGTGGTGGCTCATGCCTGTAATCTCAGCACTTTGGGAGGCTGAGAAGGCAGATTGTTTGAGGTCAGGAGTTCAAGACCAGACTGGCCAACATGGTGAAACTCCATCTCTACTAAATAAACAGAAAATTAGCCTGGTATGGTAGCAGGTGCCTGTAATCCCAGTTACTCCAGAGGCCAAGGCTGGAGAATTGCTTAACTTTGGGAGGTGGAGTTTGGAGTGAGCCAAGAGCTGCCGCTGCACTCCAGCCTGGGTGAGAGAGTGAGACTCTGTCTCAAAACAAACAAACAAACAAAAACACAAAAGCCCCAAATAAACATAGCCTTTAGTGTTAACCTAAGTTTTTTTTTTTGTTTGTTTTGTTTTTTTGTTTTTTAATTGTGATTGCTGCTACTGGGGAGTAACCCATGTCCCAAGACAATTATATGTGGATAATGCTGTTAACTTCATTGAACTACAAAAGGAATTTTGAGAAAACCAGGTATGATGAGGGAGAGGGCACTTCAGAGAATCCAGAAGACGAAAACATTGTCAAGACAAATCTCTAAACAACGATTTTACTCAGAGCTAATTCTGTATCTCAGAAAGACACAATGGTCTGAATAAAAAGCAATATTATACATAATTTAAAAGCTCTTAGTTCCTTGGAATGGATCTACATTCCATCTCTTAGAATTTATAAGTCATAATGCGTTAGATATAGTATTGGCTACCATTGCAAAGATTAATTATAATTTTAGAATATTTTCAGTATATAATTAAAATACAAATAAAAACTTCCAAAATTGCTAATTGATCTTTTTATTATCTATTTTCAAAAACATCTGCATATTAATACTAAGTGTAGCAAAATAATTTAAATTATTTTATGACATTTGATACCTCCCATAATTTGGCCTTTGACCATGTCTTAGACTTTCACATGCTGCTTCCCACAATCTAAATTCTGTTTCTAACATATGGCAGTGTGTTTAATTGCTATACAAATTTAGTCAAGGTGTTACCTCTTCTTAAAATCTCTCCTGTATTCTGGCTGCCACAAAATATCTCATTATCTTTAAAGTGCTAGCAGATCACTTTGCTATAAATCCTTTTCTGACCCTAATCCATGAACTGACTGTTACCTTTAATTAATCCTCTTTCTAACCCTGGCATCTATCATGGTGAGTACCATATTCAAATTCACTTTGTTGCTTAAATGTTGGTCTTTTCTTACTAAACCGCAGTTAAGGTGGGAATAATAGCAAACTAAATTGTGTGAATCCAGTGTATAGTACCCTGCCTCATAGAAATGAAGTCCTCAAGAGATGTTGTGTGAGTTGAAAGTAATAGATAAGATACTAAACAGGTTGCCAATAGATCAGTGAGTGGTTGAGAGCTGGAACTCTAGAATTAGAGCTATGATTCCAAGTGTGTGTGCCCTTGGAAAGTTAAATACTATTTCAAAAATTGGGCCATATAAGTAGCGAGATAGTGCATGAAAAGTGGTTGTCAGGCAAAATCGCCTATGGTAAGTCGTAAGTAATGTTATATCACTGTGATATTGAATGAGTTAACAGTATAATTATCTGCACTATTTCTATAAACTAGATTTTGTAAATTACAACCAAGGGCTAAGAATGTATAATCTCTTTCAAATTCTTGATTCATGCTACAGATAGCAATTATTTGACAGCTGCATTGGATGTTGCCATCACAGCCACTGCAAAGACTCAGGGATGAGTTACCTTATCCTTGGCCACGTAATCAAAATTTAGACCTGGGAGACAGCATATGCAGGGCATTACTGTGACCCCCCTCCATTTACCATTTATTTTCCTGGTTATTGAAGAGTAGAAGGATCCAGCACTGCTGTGATTCCATAGAGGAAGGTTAGAAACTGAGATAAATATGCACCAAATACAACCCAGAACCAGAAAGAAACAACCTCCCTCAAATACCACTTGATACCTTTGTGAAATATGAGCACTGTACATGCTAGACAACACATAAAGGCAAATATCTACTATAGTGACTAAATAAGGAAATCTAGTGAAGATTTTTTATCCTATTATTTTAAAATATAAATAAATTATAAATTTTATCATAGTTTTAAAAATATCAATTTTTGATACTCATTTATTGACTATATAAGATGTTTTACTGGAAATATTCTATGTTTATTCACCCAATGCTGTAGCAGAACAGAAGCATGGCTTTATGTAAATATTAATAAAATGAACAATGTTAAAATCTAGGAAGTAGAGAAAGTTTCTTAGAGATAAGATTCTGTAGAATCACTGGTAGAAATCAATCTGAATTTGTTATTATGGACTGTCAAAACAAAGAGACAATTGAAAATCAGAGTAAGAATTTTATGTGACTAGTGTAAGTATATATTTTCATCTGAATAAGAAACCATATATTTGAGGAATAAACTCAATCTGACATTCAAAGAACCACGGATTTCAAGCCTCAGGCTTTTTCATAAGTGATAGTCCTTTCTACCTGTAAGAAAGTGTTAATCAGGGAGATGAAAGTGGCAAAAGAGAGATAACATTTACAAGTACAATTTCATGCATTAGGAAGTTTTCTCTTGGGCCTTTTAAATATATGGATGTAAAAAGGGATGATACAATTTTAGTCATTCAACTAATCTTAGATATAAGACAGTATCTCAACCACACATTTACTTTACCATTAAGCTTTTCCTATATATTATTTTGCTCAGTATAGAAAAATATATTAGATTTTTCACCAATAGCATCAAATGATGCTCTCTAAATATCCAAACAAGGAGAAACTGGCTAAATAATTCATGAAACATTCGAAAACTAGAAAATTACTATTGATATATATTTAGAAAGTAGTTACATGAACATAGTCTAACCTTAAAATATTTAAAATAAACATTACAAAATAATATATATATATATACATATTCATAATCTATAATATGTATTAAGTATTTAAGATATATTCTTGGGGCTTACATATTTTTAATTGCTCACAATTATCTGAAAGGTTATGAATTGTCTAACCCAAGAGGATAAAACTCAATTTTATTTAAAAGGTAAAGTTTATAACCAGGTTATGACATATGAATTAGTTTTATACTATGATTTTCTAAGCTTGTTTAAGCTCTGAAATACATATACATACACACACACACATATACACACACACACATATATGTATACATATACAAGTTTTAAAATAGATTGTTTCTCTTAACATTGGGCCTCTTATAACTATGGTTACAAATGAAGTGTTTTGATTTTAAATTATTTTCACCATATCTAAGCAAACCAAAAGTTAAGCACAATTCTTTGAACAATTTACTTAAGCAAATCTCTTGAGGGATCATTAACCAGAACATCATATATGACTTTATTTTCCTTGTAAAACAAAACAATCAGTAAAATCTTAGTGAACTAAAGTAAGCTAACTTATATAGAATCATTTTACAGAATTCCATGAAAGGACTGCAAGTTTGTAATACTGTAAAATAGCACCATTATTGCAAGTACTTTTTTCTGTAGATACTGTTTGCCACTCAGAAATTTTTTTAAACAGTTAGCTCAGAAAATGTTTACAGTGCTCAAAGCACAAATATATATGTTCATAGACATATTTTTTCAAGATGAGTAGCTTCTGTTATAAATTATTTTTTTGCCTTTAAATTTTATTGAATTTCTTCAAATACCTGCATCATGATTTTAGAGCTCAGCTTGCCTACTGTGGGATCTATAAAAATCATTTAACCTTGATGTAAATCAAATTCCTCCCTCTAAAATGGGAGTAATAACCTGATACCCAAAAGTCATATGGGAATTAAATTAGTTGAATACAAGCAAAAAGTGTTTGTGAGATTTGGCCAGAGCATTGTTAGGATCCAGAAAGTAAATTGGCTGTTGATAATGTTATTATCATGATAATCTTTATCATTTAGGGGACTCTACAATTCCTCAATCTAATGGTCATCTATAAATATGAGTTTTGAGTAAGGTATACTCGGTATCTTTTTGAGTAAGGTATACTCGGTATCTGTAGATAAGTTATCTACAATTTAATGTTAATTACTTTTTCTGCAATGAGAATATTTTCTAAATATTAAAGGTAAAGAGTGTGTATTCAATCACACCCAAAACCGTGAAATGTGGGCAGCTATTTTCAGAGGCTGAGTCGGCTTTATTCCAAAGCTCTGCCACTAAAAAAAAATAAAAATATCTTTTTCTTTGGAAACGAATATTTCTCTAGTCTTCGATGAAGAAAAGTACAATACAACCTTATATAAAAGTTAATTTTCATTAGGGAAAAATTAAAGTTAAAGACACTCACCCCATTACTGTTGAAAAGTGGAAGCTCATAAACATAACATTTAATTCAGTATAATAAAATTGGAAGGGATAGTTTCTTCAAGACTGAGAAAAGTCACCAAAATATCCAGAAAAGATGGAGTGTTTCCATTAAATCCATTTGTTTCAATAAAAGGAGATTATACAGTGACCTTTTCTGTAGCTGCCTTGGTTTCTCCATTTTTAATCATTATTCAAGATTCGGTAGAAATTCTTGCTGACACTTTGCTCCTCAGGGGGCAATTAAGAGAGCAGTGAATTCACTGGAAACTGAAAATCATTCCACTTTACTACTGAAAATGACAGGAGAGAGGCCCAGATATTCAGACTGTCAAAGCACTCTTCCAATATTAAATAACACAAGAATCCATAAAGTTGTTCTTAAGGAAAATTGCATATTCCAAAGAAAGTACCAAAAGATGCCTCACAAATAGAATGACTGTTAATAGTTATAATTAATGTTATATTATACAAAATGTAGAGCTATAGTCCTATATTTATTATTTTTATATTTATATGAATTTCTTCCTGGAAAATCTGCTATGTTGGTTTTTGTCTACCTTGCTTTTTCTATTTTATGTTTCAAACATAGTTTTCCTAAGGATTTTGTTTTTCATAGCTGTAAATGAAACTGCAGTAATTTGAAAATGTAACTGCACTAATTTGTTTAACCAAAGTAAATTAACATAAACAAAACAATTACAGTGATTATTTATGAAGTATTTGTATATGTTTTCAAAAAGTATTTCAGTATAAGTAATCTAAAAGACTTTATTTTATTTATTTACTCAGCCAGTATTTTATTGGACATTGCTATACTTTTTGTGCTGTAAGAATATTTGTATAACAAATGACTTTGAGCTAAAACCTTAGATACATACCTGATTTTATCCTTTAGTAAAAATTTCTAAAAATATATAACCGATCAAAGGGCAGGGATAATTTTGCAAGGTTTTCAGCTATATTGCCATATTGGTAGCACCAGTCTGCACAACCATGAACCCTATGCAATATGCCTGTATTATTTTTAAATTACATATATTTAATGTGTAAACCATGGTGATTTCACACACATATACATAGTGAAATGATAAATCAAGCAATTGACAAATCCATCACTTCACATAGTATGTGTGTATGTTGGAGTGTGAAAGTGATTATGTGTGGTAAGGGCACCTAATAATCCCTGTGTGTTGGGGGAGGGATCCAGTGGGGGGTAATTGAATCATGGGGGCAGTTTCCCTCACGCTGTTCTTGTGATGGTTTTATAAAGGGCTTTCCCCATTGCTCGGTTCTCATACTTCTCACTCCTGCCACTTTGTGAAGAAAAATATGTTTGTTTTGTTTTCCCTATGCCATGAGTGTAAGTTTCCTGAGGCCTCACCAGCCATGCTGAACTGTGAGTAAATTCAGCCTCTTTCTTTTGTAAATTACCCAGGGTATATAAAGGTGTCTTTATTAGCAGTGTGAGAAGAGACTAATACATACTGTTCTAAGAAAAGTTTCTTTTGACTTTTTTAGGTAGATTTCAACTTGAGTTACATCATCTTCTTTGAAGAAGATATATATTATTGGATCTTTTTTGAAAAATATGATCACTATGGCCACATATTTAAGCTACTCAGAAGGGACAAAAAATGAAATAAAATATATGTACAAATTATATATCTATGTGTGTGTGTATATATATGATATCATATATATATTTCCGTTTCCGAAAGCCTGGACCCTTGCTCTCAACCCCAACTTGTATATACAATTTCCTACTGGTGTAGTCACTTTCGTGCCAAAACTTTTGGAAGCTTGGCCCTACGCCTTCCTTAATATCCTACTTCTATAAGCACACTTGGTAAATACAGGCAGAAAAGAAGTCCTGTCTGTGATGTATATCAGCAATAAGCCTGCATTGCCTTCAAATAAAACAAACATTTGACTTCTCACTGATACCTTTCTGGTCCATTTTACTGTTATTTCTTTACGAACTGGTAAAAAATAACCTCCCAATTGTTCTGTTCTTGGATTCTTGACAATTTTAGTCTACTCACAAAATATCCAGAGTAGCCTTATAAAAAATTAAGTCACTCCTGGCCCTTCCATGATCAAAACCCCACAATGTCTTTTCATCTCACTATGAGTAAAAGTCAAATCCCTTAAATTAATCTTCAAAGTCTGGCTTGATTCACCTCAGACAGTTCTTCTCTGACCCCTGACTCTGTTTACTGATCTTCCCACCCTTTCTCAGTCGGCTTCACCCACACTGTGCTCCACATAGGCTCTTCCTGCAGGGTGTGCTTCTGCTCCACTCCCTCACCTCCCTCAAGACTTCACTCTGAAGCTGCTATCTTGGGTCTGCTTTGACTCATCTACTTAATTTTTCAAACCACAACCCTTTCACTCCTGGCATGCCTCAGCTCCTGCCACCATTTTATTTTCCTATAGAGCTCTTACCCGGAAACTTGCTACCACTATTCCAAAGTACTGTTTGCAGACTTTCAGGGTTCCTGTATATGAAGATACATATTCCTGTTTCTTCCCAGGTGCTTGACAGTCTCCTATGACAGGAGAATGCATCTTTCCCTCCCATTTGGTCCTGCAGCCTCCCTAGTCCAGTTGGTTTAAGAGAAGGTGACATACATTACATTTAAATAGAAACAATAAGAACAATTATATACTTTCACTATTAATTTTTTTTTTCTGCCATGAGAACTCTTTCCTCCAAAAAGAAATACTCCCTTAAGTTAGTAAATGCAGTAATCAAGTAGAGTTTATTCCTATTTGAAAATACACTTTTAGAGGAGACAAAAGAAAAAGAATTTTAAAACAAAGCACACCTGCAGGATCTAGAAAATAGCATCAAAAGAGGAAATCTAAGAGACATTGGCCATAAAAAGGAGATAAAGAGATAGGGGTAGAAAGTTTACTCAAAGGGATGAGATTCTCAGTTATTCTGGCAATGTTTTTTATGGTTACATAGTATTCCATGGGGTATATGTACCACATTTTCTTTATCGAATCCACCGTTGATAGCCACATACGTTGATTTTGTGTCTGCTATTGTCAACAGTATTGACAAATGAGTGTGTGTGTGTTTTTGGTAGAATAATTTATCTTCTTTTGGATATATATACAGTAATGGGATTGCTGGGTCAAATGATAGTTCTTTGAGAAATCTCTAAATTGCTTTCCACAGAGGCTGAACTAATTTGCATTCCCACTAACAGTGTAGAAGGGTTTTCTTTTCTTCATAGCCTCACCAGCATTTGTTATTTTTTTGACTTTTTAATGTCTCTATGTGGTCTTGATTTGCATTTTTCTGATTATTAGTGATGTTTACCAATTTTTCATATGTTTGTTTGCCACTTGTATGCCTTCATTTGCAAAGTGTTTATTGATGTTTTCCCCCACTTTTTAATGGGTTGTTTGTTTTTTTGCTTATTAAATTGTTTAAGTTCTTTGTAGATTCTGGATGTGACACATTTGTCAGATGCATAGCTTATGAATCTATTCTCCCATTTTAGGTTGTCTGCTTACTCTGTTGACAGTTTCTTTTGCTGTGCAGAAGTTTAATTAGGTCCCACTTGCCAACTTTTATTTCTGTTGCAATTGCTTTTGAGGACTTAGTCATAAATTCTTTCCCAAACCCAATATCCAGAATAGTGTATCTTATGTTTTATTTTAGTATTCTAATAGTTTGAAGTTTTAAGTTTAAATCTTTAATCCATCTGTGTTATTTTTTGTATATGATGTAAGGTAGCTGCTGAGTTTTATTCTTCAGCATATGGCTGGCCAGCTTTCCCCAGTATCACTTATTAAATAGGGAATCATTTCTCCATTGCTTTGTTGTTGTTGTTGTTGTTGTTGCTGACTGTCAAAGATCAGATGAGTGTAGGGATGTGACTTTATTTCTGAATTCTCTATTCTGTTCCGTTGTTATTATAACAGTACCATAGCTCTTTTGGTTACTGTAGCCATATAGTATAGTTTGAAGGTGGGTAATATGACACCTCCATCTTTTTTTTTTTTTTTTTTAATTAGGATTGCTTTGGCTACTTGGGCTCTTATATATGAATTTTAGAATAGTTTTTTTTTTTTCTATTCTAAAATGAATGTTAGAAATGACATTGGTAGTTTGAATAGCATTGAATCTGTGGATAGCTTTTTCCAGTGTGGCCATCGTAACAATATTATTTCTTCCAATCTGTAAGCATAGAATATTTTCCTATTTGTTTGTGTCACCTATTATTTCTTTCGTCAGTGTTTCGTAATTCTTTTGGTAGAGAGGTTTTATCTACTTGGTTAGCTATGCTACTAGGTAATTTATTTTATTTTATTTTTATCACTATTGTAAATGGGATGCTCTTCTTGATTTGGCTCTCAGCAAGAAGATTACTGGTATACAGAAACGTTACTAATTTTTGTAATTTGATTTTGTTTCTTGGAACTTAACTGAAGTCATTTATTGGTTCCAGAATCCTCCTGGCAGAGTCCTTAGAGTTTTCTACTTATAGAAGCATATCATATGTTAAGAAAAATAATTTGACATCTTCTTTTTCTACTTAGATGACTTTTGTTTATTTATCTTTCCAGATTGCCCTAAGATCGCCAGTATTATGTTGAAGCAAAGTGGTGAGAGTAGGCATCCTTGTCTTGCTCCAGTTGTCAATGGCAATGCTTCCAGCTTTTGCACGCACAGTATGCTGTTGGTTGTGTGTTTCCCATAGACGGCTTTCGGAATTTTGGAGTATGTTCCATTGATGCCCAGATTCTTGAGGGTTTTTATCATGAAGGAATGCTGAATTTTATTGAAGGCTTTTCCTGTGTCTATTGAGATGATGATTTAATTTTTGGTTTTAAGTCCGTGTATGTGGTAAGTCCCATTCATTAACTTTTGTATATTGAATCAACCCTGCATCCCAGAAATAAGGCCAACTTAAGAGTTGTAAATTAACTTTCCGACTTGCTGCTGGATTCAGTTTGCTAGTATTCTGCTGAGAATTTTGCATCCATGTTCGTTAGGGATATTGGTCTTTAGTGTTCTTTTTCATTGTGTGCTTGCCAAATTTTGGTATCAGGGTGATTCTGGCTTCATAGAATTATTTAAGTAGGATATCCTCTTGCTTAGTTTTTTGAAGTAGTTTCAGTAGAATTGGTACCAGCTCTTTCTTACCCATCTAGTAGAATAGTAGAATTTGGCTGTACATGCATCTGGTCCAGTGCTTTATATGGTTGGTAGTTTGTTTGTTTGTTTGTTTGTTTGTTTGTTTTTAATGGATTCCATTTTAGATTTTGATATTGATCTGTTCAGGATTTCAATTTTTTTTTTCCTAATTCAATGTTGGGAAATGACTGTATTTTCAGAAATCTATCCATATTGTCTTGATTTTTAATTTACGTGCATAGGAATATTCAAAATGTTTTGAATACCACTGAGGATATTTTGTGTTACTCTGTTATCAGTTATAATTTCACCTTTGTCGTTTCTGATTTTCTTTATTTTGATCCTCTTGTTTTCTTTGATAATCTAGCTCAGAGGTCCCCAACCTGCTAAGGATCAGACTGCACAGCTTGGGGCCAGTGGGGTGGCAAGTGATCATTACCACCTGAGCAGCCCTGTCAGATCAGCAGCTGCATTAGCTTCTCATAGGTGCAAACCCTTTTGTGAACTGCACATGTGAGGGATCTAGGCTGGGCACTCCTTATGAGAATCTAACTAATGCCTAATGATCTGATGTGGAGCAGTTTCATCCCAAACCCCACCCATCTCTCCTATCCTTGGAAAAATTGTCTTTCATAAAACTGGTCTCTGGTGCCAAAAAGGTGGGGATCACTGTTCTGGCTAGCACTCTATCAACCTTGTTGATCCTTTCAATAAACAAACTTGTGATTTCATTCTTTGTATGAATTTTTGGGTCGTAATTTTATTGAGAACAGCTCTGATTTTAGTTATTTCCTTCTGTTAACTTTGAGGTTGGTTTGTTCCTGTTTTTATTTTTTAATTTTTCAGTAACACATTCATTTATTATCATTATCAAGTATATGTACCATACATAATTGTATGTTGTATGTTCTACATTTTTTTCGAAAATGTCAACTTTTATTTATTTATTATTATACTTTAAGTTCTGGGGTACATGTGCAGAACATGCTGGTTTGTTATATAGGTATGCACATGCCCTGGTAGTTTGCTGCATCCATCACCCCATCATCTACATCAGGTATTTCTTCTAATGCTATTCCTCTCTAATCCCCCCACCCGCTGTTATCCCTCCCATAGACCCCCAAATCTGACAGGCCACTGTGTGTGATGTTCCCCTCCCTGTGTCCATGTGTTCTCATTGTTCAAAACCCACTTATGAGTGAGAACATGCGGCGTTTAGTTTTCTGTTCTTGTGTCAGTTTGTTGAGAATGATGGTTTCCATGCAGTAGGTGTTTAGCACAATAAACTTTCCAATTAACACTGATTTTGCTGTATTCCAGATATTTTGGTATGCTGTGTCTCTGTTTTCATTTATTTCAGAGAATGTTTTGATTTGTGTCTTAATTTCCTTGCTTCCTCTGTAAAGTCATTCATGAGACAGGTGTTTAACTTTCATATAATCGGGTGATTTTTAGAGATATTTTTAATATTGAATTCTATTTTTCTTCCACTTTGGTCTGGGTCTATAAGTGGTATGATTTTGATTTTTAAAAAATTTATTGAGACTTGCATTATGACTGAGCTTGTGATCTAGCTTAGGGTATGTTCTTTGTCCAAATGAGAAGAATGAACATTCTGTGGTTGGTTGGTGGATTATTCCGCATATGTCTATTAGGTCCAACTGGTCAAGTTTTGAATTTAAAGTCCTGAATTTCTTTTTTAGTTTTATGTAGGCCCTGTTTTTGGAAGACTTCATATTTATGTTCAAGAGGTCTATGTCTGTCACTTCTCAGTGGTTTTGTCATCTCTTAGTGTTTCTTTTCTTTTCTTTCTTTCTTTTTTTTTTTTTTTTTTTTTGGCAGGTTTGGTATCAATATCTTAGTTTATAAGGTAAGTTAAAAGAATTTGCTCTTATTTTCCCCCAAATTTCTGTAAAATTGTTATTATATCTTCATTGTATGTTATATAAGATTCATCATAAAATAATCTGGCACTGGAAGTTTTATTGGGAAGGGAAGAGTGAGGTTTTATTTATAAATGTAATTATTCTAATAAAAGAAAGCTATTTATATTTGCTATATATTCTTGAGTCTAATTTGTTAAGTTATGTCTTTCAAATAATTTGTTCAATTTCTCACTGAAATTGACAAACTGAATGATATAAAGTTAGTCATATTTTGGCATTTTTTTCAGTGTTTACACATCTATATTGAAATATTCTTATTTTATTATTGATAATGGTATTTCTTTCTTTTTCCCTTCATTTTACATATACCTTTTCAGTTTTAATATTCTCAAAGAGTCATTGTTGAGCATTATTAATTTCTGTAATTTTTTCAACTTTTATTTTAGATTCTACGGGTCATGTGCATGTTTGTTACAAAGGTATACTACATGAGGCTAAGGTTTGGAGTATGATTAAACCCATCACCCAGGAAGTGTTGTGTTTTTCTGTTTAATGCTTTTTATTATCTTTATTATTTCTTGGCTTCTTCTTACTAGATTCAGTTGGCTGTTCTCTATAATCCTAAGATAAAATCTCATATACTTGATTTTAAGGATATCTTTTATCTGAAAATAAATCTGGCAAGTCTTAAATTTCTCTAAGAGCACTGCATTACTTGCATTCCATGAATTTTGATAGACTGAATTTTAAAAAAATTAGTCAATAAAAATATTTTCTAAAATGTTTTGGTTATTTATTTGGACACATATGTTATTTAAAATTGGATTGTCTCATTTTCCATATGCATTCTATAGGCATTGTCCGTAAGTTTCCTATCTGCTTATGTAATTACTTTAAATTAGCTCCTCCTTCTTTGCCGGAATATGGAACCATACTATCTTACCCATATGGCAGCATGAATTGCATTTGAAAGGAGAAACACTTTCCTCAAATGTTTTCACTGTTAGTCCATTTAAAGCTGTTTTCATTAGAATGCGTTTCAGTATCTTGAAGAAATATGAAAAATTAGAAACACCGAAAAAGCCACAACAGATCTGCAAACCAACAATTAATGTCTAATGTCTGTGAGTGGATGAAGTTCTATAAATTAGTCCTAGTAATACCAATCCCATAAATTTGTAGTCACTAAAACAGACTGAGGGTATTGGTAAGGTTTATGTTGTTTTATTGATGAAAGTTTTTGTGCTTGTGTTACCTTGTTTCATTTTCACAATAATATTGCAGTGTTTTGATTAATATTATGTTTGTATTGCATAGTTCTGTTTCTGAGTGACAGAAACAAAAAAGTATTTAGTTCTTAAAAGAGTTTAGAAATAAATTTTGAATTCAGTTTTTTATCCTATATTTTTTACTTCAATTTGTAATCCATCAGCACAGGATTTTCCACCTAAAATATATTGCCCATTTTACAAGACAGACTTGGGATAAAAGTAACCTCTTCTACACTAAATTTAGTTAAAAAAAAAAAATCCTGTCACAGACTTATCTACGTAAGTTTACCAAATTTGTACATTTTCAGAATTACCCTCTTATTGACTTACTGTCTGAGAGGTTATATAATGAATAGCAAATTATTTTCCCTAACTCTAAATATAATCTCAGCATAATACAATTTGAAATTTGCTGTTCATCAGCAACCTCATATGCTATAAAACTTCTTCCAAAGAGCCCTGTTAACTGAGTTTTGCAATAAATGTGATATTAATCACAGGTTTCAAACATGTCATGCTTTTAATTTCCTGATAATCTTCAACATACTTGTCCTCCATTATAATGTTTCAAAGGGAGAATTTAATGACAATTAGTTTTCAGTGACAGCCGGTGACTCTGCATGAAGGCATGAAGTTGTGTACTGGCTTTCCTTTTTTTTTAAAAAAGAATCCATTGATCTCATATGTTTCCATTCTGCCGGCTGCATTTCCCTTATGACTGTCCTAAAAATAGAGAAAACATGACCCAACACTAATGTGCTGTTCTATTTTCAGTGAGTGACTTTGTTTTGCTCTCTTGATTGATTTGTCACAAAAGGTAAGCCTATTTACACTTGTTAGGAAGAGAGAGGGTGAAGGGAATCACAAACCCAGAAAGAGACAGCCCTGGTATTTGTGGAAAGATATACAGAGAGGAATACAATGGCTTTCCTCTTTCCATCTGTGTATCAGTGCAGAGGTCCCTGCTATTAAATGGTGGCTGCTGATCGAATTGAAATGGGGCATTGTGGAGGAGTGCTCCTTGGTCATTATGAGAACACAATTCTGAAAGAGTAAAAGAGTTTTGGTTTGTGGAGCTTGTTTTTGTTTTTGTTTGTTTTGTTTCTTGACTGTGAATATTTTTCCAATATGACAAAGAGAAAATACAAAGTAAAACATTTTTTTCTCTTACTTTTAGTTGGAAGTCATAGGTTGCTTATTCCTCAATCTGGCAAAAAATCATTTAACAGCTATTTGTTTGTTATTAGAGAGTCATATCATCAAATTTGTTTTACAGTACTTTATCATTAAAGTACATCAACTATAAAACAGACGCTGCCATAAACATCTAATAATATCATGTTTTTGGTTAACTTCTTTTCTCCCCAACACAGCCCACTCAGGAAGCAGACATAAACAACCTTAATTATCACACCAAACTTAACATGCTTATGAAAGCCTTCCTCTCAAACACATTATTCTACGTAAGTCAAAGTCTATGGAAATCACTGTCAAAATGACCTTAAAAATATATTTATGTCAATAAAGTTTTACAGTGTGTGATTTAGTGAGGACTTTTCAATATATTATAAATAAAATATATTATATTTTATTAATAACTTTTCCATTTGAATAAAAATAACAAGAAGTTACCTTGGATTTTTGTAAATGATCTAAAATTAATTAAAATCAAGAGCCACTCCTCTGATTTTTGTGGAGTTTTAAAAATTGTTTTTATTTTTTGGTCTCTTTTCTTGCTTGGTTTTAGCCTTTTTCTCACCTTCACGGCCTCACATTTTCTGGGACCACTTATGCGAATGCTTTGGCAAAATTGTGCTCACAGCATCCAATCTCCGTTCCACCTAGTATGGTCATGTAAGTTATCATCAACAGACAGCCATGGGAATATATCTTTTCCAAGAAAAGACTTTCTGAGCTCCACTTGAGCCTTATTTTCTGTCAACTGCATCAATCGACTGAGAGAGACTAGTTCTCATTCACAATAGCATGGCCAGTTAATAAGAAGTCAGTTGATGACTCGAGACAAACATGGCTCCATCTTTTGCAGCTGAGCACTACAAGCATTTTCTCGTAAATAAAATAGTACCACACAAGTGGACATCTTGAGGGAAAATGCGCAGGAGATATTCTAGTATCTGAAAATGGATTGTAGACATTTAATCTTGTTACCATTACCAGAGTCACAATAGGTAGATGAGCAATTGCAGGTGAGTTTTGCATAGAAATTGTTCTTTCCTTCCCTTTCCTTCTCCTTCTTTCCCTCCCTCCCTCCCTCCCTCCCTTCCTCCTTCCCTCCTTCCTTCTTTTTTTCTTTTGCTAAGCATTTTTCTTTAGTAAACACTGATTAAAACCTAGGGTAGTATGATTCCTACTATGCTTTCACTTGAACATTGTCTTTGGAGATTCTGTTCATAAACCAGGTTTTGTAACTTCTAAGTGAAAGTGCAATCAAAGGTCTACATATTTCCTTACGTACCAATTTTGAGTCTAAGAAAGTCAAAAATTGGAGCTGTCTATATTCCTGTAAGAAAAACAGGGACTACAGTTACTTTCTTCATTTATAGAGGAAGTGATTGTCATAAACAGGGTCTTCACTTTTTTTTAATCCACATACTTTATGCATTATTTTGATGTAAGCATTTGAATTTCCTGCCCCAGAGAAAATATTTTAGTGCTTTTTATCAATATATGGAAGGGAAATATTTACTCTGCTATGCATTTTTGTTTTATGTATCCCTCAGTACACAAAAAGAACTTTTTATGGTTTTCCCATTGATGTGTTTGTTTTAGGAAAGATGAAGTTCAGCAACCATTTTCCTTTCGGCTTTGATTTATAGGTTCTCTAAGGCTCTTGCTTCTTAATGCAAGGTGTATTGATATACTGATTTAATATAGCAACAGCCTTTATTGAGATATATCTCTGGAATGCCATTGGGAGCAATGAACCAGCTAAGATGCTTGCAATATTAAAATCAATTAAAATTTTAAAAATGTTAAATTGCATTGTTATGATGGAATCAATTTGAAAGTTGGCTACTGAGCAATTAAGGGAGAAAAAATACACTAGGATTTCATGTTTTTCTTGCCTTTTTAACCCAGAATATGTTTTTTGTATAAGTACTACCAATGTCTTCTATTAAAGGCTGAAGTAAACTTTTCTACAAATGTGATGGCTTAATCTTCCACACCTATGTTTAATTATACTTTTTAGGACTTTCAAATTTAAATTTTCTAAGCTCCTGTTGCTAATTTTATATCTTAGAGAGGCACATTGACATATGAGGGCACTAGGGTACAATGTAATGCATTAGTACAAGAGGAAAGGACAAATGCTATACTCTAAATTACTGATAAAGAATTTTAAGGTGAAAGAGATGTGGCATATGGGAAGAACTCCAATTTCCTTCTCTTTTCCTTTAGAAACTTCAAATGTTTTAAAATGTTAACATTTCTCCATAATAACTGCAAGTCATTGTTAGTGTGAGTAGTAGAAATGTACCAATTATATAAAGGGGTTTTAAATAAATTCTTCATGGGTGACTTGTATTACACTGAAGGTGAAGGGGAATTAATTTTTTAATGCTACTTAAAAACAGAGTACTTAAAACACATGGACCAGCAAGAGTACCTGAGAATTTTTACAAGCATAATAATGTATGGGTGGAGACCTAAAACTGTAAAAGGGTAATGGAGGGTCTGAATGTCTGTGGGCTGGGGCCATTAACAAAGTCATTGAAAGGAATTTAAACTTCACCTAGGATTCCAGGTGTATGTATGATTTAAATAACTAGAGGACAACATTGATGTACAATGGTTGTCTATGCTCTGTCATTATTAAAACATAGAATATGGTTTGACTGTAAATTGTTCAAATTATATGGAGGATGCACCATTTATGGGGAGAGTTCCTAGTCAATAAATTTCAGATACAGTCATGAGAATTCCCCACATGCTCATTATAGTTAAAATCTTTTTTCTTCTCATTGTTGCACCTATAATCTGAAGATGGGTCCCTCTCCTGAGGTTAGAGTTAAGCATCTAGATGGCTTTGGACCTTAAAATCTTCAGTCTGACATACGGAGGATGTAGAGTGTTACTTATTCTATGTTTACAAAAACAAAATTGAGAAAGATAATTTGAAGCAGTGTACAATGAACAGATAGGAATCTGCTGTGTCGTGATTTCACCAGCAGTTAACAAACTTTTTGCTAGGATGACAGAAGTGTGGGAATGCAAGAAAAAAATGGAAAATAGGGATCTGGTAGAAAAAAAATTGGTTCTAAGTAATTATTGATAGATCCATGGAGGGAGAGGAAAAAGCATGTGAAGAAGGATATAGGAATGTCAGATATATAAAGGATAAAGGAAAATGTAAATGATGGTCATAAGATGGTTTGTAAGTACTGATTGCTGTGATGTGGACATTTAGGAGTTTAGTACCAAGACGTACAACTGATAGCAAGATAAATATTAGCAGAATTCCTGAAAGCATTTAAAATATGGTAGTATATTTAAAAACACACAAAATGAGGAGTGGGGAGCAGTGTATTCAATGATTTGAAATTTATAGTCAAAAAGAAAATGTGTCCAGTTGATTCAGGATAAATGGATAGCCAAAGAGTTAGGGACTGTGTTTGGAGAATTAAAGAAAATCAGATATTGGGAAAATTTAGAAGTATTACAATATGGATTATCCCAGAACAATAGAAATTGTGCAAGAAACAATGAGAAAAGAAATTTTTAAAAGGCACATGGGAGAATAAACAAGTCAGGTCAAAAGCTGCAGTATCATTGAAAGTTTACACCCTGAAAAAACACTCACTCTTTTTTAAAAAAGAGAGAAGTTGGGGATACTTTCCAAGATGATAAAAACTACTTATCTGTCAGCTGAAAAATTGCATATTAATTTAGATTAGGGGACACAATTATTTTTGTTTGTTTTCTATTTCTAATTTTCCCCTCTCCCTACAAACACAAATATATCTCTAAGTCTGTAAAATTCAAAAGCTTAAAAAAATGAACTGAAATCCGATTATGCAAAACTAGAATCAAAATTTAACGTAGAGAAATTTACAATGGTATTTAAATGTCGATCTGCTTCATGGGGATACAGATTAATGACATTAATATCTTTCACTTTTGCACAGATAAGCTATTATATATTTTTATCTTTAGACTAATTATTTTTGAAAGTGATTTTAGTATAGTTTTCTTCACATGCCTTTTCATATTTACTTCAGCCTGTCTTTTGCTGAGTGATTTTACTTATATACTATGTAAATTAGTGGGACCGTGTGTTATTTCCTATTCTGATAAACTGAAATTTCTTTTTTTTTTTCATTTTGAGTTTATTTCAGTTTTGCATTAACACCTTGTTTTGTACCAGGTTTCATGCATTTGTCATATATTTTAGGATCTTTGAAGAGTAACAAAAATAATTTTAAATATTTGAAGGAGTAGAGAAAAAATATATCATTTTCCACATAGTTTTGTTGAGGAAATTTTTAGATCAAATACAGTTTCTCCTGAAAAATCTCGTCACAAATATTATTTCAGTTATTAGTCATTCCTGTTGTAGCATCATGCTTAAAATGAGCTTTAAACATATATCTAAATACTAATAAAATTAAACCAATTTTGAAATCACTTTTTGTGAACAAATTTACTAAATCAATATGAAATGTTTGTCTCCAAGTGAGAAGAAATGTATAAACTTGAGGGGCAAAAATCTACTATTCGAGTTTCACACAAAAAAATTGTTCTTTATTTATCTTCTTTACTCTTATATAAAATCTGTCTATATCTACAGTTGGATTTGTGGTGCCTCCTGGGCTCTTGTTGCTTTCTACCGTGTGCCTCATGTTCTGGTGTCTGGGCTTTCACTGTGGTGCTGCTGCTCCCTTCTGGCCTCTTCAGCCATTGTGGTTTTGCATAGTGCTTGAACACGGCATCCAGTCATCACCCTAGTTACCAGCTACCAATCCCCTGCTCCCTGATGCTCTTCCTATTGACAGTAGGATTTGTCCTACTTATGACTGCCAGCACCTCTGCTTCCTCTCACAGAGCTCAGTGACCCCCTACATTTCATGAAACACGTTAAATTATGTATCTAAGTAGTTTAACCAACTCCACGTAGGGTAAAGAGATCTACATCCAGATGTGTCATAGTACAAATGTTTACAGCCAGAGACAAGGAGAAAATATGAAGGCAGCAAAAAGATAGATAACAGGCCATGTAAAAGGGAACTCCAGTAAGAATAATAGATAATTTTATATCAGAAATAAAAGAGGACAAAAGGCCATGATATCCAGCAAAACTCTCTTTCAGAAATGAAGGCAAAATAAAGACGTTCTAAGATAAACAAAACTAAGAAAAATCATTGCAGCAAACCTGCCTTAAAGAAAACAATAAAAAAACTTCAGACCGAGAGCAAGGAAACTAAAAAATAATTCACATACACATGGAGAACAAAACAAGAAAATGAACCCCAGTAAAAGTAGTTATGTAATGATAAAAGCACAGAATATACATGTCTTCTCCTTGATTATCTTAAGTTATTTTAAAAGCAAATGAACAAAATGCACCATGCCCACCTAAGTTTAAAATTATTTTGTATCCAGCAAGGTCTCACTATGTTGCCCAGGCTGGTCTTGAACTCTTGGCTCAAGTGTCCTCCCTCCTCATCCTCCTCTAGTGCTGGGATTGCAGATGTGAGCCACTGTGCATGGCCCTAACCCTTCAGAGGAAAGTTTTTGTATACCACTAAAAATAAAGAAAAATGTTAAGTAAATAAAACTGATGAAATCTTCTTGTTTCGAGCATATTACTCACTAATGTCAAACAATGTCTATTACTTAATCCACCACTGAAACTTCCAAGAAACAATTTTGTAGATTAATTTTCTTCTCCACTCTTAAAGTAAATACAGTATTATGAACCATTATTATGTTTGTCAAAGTGGAAAGAGCATATAACGGCTCAAGCGCTAAGGCTTTACGAAACTATGCAGTAACAAGTGATTGGCTGATTAAAATTGTTTGTAATGCAGTAAACAATCTATTATAAAATCATCAATATGTAATAAAAACTTTTAAAATGCCAAATAAAGTGCTTAGCTTAAGTTAAGAGAATTCAGAATTTAATTCAAAGCTTCGTAGTTCCTCGGGGTTTTCATTATTTCATTATTCATTATTTATTTAATCATTATACGCTAATGGCTTTATAAATTAGTGCAGCTTCCAAATGTCTAATTACTCTAGGTTTTTTAGCACGTGTTTTGGTACAAACCAACTTCGAAATTACTATATATGGAAATAATTGCCAAGGATTTCATTTTTAAAATTGATGTGAGATAACTTCTATTTTAAGATGGCCATGTTTAGCTGGGTCCCAGGATTTTTCCCTTCACGCTTAATACAGCCTAACATTCCAAATGACTCCAATATTAAATCAGTTGGTTAATAAATGTTAGTAATCACTTACAAAATTCAGCAACTATTTACATGATTCCCTCTGAGTTTCAGGGACACTTTGTCTCACTTCTCCCACATCTTAGAACAGGTTATTTATATCCAGAAAACACTGTACTCATTTCAAATTCTCAGTCTTTGTCATGATGTATCCAGCAGCCTTTTCTGCAGAGGGGCAGAAACCAAGCCTGTCTTGTTTACCTCCAAATACGTGGCGTAGGATGGGGTCTGTATCTCCATCAGTATTTGTTAGATGACTAAACCTATAAACAAAGATTTTTAACTATCCTTGAAAGTATTGTGGTGAAAATAAAAGCACTTATTATCTATATTAAAGGATACACATTGCTGTGAGTGCTTGTCCTGCCATAATAGCACCTTCTTTCCAGGGTTGTAGCACAATCTCTAAAAAAAGTCTGTCCCTGATCTTTGATATCAATGTTTGCCTCCCAAGACTGCATTTTTAAAAATTATTTAATTGTTTTACATTGTTGGCTACAAAGAAAAAGTGTTATTTAAGATAAACAGTTCTATTATTGTTATTAGTGTTATTATTATTATCATTATTATTTTGAGACAGGGTCTCACTCTGTTGCCCAGGCTGGTGTGCAGTAGCATGATACTGGCTTGCTGCAGTCTCATCTCCTGGGCTCAAGTGATCCTCCCTCCTCAGCCTCCTGAGTAGCTGGGACCACAGGTGTGTGCCACCACGCCTGACTAATTTTTGTATTTTCAGCAGAGAGAAAGTCTCACCATGTTGGTCAGGCTGGTCTCGAACATCTGGCCTCCTCAAGTGATCTGCACTCTTCGGCTGAAGAGTGCAGATCACTTGAGGAGGCCAGATGTTTGATGAGAATACAAACAAGAGTCAAAACAGTTCTTTTTCTTTGTTTGTTTATCTGTTTCATTTTGTTTTTTACTAAAGAGCTTTACAGAACACATTGTCCTGGTACAAAGCACAACGTGATCTGGCTAACCCAACATTTCTCAACTAATGTTATGCCTTCCTCTAAAGTCATTTACCATGCTCTATCTACACTGAACTTCCCTTCTTCGCAGCACCATGTCTCACCTGTTTTAGTCTTAGAGCCCTGCCTTTGCTTTTTCCACTTGTAGAAATTATCTTTCTTATGCCTCCTGCCTCTTTCCTTTTTGTCATTGAAACTTAATTGGAAGCCTTTCAGTGGAGGCTTTTCCTCATTTTGCAATACCTCCAGTTCTCTTCCTACCACATGCCTACACTCTGACATTCTGCACATCATACAATTTTTTTCTTCTCTGAGGTTTCATGTTGCTAATTTTCCACTGAAAACCTTGCCCATATCATCTGAAGTCTCTTCTCATCCTAAAAGAGTGCATGCTCTTCAGCAACTCAACAAAATTTACTAAGAGAAGGAAAAAATGAATGGGGACAAGGCTGGGTGAATTAACAAATGTTAGCCTGAGTAAGCTTGTAACTTAACTTTTGAACAAGATCGTTGTAGATAATAAAATGGAGCATTATTTAATCATTTCACCATGTCAAAGGCATAAAATTAGGACTGCCTTAGGCTAACCCAATGGCCCTCAGAAAACTAGTAGATAGGATCACTTTGCTTGTCACTTTTAGAATCTTTGAACTCTTGATATGAAGAGTCCATTTTTATACCATCTGCAAAACATTAAATTCAAATTTAAACATTTGATGAAAGTAGATTATTTTTTAAAAGGCTGAGTCACATATATTGAAAGATAGATTTTTGTTTTGAAATCCCTGAATTAATACTGAAACCAATTCAAGACATGCAGACCTATCAGGGTTATAAATTAAGGTATGGAACATAGAGACTAAACAAACTAAGTGTCATATATATACACCATTACTATATTTACTGAAAATATTGTACTTAATCTGAAACTATTTTGTCAGATAATTTCATAGTTCCAAAAACATCATGTGGTATTCAATTCATACTTCTAAAAGGAATCCAGAATTAATTTCACTGACACCATTACCTGAGAAGGAAAATTGTTTCAAAATAATTGAGAATTATTGAACACTGTCAATAAATGAGAGCAGGCAATTTACTGCCAGGATACTCAGACATCAAAAAGAAGAGCAAGAGAAAAAAAAAGAAAGAAACCCAGAGACATTTATAACTATAGATGCTGAATTGGCAGCATCTGTTTCTGCCAGTTGCTCATCACTGACCAATGTACAAGACACAATTGGAAACACAATTGATATTGATAGGTGCTAGTCGCTGAAGGGGAATTGTGTTACTTGAAGTAAATGATAAAGAAATTAAGGGCAGAGCCCCAAGAGTATTACCTCATCATCTTCTATAGTGCTATATACAATTTTACAAAAGAGCTGTTCTTTGACTTCATGTGGTTGAGTATCTTTCACATATGACTGAATGGAAATAATAGAATTTTCATTTTCAATTTACAAGTATCATGATGACATAAACTTCAAGGAAAAAAATATTCAGAAATCTCACTCAACAGATAGGCTACTTACAAGTTAAAAGAGATGATAATTATGACAAGAAAAATGTAGTCTGATCAAAGTGGTTTAAAGACGTCCATCCTGGGAGCATTTAAAGCCAGAGGAATAAACTTTTCCATAATAGTAATCAGTTGTCATAGGAATCAAGAGCCACATGCTGTGTGGGCACTGGGAAGACACAAAATGGTGAAAAAAGAAAACAGACAAATAAATTCTGTGTGCAAATAGAAGAAAATAAGTAAATAATTAAAATAAAGAATGTATCCTACACACAAATAATGGGTGAAGCAGTAAACATTTTAAAAAGAGCATTCAGGAATGGCCTCAGTAAAAAGTAGATATAAAAACAAAAGTCTAACTTAAAGAGGTAAGGGAAACAACCAGGCAGAGAGTTGAGGCTTTCTAGGCAAAAGGAACAAGAAGTAACAGAGTCCATATGGCAGATACAATCGAGTACCAGGTGCAATCAAGAAGTAAGCTGTCAGCCTGGGCACAGAGAAGTGAAGGAGAATGTATGCATCCTTTTTCATATTGTTATGAAGATACTACCCAAGACTGGGTAATTTATAAAAGAAAAAAGTTTAATTCACTCACAGTTCTGCCTGTCTACGGAGGCCTCAGGAAACTTACAATCCTGGCGGAAGGAGAATCAGGCATGTCTTACACGGCTGCTGGTGAGCCTATGAGCCTGCAGGAAAAACTACCACTTATAAAATAGTCAGATCTTGTGAGACTTCACTACCTATGACGAGAACAGCGTGGGGGAAGCTGCCCCGTAACCCAATCACTTCCCTCCCTCGACACATGGGGATCACAATTTGAGATGAGATGTGGGTGGGGACACAAAGCCAAATCACATCAGACAGAAAGGAAGTACTGGGTGAGGTCTTCAAAAAATTTCAGAAACCAGATTTGGCACTGCATTGGAGGATTCTAACTGGAGACCTGACAAAAGGTTCTGTGCTTAAATTCAAAATTTTCCTTAGTGTTGTTTAGAAAATTAAACATAGAATATACGTAATATATGTTTGAAATAAGAAAAAAAAAACAAAAAACAGAAATCACTAGAAATTTTTGTGAACATCCAGGAAAAGTGGAAATTGGCCTTACTAGATGATCTTGTTATACTGACCTTAATATAAACCGTCATTTTTATACCTTGCTGTTTCCTTCTTGTTAACATTTCCTTTTGGAATGGTTGGATCTCTGGTCGTTAATGAGACAGTATAATATTTACAGTTTCTTGTTGTGCCTTCTTCTGGGTTTTTCTATTGTTATACAAGCCATATGAAGTCAGTTTCAGATTTTTTTTCTTTTCTGAAATATTTTATTAAAAATTGGAGTTATTTTCTCAAGTCTTTGGATAAAAGTCACTTCTGAAATTCATCTGATTTTTTTTAACTTCTTTGTGAAAATATTTTGAAGACTTGAAGACAATTTTCTATTTCATCTTTAGCCAGTTTTAGTACATTATAGTTTATAACATTTTAAGCACTTTATCTTATTTTAAAATTATTCACCCATTTTCATAGCATTCATTCTATATATTTGATCTGTTTTACTTGTAATCCTCCCTCTTTCCTAATATTTTCTATTTATATATATATTTCTGTCTTATCAAAATTTTCTGTTGCCTATTTTATCAGTTTTCAAACTTTTATTCTGTTGATCATTTTTATTTTACTATTTCCATAAATATTAATGCATCATATATCTTAGTTTGTTTTAATTTATGGTTTAATATTGGTATTTTCATTTTTTCAAAATTAAGTTAAATGTTTAGCTTACTAATATTTGACCATGTTATTAAATAATCAAAAAATAATTTACTTCTATTTCCATATTCAATTCATCCCACAGACTCAGATAATAGCATTTCAAATGGAATTCAGTTAGAGTCAGTTCTAATTTCTTGTGATTTCTAGTATGAGTCATAAAATGCTTGAAATTAAAAATAACAAGTAGGCTGGGTGTGATGGCCCATGCTTGTATTTCTAGCACTTTGAGAGGCTGAGGCAGGTAGATTGCTTGAATCCAGGCATTTGAGACCAGACTGGGCAACATGGAGAAACTGCATCTCTAAAAAGAAACAAATAAATAAATGAATAAATAAATAATAACTGAATGTGTCTCATCCTAACATACTCCAAATTAACATAAAGAGTAATACAAACAAAAATTACAATGAAATACAACAATATCTCTATTCAAATGACTTTTTAAAAAAGAAAGAAATTATTAGCATTATCAAGTTTTGGTAAGAATCCAGAGAAACTGGGAAGTTCATACATCCTTGTAAAGAATAATAACTTTACAGTAACTTTAGAAAGACGTTGGGTAGTTTATAACATAATTATACAAGTGTCCTGTGATACAGCCATTCCACTCCTAGATAGTAGTTACATGTTAATTGGATATTATATAAATTATAAATAATTATTAATCATATAAATAAAAATATATGTTCATGCTAAAATACCTAGTGAATTTTTTGTTTGTTTATTTTTGTTTTTTGAGTTGGAGTCTTGGTCTGTCACCCAGACTGGAGTGCAATGGTGTGATCTCAGCTCACTGCAACCTCTGCCTCCTGGGTTTAAGAAATTATTCTGCCTCAGCCTCCGGAGTAGCTGGGGTTACAGGTGCCCACTACCCTCTGCCCCACTAAATTTTGTACTTTTAATAGAAATGGTGTTTACCACATTGGCCAGGCTGGTCTTCAACTCTTGACCTCAGATGATCCTCCTGCCTTGGCCTGTCAAAGTGCTGGGATTACAATCTTGAACCACAAACCCCTGCTTTCTGGTGAATTTTATAGCAGTATCACCGGAAATTTTATTTTATTCATACCAGAAATTTTACTCATCACAAGAAATTGAAAGCAACAAAGACCTTTCAAAGACTGAATGGATAAGCAATCTGCAGTTTTTGACACAATGAAATACAATTCAGCAATAAAATGGGATAAGCTGAATATTCAGACAACAAAATGATAAATAATCTCACCTATGCTGGTAAAGTAGCAAATTCAAAATCTAGATACTAAATCATTTTATTTATATGTCACTCTGGAAAGTAAAACTATAGGAACAGAAAATGTCCATGTAAACTGTGAGAAAATATTGTTAAGAGTGGATTCTTAAGTTTTAGTTTTACAGTAGTGTATTAGTCAGGGCTCTCCAGAGAGACAGTACTCATAAGACAGATCTGTATATGAAAGGGATTCTATTAAGGAGGATTGGCTAACACGATCACAAGGTGAAGTCCGTTGTTTGGTCATCTGCAAGCTATGACCTATCACAGAACATAGAAAGAAGACAGTACTGGCTCTGTACTGGCTCCGTCCAAGTCCCAAAGCCTAAAAAGCGGGGTAGCCGACTGCAGCCTTCAGTCTGTGCCCGAAGGCTTGAGAGCCCGCAGCAATCCACTGGCCTAAGTCCAAGAGTCCAAAGGCTGAAGAATCTGGAGTCTGATGACTGAGGGCAGGAGGAGCAGAAGGAAGCATCCAGCATGGGAAGAAGATGAAAGCCAGAAGACTCAACAAGCCGGCTTCTTCCCTCTTCTTCCACCTGCTTTGTTCTAGCCAGGCTGGCAGCCAGTGGTCGCCACCGACATTGAGGGTAGGCCTTCCTCTCCCACCACTGACTCCAGTGTCAGTATCCTGTGGCAACACCCTCACAGACACATCCAGAAAAAAATTTTTACCAGCTATACTGGCATCCTTAAATCCAGTCAAGTTTACACCTAATAGTAACCATCACAAGTAGCTAATTACCTCTTTTTACATGGTACCCCTTCTGTCCATGATAATTATTTTCCCTTAACATTGATTTTGTCTGGTACTGGAAATATTATATCAGCTATCTTTTGTTTTGTGTAAGCAGCACACAGATCATATATATATATATATATATATATATATATATATATAAATAGACACAGATCATATATGTATCTATACAAAAAATATATTCAACAATGTACTGTTGAGGTCTCACGATCCAAGGTTAAGAAAAGAGAAGAAAACTTCCTTAAAGGATTCAGGGATTTGGAGCCAAGCACTCACACAGAAATTAGTATCTGCTCACTTTCCACTTCACTAGACTGGAAACAATAAACAATTCTTGTGCGGTGGGTAGAAGAACTACTCAGCTAGTTCCTCCCTCGGTAGTGGAGTACTGCACTAAGTACTGTCGAAAAGATTAGGTTAATCATTCGGATTTAAAATGAATCTGCTATATTTCTAAAACCTAAATTAATAGAATGATGGAAATCCTCAGATTCAAAGGATACTATAGCTAGAATCCCTTCTCTAATACATTCACTTAGAGGGAGTGGGGGAAAAGTTGGGAAACCTTGAGATGTACAGGAGATTTATTTTTTTGTTTTATATATTTTTTGGAGACAGTCTTGCTTTGTCAGCCAGGCTGGAGTGCAGGGGTGCCATCTCAGCTCACTGCAACATTGAACTTCCTAGTTCAAGCAATTCTTATGCCTCAGCCTTCTGATTAGCTGGGACCACAGGCGTGGGCCACCACACTCAGCTATTTTTTTTTTTTGAATTTTTGGTAGACTTGGGGTTTCAGCATGTTGCCCAGGCTGGTCTGAAACTCCTGAGCTCAGACAATCCACCCACCTCGCCTCCCAAAGTGCTGACATTACAGGCATAAGCCACTGCACACAGCCAAGATGTGCAAGAGACATCTTGAATGACTCTCATGAGTAAGTGAGTTGCAGCCCACACACCAGCCACTGAGTTCCTGTCATTTAAACATGTCCCCAGAACAAGTAACATAATATTGTTGAATGCAGCATTTTGGTTATTGCTAATTTGTCAAAGCTTTCTTAGTAAATCCAGAAATTTAAAATTCTCAAAAACTGTCTTTTCATATCTCATGTCATCCCAAAATGCTTTAAAGTTGTATGTGGTACAGTGTAAGAATTGACAGGGAACCAATATATATATGCTTTTTTTTCCAGGAATTTTATGTGTATTGTATATTATTCCATGCTTTACATATAAATATTATTTTTATCTCATCATTAAAATGACAGTTTGTTGGTTATAATTCACTGGGTGAAAGTGATTCTCCTCAAACCTGTAAATGTTATTTAGTTTTATTCTTTTATTGCTAGAAAAGATACATTATTGGTGAGACTATTAAAAACAGATCAAAAGAGAGTGATGTGACTAAACAATGAATGTAGGAAGGAGACTGAACAATGTCTAGAAGAGATTTTTTTTATTTTTTTAAAAAATATTATAAGATCAAAAAGTAGGTGACAAGATACTTAAGTGTTTAATACAAAAACGCTCTTAGGCAGTAGAATCCCATAGGCATATACATGAAAATAGAGTAAACACAAAAGTCAGACTAGGAGAAAAAAGCAACTTTCCTAAAAATTTTTTTTAAATACAAAAAAATTGAAAAAATACCAATTATTTATTATCACTGTGAGAAACTATATTTTGGCTGACTTCTGAGTTTATGATATTCCTCTTGACTTGGTTGTGTAAAATAATGATGAACATGTAATATTATATCAAAATGTAAAAATAAGTTAAGTTGTTTAAGTCATAATGGGAGAACTCTAATGGTTTCTGGCAATCAGAGTGTAACTCCCTAGCACATTTACTTACCAAAAAAAGTAGAAGTAGAGATAGATTCTTCTAGGGAGGGTAAACACTATATCCCATCAGATGAAGCCTCTGAAACATCATAAAGAAACCTATACTTGAGCAAGTGGAAGTGAATCATTTGTTCAAGCACAGAGGTTTTCAAGGGACTGTGGGAGAATCAGATTTTAAAGTGAGTTTAATCACAACTCAGCGTTCTGACATTTTTCTGTTATGTCCCTCATCCTTAGATGGGGAATTACTGAGGATGTGAATCCAGAATAACTCAACACATGCAGTGGTCCCAAATCTGATCCTCAGCATGGTCAGCCCTCAACTGAAGGAAATGAGAGTATCTGTAAGGTTTTCAGATTTTTCATGATTTGTTACAAAATGGTAATTAGCCAGTCTTTTTTCCTTTCAATGTACCGCAGGTGTCTAGGAATAAAATAATTGATGTCGATAGTACTTATAACTACAAGGACTATAGTTATAACTACAAAGTCCACTGTGCCTATCAAATGACAAGGTTAACGGAGAGCCACTGCATCCTCCTCCACCTGCTTTCTGTTCTTATTCACCTCGGCTTTTGCTTTATCCCACCAGGATCCTGAAGCATAAGCTACAAACAGAATTTTTCTTCCATGAAGGGAAATGGGCTGGTGATTTATAATCCCGCAATAGTTATTCACTGGCAATTGGCAACCCCCTGGTAAACTTTCAGGCAGTTTAGCTGTTTTGCTCCTGTGGGTGAATCAGTTTGAAAAAACAGTATTGTAAAGAAAGTTGCAAGTGGAAGAAAGCTGCACAGAGTGAGGGATGGATATGGAAGTTTGCAAAAGGTATCCAAAGGGACATAGCTGGAATCCTAACACTGCCAGGCTGCAGTCATCATGACTGCAGGTGTCATTATGAAATGATTTATTGCTGAATATTCTCTCTCTCTCTCTTTTTTCTTCTACAATTTTTCCACAATTGAAGAGAAAAGGGGATAACGAACATTCAGTTAAGCTTCCTATTGGAATTGGCATATATTTTTCTTTAACTTTCACAAATCAAAGCAAATTGCCTGTCATTAGCTAATAGTAAACAGCTAAGAGAAACAACATCCATACGTAAAAGAGGGTAAATTGATAAAATCATTATGCCATAAAATTGGTGGAAAGGTCATAAGATCTAATAGATGTCACAAACCTCATATGTTTTTCAAAATGTCTTTACTGAGATATAATTGACATACAATAAACTGCACATATTTAAAGGGTACAGTTTGATAAATTTCAACACATGTATAAATCCATAATGCATCATCAAGATAATAAATATGTACATCACCCTTCCAATTTTTTTGGCTCTTTTAAAATTCACAGCTATAAAGTGCTTCCACTCATCCACCACTTCTGCTATGTCTCCAGAAACCCCTGGTCTGATATATATATGTATATATGACACCTATATCTACATCTATCTATCACATTTTCTAGAGTTTTAAATAAAAGAGTCATACAATGTAAACTCTTTTTGAGGGTGAGAGGAACTTGTCTCTTCACACAGTATTACTTTAGAATTCACTAATATTTCATTATTTTAATTATGTGTTCTTATAATTTCTGATTAGTATTCCATTGTGTGGATGTGAGCAGGGTGATTAGTAATTCATCTGCTGACCAACATATAGATGCTCTATGTTTCTTTTTTTGGGTGTTACAAATAAATTAGTGGTAAATGTTTATGTTCAAGTTTTTTTATAGACATATATTACCTTTTCCTTGGTAAATAAGGGGAACTGAAATGGCCAGATCACATGTAACACATGTGCTTAACTTTTTAAGCTATTGTCAAATTGCTTTCCAAAGAGGCATATATTAATTCTCCATGAGAAAGTTCTTTCAGTCTCTCTACTTCTTTATCAAAACTTGATACAATTTTTATTTTTACTTTTAGCCATTTCAATATGTTTGAAGTATTACTATATTGTGGTTATAATTTTGTTTATCTTATGACTAATGATTTTAATTATCAGCTCATGATTACCTATCATTCATTGTTCATTTTTTTGTTGTTGAAGTAGCCATTCAAAGTTTTGGTTCATATTTAATTTGATTTTTGTTGTTTTTCATATATATATATGTATATATATATATATATATACACACATATATATATATATATTCAAGGTAAATGCTCTTTATATCCTTTTATGCTCATAGTATATTTCAAGAAGCAGAAGTTTCCATTTTGAAAAAATTCAATGTATCAATTTATTATTTACTGTTGTATCAAAAATATTTGACTCTAAATCTCTAATCCATTTCAAGTGAATTTTTGTATATAAGCCAAGGTATAAAATTAAGATCCTTTTATAAGAGCATGGATACTCAATTATCCCAGAAGAATATGTTAAAAAGATAACTTTTCTCCACTGCTTTTATTTTCACACTTAATCTAAGACAAAAGGCTGAGAAGGTATCCACTGCATTTATTTTTTTAAATCAATTATCCATTTCAGTGTTAGTCTATTTTTGAAATACAATTTCAAAGTGTATTGTGAAGGGTACACATGCAGCTGTGTGACATTCGCATATTGCATGACCTGAGGTTTGGGCTACAATTGGTCCCTTAATCCAGGTAATAAGCATAGTACCCAATATGCGGTTTTCAGCTCACAGCACTCTCCCTCCCTCCACTGTACAGTAGTTCCCAATGTCTATTGTACCCATTTATATATGAATATGTGTATTCAGTGTTTAGCTCCCACTTATAATGGAGAGCATTCGGTGTTTGTTTTCTGTTCTTGCATGAATTCACTGAAGATAATGAGGTCCAGTTGCATCCCTGTTGCTGCAAAGGACATGAATTTCTTGTTTTTAATGGCTGCATAGTATTCCATGGTGTATATGTACCATGTTTTCTTTATCCAATCCACTGTTGATAGGTACATGGTGGCTTCCACGTCTTTGCTATTGTGAATAGTGCTGTGATAAACATGCTAGCATATGTGTCTTTTGGTAGAACAATTTGTTTTCTTATGAATGTATTCCCAGTAGTGGGATTGCTGGGTTGAATGATAGTTCCATTTTAAGTTCTTTGAGAAACCTACCAACTGCTTACAGAGTGGTCAAACTGTTTGCATTCCCACCAACAGTGTATAAGTGTTTCCTTTTCTCCATGGTCTGGCCAGCATCTGTTATTTTTTGACTTTTTAAAAATAGCAATTCTGACGAGTATGAGATGGAATCTCATTGTAGTTTTGATTTGCGTTTTCATGATATTAGTGATGTCGAACATTTTTTTCACGTTTTTTCACCACTTGTTTGTCTTCTTTTGAGATAAGTCTGTTCATGTCCTTTGTGCTTTTTAAATTGGATTATTTATTTTTTGCTTATTGATTGATTTAATTTCCTTATAGATTCTGGATCTTAGACCTTTATCATATGCATAGTTTACACATATTTTCTTCTATTCGGTAGATTTTCGGTTCACTCTGTTGATAGTTTCCGTTGATGTGCCACAGCTCTATAGTTTAGTTAGGTCTCACTTGTCAGCTTTTGTTTTTATTGCAATTGTTTTGGGGAATTTGTCATAAATTCCTTGCCAAGGCCAATGTCAAAATGCTATTTCCTTGGTTTTCTTCTAGAATTCCTATAGTTTGAGGTATTACATTTAAATATTTAATTTATAGTGAGTTAATATGTACATAATGTGAGACGTAGGGGCCTAGTTTCATTCCTCTGCACATGGCTAGCTGGCTATCCCAGCACCAGTCATTGAATAAAGAGTCCTTTCTTCATTGCTTTTGTTGACTTTGCCAAAGATCAGATGGATATGTGTGTACAGGTTTATTTCTGCATTCTTTATTTTCCATGATCTATCTCTCTGCTTTTGTGTGAGTACCATGCTGCTTTGGTTACTGTGGTATAGGTCAAAGTCAGATAATGTGAAGTCTCCACATTGTCAAAGAACACTCATGTTTTCTTTTTGCTTACGATTGCTTTAGCTATTTGGGCTCTTTTTAAGTTCCACATGAATTTTAGAATAGATTTTTCTAATTATGTGAGAGATAACAGTGGTGTTTTTATAGGAATAGTGTTGAACTTATAAATTGCTTTGGGCAGTATGGACATTTAAACAGTATTGATTCTACCAATCCATGAGCATAGACTATTTTTCCATTTATGTGTGTCATCTGTGATTTCTTTCAGCGGTGTTTTGAGTTTCCACTTATAGATACCTTTTAGCATCTTGTTTAGCTGTAGTCCTAGGTATTTCGTTTTTATTATTTTTTTTTTGTGTGTGGCTATTGCAACTAGGATTGTGTTCTTGATTTGGTTCTCAGCTAGAATGTTGTTGGTGTATAGAAATACTACTGATTTTTGTACATTGATTTTCTATTTTGAAATTTTAATGAATTTGTTTATCAATTCCAGGAGCCTTTTTGCAGAGTATTTAGGGTTTTCTGTAAATGGACTTATATCATCAGCAAAGAGAGATAGTTGTGTTCTTCTGTTCCTATTTGGATGCTTTTTATTCTCTTTTCTGCTTGCTCTGGCTGGACATTCAATACTTTCTTAAACAGGATAGGTAAGAGTAGGCATCTTTGTCTTGTTCTGGTTCTCAAGGAAAATGCTTCCAGCTATTGCCCATTCAGTGTGATGTTGTCGGTGACTTTGGGATAGACGACTTTTATGATCTTTAGATAGTTTCCTTTGATGCCTAGTCTGTTGAGGGTTTGTATCATACATAGACTTTACATTTTATTGAAGGCTTTTTCTGTGTCTATTGAGATGCTCATGTGGTTTTGGTTTTTGATTCTGTTTATGTGGTGAATCACATATATTTATTTTTGTATGTTGAATCAACCTTGCATACCAAAAATAAAGCTTTCTTGATCCTGGTGAATTAACTTATTGATGGCTGCTTGATTTGGTTTGCTGTATTTTGTTGAGGATTTTTGAATCTATATTCCTCAGGAATATTCACCTGAAGTTTTTATTTCTTCGTGTTGTCTCTGCCAGATTTCGGTATCAGGATGATGCTGGCTTCATCAAATGAAGTGGGTAGAAGCCCCTTCTCATCAATTCTTTGGAATAGTTTCAGTAGAGATGGTACCAACTCTTCTTTGTACATTTGGTAAAATTCAGCTATGAATCCATCTAGTTTAGGAGTCTTTTTAGTTGGTAGGTTTTTGATTACTGATTCAATTTCAGAACTTGTTAACTGTCCAAAATTGGACAGAGACAACAAATAAACAAAAACTTCAGGAGAATATTTTTAATGAATATAGATGCAAAACTTCTCAACAAAATACAGCAAACCAAATCTAGCAGTACATCAATAAGTTAATTCACCACAATCAAGAAGGCTTTACTTCTGGGATGCAAGGTTGGTTCAACACACAAAAATAAATACATGCGATTCACCATATCAACAGAAAAATCCTTTGATAAAACACAAAATTTATTCATGATAAAAATCCTTTGGTTAGCTTTTTACTTTCTTCCTGGTTCAATCTTGAAGGATTGTTTGCAGGAATTTATCCATATCCTCTAGATTTTCTAACTTTTATATGTAGTGGTGTTTATAATAGTCTGTGAGAAGCTTTGCATTTCTCTGGGATTGTTTTTTATTTCTGATTCTGCTTATTTGGATTTTTTCTTTGTTAATCTGTCAATCAATCTTACTTATTTTTTTGAACAACCAATCCTTGGTTTTATTGATCTTTTGTATGAACTTTTGGGTATAAATTTCATTCGGTTCTCCAATTTTATATATTTTTTCTACTAGCTTTGGGGTTGGATTGTTCTTTTTCATTGTCTAGTTCCTATAGGTGTGATGTTAGTTTGTTAATTTGAAATCTGTCTAAATATTAAGGGTGTTTAACACTATAAACTTTCCTCTTAATACTGCTTTTGTTGCATCCCAGATGTAGATTTCTTAAAATTTCAAATAAGTTTTTTACTTCTACCTTTACTTGTTTAGAAGCAAGTTTTTTTAATGTTCATGTTTTTGGGTAGTTTCAAGAGGTCTTCTTGGTATTGATTCCCATTTATAATGTACTGTGACCTGAGAATATGGCTGATATGATTTCAATTTTTAAAAACTTATTGAGATATGCTTTGCTGCTGAGTCTGTAGTCAATCTTAGAATGGGTTACATGTACAGAGGAAAAACATGTATATGCTCTGGCTGTTGGGTAAAGTATTCTGGCAACAATGTCTCTTAGGTCCACTTGGTCAAGTGTCAAGTTTAAGTCCTGAATTTTTTGTTCATTTTCTACCTCGATGATCTATCTAAGGCTGTCAGTAAGATGTTGTTGTCCCCCATAATTACTGTGTGGTTGTCTAAGTCTTTTTGTAGGTTAAAAAGGTTTTATGAATCTAGGTGCTCTAATGTTTAGTGAATATATATTTAAGATAGTTAAGTCTTCATGTTGAATTGAACCTTCCATTATTATGTAATGCCCTTCTTTTGATATGTCATTTTGTTGTTGGCTGTTCATTTTGTAGACCTGACTGAGTAATTGCTTTATCTTGTCTGTGGGCTATTTGTTTGAGTGCATTTTTGTGGCAGCAAGCTTTGATCTTTCTTTCTTTCTTTCTTTCTTTCTTTCTTTCTTTATTTATTTATTTATTTATTTATGTTTAGCAACCCCTTAAGGACCTTATAAGTCTCTTCTGGTGGTAACAAATTTCCCTAGTATTTGTATGTCTAAATAGGACTTTATATCTACTTTGGTTATGAATTTTACTTTGGAAGGTGTTATACTCTGTTCTCACACTGCTAATAATAACACAACTGAGACTGGACAAGTTATAAAGAAAAAGAGGTTTAATGGACTCACAGTTCTACATGGCTGAGGAGGCCTCACAATTACGGCTGAAGGCAAAGGAGAGCAAAGTCATGTCTTACATGGTGTCAGGTAAGAGAGAGCATGCAGGGGAACTCCCCTTTATGAAACCGTCAGATCTCGTGGGAATTATTCACTATCATGAGAACAGCCCAGGAAAGACCTGCCCCCATGGTTCAATTACCTCCCATCAGGTTCTTCCCACAACACGTGGGAATTATGGGACCTACAATTCAAGATGAGATTTTGGTGGAGACACAGCCAAACCATATCAGAGGGGTATGAGATTCTTGCTTGGAACCTCTTTTCTTTAAGAATGCTGAAAATAGATACCCATTCTCTCTGCTTGGAAGGTTTCTGGGGGAGAGGTCTGCTTGTAGCTTGATTGGTTCTGATATGGTTTGGCTCTTTCTCCATCCAAATCTTATTTCCCATTGTAATCCCCACATGTCAGTGGAGGGACTTGTAATCACCACTTGTAGAGGGAAGAAAGAGGGGCTTGGATCATGGGGACAGTTTTCCCCATGCTCTTCTCATGATAGTGAGTGAGTTCTCATGAGATCCGGTGGTTCTATAAGCATCTGGTATTTCCCCTGCTGGCAATTCTCTCTCCTACCACCTTGTAAAGAAGGTTGTCTGCTTCCCCTTCTGTCATGATTATAATTTCTTGAGGCCTCTGCAGTCATGTGAAAATGTGAGTCAATTAATCTTCTTTTCTTTATGAATTAACCAGTCTCAGGTAGTATCTTAACAGCAGTGTGAAAACAGGCCAAAACAGCCTTAGGGATGATCATCTTGCATAGTATTCTGCAGGGGCTGTATGCCTTTCTTAAATTTGAAGGATTTTCTTTCTATCAAGCTTAAGGAAATTTTCATGAACTATATTCTCAAATACACTTTCCAAGTTGCTCGCTCTCTCCTTCTCTTTCAGGAATGCCAGTGAGTCCTAGACTTGGATTCTTCACATAATCTCATATTTCACGGAGGCTTTGCTCATTTTCTAAAATTCTTTTTTCTTTTTCATCTGGCTGTGTAGATTCAAAGAGCCAGTCTTCAAGCTCTTACTTTCCTCAGTTTGGCATATTCCGCTGTTTGTTTTTTTTTTTTTTTTTTTTTTTTTTTTGTTGTTGTTGTTGTTGTTTGAGACAGAGTTTCGCTCTTTTTGCTCCTGTTACCCAGGCTGGAGTGCAATGGCGCGATCTCGGCTCACTGCAACCTCTGCCTTCTGGGTTCAGGCAATTCTCCTGCCTCAGCCTCCTGAGTAGCTGGGATTACAGGCACGCACCACCATGCCCAGCTAATTTTGTATTTTCAGTAGAGATGGGGTTTCACCACGTTGACCAGGATGGTCTCGATCTCTTGACCTCATGATCCACCCACCTCGGCCTCCCAAAGTGCTGTGATTACAGGCATGAGCCACCGCGCCCGGCCTCCTATTCCGCTGTTAATGGTTTTGATTGCACCATGAAGTTCTTAAATTTTGGTGTTGTAATTTGGGGAGTAATCCTGAAGGTGGTACTTGAGAGGGTGTCCCCAGCAGATAGGTTCCTACTTAGCCACAAGGCTCTTCTGTGCTTTGGTGTGTTGGTGGAAAGGCTATGGTAGGCAAGGAGAAATATAACACCCACCTAGTTCACTCCTTGGCTTGGAGGAGCCCTCTCCAATCTCTGGTTCTATGCTCATATTTCCATTGTTAGGTGTTCTGGGCCATGGGGCTTTCTCAGGGTGAGTTGTGGCTGTGAAACAAGAAAGGTTCCCTTGTGCCCCTCAAAGGGCATGCGATAGGAGTGTGGCTCACTCATTCAATGCCCCGCTGCTCAAACCTCCAGGGGAGCATACAGACACGCAGGCTGTGGGGCTCCGGCCTCACGGCGGTGTCTAGGGGTTAATGTTTACAGCTGAAGCCCCACTGGGCGTGTGTTATAGGGCGCTCTTTCAGTTTAGCTGTCTGTAGGTGGCCTGTGTTAGCTCAGTTAGAACTCTGCCTTATCACAAGGACAAAGCGCTTTCTGCATCCTGGTGTTCTTGCCTTGGTGTGCCCGAAGAATCGGATCACACATAGGCTTGGGGAATGAGTGCAAGGTTGTATCCAGTGGAAGTAGCTCTCAGCAGATGGGAGAGACAGAGGAAGATGGCTTTCCCCTGGAGTCAGGCGACTGGGCGACCCGGCTCTTCTCTAGCTGCCCCAACCTAATTTTGAATCATTCTGCTGGTGAGTGGCCTGCCAGTAAAAGGTGCCTGTCCCTCTCATCGTCCAGCCACCCACCCGCTGCTCCGCTGATGTGCTCTGGGCGTCCAGCAGCCGGTGTGTGTGCCTCCTAGGGTCTTGGAGTTTTTACAGGCACAGGATGGGGGCATGGCAGGCTAGGGTGGTCTTGGGAAATGCAACATTTGGGCAGGAAAGCAAAAATTCCTGTCCTCACATAGGTCCATGGGCACAGGCCTGGGGGTAGGGCTCTAGCCAGGGACCACCCCTTCCCACTTTTGTATCATTTAAAGAGACCCACCCGCCCTTCCTAACCCAGCACTTCCCTTCCATATCAGTTGGCAGACAGGCCATACCCTGTACCCTTCCCAGACCAGCCCTGCTGATGGAGACACACCACACTTCCCGCAGGTCTTTGAACCCACGTGTCTCACCCCCTTACTGTTCTGAGAGTGAGAGCTTCCCCCACTGCATGGGTACTGCTCAAGCTGGTGAATCCTGGCTAACTAGGAGCATCAGCAATGGGTATAATTAACCAATCTGCCATCTGGGTATCTCCCAGGGGTTCGGGGGCTATGCCTGCCCACCAAGTTCAGGAAGAAATGAGGTATTATCCTGGATAACCCAGCGGGCATTGCCTGCCTGGCTATGAGCAGTGGGAGGATGGTAGAATCACCAGCTCCACTGTCTGAGTGCTTCCTGAAGGAACAGGAACTGTGTCCACTGGTTGAATTCGGGCTGAAGCAGGGCTGCCGTGCTGGAAGCTGGCTCTGAGCTTTGGTGTAGCAGTGTAGAGCAATCTTACTAATCCAGGCACCACATCTGCAGCCTCTGTGGGGAGTTACGGTAGTTGGCACCAGGTTGTTCTGGGGTCCATGTCCTGTAGGGGCTCTGTGAACTTGAATGTTGCTTCTGTAATAACTCCAGGTGGCTTTTGGTATCAGTCTAGAGGCCTGTGGGCTTCAAGTAAATCCTCTTATTTCAGGATTTCACAGATCCCCTTAGGAAGTGTGGATTCCCTAGGGCCTCTTACTCACTCACCCCTTTTCAACTGAGAAGCTTTCTCTGGCTCTATGCCCAGCCCAGATGGGCTGTTTTCTGTGTCTCCTCATTCCCTGGATGGAGGCTGACATCGTTTCTAGGTGACAGGATTGTAGAGTCAGTGCTTACTTGCCACTATATTTCCTCGCGGTAACACGGCACACGTGAGCTGGCTCTAATTCACCATCTTGGCCCCTTCCTTGTGGTAGTCTATTTCTGAACCCTTTATTCCGTTCCTTTGATCTATTCATATGTTTCAACACTCACATCTTACTGTCTTGATTACTGTAGAATTATAAGTATTGAAATCAAGTAGTGCTCTCTCTAATTATTTCCTTGTTTTTCAAACTTCTTTTAATTAATTTAAGTTTCTGTATTTCCATTTAGATTTTAGAAACAGATATTCAATATAACTTTTTTTTTTTTTTTTTTTTTTTTTTTTTTTTTTTTTTTTTTTAAGAGAGGCTGCTGGATTTTTTTATTGCATTAAAACTACGGATCACTTTGGAAAGAATTGAAATCTCTTTGATAGTGAATTTTTTGAACTATAAATAGGTATATCAGTCCACTTATTAGTTGCTCTTTAAATTCTCTAAACAATCATATAGGGTTCCCAAATAATTAGTGAGATGTATCTTTATATTCACATTTTTAATATGCTGCTGCATGATAATTTTGTATTTCAATTGTTGGTTGTGTGTTGCTAATATACAGAAACACAGTCATTGTCACGTATTGACAGCAATCTTGCTAGATTTTCTTCTTAGTTATAGTAGCCTTATTATAGAGGCCATCACATTTTTTAATATAGACAGATAGTGAATAAAAACTTTCTTTTTCTTAATCTAGATATTTTTAACATTATTATTTTTGTGCTTATTGTCTGTTAAGACAGTATTCAAAAGAAATGGTAAGTGTGGACATCCATAATTTTTTAATCTTAGGTGAAATGTACCCAGTCCTTGGCATAATACGCCTGCAGAAATTTTGAAACTGTTCTTCATCAATTGAGGAAAATGCTTCTAATCCTAATTTGCTGAGTTTTTATTAAGAATTCATATTGTATGTATTCAGTTTTTTGCATCTATGTTGACATTTTAATGGCATGCAGGTCTGTTTTAAAACACTGAAATTTTAAAGTTGTCTATTATATCATCATAATCTAGATAATACTGACTAGATGTACCAGATCTTTCCTTTTTTGTTTCAAAAATGTTGGTCATAAATAAGATGTTTTGCTGTAAGTGGTCAATAATATATCCTCCGTCTTGCCCTATAGATTAAAATTTAATCAGTATCTATCTGTGTATGCCATTCATGTAAGTGCAGTAGCTTTCCTGAACCAATTTTTAAAGTATATTTCTTCTATTATGCTATTATACAACATGCTGATAGAATCTATTTGTTGTCCTTGGAATTAGAAGCTTTTTACCTTTCCAAAGTTTTGAAAAAGCTGAGAAATATATCAAAATAATAATATTAGCGATATTTACACTAATAGCAATTATGACTATAGTTATTACTATTAATGACTAACCTAAAATGTGTTAAGTCAAAACAGATTGTATGCGTACTTGGGATTACTCTGCTAATAAATAATTCTTATAAAACACTTAAGAACGTAAGTCTAAGTTTTGCTTTGCAAGTAAGAAGTGTTAGCCTTTAAAGGATTATTCTACGGACTTGAAAGAAATCCTTAACAGTGAAATTTAAATGTGCAACGTACAATATATTTGTGCAAATCACCAAATATATTGATTTAAGGGAGTTAAAATTAATTGTACTGAATCCATCAGCTTTCAATATTATGAATTATGTATCCTTAGAAAGAAAAGAATACTGACTTTTTAAAAAGACACTTGTTTCTCTTAGAAAATAGAAATCTTTTTTTTTTTTCTTCCAAATGTTCTACTGGTGCCAGCCTAAGGTTTCTGCTTCTGTAAAAAAAAAAAAAAAAAAAAAAAAAAAAAAAAAAAAAGGTATGAAAAGATTGCTAGTCTTAGACATTCTGAAAATCGCAGGTAAGGGTTAGTGTGTTCATCAAATAAAATCCATCTTATATATGTAGAGATGAGGCGAATAGACTACTTGCTTTTCCACTGTATTTCTTCTGTATCATCCCTTTTGGGACAAGCAAACAGACCTAAAGAAAAGCACCAATCACCTCTTAGGTATCTGAGAACAACCAATCACATCTTGTTAACATAATGTAAAGTACGTGGTCTTCTAGTCAGAAGTGACACTATTTTAATAGTATCACGATTTGCCCCAGATAACCTGGACTTTCGGTAATAAGACATTGTAAAATATGCTTGTGAGTTACCTCTCTGTCTTTGGGAAATTGAGTGAAAAGCAGTTCACAGCTGCACTTCTCTACATAAAGACGCAGAAGGCAGAGGAGTTCAAATATAACCTCATTAAATAAGACAGCAAGTCTAAGTGGCATACAAAGCTATTAAACAAACTAGATTGGTCCATAATAATAAGAAACATATTTCACATCTGTTGCACAGTATAGAGCTTTTAACAAGTAATAGGCATAACGTGCTGGAAAATAGTTGCTATTCCCCGTCAGTATATCATTGTCAATGGTAGTGCTGTCTCAAAAGAAGCACTTATCTCATACACTTTATTGCTTGATAGCTTGCTGATTGCTTTTACAAAGCAATAAATTGATGGCCTGATTCAGCACTGACATTAGGTTATGTTCATTTTCAGTGACTGATGCCTTGAATTAGAACTCTTGTATTCTTCTCTGGTTTGGAATATGAAATTCTAAACAGGTCTGTCTGATGTCACAAATAAAGCAGTATAACTGATGCCAAATGAGCTATATTTATTCAATTAACTAACTGGCTCTTCACTTTAATAAAATTTTCATAATTTATGTCTTAATGTCTCCATTTCCAATTAAATTGTCTAGCCAAATTAAAAAACACCTTGTAAAAATGAGGTATATATTTTAAATTTGCAATTTCAAAGCAGATGCGGGATAGCATGCAAAATCAGAGTATATAAATTATTGATAAATAAATTAGATAAATAATTTACTTCAAATCTAAAAGATGAAATCTATTTATTATTTTCCATTAACAGAAATCATTGCTTAATTTTGTAATTTTAAAATAGTAATGAAGCTAAAAAGGTAAAAATATACGAAACAATAGAAAAGCAAAGCTAATATTTCTCTGTTTTGTATTGTTTTTACTCTTTGTCAGAAAATTAATATGACAATTTTGATTAGAAACTTTAATATGAACCACATTCCTATGGAAGGTAGCATATTCAGAGCTAAGATCTTAATGGTTTAAGAAAATCATGTGCCAAATATATTTTCAACTCCATATATCATATGCCAAGTAGTCTCATGTATAATTAAATAGTCTCTAAAAACTAGTGGCTCTCAGCTGGGCACAGTTTTACACCCAGGGAACATTTAGCAATGTCTGGAGACTTAAAAAAAATTTTTTTTTGAGATGAAGTCTTGCTTTGTCTCCCAGGTTGGAGTGCAGTAGCCTGATCTGGGCTCACTGCAACCTCTGCCTCCCAGGTTTAAGGGATTCTCCTGCTTCAGCCTTCCGATTAGCTAGGATTACAGGTATGCACCACCACACCTGGCTAAATTTTTTTTGTATTTTTAGTAGAAAAGGGGTTTAACCATGTTAGCCACGCTGGTCTGGAACTCCTGACCTCAAGGGAACCACCCACCTCTGCCTCCCAAAGTGCTGGTGTTACAAGCATTAGCCAATGTGCCCAGCCTCTGGAGACATTTTTGGTTGTCACAGCTGGAATATTGCAGTCAGTGGGTGGCCGCCAGGGATGATGCTAAACATCTAAGGCAAACAATTGTGAGACTACAAAAGTTAATAGTGCAGATGCTGAGAAACTTTCTCTAAATACTTTAGTAAGGTATATAATGGAGGTCCCAGTTTATCAGTCCCCTTATTCTGTTAAAATAAAACGCCTTCTCCAGATAGACATTTTATTTTAACAAAATAAGGTGACTGATAAACTGTCCATTTAGCTTTGCTCTGTGTCTCTCTGTCTGACCTCCTTCCTCACCAACAAAATAAAACTGTGGCCTGTGATCCCTAGTTAACAGGTGGTAGACTAGGGAATGGATTGGAATGGATGATATAAGTCATGTTAACTACAGCAAATTGATTGGGTATTACTGAAGAGCAAAATGGTATCAGATAAATTAAAACATGGGTAGCTTACAGGAGTAAATAATTTGCACTATGCTTATGACAGTGCTCATTTGCAGATTAAAGTTGGACTATGTGTATGAAAGAAAATAACTTATTTCAGACAAAGCTTTTACACCTATATTAAGAATATGTGTTAATCTGTAGCTAGGTGTGAGGGCAGTTATAATGACAGTCTCTTCTCTCTCTCTTTTTTTTTTAATTGTCTCATGTAGTTTTTAACACCACTATGAGAATACAATAAATTTGTGTGTTGTGTGTTTGTGTGTGTAAAAGACAGAGAGAGAAAGAGAAAAGAACATGTAGCATTAGGTACCTTATAGTTGACTTCTTATTTATGGAAGTAGAAAGTGGAACAGCATTTAAATAGAATAAGCAGTATTTCTAATATAGCATGATCAAATAACATTGTATTTTAAATAAAGACCAAAAACAGCAACTCAGTTGACTTGCAGTTAATATGAGTTCTTTATTTTGTTCACATGTCTGAGAATTTAGATGACATAATGATATGCAGTAAGATGCTGAAACAATGCTCAAGCAAGGCAGATTTAATAGTCAGCGCTGTCTTTGAAACGTCATATTTTGTTTCTTGCTTTTGCTTGCATAATTTCTAATTCCTACCTACCTATTTCTTATGTGCATATGCAAACATGTTTAAAAATAGATTATAAGAAATAGAGCTTCTGAGAAAAAAGTGTATTTACATTGATATGACCACTAAATCATCTTAATAAAATTTATAGCAATTTTCATTCTCACTCATAAGATCGCCATTACATTGACAGTGAACATTTTAGGCTATCTGGTGAGCTGATTAGTTAATCAAAAGTCATTGGTTATATAGTTTTAGACTATTTTTGAAACCTACTAATTTATTTAGTCTTGAACATTAGTACATTCTAGATATTTACCATTACTGTGATGAACACTGGAGATAAAAAGATAAAAATACACCACCTGTTTTCAAACATCTCAACTATAAACAAATGAGTGATTATAATGGGTAATAATGTAATTGTCATTTCGTGGTAAGTCTTGGTTTTTCTCTGTTATTGTTTGCTGAGCTATGATGCAACATTCACAAAACTATCAAATCACTTTCTGAAGACACACATGGAAATAAATGTGTGTGTGTATATATATGTATATATATATACACATATATGATTACTGAACATTGCATGTTATTAAACTATGAAAATCTAATTATACCATACTTGTTTATTAATACGAAATATTTAAGATTTATGTTGTCTAGAAAAATTTAATTATGGATACTTGATTAAATCGGTGGATAGTATTTTCTGGTCGCTAGAAGTGAATTTGTATTTCAGTACTGTTACTTACCATTAGTGAACTAGGCAACAACATTTTATCGTTAAATTTCTGTTGTCTACTTTATAAAATAAACCAAATATTTTTACATAAATTAAATGATGTGTTTTTGATTTACTTCAGATAACGTATGTTGAAGAAGTTAACACATTTTCTGTCATTAAGTTCTTAACAAATAGGTAAATTTTATGTTCACAAATAGAATACTGAAACGATTAAAAGATATCTTTAGCTGTGGTGCCATTTTATGGGAAAAAATGTCTAAGCACATGTCTGAAGCATTATTCTAATGTTCCTAACACCTGTAAATACTGTAACAGTATTACAAATGCTGTGCATTCATAACATTGTATTAATGCACGTTGTATTAATGAAAGGATCTCACAGAACACTGCTCATAGGAAATTATTTTGTACCAAGAAGTAGTGGAGAATTTCTATAACTTTATTTTTTTTAAAAAAAGGCACTGGCCTCTGGGATGCTTTATAGTCTGTTGTTACCTGTGGTAGTAGGCAAGACTGATAGCAGACTCCTGGGGACTTGATGGAAATGGAGATTACAGTAGCCTTTAGTAAATAGTTCTTTAAATACCTTACAAAAGCCTAAACCCTCTAAGTCTGCCCATGTCAGTGACCCAGCTGCAGAAGACTGTGAAGGAGTAGTGAAGGCATTAATATATCCTCCTGTCCTCAGGAGTTCACCGTTATTCTGAATGCCAGAGATTGTGTATTCCTGAAGAGGAAAGGTAAGCTGTCTTACGTATCATATCTAACTCCCCAAACACATGGAAAAATTGGGTGTTCCATTACAATCTATTTGCAGATAAGCGCCAAAGAAGATTTGTCCTACTGTGAATGTTTTTTGATAGTGACATGACGAAATAGGTATTTCCTAGAGTAAATGAAACCAGAGGGAGATTATGAGTGGCTTGACATTTCTAATTTTTGTGAATATGTTCCTTCCATTTCTAAGGTGAAATATATAAATGTTCTTAACATTAATATCATTCACATATAGAAACATAATATGTATAAGATATGGCTTGAATTCTGTATTTTGGGAGCCAAGTTTATCTTAAAACGAACTATAGCATGATGGGTTAAATATCAAACTCCCAGGTAGGCGACCTTTGAACCAAGTAGTTAAACACAGATATGTGGCAAAGTGTATTTTTTAATTAGTGCTTAAGCAACTTTGTTATCAATAATATCAAACTCACATCATTAGATATTTTACATGCACAAGAAACAGACATAGTATTAATACAAACTTCGCAAGTAAATGAGGAAAATAATAAGCAAGTGGCTATGCAAATAGAGTATGAAGTTATAGGCATATTCACACTGCAAAAAAGAAAGTTAAAGAGAAGCAAGGCACAGGTGGAATAGAAAGAGGTCTTGCTGTCTCTGCTGAGACCTTCTCATAGTTTAAGACACCATGCCTGCACAACACAGTTGATCAATACTCTAAACAAACTCTAACACAGCCTCAAATACGGCATTCTCCGAGAATGCCCAAGATCGAGGTGACCGTTCATGGCTCTGAATTCTCTTATTGCTTTCTACCTCCTTTGGTCACATACCATAATCTACTTTATAATTGCTTTTGTACATTTTTCTGTCATCTCACGTAGATGCTTTCACTGAGGGAGCAGCCTTAGAAATTTTCATCATTTCCTTCCCTCAGTCCTCAGGTAGAACACTTGGATCACAGAGGACTCTTAAACAACACTGTTGAATAAGTGGATGATAAGGATTGAATAGATGGAAGGATTTACTCTTGAAACATTCTGAGTACTTGCACAAGCTGGGAAGTTTGCTTCAAAGCCTTTAAAATTATATGTGATTTGACATGTGTCTCTTATAGTTTATCATTTGACAGAGATCAAACACTTAATTTCTTATGTCAAGGAACATACAAATTGATTAGGTTCTGAACATTAAAATTATAATGCTAGTAATAAGCACATATATTTTGACCAGTGTCTTGGGCATATATTTAAATCCAGAATTTTATATTTAGAGAAATACAATACATAGCAAGTTAGAGAAAGTTTAAAGGTAGATTTGTAGCATTTATATCTATCTGTTTAGTAGACTCATTAGACTATTAGCATTATGTTGATGCATTTTAAAAATACTTAATTGCTGTTCTCTTTTAGTAAATAAGCATAATTCACATCTAATTAGGCTTTAAATAAAGACTCTTAACAGTCAAGAAAGTAAACTATAAAAATGGTTCCATATGATATATAGAACATAACTTTGTGAAAGTTCAGTGAGCATGTCACAGACGTATTGAGAATATGCTACAAATATCTTCCTGTTAAAAAGATCAGTTATCTGGTGTATAGTAGAGTGGATGTTAATCTACTGAAAATGATTGTACAAGAAGCATCAGAGTTTACTTGACCAATATAAGAGTTTGCCGCCAGGCGCGGTGGCTCAAGCCTGTAATCCCAGCACTTTGGGAGGCCGAGGCGGGTGGATCACGACGTCGAGAGATCGAGACCATCCTGGTCAACATGGTGAAACCCCGTCTCTACTAAAAGTGCAAAAAATTAGCTGGGCATGGTGGCACGTGCCTGTAATCCTAGCTACTCAGGAGGCTGAGGCAGGAGAATTGCCTGAGCCCAGGAGGCGGAGGTTGCGGTGAGCCGAGATCGCGCCATTGCACTCCAGCCTGGGTAACAAGGGCGAAACTCCGTCTCAAAAAAAAAAAAAAAAAAAAAAAAAAAAGAGTTTGCCATGAAAATGTATTCTCTTTATCTAAACTATCTGTCAGCAATCCTTAAATTTTAATTGGAACTTGCTTTACTTAGCAGATATTTGGCAAATATCACAAGCTGTTTTTCTAACATATTTGTTAAATTAGTAAAAAAGAACTTGCAATATAAGTAAATGGACTTCCCCTATTTTCTTAAGGAATAACAATTATGTATTCAAATTAGATATTTCAGTTTTAATTCTTAAAATGATTTTTATATTAATAACTCAAAGTGAATATAATTTTTTAATTTCTATACTTTAAGTGCTGGGGTACATGTGCAGCTCTTGCAGGATTGTTACATAGGTACACATACGCCATGTTGGTTTGCTGCCTCCATCCCCCCATCACCTACATTAGGTATTTCTCCTAATGTTATCCTACCCCAACCTCCCCATTCTCTGCTATTGCCGCCCTAGACCCCCACCCACCAACAGACTCCAGCGTGCAACGTTCCCCTCCCTGTGTCCATGTATTCTCATTGTTCAACACCCACTTATGAATGAGAACAGGCCATGTCTGGTTTTCTGTTCTTGTGTCAGTTTGCTGAGAATGATGGTTTCCAGATTCATCCATATGCCTGCAAAGGACATGAACTCATCCTTTTTTATGGCTGCATAGTATTCCATGGTGTATATGTGCCACATTTTCTTTATCCAGTCTATCCTTGATGGGCATTTGGGTTGGTTGGTTCCAGGCCTTTGCTATTGTAAACAATGCCAAAATGAACGTATGTGTGCATGTGTCTTTATAATAGAACAATTTAGAATCCTTTGGGCATATACCCAGTAATGGGATTGCTGGGTCAAATGATATTTCTATTTCTAGATCATTGAGGAATCGCTACTGTGTCTTCCACAATGGTTGCACTAATTCACACTCCCAACAGTGTAAAAGCATTCTTATTTCTCCACATCCTCTCCAGCATCTGTTGTCTCCTGATTTTTTAATGATTACCATTCTAACTAGTATGAGATGGTATCTCAATGTGGTTTTGATTTGCATTTCTCTAATGACAGTGATGATGAGCATTTTTTTATATGTTTGTTGGTCACATAAATGTCTTCTTTTGAAAAGTGTCTGTTCATATAATTTGCCAACTTTTTGATAGGGTTTTTTTTTTCTTGTAAATTTGTTTCAGATGTTTTCTTTTTTTTTTTTTGAGACGGAGTTTCACTCTTGTTACCCAGGCTGGAGTGCAATGGCGCGATCTCGGCTCACCGCAACCTCCGCCTCCTGGGTTCAAGCAATTCTCCTGCCTCAGCCTCCTGAGTAGCTGGGACTACAGGCACGCGCCACCATGCCCAGCTAATTTTTTGTATTTTTAGTAGAGACGGGGTTTCACCATGTTGACCAGGATGGTCTCGATCTCTCGACCTCGTGATCCACCCGCCTCGGCCTCCCAAAGTGCTGGGATTACAGGCTTGAGCCACCGTGCCCGGCCTTCTTTTTTACAATATAGAATATTCTAATCAAAGAAAGGGTATTGTCTTTGTCTTTACGCCTCCCATATATGTGAATATTATGCAAATAACATTAGCATTAGCCTTAATGATAGTTAATTTTACCTGTTGACTTGACTTGGCTAAGGAATGTCCAGGTAGACAAAAAACAAACAAACAAACAAACGAAAAAAAAAAAAAAAAAAACAACAACAACAACAACAAAAAAAACATTGCTTCTGGGTAGTCTGTTAGAATCCATGCCTGAGGCAGGAAGATATACCCTCACCAATGTGGGCATGCATCATTCAATCCTTGAGGGTCTAAGTAAAGCCAAAGGTGGACTAAAGGTGAATTTGCTCTCACTTTCTGAGCTGGGGCATCCATATTCTCCTGCCCTCAGAAACGGAGGTTTCCTGTTCTTGGGCCTTCAGATTCTGGGACTTACGCCAGGAACCCCTACATGCTCCCTGCCTTCAGCCGTTTTCAGATCTTCATCTTTAGACTGAAGTCACACCATCAGCTCCTCTGTTTCTCAGGACTTCAAACCTGGAGTGAATTAAACCACCACCTTTCCCAGTTCTCCAGCTTGCAGACAGCATATAGTGAGATGTCTCTCTCTCAGTAATCATTAAGTCAATTCCCATAAGAAATCTCTTATCTATCTATGTGCACATCTATATCCTATTAGTTGTATCTCTTAATAGAACCATGATCAATACATTTTTAAAGATAGTTAATAGAACTTAAATATAAACATTAAATCAAAAGAATAAACGCAAAAAGTAAATGCTTACATGTACAAATTTTCAGAGTACATACTTACAGAAAATGAAAATAGATACAACTTAGACTTACCTGTAATGTGATTCATATTTTCATGTCCTAAAAGAGAAAATTTTATAAAGAAAGGGAAATCAGAGAAAATGTGACAAAACGGAACTAGCTGTGAACATTCGAATGGTATTGTTTATTACACAACCCAAAATGAGAACGTTTCTAATGTTCAATAAATGCACTCAACATTCCATAACTATTTGAACTCCTATTGATTCTATTTTTTTCTCCCCCGACCCCAAGTTTCTGTTAATGTTCTGTGTACAGTCTTCTTTCCACAAATCTCATGTTCAATCCCTGTGAGTTTTAACCTATTGGTACACATCCGACCATCTAATTGTTCTCTTAGGAATACAAGACAAGGCCGGGCGCGGTGGCTCACGCCTGTAATCCCAGCACTTTGGGAGGCCGAGGCGGGTGGATCACGAGGTCAAGAGATCGAGACCATCCTGGTCAACATGGTGAAACCCCGTCTCTACTAAAAATACAAAAAATTAGCTGGGCATGGTGGTGCGTGCCTGTAATCCCAGCTACTCAGGAGGCTGAGGCAGGAGAATTGCCTGAACCCAGAAGGCGGAGGTTGCGGTGAGCCGAGATCGCGCCACTGCACACTCCAGCCTGGGTAACAAGAGCGAAACTCCGTCTCAAAAAAAAAAAAAAAAAAAAAGGAATACAAGACAAGTTATTTGTGAGTTTCACCTTTACATCTGATGTTTTGTGTTTGTACATGCAGAAAAAACAGAGTATTTCTTTACTTTTCTTGAACTGTGACTTTAACTACATAAATTAATGCTTCCATTTAACTCATTTTGGAGGAGAGTTGCTACAAGTCTACATAGCAATTTTGGCTTGATTTTCTAACAACCAAAATTTACTAGAAATATATCTACTCTATATGTTTCACTCTTTAACACAATTATTAAAAATCAATATGGAGTTTTTGAGTACTTTTCTTTTATATTTAGAAAGAATGTTAATCTTATTTTCCCATGCCTTTTATATTTCTATGTCACAATCTCTGTTTTTCTGTCTCACTGCCTCTCTGACTCTCTCTTTCTTTCTACAAATACACACACACACACACACCCCCCCCCCACACACGTACATATTTAATATAGAAACAAGTATTTAAGGGCTTATATTAACAGTTGCCTATCCCAAAGAGAAGACTGGAAGACAGAATCATGCCTTCATCTCTGAAGTTACAATCACAAATTATTTAGAAGTGGAAAGAAGAAGACTTAGTGAAGACATTTGACTGGATTAGGAAATAAAAGTTGTACCCTTATTTTCCAAATTTGAAAAGAAATATTGCTTTCTGTGGGGCTTTAGATGGCAATAAGCAGTTGTATCTAACACCATTGTTATTAATTAATTTTCTAAAATTTATTAAGGCAAGAAAAGCAAATTTTGTTTTTATTTCTCCTTTATTAGAATAAAATATTGCCTATCAGTTTAATGCAAAGTAATCTACAGAAGTCTAAAATTATTTCCAACATCACAATACAAAAACCTATTATTTTAATATATCAATAACAGAAAAGGATATAGCCTATAGCGTAAACGTTTTCATTCAAAATATCACCCGAAATTATTTTTTGAACTTTAATTATAAGAATTTTCCTTGGTTTTCATCAAAACTTTAATATATTGTATGTACGCAATAGCTCTAAAACATACATTTGTAAAAATAAAAAAGTATATAGCTTAAACCTAGGCAATTAAATTATTTTTCTACTAGAAATTAAGATAATCATGTTTTCAGGTTCTTTGTAAAAAGAAACACTGTATATCAAAATAAATTCTAAAATCAAGTGATTTTTATCTTTATTATTTTTCTTTTCAGTAAATCATGTCCAATCATTCTCTAACATCCAGTGTATCTATCTTTACCTAGGTTCCTAGCAAGCTCTTTGACTCTTAAGCCTTTAGTAATTGAGTTGATTTTGGAAGCATAGCAGTGGGTGTCTGCTGAAACCCAAGATGGGAACATGGAGTCGTGGAAAGACAGAACACCTTGCTCAACTTGTCCTGTTAGGTTTACAGGCACTGGGTGGCTCCTAGCATAAGACATCCAGAAGCATGAAGAACAGGTAATCTGTGTAGCTTTGTCGAATCTTCTAAATCACAGGCTTTTATTTTTCTGTGTTCTTAATAAGGTTTGTGTTCACAATGATTATTTTCATGTAGCAGAGGACAATGAGTGAATATATTTTATAATATCTATTTGTAGAAGTTTAATTTTCTAATTTTCTTTTTTACTTTTGGATACTTGACAAAATAGTTCAATAAATGGAAAAAAGGTGAAGCGAGGTTACTTATAATCATTCCACTGAAACTGGAAAAAATGAGATTCAAAGTTCACATGGTCCTTCAGAAATAAATAAAAAAAAAAAAAGTAATCAATGTCCTAGGACTTGAAAATGTCTCCAAGACAACAATTTGTCCCGCTTCTCCCAAATTTCTACTTTTCCCTCTGATCAGCACATAAAGCAATTACTCACCTCATATCTAACAAAAATGTCCTGTTGCTGCTTCCCCATGCTGAAATACCAGATAAAATGAGGCTGTAGAAACAACATGAACAACTGAGCAAATTTAATTCAATTATGCCTCTGCTCTCCATCTTTTAAAAAAACCACAAGCAAATAAATAAATGAAACACCCACCTCTGCCCTCTAAGAATGTGTAAGGAAATAATAAGACGGTTAGTCTCCTTGCAGGCATTACTACTGTAAAGCCTACGTATGGATCTGTTCTCTGCCTTCCTTTTGGGATAGGCAGTTCTTCATAAAATTCCATTTAGATATTCCTTGCTATACGTAATTCTTACCATTCTGTATCCCTTAACCCATGTGTAAATGTCCACCAACATATTTAATGAATGTGACTCTCAATAGGAATACAATAACTGAAAACTTCAACATAATCTGAGATGCCTTCATGCAGAGGTTAAAAGAAAGTGGTTTCCTTTTGTTGCAAGTGTTTTGCATTTTCTCAAAATGCATTTATCAAAATGCATGCACTTTAAATTACCATAGGAAATCTATTAAGAGATGATTGATGAATTATTTTGCAGTTGCATAGCTCAAAGCATTTCCTTTTATCCAACTAAGACATTACCCATAGGGCTCTAGGTTTAGTAAAATAAAAAACAATGCTTTGAGTCTCTTGCCAAATAGTGGCAAATAATGCCTTCCAAGCTTATGAGCTTTAGTGAAACAGCTATAGCAACTGTCATTCACCCATAGATTCATTCTTCAATCTGAACCTCCACACACTCACCTGAAGGCTTATGATGAAAGGCTGCACTAAGTAAACTTGAAAATCCCCCTGTAAGCTGGCAAGAAACTCAAAGCAACTAAAAAATGATTCATTGTTCGGAACATCATTTTTTATTTACAAGAGAGTGGAGAGCCATGACTGAAACTAATGGCTGTATGAGGAAAAGAACAAGAAAAAAAGATAAGAAAGAAGACTATATAAAATAATAACTACTTATTTTCTTCTGATTTTCTTAATGGTAATTTTTTTTATGTCTTGGTGTAATAGAAAGTCTGATTTCATTTTTTCTCAAATTTTTAACTGACTATCTTGAAAAATTTCAGCCCCCGCTCCACCCTTCCTCTTGTTCTTTACATCTGGGCAACCTGGTGAGATGCTCCTGTGCTCTTTCTTTTGTTTTCAGTAAGAGATTTAAAGCATACAAGCCCTTTCCCACAAAGGAGGAGTCTCAGCCCAGACCCATACTCCAATTGCAATAAAAATCTCAAGGCAGTCTTCTTCTTCTTTTTTTAAATTGTGCTTTAGGTTCTGGGGTACATGAGCAGATCATGTAGGATTGTTGCATAGGTACATACATGGCAAGGTGGTTTGCTGCCTTGATCCTCCCATCACCTATATGTGGTATGTCTCCCCTCGTTATCCCTCCCCACCCTCCCCACCCCCTGCTGTCCCTCTCCTAGCCCCCTCTACCGACCTCAGTATGTGATGCTCCCCTCCCTGTGTCCACGTGCTCTACTTGTTCAACACCCACCTATGAGTGATGACATGTGGTGTTTGATTTTCTATTCTTGCGTCAGTTTTCTGAGAATGATGGTTTCCAGATTCATCCATGTCCCTATGAAGGACACGAACACATCATATTTTATGGCTGTGTAGTATTCCATGGTGTATATGTGCCACCTTTTCTTTATCCAGTCTATTTATGATGGACATTTGGGTTGGTTCTAGGTCTTTACTATTGTAAATAGTTCTGCAGTGAACATATGTGTGCATGTGTCTTTAAAACAGAACAATTTATAGTTCTTTGGGTATATACCCAGTAATGGGATTGCTGGGTCAAATGGTATTTCTATTTCTAGGTCCTTGAAGAATTGCCACACTGTCTTCCACAATGGTTGAACTAATTTACATTCCCACCAACAGTGTAAAAGTGTTCCTATTTCTCCACATCCTCTCCAGCATCTGTTGTCTCCAGATTTTTTAATGATCATCATTCTACCTGGCACAAAAAGGTATCTCAATATGGTTTTGATTTGCATTTCTCTACTGACCAGTGATGAGTATTTTTTCATATGTTTGTTGGCTTCATCAGTCTTCTTTTGTAAAATGTCTGTTCATATCCTTTGCCTACTTTTGAATGGGTTTGTTTGTTTGTTTTCTTGTAAATCTGTTTCAGTTCTTTGTCGATTCTGGATATTAGCCCTTTGTCAGATGGGTAGATTGCAAAAAAATTTTCCCATTCTTTTAGTTGCCAGTTCACTCTAATGATTGTTTCCTTTGCTGTACAGAAGCTCTGGGGTTTAATTAGATCCCCTTTGTCTATTTTGGTTTTTGTTGCCATTGCTTTTGGTGTTTTAGCCATGAAGTCCTTGCTTATGTCTATGTCCTGAATGGTTTTACATATGTTTTCTTCTAGGGTTTTTGTGGTGTTAGGTCTTATGTTTATATTTTTAATCCATCTGGAGTTAATTTTAGTGTAAGGTATCAGGAAGGGGTCCACCACACATCTACAATCATCTGATCTTTGGCAAACATGTGAAAAGCAACAGGGAAATGATTCCCTGTTTAATAAATGGTGTTGGGGAAACTGGCTAGCCATGTGCAGAAAGCAGTCCTCTTTCTATTCACCTTCTCTTTGTAGTCAGTTTCAGTCAAACTTACGAGGCCTATTGCTGTTGTCCGCAGAACTCTCATTACCTGAGTAAAAACAGATTTTATACGATCTTGGTCGTTGTGTATCTGTATCCATCCTGGCATTTAATCCAATATATGAGTAGGGGCCCAACACCGTTTCTTCAGTGTGTCCACAACATTTGGTCTGATAGTTTAAAATTCACTAAATTAATTTTATCTACATTGTATAGAATACAAATTTAAGAATGCCATTCAAATTATATGTCAATAAAATCATTTTTGATGCAGATCTCCAGAACCTAAAACTGAATTCTAAAATAAAATTGCAGAGAACACTATAATAATTTTGTGCATAAACTGAAACAGCATTCTTCCAAAAGAACAGATGTGGTATTATCATATGGAATCTACTCACAGTTGCATGTAAGTAGTGATTTTGAGCTAGACTGGGGATGGAAAATATATATTTTTTATTACAAACTATTTTTTAAACTTAGGCATATGTTACCTTTTACAAATGTATTAAAGACAGAGTTTCAGTTAAAAAACTACCTTTACTACATTATAAAGTGGGACGAAATGAAAATAGCTTTAATTAAAATACAATTATGCAACTATTAACAAAAGAAGTAAAAGATGTCTTTACTTGTGATCTTCAGGATATTGATGAAAACAATAGTAAAACATATAGGTGAATATTAAATATAAATTTGGGCAGTAAAAGTAAATAGAAACTAGTAACATGAGCAAATAGTATTCTGGAATTTTAAGTACAAATATATCAATATTAACATAAAATAAGTGACTAAGATTTTTAGACTGGATAAACAATATACACATGTGATTTGCAAGAGCATAAAATAATAATTTAAAAAAACAACATCTTTGGCTTAATGTAGCAGCTTATGCCTGTATTCCCAGAACTTTGGGAAGACGAGGTGGGCAGATCATTTGACGTCAGGAGTTTGAGATCAGCCTGGCCAACATGGCGAAAACCCGTCTCTACTAAAAATACATTAGCTGGGAGTGGTGCCTCCTACCTGTAGTCCCAGCTATTTGGGAGACTGAGGCATAAGAATAGCTTGAACCTGACGGTGGCTGTTGCAGTGAGCTGAGATCACGCCACTGCACTCCAGCCTGGAAGACAAGAGTGAGATGCTGTCTAAAAACGAAACAAAACACCACAAAACAATGCCTTAGTATGAAGATATAAGAAGACTTAAAGTTCTCTCTCTCTCTCTCTGTGTGTGTGTGTGTGTGTGTATGTGTGTGTGTATGCGTGTGCACGTGCACGCTCATGAAATTTAACTTAAGGGTTAGCGGTACAATTGTGGCAAGTCTGTAATTTGCTGGGCAGGCCAGTGGACTGGAAATTTCTGGGTAAGAGTTGGTGCTGAAGTCTTGAGAGAATTTTTTCATCCTTAGGGAAATCACTTTTGTTCTTAAAGTCTTTCAGTTGATTAGATGAGACCTGTCCAGACTGTCAAGAATAATCTCATTTACTTAAAGTCAGTTGATTACAGATGTTAACGAAAGCTCTAAAATACCTTCACACAGCAACTAGATTACTGTTTAATGGAATAGCTGGATACTAGAGTGGTGATCATTTATTTTAGACGTTAACTTACCTGGATTAAAATGTGCCTAGAAATATGGCAAAGCATTATTTTTGGGTGTGACTGTGAGGTCATTTCCAGAGATTAGCATGTGAGTGACAGGACCAGCTCAGAAACATCTGCCCTTATTGTGGGCAGGTGCCATTCCATAGGGCAGGGGCCCACAGAGCAAAAACAGAGAAAAGGCAACTGTGGGGATCCATCTTTCAGAGCTGGGATACACTCTTTCTCTTCTGTCTTTAGACAACAGCTCCAGGCTCCCTGGCCTTTAGACTCCAGGATTTTCTTCACTGGCTTCTCTGGTTCTTAGGCCTTCTAGCTAACTGAGTCCACAGTACCAGCACCCCAGGGTCTCCAGCTTGCATGTAGCCTCCATAACAATGCAAACAACTCTCCTGATAAATTTATCTATCTATCTATCTATCTATCTATCTATCTATCTATCTATCATCTATCTATCTATCCAACTTCATCTCTATTCATGTTCTATTGATTCTGTTGGTGGAGATCCCTAATTAATACAATAGCCTAGCTAAATTGATACATAAAACTCATCATTACAGTCTACCTGTTGTCAATTTGACATACATACACATGTACTTAAACCATAACTAATCATCAAATAAATAACAAAGCCAAATATTCACCTAATATGAAAGAGCTAACATGCATATTAAGTTTTTCCTAGGATTTTTCTAAGTCTCCACCTTCCCCTGGGCATTTATGATATCTTTCTAGTTTTCATTATATATACAATTTATTTTAAACATTCTAGTATTTAATATCTAGCTCTAAAAATGGGAAAAAAAAGTTTAAAAGATGGGAGGGAAAAATAGGTGCTAACCATTTAAATATGCTACCCATCACTGGAGCTTGGATGGAAGTTTGCAACAGAGAGAAGAGGTGCAATAAAAATGGCCCCTGTCTCGTTGTCTGTACCTCTGTGATCGAAAGCAGGCATTTGCAATCAGGATACAGATCCCTGCTGTTTGAAGGACAGGACCCTCTTCCTTCACTCTGTCTCTCACAGCGGTGTTCCGGTTGCTCCAGGAACATGTGGACAGCATGCTGACATGGGTCTGGTGCTCATGGGGTGATAGCTGCAACTTTGCTGAGCTGGAAATGGTGGAAATTAACCACAATTTATTGTCCAAGCTTTCCTTTGGAAGTTGTAAGTCTTCAACAAACTCCAGAACTCCAAAATAGTTTGAGTTGTGGTTTCCTTCTTCAAGCTAACCCTGTCTTTCCCCCCGGTTTTCAGGGATTCCTCTTGATTTTAGCATACTACAGACTCTCTTTTTAACTCTTCCTTTTTCTTTCGTTCGTTCTCTTTCTTTCTCTTTTCTCTTTTCCGTTCCTTTCCGTTCCGCTCCTCTCCTCTCTTTTTCTTTCCGATTTTTTCCCTCCTTTTCTTGCCCCTTTACTTCCCTCCCCTTTCCATCCTTCTTTCCTTAACTTTTCCCGTCCCTCTGCTCCCTTCTCTCTGCTCTCCCACACTCTCTTCTCCTTTCCTCTCCTTTTCTTTTGGAGTGAGTTTCCTTGGTTCAGTATTTTTCCACTCCTACGTTTGGGACAGGTACGGAAAACGACCCCAGTTTAATCTGAATTCAATGAACTCTTTTCTATCTGTTTAATTCCCAGACCTCTTTTCAAGATTCACAGTAGTTGTCATGTGTTTTGAAATCTGTAATTTCTAATAATGTTCTTGTTGCATTCCTTAGCTCTGTTAAGTGTAGTTATCAGTTTGTAATGAAAACTCTTCTTGCCAGTTTGATTCTCCTGCTAGGCTTTAAGCTTCAGATTCAAAGAATGTAGATTATTTTCTTGTCTAAAGCCTAGTCTCAAACACAAAATTGTTATTAATAAATTTATTTTTACCTTTTAATACAAAATAGGGTTTCACCAGAAAAACTGTAAAACTTAATATTTATTCGGTTCAAAGATTAAAGTTAAAATAATTGCTATCGATATGACATTTCTGGAATTTAAGTGTTCATACTTTACATTCAGTAGAACATCTCAATTATAAATTAGTGGTGGGTAAATACAAATTAAATTATTTGCTCTGACACTAGTATGCATAAATACCTAAAATCCTTCAATATCATAAAACTTCCAGTGAAGGCTATTTCAGAATGTGATTTAGGTTTCTTCTTATAAGTAAAGTAAAACGAAAACCTTACCAATCTCTCCCTTCCCAAAGGGAGAGTTAAAGAGCAGTATATTCAGAAATAGTGATAGGAAATATTTTATTTATATGGATGCTGTGTAGAGAACACTGGTAATTACCAGTCTGGAGGTGAGTGAGGAAATCACTGACTATAATAAGATACAATTGAACTCTACCTTTGGGAGAGACGTTTCTCTAGGCAGAAATAAACAAGTGACAGAAACTGGGTTGGAATGCTACACTCTCAAAATAATGACCCATGAGTTAAGCATACCCTAAAGGAGTATACTATTTTCTTGCTATGTTTTGTTTGTTTCCTATTGAAGCATTTTATTTTATTTTATTTTTGAGATGGAGTCTGGCATTGTTGCCTGGGTTGGAGTGCAGTGGCCTGATCTTGGCTTACTGCCACCTCCGCCTCCTGGGTTCAAGCAATTCTCCTGCCTCAGCCTCCCGAGTAGCTGGGACTACAGCTGGGAGCAGCTGGGACTACAGGCGCACACTGCCACCCCGGCTAATTTTTGTTTGCTTCGTTTTTTTGTATTTTAGTAGAGATGGGGTTTCACCCTGTTGCCCAGGCTGGTCGTGAACTCCTGAGTTCAGGCAATCTGCCCACCTTGGCCTCTCAAAGTGCTGGGATTACAGGCGTGAGCCACTGCACCATCTGAAGCATTTTATTAATCTACGATTTTAGAAATTTAGTAATGTGATACTTATTTTAGCTCTGAATCACATTAGAGTTTATCTAATCTATCTTTCAATAAATTAGAAAACTAAAACAAGAGGTTAGTAAAATTGGAAAAGTCAGTCTTAAACCTATATCTCATCTCTTCCAGCCTAGCCCAGCCTTTTTTCTATGATCATTTTTAAAGATAATCATTACCATCATTATCATCACCTTGTTATATTTTTTCCATTTACATTGAAAAAAAATTAACGTGTTTAAAGAATCTACAGTCAACCAATGCTGTTACAGATAACTCAAATACTACTTTTCAAGAGACTGAAGAAAGAGAAATGGACTTCAGAATATTCTCCCCAAAATCAGAAAGACCTCTTCTATGAAGACAGAAATGGTAGTGTGAATTATCGTCCCCAAAGAGGAAGAAGTTGTGGTATTGTTAAATATGGCAGAGGGTGCATGGACTTCCAAAACTCATGGAGCAGTGCCGAAAGGACTCATGACAAATAGTAAGAAGATCGAATCATTGTTGAATAAGAAGACAATGTAAAAATAATTAAGAGGACAGATGCAAAGAAAAGAAATAATAAATCTCAAGTCAGATTACACCAGAAAGCAGAAACTTGCACCAACATTTTTGTATTGTATTTCTATTTATTAATGTAAGCATTAATCAAATTAAATTTCATTTAATTTTTACCACTTGCAAGTAGTGTATAAACATTTTATTTTATGTCTTTAAAAATCTTAAAACATAAACTGCATGTTAAAAGGTGTACTGAAATAATATGTACAAAATAAACAAACAGATAAATAAATACATCATTTTATAGTCTCTTACTACATGAAATTGATAAATACTAGAGTCAGTGAGATCCATGACCTCCTGTAACCTACAAAGAAAACATGGTCATATATAATATACAGTATCTAGTTACATATCATCCTATATATGACCTAAATATGATATACACATATAACATGTAGATAATACTGTACTAATAATAACTTTTATTTACAATGCTCTGAACCTAAGAGGATAAATAAATGGATACCTCTACTCAGAAGCAGTTCATTAAGGTAAGCAGAAAACTGAACTATCACCTTAGGTACTGAATTGTACTGGTCTTGAAAATTTTTCAGCACAGTTAAGAAAAAATCCATTGAAGATTAAAGAAAAGTTGAAACCTAGATTACTTCTGTTGTGTGTGGCCTGAATCTAGAACAGGAGGATGCTCTACATTTGCCAGAAAACACAAGGAGTGTGCAGAGAAGGAACCAAGGACCAATTCCCATAAGCGGCTGGTTGCATCGGTGACAGCTGCTTCACATTACTTCACTCTGCTAGAAGACAGTCCATTAGCGAGTTTAACACAGATTAATATATTCTAGTCATGATCAAGTTATATGAAACCAATGAATTTTGAGTGTACTGTATCAGTAACACACTGCATTTTACTCTGTTTCATCTGAAGACCTTATAATTAAAGCATATAAAGATCCCTTAGTAAAAATCATCTAATTACCAAGATTTAAAAATGCATAGTATTCTCCACTAGCAACAAATATTCCCAAAATAAACAGTGAATCTGCTCAAAATTTTTTTAAGCCATGAGAAAAATAGATTTACTGTAAGAGAGCTCAACATTTCTACATAAAAATATCATAGAGTAATTTCAAATAAGTTTAAATGCTTGAATATAGGTTTCATGGAACTTACTTCTATGACACAGACCAAGACCATATTTTTTGAAAATGTCATTGACTTATCTGTTTAATTTTTTAGAAAAAAATCTCACAAATTTTGTCCACCATTGTCTTTAGTGTGTCATAAAACCAACAATAGAATAACCCACAAACCTGTCTTGTTTACTTAGAAATTTCATCCCTTAAAATAATATTTTGTTTTACAGAAAAAAAACATTACTTTTATATTGTGTGAATAGCATGTCAGGCATATTTGCCAGACAAAATTTAGTATATGAATATTATTTACTTAACCTTGGGTATTATCTGGTAAAGTGTAACTCATTTGTAAAATTTCCATCCCTACAGATAAAATGGTTTTGAATTATGTGCGTGTTCCTTCCTCTCATTCTATTTCCTGTTTTCTAATAAATGTAATGATCTGACTCCATAGACCTAAATGTTTTGTACTGATTGGATTAGTTAAATGCCAGTTCTCATTTAGGATCTAAGGGTTGAAGGAATTTCTATTAAGCTATTGATCAAAAATCTAACTTAAAAGATTAAGGCTGGAAATCACTACCTTATTTTACTTAACACAGTTAACTACTTCTTACAATAAAAAGGCTGAAAAGTTTACATTAGTTTGACACTATGCTTATTGATAAACAAAACACTACATCTGTACATCTTATAAGTGTTGGTGAAGCAAATTTCTTTATCCCATTTTTAAAAGTCTTTTGAAATTAGAGGATGTAAACCACTTCTTAAAACCCATTTGTTTGAACAAGTATTCCAACAATTACCATGTTTATCATCAGAATTTAGTACTGCAATATTCATGTAGTAGTTATTCCCTAGATTACAAGAATGGCACTCCTTTAATAATTGAGTCTGTTTTCATAAACTATTCATTTGAATATCAAAGTGCTCAATGCCAAACAAAAGTGTTTTCACATGGTTTGTCTTCTGCCCTCAGACACGTGGCCTTTAATATACATATAAATTATATCTCTCAAAAAATCACTTTTGCCAGCTAACACATGGCCTTCTTATTAAAACATATCACAATTTATAAGACAATTTTAACCTTCAATTTGATGTTTGCAAATGTGTATACACGTGAGTACATGGGTGTCTCTATATTTTCTATAGACATTTTTTTAAGATTACAATTCTTTACAATTTCAATGACTCAATGTTTTCTGAATTTAAGCAAACTTTTCAATAAAAATTGGAGTTTTTACACTAACCTAGATGTATTATCTATCTATCTATCTATCTATCTATCTATCTATCTATCTATCTATCATTGCCATCTTTACCAGCAGTTATAAATTGCAGGGCTATGAACAACTTTGTTAACACAAAATGCAATGAGTCATACAGTATAAATCTCTATATAAATTTAACTTGAGTTAAAATTTAACTTTGTAGCTGATGGACTTCATGAACATTGAACCATGCTTTAGAATGAGTAGAGTTAGGTATGAAGAATGATATATTTAGAAGAATGATCATGTTATACAATAATGACAGAAAAAGTATGCAGTTAAGCTTGGAAATTGAGTTCTGTTTTTGGAAATGAGTCATATTCCAAACATTGAACATACTTTGCTTATATGTCCTAGGCATGTTTAAAAGAGTTAAGTATTGGCCAGGTGCAGTGGCTCATACCTCTATTCTAGCACTTTGGGTAGCTAAGGCAAGTTTAAACATCTCACAATACCTCCATACAATTGTACTCTATAAATCATTTTAATTTCAAGAGGTATCAGAAACTTAAAAATTTTAACATAAAACAATATGCAGCCTCTGATTTCCCTGCAAAAGTGTCCTTCCCACTCTTAATAAAAGATAACATATACACACATTTCCTCAGTCCCCAAATCTGTTTTGCTTGATATGTTCTTTCTTTTGCCATAGATTAACCCTTCAGTGTCTTCGGTCAAAGCATATTTCATACCTTCACAATTACTCTTAATCAACCTTCCTCTTGTTAACTTTGCTCCCATTTTCTCTATAAATTTGTATGAAATCTTAAAAATAAAGAAAACAAAACAAATAATAAAGGAAAAAACCTTACCTATTTTCTGAATCCAAATTATCAAATTCAGGTGTCAAAGACTTTTTTTCTATTTCCTCATTATTTTTTCAGTCAATGTCTGCCGGAACATTTTCTGCCCACAGCTCAATATTCTAAATTATGTTTTACTTTTTATTCAAAGATATGTGGCATGGGTCAATAGATCTCCTATACTTTGTAACAGTTCATTTAAAGAGAACTAAGTTTGATGAGTGAGTTCTCTGGGATCCAACGTACAGAATGGTGATTCTAGTTAATATTGCATTGTATACTTGAATTTTGCTAGGAGAGCTCTTAAATGTTCTTGCCACACAGATACACACACAAAGACAACTGTGTGAGGTGATGAATACGCTAATTAAATTTATTGTGGTAATCATTTCACGATGTATATAAATTAAAATAGTATATACACTGTAAGTATATGCACTTTCAAGTTGTCAATTTTACCTCAATAAAGCTAGAAAAATATAATAAATATTTAGACAATAAAAAAGAATAATATGAGAAACAAACTTGAAGAGGTCAACAGGTGGGGTAATTTATGCGATGATTTTAATAATGTTGTTTATTGTAGTTTTTCATGTACCTTTATTAGTCTCTCTGGGAAAACTGTCAGCATCATTTGTTTTACCTTTCACTAAAAGAGAAAACTATGTGTGGTCAACATCACCACTGACACAATTACTTGTATGTTATTTCAATGTAAACTAAAAATAAATTAGTTTTTGATAATAACATTATTTGTTTTATCAATAATAGGAATTCATATTTCTTTACCCTTGAGCAACATTGGTCTACATGGTTGCCTGCATAGCCTTCTTTGACTGTTAAAAACAAATTAACGATCATTGCCAAAAATAATTATGTTACTAATGATGGAAGATAAATCATTACAGAGTTTTAAATTAATCAGTGTATTTGTTAGAATGTCTGTTTTTATAATGCAATAACTTCTGAAAAAATATTGTTTCCAACTGCTTCATAATATTAGTCTTGAAGACATTTACAACATCTTAAATTTATAGACACGTGGCCATAAAGTACTAGCCATGACTTTTTTTTCAGAAACACAGCAAACATATTGTCAAAGAACTTGCTTTTTTAGTTAGAATTTATGGATTCAAATCTTAGTTGTTAGACATAAATAATCTTAAGCCAATTATTTAACCATCTCTACCAGCTTTCTTGTTAGTGAAATGAGACTGACTAAAATATTTCCCAAGTCATAAGGTTGTTATAAGGTTATAGAGTGTTAACTTATGTAAAAATTATCCTCACAGAGAACTTAAAATTGTACTTATTTGAATAATTATTATTAGAATAATTCTAACTAGTTAATAGTTTTGCCAACCTGTAATTACTTTTGCAGCAACCTAATAGTATTACAAATATCTAGTTTTACTAGTTGTTAATATAGAAATCTACTTAACACTATCATATTTTGACAAATTTCTAAAATAGAACTTCAATATTTTAATAAAACGTGTAGTTGTAAAATAATGTCATTTAAACAAAATGAATAAAGTTAATATATTTCATATTAGGAAACAAAAAACTATAAATAAAATTGCATAACTTTTCTAAAATTTAGTTTTAATTAATTCTAGTATTTTTTCAGCCTTCAGTTGGAATGCTTTACTCAAAATTGGACAAAATTCTAGAAAAATGTATCCAGGACATGGGTTTAACAATTTAGTCAAGTCTAAAGAAAAGTGTAGTATCTGCAGTTCTCACTGAATATTTTATCAGAAGAATTTCTGCTGTGAACTTTAAAACAGGCTCCTTGCTTGATGTGGTGAAAGAAATGATCAAGATTGTGAAATAAATTTTATTCCTTATTATGGTATAAATCATTTTAAGCTTATGGCTTATTGGGAAGAAGGTGTAGTAGAGTATAAAGATGCCATTTACTTTAATTCAATCTGAAAGTTAGGTAATGAAATATTCTTGAAGATATTTACTGAAATGAGTCAAATCCAAGTATCCTCCCATTATGGAGTTAAAGACCTTAAAAGCCTGCATTTATCTCTTACCTCCATCCTTTTTCCTAGACCTACCTTCCATTCTCAGACTACAGTATCTCTTAGCTGTTGGTAGATTATAACATTAATCTTTATTATTAATATGATAGACACATTTTAAACTTTCACTGCAAAGAAAAATACCAATTTATAAATATTAAGACAAAAATATGACTCATTGAATATAGAGATTGTGCCATTAGAAAATGGAAACCCTTAGTATTTTCTATTGGTGAACTTCTCTAAGAGCAGCTGAGATAGACATAGATCAAATGGTCAATTATTCTGTTGTTTTAAATAGGAATCTGTTTAGGAACTTTATGCATTGATAGGGCAAACCTCAAGTTTGGCTAAATGATCCAGTTTCTGCTCTACCAATATATGCCATATTCAGAATGAAATATTTGAGCAGAGGCATCATTTTCAAAGCTGGGATGTTTGCTTGTTTAATGTTATTTTAAAAAAATTATTTTGAAACTGGTTAATTCAATCCCAAATTAAAGAATAACTAGAAGTATTTTTTTAAAGTACTCAGAAATGTTAGCTAAGGTTCTGAATAATTTACAAATGTAAATCCTTTTGACAATAAAAATGAAATTAATTTTTAAATAAATTTCATTTAAGTATTAACTATATATAATAAAACTGATTGAAGTGAATTTATGATACTAAAATTCACACAGCATTTAACTAAATTTATCTGGACAGTTTCATTGGATTTTTTTCCAAATACATTCCATGACATAAAACATCAACATTATATTTAATATTTTTGTCATCCCCAAAGCTCCCACATGGCTCTCAAGGTTCTGATCTTTTCCCTGACCTTGACCTTGGAAGCAATTAATCTATTTTCTATAATACTATGTTTGTATTTTCAAAAGTGTATATAAATAGAACGATATTTTAGGTATTCTTTAGTGTTTCACTCTCTTGCTTAATATAATGTTTTCAAAATGCATATAGGTTGTTGTGTGCCAATCATCACATCCTTCATATTGTGGAGTATTCCATTTTACATCTTTCATTCACTAAAGTTTGCATATTGCAAATAAAATTTTTATGGAAATGTATGTACAAGTTTTTGGGTAAACATATTTTCATCTGTCTTATGCAGTTACCAATTGGTGAAATGCACACGGTAAGTGCATGTTTAGCTTTCTTACCATTAGGCTTTTTAAAAAAATTGATTATATCATTTTACATTCTATCAAAGTAAGAGATTTCCATATCTACACCAATCTTGTAAGGTCAATCTTTTTGTTTGAGCCATCCCTAGTAGTTGTGTAGAGGTAATGAATTGTTTTCATTTACATTTACTAATCACTAAGATTGAACATCTTTTCTAGTGCTTGTTTGCTGTTCGTATTTATTTGTGAAATACTCTGCAAATATTTTCCCACCCATTTATTAATGGATCATATTTTTTTCTGGTTTAGGTCCATATCTTTTTAAAAAATATATTCAGAGGCCAGAAAATAAATCTTATTTTATGTAGAAGTTTTATAACTCTAGTTCATATGTGATATATTTTAAATAACATGCATGGCATACAAAAAGGTTTGAAATACATTTTTTTGCCTACTTATATCATTTTTCGCAGTATCATTTATTGAAAAGATTATCCTTCTTTCTAACTGCAGAGCTCATTCTTTAACCACTAGCCCTCACTAGAATTCATTCGATTATTTTTTGAATCATTCCTTTTTTATCACTTGACATTTTTTTTCTCTTTTACATTTCCTTTTTTAATTTAAATCATGTAAAACTTACACTGAATAGCTCATAATTCAATTATTTTACCACAGGTCTTGCATCTTCACTTTCCCTCTTTTATTAAGTTGTTTCTTCATGTATCTGGTAACTTGAGTCATGGGTTTCTCTCAGTCTGGCTTCATCCATAGCAACCTCAAGCAGCCTGGCTGAGCATGTGCCATCCAGAGTAGGGTAGCTATCATAAATGCTCAATTAGTATTGATGATTCATTTTCCATTCTGGATGGTTTCAAGTGGTTTGTATTTTCACAACCTTGTGAATTACCTATATGTTCTGGTGCATTCTAAAACATATAGGCAATGCAAATTTAAGCCTTAAAATATTTTGTGTGTAAGATTGCATTACAAATTCTCAGTGAATATGTCATATTTGTACTAATCTTAAATGCAGTCTTTTTTATTTCCATGTATCAGTAAACAGAAAGTTCTAATACTTCCTTTCACTGAAGTTACAGCCATCAGATGATTTTTGACTTTTGCTTGAACCTAAGTTCCAACTTTCTACTTTTGAGTGACCAAAGCCTTCTTTTCTGCACCTAGAAGGCTGTGAAAACACAAACCACTTGAAAATCAAGGCCACTAGGGTAACCTCCTTCTATCAGTTTACACTAATGCTCTGATTTTCATTCTTTTTTATGTGTTGATTTTGTAATTTTTGTTTCTTGTGAATTCTGTTAATCTAAAATTCTGCTTGTTTTGTATTCACTAGAGATTCTAAGTCTTTAGTAGCATGAAAAATAGATTGTAGGTTATTCAATCTGCAAAATCCAGAAAACAAAAGTCTAAAATCATCTTTTATTTTATAGAATTTTCACAAAATCGTAGTCTCTGTTTTATATTTTCCACACATGCACATTTTTATTTATTGTTGTATAGATTCCTTTAACACTAAAAAATGAACATTTTTTGATGTCGTTTATTACAACAGTATATGGATATGTCGGAGAAGTTCATACCAACTCTCAGTTGGCCAGTGTGAAACTTATCCCTTTACCCTCACATAGAGAAGAAGACACATCCACCCAGCTTTCAAAAGGGAACTTACGTAGACATGTAATTCATGGGGATATGGTATTTGCTACTATTAGAAATGACTTCATTTCCCAAATACGTTTGAATTCCCCTGTGGTGGTCTTTTGCCTTAAGTCCAAAACACACCCTTTTGCACCCTGTCATTTCTAAGAGAATGAGTCTTTGCAAATACGTCTCCTAGTCATCTTTGTCAGCTGTTGTCGTCTGGCTAGTTTCTTCCAATAAGAGGCAATAACAGGTGATTACAGGTTAGAGGAGATGCTTCCGCTTTCTGGAGCATCCCTCCATCAACATATCAGCACTCACAGCATCCCCTGCAGTCCAGGGAACCAGCTACTGTTCACACTGTGTTGATTCTTCCAGCTCCAGTGGGAAGATGCCCTAACCCTCACTGGGGAAGACAGGCTAAGCTTATGACTTGTGGGAGTCTCTCCATTTGTGACACATAGCTTGCTCCTGCTCCTTTCCTCCCAAGGAACACTGCCTCTCTTTTCATACCCAGCATATTTAATACCTTTACCCTATATTAGATCTCCTTCTGTTCGATATACTAAAACCAGGCTCTGTTTTCTTGTGTAGACCCTTAGTGATACAATCCCCTATCTAGTAATGATAGTTACTTTTGAACATAACTCAGGCAATGTTTAAATCATTTATGGGCATTGCCTTTATAACTAGAAAAATCATAGTTTCTAATAATCTGGCATAAAAAATTGTGAAGACTTTTTTGGTAAGATAAGTTAATAATTCAGTCTCAGACAATTCATAGTGAAGTCATACCTACAAGGAAGTTGGAATTTAAAAAAAATCACACCATATATCTTATAATTTTATCTATAGAAAGTACAATATTATAAGTAAAGTTTCAATATAATAAAGTAATATTCACACATTCCTTTTAGTCTTTTCATTTATGCTTAGACAATAAATTAGTCAACAATTAACTATTAGCATTAATACCATGTCAATCACTCTTCTAGAAGACAAGTTACTGGCCTCTGTAGCTTACATTCTAGCTGGGAAGCCTGGTAATAACATTTAAAGCAATGGTAAAGTGATAGTTTTAAATCGTTATAAATGTTATAAATAAAATAAAATATAAATAGTAAAAAAAAATCCTGTAATATAAATAAACTAGAATAACATGATTTTTTAAAGTGGCTATGGCTGCCATGAAAGTTATTATGGTCAGAAAAGCCTTTTGCGAAGGTTGACATTTAAGCTTAATCCAGAAGATCAAAGTGAAGAAGGAATGGTGGTTTCCATTGGAAGTGTGGCAAAGGGAGTAGAACTGGCAATGTTTGGGATACGTTTTGTAAGTAGTGAATACAGTCTACTATATCCATGTGAGGGTGACAGTCATTATGAGGATTTTGTCCTAAGCAACTCTATGAATGAAGGTGTCATTTATGAATTTTTTTGTTTCTAGATGATTTGGCAAGTAATAAAGACTTGAACTATATGTTGCAGAATAGAAACCTTACATGTGGATTCTAAGCTTCCAAATGATATATTGGAGAAAACATTATGTAGTGAAAAGAAAGTAACAGGCTGAACATAGGGACAAAAAATAAAATTAAAACATTCTATCAAATTTTACATTTTGGGGTTATGCTTATTTCTGAATAGCATGAGAAACCGGGATTGACTTTCTTAGAACTATACCTTCTCCTGTTTTCCAAGTCAGTAGTTACTCCGTCTATGTGTATCTTTCACTGACACCATCCATATATCACAAAACATCTTCTGAGGGACAATTCATATGACATTTTTTGAGTCTGTACTGTATAGCGAATAACTCAAAATTTTCTCTAAATCTTTAGTTTGAAAATAATTGTGATATATGTACTGCTTTCAAAGCAAAGATTATGCAAATGTATACTAGTTGAAGGTATTTAATTTGTAGTGTTAGTTAATATGGGGAAAATGAAATCCCTTTAATACACACATGTAATATAATACATCATAGATAGAAATGTAGAGATGGAAAATTTTAGATACTTATAAAAGTATGCAGATACTTATAAAAGTATCTAAAATTTTCCATCTCTACATTTCTATCTATGATGTATTATATTACATGTGTGTATATTACAAATAATCACTAATAACTGTTCTATTCTATTGTATGCTAATCAATAGTCCTGATGTCACTTAGATATCAATATTTTATTCATGGAAATAACAGATCTATTCTTCTGCCAGTAGTTGAACCTAACCTGAGAAACTAAATATGAAGCTAAGATATCAGCCTGACTCATGACTAATTTCTCATTCCTGTCTGCTAATTGTGAAATGAATGTTTTTAGGTCAAAGATTCACCTGACATTCCCAGGGAATTTTGCATCCTCTGGTCTTTTTTATTCATTATTACAGCTTTATGTTTTTCTGGAGATTTTGCCTAAGTAAGCTCTTGGTGGAATTTGCTTGCAGTTCATTATGACATCTGGGTAACATAATAAAAGAAAGCAAAGTTTTAAAATAATGGCTTTGTTTGCATCTTGCATGCATTCTTGATATCACTGGATCCTTTTGTACACATTGGAATCCCAAAATACTGAAAAGTTATGCAAGAAATCAGGTGTTACTGGATAATTTATTAACTCCCTTTTTGTTCTTGAAAGTATGAGATTGTAAATAGTTCTACATGGGATCTTTTTAAGAGGTTTTATTAACCATGTGGTTTAGATAAGCACTGCTATAAAAATTGTAATTTTCACAAATGTAATTAAATCAGAGATCTTTGATTATTAATTTACACATTTTTATCCTATATATATTAGATATCAATACTTGGGAATATCAGTGTTAAGTTAAAAAAAAAGGCACTATTATTATACAGCCACATAGTCCAGGGATCAAAGATACAGATAATAAACTAGTTAATTATGTCAAGTGATTTTGTAGCCCAAAGTGCTATGGCAAATGTGACATAGGAGAATGGGACTCAGACCACCATGATCTATGTGTTTGTGTCCCTCCAAATCTTATGTTTTAAAATCCTAATTTTCAAGGTAATGGTATTAGGCAGTGGCCATTTTAGGGAGTAATAAGCTCACCAGTGGGGAGCCCTCAAGAATGAGATTCTTCCGCGGGCGCGGTGGCTCAAGCCTGTAATCCCAGCACTTTGGGAGGCCGAGGCGGGTGGATCACAAGGTCAAGAGACCGAGACCATCCCGGTCAACATAGTGAAACCCCGTCTCTACTAAAAATACAAAAAATTAGCTGGGCATGGCGGCGCGTGCCTGTAATCCCAGCTACTCAGGAGGCTGAGGCAGCAGAATTGCCTGAACCCAGGAGGTGGAGGTTGAGGTGAGCCGAGATTGCGCCATTGCACTCCAGCCTGGGTAACAAGAGCGAAACTCTGTCTCAAAAAAAAAAAAAAAAAAAAAAAAGACTGAGATTCTTGTCCTGGGCAGCTCCTGTCCACCATATAAGGACACAAAGAAGACAACATCTGAAAACCAGGATGCAAACCTCTCCAGACTCTTGAGTCTGCTGGTGCCTTGATTTTGGACTTTCAGCCCACAAACCTATGACATGTAAATTTCTGTTGTTTGTTAGCCACTCATTTTATGATATTTTGTTGTATAAACCCAAAAGGACTAAAACTTGGGACTTGGATTGGCATGGTAGTACATTTAGATAGACGGAAGGAAAATCTTTTCTAAAGAGATAGTCTTTTAGGTGAGAAAAGGAATATTAAAACATAGTAATGGGACAATCTGGGGTAATAATATTCTGAATGGTGAGCAAAGCAAGGAGAAAGGTCATGAGAGGAAAATGAGCATTGTCTGCTTCAGAGAGAAACAGAGGCTGGCATGGTGGGAGCACAGGGCGTGAGGAGAAAAGGAGAAGATGTCAAGATTTTGTAGGTCATGGTTACACTTTGCATTTTATTCAGGTTTAATTGAAAATGCATTGGTGTGTTTGAAGCAGTGGCGCTGTCTGATTCATTTTACATTTTATACATATTACAGTATGCATAGCACATACAGATAGGAGAACTCGAGAAAAGCAAGAGTAAAACCATAAAGAAATGGTTGGGAGATGATGGCAGTAGTTCAGATGACACTTAAGAGAAGTGAAATACAATATTTAGGAAGCGAAATCTCCAGAAACTTAATGGTAGATGTATAAAAGGATTTCTAAGTCACATAAACTTATGAGTACGGCCTTTCTGTCTTTCTCTCTTTCATATCATGATATGTTCTGATTAATACATACCTCCTTCATCGCTTTATTTTCTTTGCTTCAAATCTCCCTCTTCTAAAAATTTCTTGCTCTCACTAAGACTGGCTATCTCATGTCTGTGTTATTACAGATTGTTTTAAAATCTAACTGACCTTTTAATTGGTTAGTATGTTCCCTTTCAGTCTGTGGGTGTTGTGGGTCATCAGTTGAGACAGAGCACATAATTGGGTAGCAATAATTCAGGCACTCACTCTGAACTAAAGGGTTCTAAACAAGAAAAATCCCCAGTCTAAGTATTAAAAACGAAGACACACACTTTACCAGGAGTAATCAAATTCTTCTGTATTGGAAGTTCCAGACCTTAGCAAATATCTCTAATACACATACTGCAGAGTAAAATGACTGCCAAAGTTACTGATGAGGCATTTTCAATCATAGCTTTAGCTTTGCACATGTTAGTGTATTAGGTGTCTATTAGTTCCTTAATAAATTATCACTAATTCTGTGGATTGAAACAACACCCATTTATTACCTTCTGTTCTCTCTTAAAAGTCCACCACATTAACATTGGTTCACAAAGGTGTGGGCAGGGCTAAGATTCTTTCTGGGGATTCTGGGGATAAATCCACTCTGAGCTCCTTCAGGTTGTCATGAGAATTCATTTCCATTCTATAAATATGAAAGCATTTAAGTTTCTTTGATGCTAGATGGATATATACTAGAGATACGCTGTACAACATTGCGTCTGTAGCTAACACTCTAACATTTGTATAAATGCACTTACGATTACTTTTAAGTACATTATAACTAATGCATTTACAAATCTGTTAGAAGAGGACATAGCATATTAAGGGTTTTCACTACAACTTTTAAAAGTTTTCTTTTTCCTTATTTCTTTTCTTCTCTCCTTGTCTCTGTTCTTTCCTTTTATCTTTCTTCTTTCCCTCCCTCCTTCTTTACTTTCTTCCTTCACTTGCAACTTCTTTCCTTCCCTTCTTCCCTTTCTCCTTCATTCGTCCCCTCCCTCCATCTTCTCTTCCTTCCTTTTAGTTTGCTATTCCATGCACAAAGAACAGTTTAAGCTTACATACTTGATTAATATCCACTCGGAATAAATTTATGTCAAGTTCCTACTTGTAATAGAACCTTGGTTTTCCACAATTGAAAATGAGTCTTCATGGGAAGTAAACTAAAGCTGGAAAAGCACAATTTCTATTTTTACTTTGAGGTATAAATTGCTTTTGTCGTTTCAAAATATGCCAAATTAAATATTATGATAAATGCATATGTTTTTCAGACACATATTTTAAAACATATTTAAGTATGTAAGTTTTCCCAACATGTTAAGTAGAACCAAATAGCAGCCAAATTCCAAGTACACGATTACAGCTGAATGTAGAAAGCTGTGAAAAATTTAGTAACGTATATAAAACCCAGTCTTCAGTTTTGCCAAATACTGTCATTTGGAAGTGCTAAATCTGATGTTATGCCAAACCTTTGCTAAAAGAGACCCAAGACATGAAGTGAGACAAAGCCATCTTTGGTCTTCCACAGTTCATGCAAAGTCAAAAATTGTTTTTTCTTCTCTTTCTTCCTTCCTTCCTCCCAAACTTCCTCTCTCCCTCCTTCTCTCCCTCCCTTCTCCCTCTCCTCCCCTCCCCTCCCTTTCCCTTTCTTTTTTTTTTTCTTTTTCTTTTTTTTTTTTTTTCCACATAATTTTGCTCTTTTGCCCAGGCTGGAGTGCAATGGTGCAATATCTGCTCCCTGCAACCTTCACCGCCCAAGCTCAAGGGATTCTTCTGCTTCAGCCTCCCGAGTAGCTGGGATGACAGGCAAACACTACCTTGCCAGCTAATTTTTGTATTATTAGTAGAGATGGGGTTCCACCATGTTGCCCAAGCTGGTCTTGAACTCCTGACTTTAGGTGATCCACCCACTTTGGCTTCCCAATGTGCTAGGATTACAGGCCAAAAATTGTTTTTCCGTCTGCAAATTTAATTTCTGTAGCTTGCTAAATTCATGTATACCTAATACCCATTTTCTTCATGATAGCTACTTTGACTTAAAGTAATATATTTTACTTTAGCCTGATTTATTATTAAGTATTTAAAATTGTGTTTTAAAAACTTGTGGCACCAGTTTAACTAGAATTTTTGTTCATTTGGTTATTCTATTAAGCAAGTTGCATGTATTTGAGTGAGTGAGTAATTGCCTCAATCTTATCTTTACTTTCCGCCCTTTATTTTATCATAACATTTTGCAGCAAAATAGATTCTGTAGCAACACAAATGCTATGACAGAAATATAAAATTCATAAGCGCACTTAAATTAGAAAAAGAGGAAGAGAAGAGGGAAGGGGAAAGGAAGAGAAAGAGAAGAAGAGGAAGAAGGGAGAAGCAGAAAAAAATAACACATAGTCAGAATAGATTCCTTTTTGTATAGGAAATGGCTTGCTTCCTAGTTCATACCACACTTGCAATAGTTTCTTAAGGAAAAAAATGACTAACAGAGTTGTAGAAGTGCAGATTAAAAATAGAGGATAAAATAGTGAGATGCAAAGGTAACATTATAGACATACATACAATTACAGGCATTGATCGAGTTACGACCTATGCAACTTACAACCACAATCCTAGCCACGACTGCTCCGCGTCTGGCAGCGCAAACGTTGCCCAGCTGGGCGTAGACAGTGCGGACCGGCTTCCGGCAGCACTACCATCTCCGCGTGCAGCATTTCAACTGTACAGACAGCCTACTCAACTTACGACCAAATCGTGTTATGAATGTTCGGCGGTCCCGACCGTGGTCATAAGTCGAGCACTAGCTGTACAGGAGAAATGCCAAATAGATAATGTATTATTTTCCACCTCTGGAATAAAGATATTTGTATCTATAGGATGGACACACATGTTCAGTTTTATGTAAAGGAAACATAGGCTATTTAACTATGATTTTGACAGTTATGTGAAAATCATAATTAAATTTGTGATTTATCATAATTATGTGACATTCTGGCTTCCTCAAACTGTTCTCAGCCACGCATTGAGAATGAACCATTGTCCACAAGCCATTCTATTAGTGTTCTATTATATCAGCTATGAGGGATCTAACAGTGTAATCAATAAAGCGTCTGAAGACAAGTATAAATTTAAGCTATGAAAAGGACAAAAAAGGTGAAGAGTATATAAAGTGAGTGCAATTTAGAAATAAAATGTGTTTCAACAAGAAAAGCATAAATTTAAAATTTTAGGAAGGAGAAAAAATTTTGTCAGAATTAAAATTTTTTCATTCACATGAAAAGCATCTTTAAAAATTAACATTATTAATAGATGTAATATAGCATATACTTACATATTTATGCTCTACTTGAAACAATCTTTAAAAATATTTGTAACTGGATGTCTGCTATTCTTTTATACAGATTTGACCCCATGTATTTAGAAATTGTCATTTTATATAGATAAACAATTTTGGTTATTTATTCTATCATTAATATCTTTGCTCAAATATTCATCTTTAAAACATCTATAATCTGATACTATCTTAAGGGATATAATAATTGTAATGAATTATATTAAGCTGTAATATTTACATGATATGAAACTTGATGTTATAAATTAGTTATTAATATGGATGATATTGTTACTCTATATTAATAACATTAATACAGTTTAATATTAATCTAGATAATATTTATCTGGATCCTATAATAATATATAAGTAATTTATTATCCATAAAATAATTTTAAAAGAGTACAACTTTTAAAGATCACGTACTGTTTAAGCCTTTGGAACATAATTGCATGATTGTTTCATCAGCACATAAAAGAATGTCAACCCTCTTCTCATTATTGACTGAAAATTATCTTTCCCTTTTACTTAAACATTGTTCTATATTTTTTCCATCATAATTTCTCAGAATTGAGAATCGATGTGAAAATCCATGTTTCTGTATTTGTTTCTTAAACTATTTAAATAATTATTTAAAATGATTAAAAAGTAATTTAAAAAGTTTAAAAATTTTAAAAATTATTTTAAAAATTATTTAAAATGATTTAAAGGTCATTTTTTTAACAATTCTGATTGTAGTAATATTTTCAGAACTTAAAGTAGTAAACTACATTAAGCTAATATAACTTGAAAAATACCATGCGCTTCGTAGAACCAGAGACCCTCAGAGAGCAACAGGTGCTGTTTACTTGACTTTGGTTGTTGTCTATAATAAGTGAAGTCATGCCTAATCCCTTCCTATTTCTAAAGAAGCATATAAATATGAAAGACCCTTTGATTAGGATAAATCAGACAAGAGATTTTTAGGAAACACACAAATATCAGCTGATGTACAATACCAGCATTTATTTTACTGTGTTTCTCAATGTGTCTCTTCTCTTTGACCAACCCTCCCATGGCATCAGATCCTGCAGCAGAAAGTGCTTATCAAACTGCCCAGAGCCCACTGCATCCCAGGCCTTATTACAATGCCAGTATCGGCATCAGCTTATTTCCATCTCTGTGTTTGACATATCTAACAAGTTCACTGCCAGAGTAGTGCTGAAATAAGTTTATTAAATGCATTTTATTTTTGAAGCCTTATTTTTGAAGTTTTAGAGGTGACTCTAATATGTTTAAATTTCAAGAAAGTTTTTGCAAAGATTGGTTCTGTAACTCAGAAAAGAATCACAAGCACTCTGGTAACATAAAATAGGATAATTTTTTTTCCAAGAGTCCAACATGAGAGTGTTTAAATGTACTGTAAACAGACTTCCTGAATAAATGAAATCGCAAAGCATTCCCATGAGATGACAGACAGAAGAGGGTGAAGAAAATCAGCCCAATAATGGAAACTGAGAAGGAAATGTGTAAAACCAGAAAAACATCATGAGATAAACGTCAAGAGCGAGGGAGCTCTGCGGAGATGTGGTGGGGAGGGTCACTCCTCCGGCCACCGTTTTTGTCCTAAAGCCTGTTTAGTGCAATGCTGGTAGAGCCACTTCAGCTCTGTCCTGGCTGCTATTTACATTGCGCATCTTTTTTATTTTTGTCTTTGAATTTAAAGTTGCTGCTGCTTGTTTGTTTTGGCTGCAGGAGCCCAGCGCAGCCCCAGATGCCCGTGCACCAATTACACTCCTGGATTCCGACCATTTAGTGATCAGCCACTGATTGGACTTAAGTCCCCTGAGTCAGTGAGGTTTCCGCCTTTAACACTGGATCTCAGCGTGGCCTGGAGACCACACTCCCATTCAGGGGATTCATGAGTTTACCTATCATTCAGGCAGGAACCTGGGAATCACAGATTCTGGAGATCTGCCTCTGCTCTCTCCCCAGATGACACACACGGGGCAGGCGCACAGCTGGCATCACAACCAGGACGACTGGGGTTTTTAGCTGCCCTCACTTTGCATGTATTTTCTCTGATTTCCCCATAAGCTTCTGAGTCGCTTGGCTCCATTGGCATCATACACAGCTGTGAGCCTCCAGTGACTGCCAGCCGAATGGCCTATTGTTTTCCACAACAGCCTGGCGAGTGCATCCTTCCACAGTCTGAAGCAAAGTTCAGCCATTTGACAAGGGCCCTGGGTTGGGTGCTCACGGTCTGTGAGGCTTGCTCCAACTCTTGACTTTCCCTTGTTAAATCTCCTGATTCACTTTTCCTTCATTACTGGGACTGTTTTTGTTTGGTCATCTGACTGTTGAGTAACTTGGCTGTGGAATGTCTTCCTTGAAGTTTGTATTCTCTGATGTTTGTGCTCAGCAAGTTTGTCTTCATTTTATCTTGTATTCTGGCGTCTTAAACATTGCTCCGGGATCAGCATAAGCCCTGTGTGTGTTATGATTAGGCCCCCTTACCTAGGTTGATATTCACCCTTTTACATTGAATGTATGTGCAGCTTAGAGATGGCTTCCACGGTGCAGAAAAGTTACAGTTTTAACCTTCATTGAGCCAGAGAACGTGACCTCAGAGGTCCCTCTCTGGTCTTTTCTCCACGGTAGTACTTTGCACACACACTGTTTTCAAAAAAAAAAAAAAAAAAAAAAAAAAAAAAAAACCACCACCACCAACAACAACAAGAAGAATCAGTGTGATTTTATGTTAAATCTAGCTTGCCAGGTGCTATGCCTGGCTCAGGATCGCTCATGGCTCAGCTGGTGGTTTAGCAGAAGTTGTGTGCAAGCCTGTCAATCCAGTAAGCATTCTGGATTTTTCTGACGAAACTGTGTGTAAATTGGAGAATGAATTCAAGTCTGCCCTGTTGTCCACGGTGCATGGTCCTGAGAGGCACAGTATAGTGCATGCACTCAGCCTCCTGTGCCTCCGGAAAAAGTGGGATCCAGGAAGATTCTTTTTGTGTTTTTTTCTACTAGTGTATGTATTAAACTTACAGACCTACCATTTCATATGCTGTAACTTATAGGGAGCATTACCAATTTTCTCTTTATTGTCAGCTGTGAAGATCGTTTGTGTAAACTTCTCCAGGCTTTGTCTTTTGCTGTGGACCTGAGGTGGAGCAGTGTGGCCCCCTTCTGCCAGAGTGGGTCTCCTGGGCTATGTATGTGTGGGTGCTCAGAGTGAGGGATGGTTGCTCTTGGTCTTCAGCTTGACCCTTCCTGTGGGTATGGGAGTGAATAAGGTTCTGAGTGTCTGGAGTGTCCTATCTGAAGCAGAGCCTTTGCCTTATGAGTGGAAGGTGGGTTGGAGGCAGGCGAGTCAGTCAGTTCATCATGATTGTCCAGAATGTTACGTCCATAAGACAGGCCTGGAGATGGATAAGAGGCTCTAGAGGCCTGTTCTTCCCCAGTGACATCATAGCTTTAGGCCAGGAACAGAGAGGAGAAGGAACCTTTGTCTACTTGAAGGAACCTGCCTGGTGTAGGTGCCTGGAGTTGATTTCCATTTCTTGGAGTTAAGGAGTTGGGACTATGTCCTGGCTCAAACGCACCAGACTTCTACCAAGATTTTTGTAGATTTTGTTGAATTGGTGTTTCCCTTTGTTGCATACATTTAGGACAAGTTTCAAATACTTTAAATTGTTTTTTAAAATAATTTTCATTTTTCAGTGATCATTTCCTTTTAACCACAGAGAGGAAACTCTCTGTGATTAGCAGAGAGCTGATCGCACTGCCATTCCAGAAAATGAATCTCTATATTTAGTTCAAATACATATTCAATATGTCCTTTAAATTGTATTAAAATACATAGGAATTTTCTTTAGGTTAATTCAATTTTAACCTAAAGGAATTAAGGGAAAATTTAAATCTATATGTAACAATTTTGGGAGAATTTAAATTTATATGTATCAAGTCTTCCTAGACACAAATGTATATTTGTTTTATTTACCTAAGTCTTCTTTAGTATTAAAGTTATGTATGTGTATAAAGTTATTTATACACACACATATGTGTATAAATATGCACATATATGTACATACATGTATATATATTTGTGTTATATATGAATACATATGCATATATACACACATATACACATATAAATACATATATTTTTTCTGTAGCTGACATATAAAGTTACATATATACACACACATGAAAATACATATATTTTTTCTGTAGCTACCTTGTATCATTTCAGTTAGAATAATGTTGAGGTATTTAATAAATATTTGATATTATTGTAAATTGTGGGATTTCTTTAGTAACATTTTCTGTTTCTTGCTGATATAAAACATGCACGAACTTTTCAATAATAATCTTATATCGAACAGAATGCAGTGTCACTTCAAGAAAGCATTAGGAAGGCCAACTGGGAGTCCTACAGCCACATCACCCAGTAGATTAAATCCCACATCTCAAGGAAACAGTCTTCATTAGAACCTCAAGAATGCTCATTCAAACATCATCTTAATATCAAACATCATCTTAAATTGTTTTATTATTTCAGGTAAAAAAATTGAACTGTTTATATATAAAATCAACTGATCCACAAATAATTAATATTTTATTTCTTTCTTCCCCATCTTTATACCTCTAAATTATATTCTTTAATTTTACTATCTAGGAATCATAGAAATATCATATATATGTTTTTGAGATGGAGTCTTGCTCTGTAGCTCAGGTTGGAGTGCAGTGATGTGATCCCGGCTCACTGTAACCTCCGCTTCCTGGGTTCAAGCAATTCTCCTGTCTCAGCCCTCCCAAGCAGCTGGGATTACCCACCACCATACCTGGCTAATTTTTGTATTTTTAGTAGAGACGGAGGTTTCACCATGCTGGCCAGGCTGGTCTCAAACTCCTGATGACTTTAACTGATCTGCCCATCTCAGCCTCCCAAAATGCTGGAATTAGAAGCACGAGCCACCACATCTGGCTGAAAAATCTTGAGTCAAAATAATATTGGGTATATTTGCCGTATTTCTTCACTTAAGGGAATTTTCTAGTATTTTTCCCATGTAAGATCATGATTTAATATTTGTGCTTAAATAACTTTATTGAGTTAACAAGTGTGCTAATAATATATGTTGAATTTTTATCAAGGGATTGAAACTTTCAATTCATCATTTAAAAAATTCAGTCTTGTAGTGAATTACATTTATAAATTTTCTTTTATTAAACTCTACTTACTCTTTGGGGATAATCACAAAATGATATAGAATTAGAGATAAAGTTTGCTAATACTTTGTTTATAAATATTACACCCATTTTGTTACTTAATGGTTTTGTTGTGTTTATTCTGGTATCATATTAAGACTTAAAGTATATTCTGCATTTTCTATTACTCGTATAATATTGGGAGGACTTCCTATTTTTAACCAAAACAACTATTCAGTAAAGCCAGCTGTGCCTAGTGTTCATTTTCTAGAAAAAAACATCCTTGTTTTTCAGTTTTCAGTAGTTACATAAATAAGCTTTTCTGTTTTTGAAGTTTACAAAGTTTTTGTCAGATGATTATTTAAATTAAAATACAAAGATTGACAATAAGATAAACACTAAAATTCATACAGCTGTTTTTGATGAGTTTCACACCTAAACCATAAATACAAATAAAATATTCAAAAAATAATATTAGGCAAATCTAATGAAAAACCCTTCCATGGTTTTATTAATGTCAGCTAAAATAAAATTAAAAATAAAAGATCTAAAATATATAAAAAACCATAAACCTAGAAAAGATACCATAGAAGTAAAGTTTCATGCAGACAGGGTGTTAAATGATTTTAACACTAATGATATCTATGAGGAAAAGATTGATAAATTTGATTGTATAAAAATAATTGTTTTTACAAATTTTTATCTCACCAAACATTAAGTGAGTGAAATGATGACTCAAACTGTAAGTATAGAAGAAGATAATTGCAGCACACTTTACTTCATAGTATGAAAAAATCATGATGATATGTCAATATACACCTACTAAATGGTAAAATTTAAACAATAGAATGAAAATAAAAGTCTACAGGTTGCAATAATTGATGAGATTGAGAAGACATGAAACTTTCTTATATGGCTGTGAAGTTTAAATTCGTAACTGTGTATCCACCGAATAAATATATACTCCCATAAGCCTAACAACAGATATGATTGCACCAAAATACATATAATAAAAATGATCATAACAGCATTCTTTGTAATAGCTCAAAACTATTATGCTGAAAATAAATATTTCTCAACGGTAAAATAAATCAATATACCATAGTTTTTATTATACATTTGAATATGGCATAGCGATGAAATGAATTCTATTTGTAAAACACAATGGGAATGTATCTCATAAGCCTTGTAGTGAATGAAATATGTAATACAAATCCTATTATTCTTCAGCTATTTCAATAGAATATTGGGTAGACAGAATAATGGTTGAACAAAGATGCTCACATCCCTATGGATGGTATCTATGAATATAATTTCTTAATTGTAGAAGAAATTTGCATCTGTGATTAAGTTGATGATTTTGGATTACCTGGGTGAGACCAATGCTAATTCATGAGTCCTTAAAAGCAAAGAACCTATCCTGATTGGATTTAGCAAGCAATGTGACTTTGGAAGAGACAGCCTGACAACATCTTGTTTTTAGCCCACTGTAAGCAGTTTCAGATTTCTGATTCATAGAACTGTGAGATTATAAGTGTGAACTATTTTAAGCCACTAAATTTGTGTTAATTTTTTATGGCCTCAATAGAAAACTAATACATGAGGTCAAACAAGTCTGTGCTATTAGTAATCTGGTTTATTTTTGTGAATGTAAAGAGTGGCAATTAGGTATGCAGAATGTGAACTTTTATTGTCATAGGAATGTTCTACTTATTTGCTAGGTTTAAGGCTATACAGTTTTGTTCATTTTATAAAAATCATTGTAGAAACAAACTAATCTCCAAATAATTAAGATGTAATGTGGAAGAGATCCTTAAAATAGTCACAAGTATTCAAGTCACAGGTCTTAAAAAATGAAGGAATATAATATAAAAGACCTAAGCATGAAATTTACTATAAGAGAAATGGTGTCCTTAAAGAAAATAATTGAAATGAACAGGCAAGAATCTGAGAGAGGAATGACAGAAAACAACAAAAACAAAAACAAAAACACAGACCTAGACAATATTGAAAAATAATGCAGTGACATTTTTACATTCAAGATTTAAGAACATTTCCAATAATTATTCATATAGTTATGAATAAATACATTTTCTAACTCATGACAATGTAAAAGAAGTTATACTTTTGGTGGAAGAAAAATAAAATGGCCTCAGATATTTCTATTTTGACAATTAATATTAAAAGATATTTAGTGAATATATACAGAGATTAAAATAAACAAGTTGGAGTACAAAAATATCAATAGTAATTTATGTTGTAACATATATGTGATATGTATATTGTTAGATACGTGAAATTTGGAAATGTATCCCAACTATTTAACCATGCTGAGGGAAAAAAATGCAAACAAACAGAAAAAAGAACCCTTGAACATTTACTCTTGCTGTATAAAGTTTCAATATAAATTAATATGGTAAAGTTTTCCAGTATATTACTAATTTTGAGCAATGGAAGCTAAATGCCTAATGAAATTAATTTGGGCACACAATTTACAGCACATCTGCAAGATAATAAAGCTTGTATCAATTTAAAATGCTTATGAACTAATAATATGCATTATATATCAGGTGTAAAGTACAGTTCAAAACACTACGGTGGTTTAATTCCAATTTAAAAGAGGAAAAAAAAAAGTCTGGATTTTTCCAAATTTAAATATTTATTTTCACATGGTCTTTAATGGGTAGATACTATTTTTGTTGAGCATAAAAATAAGTATCAATTTAAAAGAAAATATACAAAACTGTAAATCAACTATACTGTGTTTAATATATTAGGGGGAAGAAACTTCAAGAGAGAAGCTAAACAAAACTCTGAAAAACAAGTTTTTAAATTTTATTTAAAAATACTTAAAGTACTTCGTAGGATGAAGATGTTTTCAGATTTACATATTTTAATTTCCTGTGTGCTGCAATCCATCAACTAACTTGCCAAGATATACAGATGTCCTTACACTGCAGTACATTACTTTACATTTTATTTTCTCCAATTTGTATGGAGTCACAAATCAAAAAGTTTGCAACATAGTAGTGATTAATTTAAGACTCAATAGAAGCTGTTTCCTGTTTTAGGTTTGACAGTAATTTAGCATAATATAAGTTGTATGGCATTAAACTACATTCCTAAACAGAATTCACTTCCATTAACAAGCTCCATTAGAGAAACATAGCTGTCCACAAATCAACCATTTTGTGTCGGTTTCAGTAATTACAGTTTGGGTATAATTGGTGTAATATCATAACTTTTCTTATACTGCTTGAATTGTTTGGCTCGGCAAGACAAGGCATATTGTTGACTAAAGTATAAGCTAAATGCAATTTTAAATCATTTTTATCAGATACTGCCACTCTAAGAAGAAAAAAGCCATTTGCTTTATGAAATTCATGACTGCTATTTTAACTTTGAATGAATAAACTATTTATTATCAGATAATTTAAGATAAATTTGTAATTTTAAAATGCATATAAAATATTAACAAAAATTTACCTTTCTTAAGAAACAGTCATTTGCAATGTCATATCTCATTAAGAAAAATAGATTCTGTGTCTGCTTTATCTATTATAAGGGAATATTTTTACTCTACAAAATTAAAACATTTATATATATACAAACACACACATATAAAAAATACATCTGTCTCTCTCTCTCTCTCACACACACACATGCAGAAATGGACTATGTACCTGCTTCTAAAAGTGTGTCTAAGTTTAATACTGAGATTAACACAAACTCATACTGTAAAACATCTACATCACAGAGAGTAGTTATTTGTTGTTTGCTCTATTGTTTAAAAAATAAGATTCTTCAGTGCATATAAATTGCTGTTCCTAAGTAATTTCCTCGCATAATTTAGCTGTGTTTGCCTTATTGCTAATTATAAAAACCAGAATTATAATTGCTAATAAAACTATTTGAAGCTTGTGATTTATGATTAAGTGTAAAAATATTATTTTACTGCTTTATTTCTAAAAAGTATAATTTTTGACTGTCAATAAACTATTGATTTTCTAATCCATATTCTTTTCTTTGTAAATAAAACTGGTCATTGTATCAGACATGCTAGATGACTCCATTTAAGCTTGAAATGAAGATATAGTATAGTAAATAGCTTTGGCCAGATTATTATTCTGAGTTAGTTGTCATTTACATATTTAAAAATAAAATTATGTCACACTTTAAATTCTAACATATTCCTTTTTCCCTTTCATGTGTAGCTATTTGAGTAGCTATATAATCACATTCTTGCCAAAATAATTATTAATAGGAACATTCCAATTTCACTCTTTTAGTTATTTTAAAATATGCAATAAATTATTGATGACAATAGTCACACTGTTTTGCTATCAAATATTCGGTCTTATTCATTCTATGTTTTTGCTCCCATGTCTTTTAAAAAAATACTTAGTCCTTGTATCAGCAATTGACTGTGTAAAACTCAATGAAAACTATTATGCTAAATATTCAATATCATCAAATTAAGCTGTCATCAATAAGACAGGCATAATCTTGTGTACAAAGCAAAACCAAAAAAAAAAGTCACTCATTAAAACATGATGTATTAGAGTCCTGTGAAGAGACAAAAGCAAGAGCAATTATTTGAACAACTAATTGTCAAATAATTTAATCAAATTATTTGATAATCTATGTCATAAAGTTATTACATAAATATAACTGAATTATTGAAGATATTTATAATTTCAAAAATGGCTAACAAATAATTAGAATTATTAAAATTTAGAAATTTCAAAAGAGAGACTCTCAAGACTGAGACTTATACCTCTGAGGAGAAGACATATTTTTTTCCTGCAAAATAAAGTTTTTCATCAGAAGAAATGTAAATAATACCATGACTGTAAATAAGGCATTTCATACACAAGTGGTTGATAGGTGCTGGCAGTAAATGTCATGAGAAGGAAAGCAACCCCCTATCTAGAATATCTGTCTATTTCAGTAAAGACAAATTTCTGCCTCCCCCGTGATGAATGTGGCCCAGCGTGATCATTGGCTACCTGTGTATGCTTGCTCTCCCCTGCTCCCCTACCTTGCCATATGATATTTTGCCGAGAGCTCACTGTTGATCTCATCTTGTGGCAAATTAGAAACCCCGTACTAGGAAGATCCTGGGGAGGTAAAGTGTTTGCTGTTGATCCCATGAATAGTCATCATTCCCACTATCATGACTAGTTTGATTATAGCCTCTTTGAGCAAGTAATGAGGTGGCTGGTAACAGAGGTTCATGTATCTTCAATATGCATCTTTTCCATTGACTGAGAGTCTCCTCTTTGATGGATGCCCTTTGGTGACATTCATATGGGATACAAACAGCATCATGTTCTCTGCTGGAGGACGATCCACTTAACTCTGCCTCTGATCTCTCAATTACCAATCAAGCAACCCTAATTATCATTGAGCTTCACCATTAACAGCCTCACAAGAATCAATGTTGATCATTACTTCCTGCCATTTATGTGTTTTGAAAAACTGGACAATCAAATACACTACCAAAATTATCTTCTTCCTGAGAATTTATCTTCACTGAATTGCATCATAGAGATCCAAGCATTCTTTTTTTGTTTGTTGATTGGTTTCGATTAATGAAATATATTTTGCTCAATGATCTCTGAACCAGGCCCAAGCCTTTTTTTTTGTTTTTGTTTTTTGTTTTTTGTTTTTTGTTTGTTTGTTTGTTTGTTTTCTTCCTATATCAACTGTCTGCAAGGAATATCCCCATGAAGCTAAGGATGTGGAGAGAGAAGATGGTGCATTAAGAGTCTAAAGGTGAGAGTAGTATCTCCTGGCCATGTAACTGACTCATGCTTCAGGGAATTCTTAAGCCAATTATATGCTATTTCAGTTAGCAATAATATCCTTTATGTGCCTACCAAATATAATACATGAGTCAAATAAACACAGTTCTTGATGGTAAGCTGAGCCACTGGTGCATATCAGCGTATTTCTAAAGAAATTATTGGTATTTGAAAGAGAGCCAATAAATTCACTCCAAAACCCTAGAGAAATTTAAAGGTTCCTCTGTAACACTTGGGCAAATTCTAATATGACCTCAACTGCAAAGCAACAACGTGGTTTAAAAAATCTGAGGTCGAGCATCATAAAGCTGAGTACAAAAGGGTAAATTTGAGCCAAGAGACAACTTAATAACTGGCACACAAATCATGTCACCCATTGTAAATCCACCCTGATTTCAGGGTGAAATGTGATGCAAAATAAAGAATTTATTTAATGTATTTATTTCATTATTCATTTAATTATTTTAACACTTTTGGAAATATAATTCATATACAACTATTGTATATATTTGAAGGATACAATTTGAAAAAGTTTCAGCATATTTATACACCTGCAATATATTCCAAAATAAAAACAATGAACATATCTATCACCCTCAAAAATATTCTATTTCTCCTTGGAACTCTAATCCCCAACCTGATTCCTGTCTGATAGGGTACATTATTTTACATTTCCCAGAATTTTATTAAATTGACATGATGGCATATGTAATCTATTTGACTGGTTTCTTTCTGAAACCCTAATGATGTTCACTCACGTTGTAACCTGTATAAACACATCATTCTTTTTATTGTTGAATGTTATTCAATATGTGGATGTATATAGGGTATACTCTCATATTGGTGGCCTTTTGGTTTGCATTCAAGTTTGACTAGTACATGAGCTGCTTTTATATTTTTAGGAAAATACCAAGAAATGTAATTCTTCAGTGTTATGCTTTATTTTCATTCAGGTTAAATACTTTGATAACTTTGTTATAAGCTTTCTCTTCGATCTATGGGTTACTTAAAAGTGTGTCATTTAATTTCCAAATATTTGGGGCTTTTTTCAGTTATCTTATGACTATCGATTTTTAGGTAAATTCCATTATGTCTTGAAAACTTAGCTTGCATAATTTCTGTTATTTTAAATTTATATTTTTTATGATCAGTAAGAACTGTCTTCATTCAAAACAAAATTTGGGCAGTTTTTGTGGAAGTCCTCCTCAACAGACTGGAAATTCTTATATTCCAGGTCTCTCTGTTTAACATGGCCTCTCATTTATTTTTTAAGAATATTTTCACTTAAAATAGATTTTGGTTTGACAAATCTTATTTTCTTTTTGCATTTTAAATTGGTCTTATTCTTCTTGCATGTATATTTTCTTGCTTGTATGTTTTTTATGAGAAGTCTTTAATACTTATCCTCATCTAGATATAAATAACATGTCTCTTTTCTGTGACTGTTTTCTTTGTCTTTGGTGTTGATTTTCTCTTTGTTTTTAGTTTTGAACAGTTTGAATTACACATGCTTAGATGTGTATGTATGTGTGTGTGTGTGTGTGTGTGTTTGTGGGTGTGTGTGTGTGTGTGTTTAAAGAAGAAATATCATGTACTCTCAGAATTCTTAAGTATATCAGATCTGTAGATCTGGGAGTTTGTTATCTGTTATTAGTTTGGATGTTTCAGTGCTGTTATTTCTCTGTGTGCTGCTTCTGGCCTTCTTTTTCCTTCTAAGATTCCAATATTGTGTACTCATTTGTTATTGTTCCAAAAGTCTTAGAATCTGTGTGTGTGTGTGTGTGTGTGTGTGTGTGTGTGTGTGTGTGTGTTTTTAAATCTCTCTCTATATATATAATTAAGTTTGGGTAATTTCTCTTGATTGATCTTCCAGTTCACAAATTCTTTCCTCAACTGTATCTAGTCTACTGAGGAGTTAACTGAAGAATTTCTCCATCTTTGTTTTTGTTTGTACTCTCATTTACATTTGTTTATTTCTTTTTCTTTACATATCTTTGTGGAAATTATCATATATAATATCTACCCTTTCCTCTAAAACCTTTAACACATGAGTGATAATTATTTAAGTTTTCTATTGGGTATTATTAACATCTGTGTCATATCTGCACAATTCTGAGAACTGCTTTGTCTCTTTAGAAGTTTTTATTTTATTTTCATATACCTATATTTTTTTGTTAAAAGGCAGATATCTTGAGAAATAATAGACATAAAGCTAATTTTAATACTACTAGGTGTGCATGTCCTTATTTGACCCCTTTAAAGCAGGGATTTCCTTTGATCTGGATGAAACTTGGGCTGTGTGGGAGGTTTGTGATGGTTTTGGTTAACATCAATATACCACAGGCTTCACATTCCTCTGATGAGACTTTGCATTTAGTGCTATGTCTCCCCCATTTTTGAAACCCTTATCAGTCCACACAGGCTTGGATACCACTTGTCATCCATCCACGTCTGACCCCCAAAACTTCTCCTTATTCTACTTGAGCCCTGGCATCCCATAAAGCATGCTCCTCTGATTTATCCTAATGATCTCATTCTTATTAAAATATCTTTCACTACTTTTCATGTGTACTCTATACACTGTAGGGTTCAGGTTCTGATGCTTAACACTAGGAAGCTCATCTGTGCATATTTCTTTCTTATTCTCATTATTTTCCACACCCCAAGCCTAATTATTTATTCTAAGCAGATGCCTTCCTCACCTTGCTTTAGGTGAGTATTAGCTCTCTCTCTTTTTCTGAGGTGAAAGAGAGATCCTAAGGCTACCATCCAGACCTCTGAGTAATGACAACTATCCAGATTTGCTGATATCTCTGAGAAGATATGATGAGACCAGTTCTGGGAATGTTTGAAGATCAGCAAAATGGAAACCTGTTTGAACATCTGCTTCTTTAATGAACTTTCATTGTCAGGCACTGGTATAAATTCATAAAAGACAATAATAACAAAACTGAAAAGAATATTCTGGTTGATTTTTTAGTAAACTAGACACAGCTGATGAAGAGGAAAAGATGGGGTCACATTAACACGTTAAAGGAAACAAACGGATATGAAACTGAAGCAAACAATTGCTAAGAACTACAAATGGTTCCTTGGTTATCTATAATCAGGGTTAAGCTGAACTTTCTTCCTATCTTGTTTTGCATTGGTCTAATTAAACATTGCTAGAAAAAATAATATTACGTATTCACTAGTCTCACTTTAAATTTATTGTCATAAAACTAAAATATGCTTGAAGATAACATGGATTTCTTGAGGACCAATTTAAATCTAAGGAAATCTAGCAAAAATTAAATAGATCAAATTAGTGTTTGTAACCAGAAAAAGCCATGATCGAGAGAATTGATTAATAATTTCAAGGGTAGCATTTTTCACTTTCATGTGTAGCTTAGGAGATGACGTAAGTAAACCTGGAAACAGGCCAGTTCCTAAGGACTGGGGAAAATGGTTAGGATCCTGAGCTATCTATGTATATATTCAGTGATAAGTGAAATTTAGTCACAAAATAAAAACAAGGGTAGGACCTATAATGAGGAGGGAACTAAATCCATACATGACCCAATAATTAAATGAGCCTTGGCTGGGTGCAGTGGCTCATGCCTGTAATCCCAGCATGTTGGGAGGCTGGGGCAGGTGGATCACCTGAGGTTAGGAGTTCCAGACCAGCCTGGCCAAAAGGATGAGACATCCTCTCTACTAATAAGACAAAAATTAGCCAGGTGTGGTGGCACATGCTTGTAATACCAACTACTCAGTAGGCTGAGGCAGGAGAATTGCTTGAACCCAGGAGGCGGAGGTTGCAGTGAGCCAAGATCATGCCATTACATTCCAGCCTGGGCAAAAAGAATGAAACTCTGTCTCAAAAATAAATAAATCAATTAGCCTTCAGAGCTTGGTATACTATATTAACTCTTGACTCCTTTTTAACTAGATAAGAAATCCCTCATATAAAGATATTGATGTTCAATGTGCTAATTACAAGATTAGTGTTTGGAAGTTGGGAGCAAAATCATGTTTGGATCACAGCCTTTAGGCAAAAGACAAATTACCTTTAATTAATTAATTAATTCCATCAGCCATGCAATCAATAAATCAGTTATCTATTTGCTGTATGTTTATTGAATCGCTCTTACTTGTCTCTTGCTGGGCTACCCTTTTGATCATTAGGGTAGGGAAAGATTTCTACCCCTAACTCTAAGAGGAAATGAAGCCCACAAGCATATATTTTCCATTTTAAACTTTGTAACAATACAGCCATCTACTTTGCAAAAGCTAATTTTGCATAAGAGTAACACAAAAGTAGGTTTTAGTATACATGCCATTTATCAACCTGTAAACAATGCCTTTAACATAAAACAAAAACCCTTTATTTGGATGCACACATTGCCAAAAATCTTATAGACTATTATAAGATTTATGATAGCTCTCACAATTTTTTTTCTGGCATCCACTTGAGTGCATTAACTTTGTGAAGAAACTATTTGGCTTGAATTGTGAATATGACTTCAAACAATGAAAATGAAGGAATCTATAGTGCAGCTGCTTTCTTGTATATCAATACACAAGTATATATATACATAAAACCATATCCCTGTGCTTTTAGGTAGCTACAAGTTCACTTAATGTTCATCTAAATTTGTCAGGCAGAAGGGCTGCCTGACAAATTTAGATGTTAGGAAATTGATAAGAAATTGTTGACACAGTGACAAAAACCCAGATTGAACTCACTCTTGTGAGTTTATTACACTGATAAAAGAAATGTGAATTCTAAATCTAATAAAATAATTATTCAGATCTCAAATTTAATTACAAGGCAAAAGGTAGGAAGTTTGGTTTATGATTTTCAAGGGGAAAATTAATAGAGATATTATAAAAATAAAATATTAATATGGTTTCATCAGAACAAAATATTTGTGAAACAGAGCTAGTCTCTCTAAAATATAGTTAAGATTTTGTGATAACATTTCATTGCACATATTGATATGGACAGGAGGCAGGGAATTATTGGGTAGAAGAGGGTGGTCCTTGGTGAGGGCCATACCCTCAAGCCTGGACCCAGAGCCCAAAGGGATAACATGCATTCCTGTTTTCCTGCTGAAATACTGCCTTTTCCAAAACCACCGTGGCCCACCCAACTCCCCATCCTGTACCCATAAAAACCCCAGGCCCCACCTGCAGAGCAGCAGAGAGAGAAGAAAAGAAGCAACTGGATGTCAGAGAAGCAGCTTGACTTCAGAGGTATGGCAGGACCTGGGAGAAGAGTTCAGCCAGGGAAGGCAGAACTCCAGGGGAAGACCACCTTCCTACTCCATCCCCTTTCCAGAGCCCCAACCCACTCAGAGCCACTTCCACCACTGAATAATGTCCTCCACTTTCAGCACCCTTCAATTCATTCACATGACCTCATTCTTCCTAGATGCCCAACAAGAACTTAGTAACCAACATGGTGGGTGCAAAAGGCTGTCACCCTGACCCTCCCCTGAACAGTTAAACACTTAAGCTTCCTGTGCATGGCAAAGCTAAAAGAGCACACTGTAACATACTCCTTCTGGGCCCCTGGGGGTTGCAGGCAACCTTTCAACACTGCCACAGGCCTGCACAGAATTATGCTCCTGCTGGGTTCCCAGAAGCACTTGTCTCAGCCTCTGCACCCACTCACCTTCATGCTCCACCTCCTGCAAGAAGGGGTTGAGACCTGTGGGCTGAGTAAACAAGTTAACCCCTTCATGAGTCCTGTTAATGGGTCAAGGTAACATATTCTGTTTCATTGCCATTTAAACTCTGTGGTCCAAATGTGAGTATCAAAAACTAGAAAATCATCTGACTTCATTCAATCATTCCATAGTGTTTTCCTGTCATTCATTCAATTAATATATGAGAAGGAAAAAAATGAAAAATAGGCTTTTTTGGTTCATTACTTGCAATAAATAGTTCTGTTAAAACCATGTGTTGAATCCCCAAATTATTACAAGGTTTAAAAAAAATTATCTGGCCTGATTATCTTTCAATACCACAGTGATCAATTATGACATTAAAATTAACCTTTGTAACATCATGAAGGTAGTCCCTGTCTTATTTTACAGATATGAAAACCAAATCTAGGATTAAATATGTTAATTGGAGTCACAAGAGCTTGTAAATTCTAGCACTGAACACTGAAAAATGCTGATCTGCCTGATAACCATAATCATGAGGTTAAACACCATGATACATAGTAACTCATAAATTAAAATATTAAGATAATGACACTTGAGCAGATTAGAGGTAGCAAGTTTTTCATCTTGCACAAACAGAGCCTTAAATTTTATTGAGAGTATGTTAAATTGAGTGCATTAACTAGAACATTTGGATGATTATTTTAAAAATAGCATAGTCCTTGGTTTAACAATAAAAATTTGTAGTGAATATTTTTACAAAATTAAGTTGCTTAATTAAGATTAACTTAACAAAATATGTTCATATTAATTTTTGTTATGATTCACTTTTGTACTTGATATAGAACAGCATTATCTTGTCTTCTAACAAATTACAAACTCCATGAAGTAGTTACCATGTTATATCTGTCTCCTTATGTCCAGAGTCTTGTACAATTTCTGCAACATAGTTGTTACTTACTAAATGTTAAAATTAACTAAAATAAACTATGCTTAAACAATGTTATATCCTTTAAAATGAAGTTACTCATATTTTGCTTTGTTTTTAAGTTTAATAACATTTTATTTTAGAAGATATAATTCATTGAGATATAATCATGCATATATATTTTTTCTAGATGATATCTTCTTCAACGACACTAAATTAATGTTTGCTGACAAATTTCCATCTTATTTTGAGTTTTTCAATCAAACAAATTTTACTGTATTACAGCTAGTAACTTAGTAAATGAATTATGATTAAAGTAGAATTTTTTAAATGCTATGAAATTATTTATAAATTTTGAACAAAAATTAAATTCTGGGATTTTAAGACTAAATTCTGTTAATAAGGGAACTCTTAAAACTGACTTTTTATATTCCAAACCTTATTTCTCTGATTCAATTAAATTAAATCATATAGAATGTGAGTGTTTTAAATAACAATGAATTATTATTATGAGAAAAACTATTTTGGGGCAAAATATGTTCTTAATTACCATTACAGAGAAATTAATCTGTACTAATATAAAGTATAAATATGCTGTTATGGTCTTTTGAACTTGATGTTGCTACACTATAGGGAGAAAATTATTTTTACATGTAGCAGTGGAATTAAAATAAACTGTAGTCAATAACAAAGTTCATCTGCATGTCACATCCAATGCAAGACTGGCATCATGGTATTCTCCACTGTGTAAATTGCAAAAAAAAAAAATCAAATTTGTTGAGGAGATATAGAAAGCATAACATTTTTTATGAACTATAAAAAGTGTGACTCACTCCTGTTATTCTAAAATCAATAGCTTAAAGTCTCCGAATAAAAGAAAGAGCCTTTAATTTCAATAAATATAATACATTTTTCTACTGCACTTTTTCTACTAAAATATCCCTTCTTGAGGGATTAAATCTTATCCCTGCTGAGGCCCACTGAGTAATAATTATTGTGGTTGATTTTTAAATAAAAATTTTTAGGTGTTTTTAAAATTAAAAACTAATCAATTTATGATGCCAATATTCAATCAAAGAGAAAACACTCTAAAAGGATTTTAGAGAAATGACTGATAGTTAGGAGTAGGGTAACAAATACATATGATAAGCCTGGAGCATCTTGCAATGGCAGAATGTAGGGAAGTGCTCCATCAGAAAAAAAAAAAAAAAATCAAGCAAGCACAAACCATGTTGGAAATATATAAACAGGACCCAGGGACCAACTGAAAAAGATTCCAGTGGTCAAAGCTAGACCAATTTAATGAACAAAACAGATAAAGTGGTTGTAGATTATAGCTCAAAGCATGATACAAATATCCATGAGTTTAACTGTCATGGACAAAAAAATTGAATACATAAATAAATGACAGGGAGAAAAATCTGCACAGAATTCCAAACAGTGTATGTAGATACTCCAGCCTCGAGAAGGTGAAGCACAAATGCCAATTCAAGCTGCACATAATGACTTCCTTGAAAGAGCACAACTCGGAAAAAGGTGAAGAAAATGCTGCTGAGCGTGGAGAAGGCAGGCAGCCCTACCTTAGCTCGGTGAGCAGGCACCAGCCACAGTGATCATTCATTTCCCTGGTCTGCACTGTTGATGTCTAGTGATGAAAATGGCACTTTACCTCTGGGGTCTGTCTTTCAAAAGTCCATACAAATTCTCTAATCCTGAAAAATGACCATGCAGATTCCAATAGAGGAACTTTCTATAGACTATTTCACCTGTTTCTCCCAAAACTATTCATCAAAAACCATGGAAAACCTGTTAAACTATACCAGCAAGAGGGGTTTAAGGAGACATGACAATGATATGTAGTGTTGTATTCCCAGCAAGGTCCAGAAGTAGAGAAAAGACATTAGGTGAAAAATACTAAGAAAATCTGAATAAAGCCTACTAGACCTTAGGTAACAATAGTAATTGTGACAAATGTACCATATTATTGCAAGACGTTAATAAAGGAAACTGGATGTGATGTGTCTGGGGACTCTTTTTCCTATCTTCTCATTAAAAAAATAAGTAAATAAACCTGAGACTATTCTAAAACAAAAAGTTTATTTAGAAAACCAAACATTTCCAGTAAGGTTTTAATAGCAATGTATAAGATTATTCTCAAATTTATAAAATTTGGTAAAGAAACTAGAACAGCTACAATAATTTTGGAGAGAAGAAAAAGAATGAAGTGGGAAGAATCAATCTACCTTATTTCAAGATAATATACAGCTACAACAATCAAGTGTACTTCCAGAGAGGATAGAGACATAGACCAATGTAGCAGAATAGAGAACTCAGAAACAGAAACACAAAAATATGCCCAATTGATTTTTGACCACGTTGCAAAAGCATTTTAGTGGAGAAAAGATAGGCTTTTCAACAATTGGACAGCCATAGATAGAATAATAAAACTTCAACCGAGTATCATATCTTACATAAAAATGAGCACAAGTGGATCATGGATGGGAATATAAAACATAAAACTTCAAAACCTTCAGAAAAAAAAAACGAGAAGATCTTGGAATCTAAGGATAAGCAAAGTACTGAAGGTAAAAATTAAAAAAAATTGACTTTATTAGGTAAAGAACCTCTAAAGAGAATGAAAATATTATACAGACTAAAAGCTGGGAGAACATACCTGAAACCACATATCTGACAAAATACTTATATTCTGTTTTTGCACTGTTAGAAGCTGAGTAATTTATAAGGAAAGGAGGCTTAATTGGCTTAGAGTTGCACAGTCTGTACAGGAAGCATGGTGCTGGCATCTGCTAGTGATGAGAGCTTCGGGAAGCTTCCAATCATGGCAGAAGGCAAAGGGGGAGCAGGCCCATCACACGGGGTAGCAGGAAACTTACATGGCAATTGGAGAGAGAAAATGGGGACATCCCAGATTCTTTTAAACAACCAGATCTCACGTGAACTAGCTGAGCAGGAAATCACACTTCACCAAGGGGATGCTGCTAAGCCACTCATGGAGGATCTGCCCCCAATATACAATCACCTCCCACAAGGCACCACCTCTAACATTCGGAATCACATTTTAATATGAAGTTTGAAGGGGACAAACATCCAAACCATATCAGTACTAGTATCTAGAAAACATAAAAAACACTCAAAACTCAACAGTAAGAAAGAAAAAATAATCAATTAGAAAATGAGCGAAAGACATGAGGAGATATTTCACCAAAAGAGATATACAGATGACAAGTAAATACAGGAAAAGATGCTCAACACCAGTAGTCACTATGCCTGTTTTCCTCTCCACATTCATTTTGCATGAAAGAAGATACATTTAATTAAACTGGTAGAGATACATTACATATTTCCAAAATGATAATAAGAAACAATCTCATCAAGCTTAAATCTTTAAGAATTTTAGTAATATTAGCAACATTTTAATATATTAATTTATGTATATGTAACAAGGTATAACAATATGAGGTATGAATTAGTATTGAGATGAGGAAAAAACAAAAAAGACATGTTTTTAAATTACATATAATATTGGATTATTCAATATGACACAAATCAGATATGTCAGCATCAGGCTTTCCTCACTAAGTTCAAGAACTGGAGCTGTCACACTGGCCTTCCAAATCCAATGTCTAATGGAGAAAACTTACAAAACTATAGACGAAATTCTTTTCCTGTCTCGGATTTATGTTAATACATCTTGTCTCCTATATGCCTTCTTTCTACTAACCTCTCCTCTATCTAATATAGATTTTTGCTTTTTCTTTCTGTGACATTTTGATTTATGATGAGAAACCTAGTCTGAACAATTTTCTTAGCCCTAGGAAATTGATTCTCAAAATACAGCTTTATTAAGTAGCAATTAAATAGGCTTTAAAATAAAATTTTAAATACACTGGCTTCATAATAGATTGCATAATGTTCATTTGTTATACCCACCAGAGATGATCTTGAAATTTATAATTTGTAAGTCATTTTATTATTTTTCTTTCTGGTGTATAGTGCCATGACAATTGATTGTCTATGTCAGTAATCCATAATGGAGCACTACTTTCTTACTATTTCAATTGTGGAGCTATAGTAAAGACTAAATAATTCTTTCTTATAGTTTTAAAATGGGAGTATAAACATAATGATGAAAATATGTGTTTTAAATTTTAGCAGCTTTTTCTCAGTGTATGATTGCTAAGACATCATACTAAATATCATGACCACAACTGCATTACTTGGAAAACCAGTAAATTAACTCATGTCGGAGGAGGTCAGTGACTTTTATACAAAACTTAGATACTTCCATGTTGCTTGCTTCAGAATGAAGCACTGGGAGATGATAATAGTTTTGTTTTAATGTTTCTTAATTTGCATAACCGTAATCTTTAGTTATATTTGTTCAATATAGATGAGGTGGAGTTTGCAATTGTAGAAGGAGAAAAGAAGAGAGAACAGAGGAAAAAGGGAAGGGAAATGAAGTGTTAAACTTGATCATATTTAAAACAAATATAATTGCCATTACAGCAGTGAGAATCTTGGGAAGGCGCTGATAAAATTACTTAATGCCTTGTGTCATTCTTGCCTGTGTTGATTGAAGGTTAGCTTTAAGAGGAACATGTTATCAGGAAAAAGACATTTGTAAACAAAAGGGCTGGTGATTTAATATGAAAGAGGGACAGGGAAAATAACCTATAATGGGCATTTATTTGGGTAAGCAGGTGTGAAAAATACTCCAGGGAGCTGAGTGCCAGTGTTTAGAAATAGCTCAGGCTCTGAGCACTTGCAATTATACAGGCTTTCCCTTTGGGCTTACTTGTTTATCTGTCTGTTGGTAGTTGCCTGAACTTTTTAAATTAAAATTTTGATGAAAAGAAAGTTCCTGCCTTAAAACCATACTCAGCAAGCCTAAAAAGGACTCTAGAGAGGAACTTTAAAGTTTTATGAAGATATTTTTAAAAATCACTTTTATTTTTATTGTACATTTTACTTTTCTATTTGCTCTGCTCTGGTTAGGAGAAAATTAATTTAGAAAATAAAAGAAAGTGGCCCCAAAAGTCTTCCAAATTGTTTTTACTGTACTTGGTAAAAATGAAATCTGGTAAGCTTAACGGTGGTGAAGATTGAGGTTAAAGATGGGAAGGATGCATTAGTTTTTTCTCTTTTTAAAAACCTTAAGCATACATATATATTTAAAAATTCTATTTATTAAGAGTAATTATTTTAGTATAAATAAAGGTTTTGTGTGCTAAAGTCCCACTAAAACAAAAAAAAAATGTATTTAAGTATTTTTATTTGACTTTCTACAATTCAAATATGTAAGAACAATAAAAATATGTGGAAAATAAAAATATACTTACATAAAATCATGAAAAGGTACTACATATAAATGGAGGGATATCTGATTGTGAAAAAGTCTTGCTAATCTGACATTTTTATTCTCAATCTTGTCTGACATCATTATATTTGCAAATATCCAAATATTTCTAAATATCTACTTACTGTTTTTGATACATATTTTTTAGTGTATCACTGAATAGATTGTTGCAATTTGGGCATCAGAATGATAGAGACAACTACGTATGTTATTTTACCACCTAGAAACAAATGACAGAAGAACTATTCCATAAATACTTTAAGCTTTTGAACAACATAGACTCAATAAATTGACAGAAATATGTTATTAGGATTGCAGGATAATATAAAAATCGTACTGACATAAAAAATACAATGAGTTGAACAAAATCTTATTTCACTAATAATTAAATGAGACAATGTGAGAAGACAGGAAAGACTCATGTATAGGAGCCATGACCTGAGCAAATGAGTCTCGGTATTGGGAAGAGTGATTGACCCTGATCCACAAGAGGAGGTGGGGCTACTTTCCACAATACCCATGGACAGGAACACATGTAGATGATCACGTTGGGTGCTCCTAGTACTCTCTTATCCTACCACAGCTGTGAAAGAATACATGCAGCAACCCCAAGCAGAGATACATTGCAAAGAGCTAAGGTCTTTCAGCTGATAGCTGAAGGTTAGAGAAATTAAGAATAAATATTGGAGGAAGTAAGGGATCAATACAAGTTAGGGCCCCCAAATCAACTTTGGTGATGGGGCTGTAATATCTCCCACTAACCTCTCTCTTCCAAGTCCAACTCTCTCCTACCCAATGTAGAAACTGCTTCTTGAACCTGTGGAGAGAAACAGATCTGTGTGGTGCAAGGAGGTATTGGGAACAGTGATGACCAAGACAACACGTGACTCAGATTTGCTGCCACACAGAGCATGATTTAGAGACAGTACCAGATTCTCAGCTCTGAATCCAGCACCATGTTAACAAGGCTTTTCATCCTGCAGGGTATGCTAAGCCAACGACTCGATGTAGCAGAGATCCCCAAGGCAGGCTCTCTCCGGCAGTGGATGCCTCCCTCCTACCTATGGATGGGCAACTGAGGCTTGAACACATAGCGCTGGCTTAGTTAAAACCCCCTTAGAACTGTGTTGCTGCAGTCTAGACTCTTCCAATCCTACTTTTCTTCTTAACTATTCTCCTTCACAGGGTCCAGAATAGCATAGTGGTCTGAAAAAAATTTCTCAATGTCTCCAGTTCCTTCATCTTTTTTCTCTTTTTCCCTTGCAGACATTCACCACAAATACATGTGTGTGCGTCTGTGTGTGTCTATGTACATGCGTGTGCTTTCTCTCTCCCCTCTTTGTTTTTTCTGAGTTGTGAGTCATGTAAATAAATCAGAAAAAAATGCCAAACTCCAAAGTTTGAGAGATAATATTGATAAATTATCTTTTCTTCTTAGCATTTTTGGTGTGTATAGAGTCTATATGTGGTTTCTCTTTTCAGAAGCACACAGTTAGAATAATATTGTTTGTACTTTTGTGATTTTTAAGGTACAAACTGGTGTGATTGTGATGACATTAGTTTCCATAGCTTTATAAAGTTACACTCACCTACTTACCCACATCAGAGAAGAAACTTCGTCATGCACACAAGGTGATTATTGTTCTACTAACCAGACAGGAGATTGATTGCAATATGCGTAAAGTGAGTACCCTGCATGGAAATTCTACATATTTGTAGATAAAATTTGAGATAGAAAATACTAATAGTATTGAGGTCATCATCTATCCTATAATGTAACTAGTTTTAGAAGCATCAGTCAATCATTTTAGTTTTAAAGAAAATCCAGTGTAATTGACAAAAATACATAAGCACATTTTTAGTAGCTGCACTTTCCATAGCAGTTTAGATTACATTGCATTTTTCAGCCTTGTTCAGTGTCCTAAAATATATGCTGTGGTTCATAAAAACACCCATACAGAAGGATAGAAAAGATACTAGGCCAATTTAAGAAGAATTATAAAGTTGTAGAATGACATTTCAGCCTAATGATATCACACATTCCAAATCTCCATTAAGAACTGTTTGATGCCCATAATTAACTGGTCATTAGTGACATCAGTCCCCTGCTGGCTTTCATCATAACTCAAATTTACAGCACAGTAAACACTAACTACTCTCCTAGGCACCTAAATTACTTCAGAATCTCTCTTTTCAGGTAGAGACTGTGAAAGTCAGTTAACAGTCCCCTTCCGTGCTAAACCCAAGAGAACAAATGGAGAAAGTTTTCAAAATCCAGAATGGAAGTTCAGTACCTAGTAATTATAGAGGTATCTTTGTATCATCTAAATTCACTCAATTTAATGCAGACAATTCGTTATTTATATATTGAGAAATGACACTATGGCCAGAGGGGGAAAATACAGATATGAAGTTACTGCTCAGGACATAGAGAAAAAATGTAAATCTTAGTTCATCTTACATTTAAAAAATGTCTCAGTACATGAGAAGCAGAATAATAGATGTATCATCAGTGATTAGCCTAGTTGAGGTAGGTTATCTAGGACATAAAAGGACTATCACCATCTACTTCCCATAGCAGAATTTTCACAAATTTGCAAGCGAACACATCAGCCTGCAATAAGATGCTAAGAAAAAACACAACACTTCTAGTTTACAGACTTCATTACTTATGACAAAAAGAGATGCCAAAACGTCAGAGAGGTGACATCAGTTTCCTGAGTCCCATATTACCTGGTCTATACAGGTGGATTAAGATGGCATCCAGCATATGCAATGAGTTGTTGCAGGAGAGGAAACTTGGTCTTCATTTGCAACCCATAAGATGAGCAAACTCACACTTCGAGGGGAGAAGTCAGCTAATTCCTCAAGCTTGCTCACTGAAATCACAGCTTTAAGAAAGGGTCCAATCAAAAGGAGTTTCTTGTGTTATTGGTATACGCAGCAAGACATAGGGAAGTGCAAGAACCCATGGAAGAATATCTCCCCATACTAGCTTCCACAACGTTATCATGGGGCTGGCTTTGTACCAAGTTCGTAATTGATTTCTTTCTCTCTTGGATCTCTAGTTATGAGGTAACTTTCAAAGTATAACTGTATAAGTTGTCTAAAAGTTTTTGTATGATTTGTTCATTGCTCATTCAATATCCTTTAATGCTATATTTAAAAATGTTTACTATATGTGTACATGTGTGTATAATCCTAGCATACAAAACTATTAATGCATTTCTAAATAAACTAAAGCAACAAAGAAACCATATAATTTCAACAAGTCCTCATACATTTTGTTAATTTAAATGACATTCGTTTAGGTAACATCAAATTTATTAAAGAGAAGTATTTCTTTTTGAAAATGTTAAGTATAGGTAATAAATATTTGTTATTTTACAGAATTACATATATATATTACTATTTGTGATGTTTAAAATATAAGAGAAATGCCCAAATTCTAATTTATCTTAATATGTCTGATGTTATTTTAGGTATCAAATTAAAATGTACATTTTGCATACTAATCTGAAAAGTGGAAGTCTAATCATTCTTGTTGAGGGGTCTTATTCCAATATTTAATATGTAGATTCATATTACTAGATGCAATTTAAAAAATGAAAGGCCAAAATAATCCTATTTTCTGCTACCTAACATTTCCACTCTCCATTTGGCTTATGATGATTTATTTCAGGGTTGAACTCCTTTTGGGGGGATTACATGAGGGACAAAAAAATAAACTTTATTCTATTCTGACCTGGGAACATTAATCTGCCTACATTTTCTATATGTTTACTTTCACTTCTTAATTTTGCCAACCTTTGCTTTACAAAGAAGGGAATAATATGTAGGGTGATTTCAACTTATTGTTCTGTCTTTTAGTATTGTTCATATTTCTGAAAACTCTAGCTATATTGTGAGCATCTATTCAGGTATTATACTAGTGAACGAGGAAATTATCTTTATCCAAATATTCTCCACTCCCTAATTATAAGCTGTCCAGCCTTGTACTCCATTCCTCTAACTGTTTTGCCTTGGATACTCCTGCATGCACGTGATATGTTCATTAATTCCTTCGAAGGAGTGCTGACTAAGTTACAGTAAAATCCTCTTAAACTCAACATACCTCAGACTCTTTGAAATGTGAATGAGCTTTAGTATCATTGATAATGCACTGCTTTTCTAGCTTCAGCAATTCTAATCATTCATTTCTATATTAGTTTTGAAGAGCATTTTATATAACTTTTCAGTTAGTTAAATGTTACTTTGAACTTTGGAAGCCTTAATTTACCCCATTGAATGGGTGAATCTCCTGATCCTTTCTGCACTCTTTCTTTTTCTCCTTCCCACCCATCAAGCCTAATTCTGAGCCTCCTCTCCACAATTCCTTTGAGAATCAATGTTTACGTGAGATACAGCCTAGGGTTGCCTTCTACAGAGGTATGAACTACAGATATATGTCTGCCTTGAGATCACGAGGCATGTTAAAATATTAAATAATTTATTTGAGCAAATAGTGATGCATTAATTGAGCAGCTGCAGAACACAGGTTGATTCAGGGCTCCACTAAAGAGGTGGAAGTGGAAGGTGTGTACAGAGTGAATATTAGACAAAGCAAATACTTGATTCATTATAGTGGTGCAGTTGTCTTTCTTGAATGACTGGTGGAAAGTCCACAGCTAGAATTTAGTTGGCAGTTTCTGATTGGTTACATTTTATTTTACTAGTTACACTGAATTGGGTTTCAGTTTGTTTAGGTAGAAAGCCAGGGCACGAAAGCCACCTTAGTCTAATCACCTCCCAATTAATTTTTTTTTTTTTCTTGAGACAGAGTCTCACTCTATTGCCCAGGCTGGAGTGCAGTGTTGTGATATTGGATCACTGCAACCTCCATCTCCTGGGTTCAAGTGATTCTTGTGCCTCAGCCTCCTCCCGAGGAGTTGGGATTACAGGCATATGTCATCAGCCCCAGCTATTTTTTGTATTTTTAATAGAGACAGGGTTTCACCATGTTGGTCAAGCTGTTTTTGAACTCCTGACCTCAAGTGATCCGCCCACCTCCACTGAGAATATAAGTGTGAACCCATGCGCATTGCCACAATAAATAATTTTAACAGAGGCACAATACACCATGTTGCTGATATCATGTTGAATAGTTTACATTTTTTCATTTTATTTAGCATTTTATACATATTACTTTATTATATCCTGTACCCATAATCTAAAGAGCAGTTTTAATTTTTTTAAATAAAACATTACAGATCACTTATAAAACTATTTATTTCAAGCATATGTTCTGTATTTGCCAAGAACTACAGGAAAATGAATATTTAGAACCTGATTTAAAGCAGACTTATATGGCTTCTGGAATCCATTGTAATACACAGACCCAGCCAACACTCAGCCTGCACAAAGCAGAATACCTGGATTGCAGGGGGAGGTGGTGTGGGGAATAACACTTCAGTTGTCACGAATGAGGACACCACAAATCCATCAGGGGCTTGTACTAGTTAACTCAGAATACTTGAAAATAGTTTATACTATCAATCAAAAATCCTATTTTCTTAACAAACTATTTTATTACTTTGGTAATTGGTGATATTATAGCTAATATTATTAAAATAATTTAATATTTTATTTTAATTTATTTATGTTAAAATTTTTTTTAATCAATAAATTAATAAAATATTAATAAAATGATAGTAAATATTACTGAATCAAAATAATCCACTTTGCTGAGCTTTAAGCATAACTATTCTCGGTTAATATTTTCAGCAATCCTATAAATTTGATGTTTTCATTCGTCCAGTTTCTGTAGTAATTACATCCGCACACCAGTATATGCAAATATAATTCACATTGGATTGGATTACAATGGATCCATATCACCATTACAATGAATCTCAGCATTGTCACGCTGGTGGAAACTGGGGCTCTCACTGCTAAATCATAGCCCAGCATCCTGTTTGGACTGTACTGTACCTAGATTTTATGAAGACACTTTGCTGTCTAGTTAGAAACTATAATATCTATAATTTGAAGTTAGCTCTGGACATATCACTACTGTTTTCCCTTGAGACATGAGCAGAAATATTGTCTTGGACTTAATTTTTCTGACTTTCTATTGATTGAGGAATCCATAGATCTAATGCAGAAACCTTGAACTATGAGAGTCACGTGGGTGGAAACCGTGCCCTCATCCTGGATGTCCGATGAAGCAACACACAGACAATGACGGGAAAATTTTATTTTTTTTGAACATTTATATTTTGAGAATACAAAGTGCAATATGGTAATTAGTTTTGGTTGCTATGTCATAATTTATAACCTTGGTCACAATTACTCTCATCTTTCTCATTGCTGAGTGTTGAGACATTACACAATCTATTGTCAATAACTGGTACACTCTGTGAGTGAAAAGCAGTTGAACAGGTACCATTTACTTCATTTTCAATGATTGCATGAACTAGTTAGGTTTATACCTGGCCTGCTGTCACCAAGGTTTCCTTTTCATTTCGACATGCTCCCTAATTCCTTCCCCCTGACTTCTTCCATCTTATTCACAGTTTCATTCCAAGCTTAATAGTGTCCTAGATGCTCTAGTTGCACTTCTTTTCTTTCCCCTAAATATTTCTACTAATTTCTGTGCCTATTTAAATGTGGCATTCTCCATATATTTCTCCATAGAAATCTCTTGAAAAAGATGCTATTTTGTCTATTAATAAAATAATGATTTAGAAGTCTCTCTTTCTGGGTAGAAGAGAAAGTTGGAGGTTGAGAGTAGCTGCATGAAGAGTTACTAACATCTACTTTGATTTCATCCACCATTATATCAATGAGGAAATCACCTATACTGGGCTGATATGCATTAATAACAAAAGTTGGTGCAAATTTTCAATTAATTCAAAATGCTCATTAAATAAAGCTGGCTCTTTTCATATAAACTAATTAATATTAAAATGATATTACATTTATTGAAAACGTAAGCTGACTAAGGCAGGTAGATAAGTTATTCTCAAAGCTGCTTAAAAATACATGCAAAGTTCTAGAAGCCAAATCCATATCTTTGTCATCGTTTATTCTCTAGAATACGTAGACACCCAGCACACAGAGGTCCACAATGTTTTTAATTTGAGTGTTACTTATCTCCTGTTGTGACCCAGTGCCACTCTTCCTAATCTTGAAATACATCCACGTATCATCACCTGTTCATTTGTTATCCACTAACTTCCCTTGCACTAAGTGCTGTGACAACCAAGAAAAGATTTTCTTAGAATTAGTACTGAATGGAAGCATGCCAGAATTATAAATCAAGTCAGTGAAAGCAGGAGTAAACAAAAGAATAAAGGCTGTGTTTCAGTTAGAAAGATAGCCAGTTACTGGGATTTATGCCTTGTCAAATGTAGGGTAAAATGAGAGTATTTTCATCATTAATTATTGACAAAAATGTAAAAGTAGTGGGAGGTTGTAGATGAGGAGAATATGATGAATTTCAAGAAACTGCTCTATGAAGAAGAGCTTAGCTGATCAGTGTTTCTCTTTTGTGTGATTCTATTATTCAGGGAATTGGGTTTTTTATTGCGTGTATAAATCTGGCATATAAAATACACGTAAACAAATGTTCAAACCATTGCATAACTTATGTCACTTCTCAACATAGCAGAAAGTGTGGTGTTTGAGAGTCACCAAGAAAGTTTACTCTGAAACAACACCTGAAGAAAGAATAATTTAGCCACTTAGTTCCCCTCTGCAATTTAAGGAAGAAATGCATAGTGTACAAATACACATCGAATGGCAGAATGACCCAAGGTAGGCAGCAAGGATTTCCATCTCCCTTCATAGGGTCAAGGGTTGTTGTTGTTGTTGTTCTTGAGACAGGACCTCCCTCTGTTGCCCAGGCTGGAGTGCAGTGGCAGGATCTTCGCTCACTGCAAACTCTGCCTCTCCAGCTCAAGTGATTCTCATGTCTCAGCCTCCCAAGTAGTTGACATTACAGGTATCCACCATTATGCCCAGCTAATTTTTGTATTTTTTAGTAGAGGGGGAATGTTGTTACCTTCGTCAGGCTTGTCGCCAACTCCTGGCCTCAAGTCATCTGCCTACCTTAGCCTCCCAAAGTTCTGGGATTAGAAGCATGAGCCATCGCACCTGGCCTTGCAAAGTTCAAATATACAAGACTATGTTTCTAAGTATGGTCATGAGGCTGTCCCTTAGATTTCCAGAAATTATTTCTCTTGTTTGACTGAAAGTTTGTACTCTTTAACCAACATCTATCCATTTACATAATCCTACTTCTGCCTATAGAAACTAAAGTTATATGATCTTTTTCTTTCAGTTAGAATTTTATAGATATCACATATAAGTAGATTATTCAGTATTTGTCTATTTCTGGCTTATTTTAATTAATATAACATGTCCTCTGTGTTCATTCTTGTCCTTGCAAAACAGTATTTCCTTGTTTTTTTGTTTGTTTGTTTTGTTTTGTTTTGTTTTGTTTTGTTTTGTTTTGTTTTGTTTTGTTTTGTTTTTGAGAGGGAGTTTCGCTCTTGTTACCCAGGCTGGAGTGCAATGGCGCGATCTCGGCTCACCGCAACCTCCGCCTCCTGGGTTCAGGCAATTCTCTTGTCTCAGCCTCCTGAGTAGCTGGGATTACAGGCACGTGCCACCATGCCCAGCTAATTTTTTGTATTTTTAGTAGAGACGGGGTTTGACCATGTTGACCGGGATGGTCTCAATCTCTTGATCTCATGATCCACCCACCTCGGCCTCCCAAAGTGCTGGGATTACAGGCATGAGCCACTGCGCCTGGTTTTCCTTGTTTTTTTATAGGGCCAAATAATACTTCATTGCTGTGTGTTTGTGTATATATACACACACAAAGTTTTCATAACAAAAACTTGTTATGAAGAAAACTGCAATAGAGTATAGCATCCTCACTCTTCTTTTTCCATTTCTTGTGGCAGGATCCTGGCTGGAAATTAGGCTTTCTCTTGATTTATCAGAATCCCCTCTTCCTGCTCACTTATCCACTCTCATATCTCACATAACATACCAGTTACTCCTGCTATAGGAAGGAGAATATGCAAGGGGACTTCAAAAGTCCATGGATAACGCTTGTTATAAAAAAAAAAAAAAAAAAAAAAAACAAACAAAAAACTTCATGGGTTTTAAAAAATATTTTTGCATCAAAATAAACTTCTACTAACTTGTTATATCTGAATAGAATCTAGGTTTAGACATTAAGTAGGGTAGGACATAATTCTGAAAAGATCCCCTACCAGGGAGATGTGAATTCTGCTGAAATTGAAACAAGAACAGATATCAAACTTTTAGTAAAGTTTTGGTGGAAAAATAGTGAAATAATAGATGCTTAGGAAAGGTTTATGGGGTCAATGAATCCAAAGAAATCAGCAGTTTAATAACTGATCACTCATTTTAAGTAAGGAGGAGACAATGCTGAATATGAAGCCTGAAGCCACAGACCATCCACATCAATTTGTGAGGAAAAATTCATCTTATTAGTGCTCTAATAGAAGAAGGCCAATTATTAATAGCAGAAAATATAGCCAACACCATAGACATCTCAATTGGTTTAGCATACACAATGCTGACTGACAAGTTAAAGCCGAGCAAAGTTTCCACTGATGAGGGTCAAAAGTGTTGCAGCTAGATCAGCTGCAGTCAAGAGCAGAACTTTCAGTGCAAAACTTAACAAATGGGATGAGGATCCTGAAGCATTTCTTTGAGTAACTGTAACAGGAGATGAAATGAGACTTTACCAGTTCTATCCTCAACACAAAGCAATGGCTACCAAGAGGCAAAAGTGATCCAGTCACAGAAAAAGAGGACTGGTCAAGAGCAAAGTTCATGGCAACACGTTTTTGAGATTCTCAAGGCATTTTGCTTGGTAACTTTCTGGATGGCTGAAGAATGGTAACATCTGCTTATTATGATAATATTTTGAGATAGTCAAAGCTTTAGCAGAAAAATACCTAGAAATATTTACCAGAGAGTCCTTCTTCACTGTGACAATGCTCCTGCTCTTTCCTCAGACCAAACATGGAACATTTTGTGAGCGTTTTGATGGGAAATCATTAGGCATCTATTTTACAGTTTTGATTTGTCATTGCTCTTACTTCTTTTTGTTTCCTGTCTTAAAACCAATCTGCAAAGAGCACCCATTTTTTATCAGTTAATGATGTAAAAAAGTCTGCTTTGATATGGTTTTAAATTACCAGGACTCTCTGTTCTTTAGGGATGAGCTAAAGAGCTGATATCACTGCCCACAAAAGTGTCTTGACCTTGATGGAGCTTATGTTGAGAAGTAAATTTATATTTATAGTTTTATCTCATAATTCCACTTTTTAACAAACTTTTAAAAAGTCCCCTCATATTATCCTAATGGAGTAATTGAGAACCAAAATTAAGGATGCTTGCTTGGCCTTTCTTTTCAGGCTTTTAAGGATGAAATTGTACAGATACCTTGTATTTTCTAAGACCTGTCTTTGTAGTGCTTAGCAGAAAATTCCTGTCTATTGCTATAGGTGATAGTGTGAATTATCTGACTGATTCTGGATTTCAATATTAGAAAACTCTTTGCCCATACGTGTAAACTACAACCTCCAGTGTCAACTTTCTCAATTAATCAAAATGATATTATAATGCTCATGTTGATACATTTCCCAATGATTCAGAATTTACATGAGAAAGAGACATGATCTATGTTGTATTAACATTTTGAGTTATCTGAAAACATCTATGGTATCAAAATTACTTAATATTTTCTAATGTATGACTCATTATTCTTACTTTCTTAAGTTAATCACAGACGTGGTCCTAGGGTCACTAGTATTTATTTTGTACATATATTTGGCCAGACTCTGTTTCCAGTGCATTAAAGATATCAACCCACATAAATCCTATATGAGGGTGATTCCATCATTTTCATTCTAATTTTACTAATGAGGAAACTGAGAAACAGAAATCAACTGTAATTTTTCAAGACTGCACTGTTCATAAGTAATAATCCGGGTATGGAAGCCAGGCAGCTTGTTGCAAAGGATTGAGCAGTTCATTAGCCACATTTGAGACTGCTTCAGAGTCTAGTGCTTCAATTGTAACATTTTGCTTTTGAAGCTTGAGCTATTTTATTTATCACTTCCTCTTGCTACTGATAACATTGCTTTATTTTTTTCTGATAGCAAGACACATTTGGACCTCTTTTTCATCTCTATTTGCTAAATATACTACTTCCAATTAAAGAGGATTTTTACCTCAAAAACAAGGCTAGAAAATTGACCTCTTTGTTATTTCTTTACACCTACATTTACAATATCTGCTATAAAAGCCAGTAAACATAAAACTCCAAGAAGAGAGAAACGGTGGCTAACCCCTGTCATGAGAATTCAACTCTGCTTTGTCCCTGAGTGAGGCATGTGCTTTACGTGGAGAGAGAAAGAGCAACATGCAGGCAGACACACCCAGGAAGGAGGAAGTAATGAGATAATTTCATGAGCTAACTCACAGTTGTAGCCACACAGAAAAGTAAAAATGAGTTCAAGGGTGGTTCTGCTAAAATCAAAAGGTTATTCACACATGTAAGTTCACTCACACAGTATATTTTCTGAAAAATGCTTGGAGATACAGCACCATTGCATGGGCACCCTTAACACCCAATAGAAGTAAAAGTCACTTTGGAAATATCTGAAAGTGGGCTGGGCGCCGTGGCTCACGCCTGTAATCCCAGCACTCTTGGAGACCGAGGTGGGTGTATCATGAGGTCAGGAGTTTGAGACCAGCCTGGCCAAAATGGTGAAACCCCGCCTCTACTAAAAATACAAAAATTAGCCTGGCAGTGGCAGGTGCCTGTAATCCCCACTACTCAGGAGGCTGAGACAGGATAATTGCTTGAACTCAGGAGTCAGAGGTTGCAGTGGCAAGATGGCACCACGGCGTTCTACTGAAAGGGGTTTAACTTGGACCTGTCATTAGTAAAGGTGACTACACCATTTTTTGTACATACCAGGGCATTGCTGAGAATGAAAGGAATTAGTACAAATGGTTACACCAGGAAACAGCACGCCTCGTGCTAACTCAAGCACATCAGAACATATAGTCCTTATTTATGTAATACTGCAAGCTTTTGTCTATTTCTAAAGTTTATTATTACTTTATATTTAATACTTAGTAAACTGACCTAGGGTCTGCATTAACACCTATCCTTTAGTAGTTGATTTTTGTGAAACCTGGAGGACTTTAATTTGTGATTTTAAATCGTAGTTTATTCCTAGATGACTTTCTTTGATTTTTTAAATTTGATTTTACATGTATGGTTCTTCACTTCAATACTATGTAGACTCATTATTCTATCAACAAATTTCTACATTTTCATTTACTTAGCTCACTTTCACATTCTGATTTCTATCCTTTATTGTTTAATGTTCCCTTCATTTTTGCTCTTTTGTTTTTCATTTTTCAACAAATCTCTTGCATTGAAATGTAATGGACACAAAAAGTTGTGTAAATTATAAATACTTTTATTAGTGTATTTTTCATAATAAATACACCCGTAAAATCACCAAGCCAATGAAAAAATAGACCCTTTCCAATACCTCACCTGCCCTCGCCTGGAATCGCCACCATGAGTATGACTATTATCTGACTTTCATCAACATAGATTAAAGCTACCAATTTGAGAGCTATGTATATAAACAGAATTTCATGTGAGCTGTTTATAAGGAGAATTTTACTATATCTACACTTTTTCTCATCAAGCTTCTGTCCATATTGTTTCCTTGATTCATTTATGTTGATGCATGTAACACATTTCTTCATTTTTACAGCTGTGTTTGCATTTTCTTATACTAAAAAAGCACCATTTTTTTTTCCATTTTACTGTTGGTGGTGATTTAGAATGTTTCCAGTTTTCACCACGCATTTCTTGCAGTTTTTTTAAGGATTACCTTTTCAATTACATTTTATTAATTTGGTCATTTCAGTACAAGTTTTAAGAAATAATATGGGTATTCTAATATAAAATAATAAAATTTACAATAAAATATGTTTATGCTTATTACATACCTCAGTGGAGTAAATAGTGTAGGATATCATTTATATAAGGTTTAGAATTAGCAAAACCAATCTTCGCTGCTAGAAATTAGGATATTGGTTACCTTTGAGGTGTGGGGAATGGAAAAAGAGATTTGGGATGCTAGTAATGTTCTGTGTGTTGATGTGAGTGCTGATGTTAGAAAAGTGTGCAGTCTGTGAGAAGTCATTATGATTTGTGCATTTCTCTGAGTGTATGTGATATGTAATACAATATCTAACAATTTTCTATGTTGAGTGTATCAGATTATAATCCATACGGACAGATTAAAGAGCAGCTTTTATTCCACCTATTTATTCTGCTGAAAGTTTTTCTTAATGGTTAAACTGGAAAGTAATTTGGAAGAGCAGTTGGCAGAAGATGTACAATATTAACTTGAGATTACATAGGCTTGATAGCTGTGACAGATTTTGGTTAGTTTCCAGCCCATTCCCAAATAATTTGATTTGTTGATTTAAGTAACACCTTTTGCTGTATTAACAACAACTTAAATAGCAATTTTAACCAAATGAAACAATTATATTAGGAGAAAGAGCAAAGATGAAATTTACCAAAATCAGGGAGCTTCCAGTCATGATGCATGAGAACAGGCTCAACTTCTAACTTTTAAACAAATTCTGAACTGCTGAAAGTAACACACAGATAATTATAGCACTGGATGTACTTATGCATATATCAAGTTGCTCATAAAACCACTGGTGCAGAACACTATTTGTAACGTCATTTACATATACCAATTTATATGCATTAATTGCTCATCAACATAAATAATTTATAAATAAAATTTTATTATTTGGCTGTGTATTTTAGGCCTTGGTTCTCTTGAGGGGTACGATTCTGCGTCAGTTTGCTCATTAAAGTTTGCACAGCCTGTGTCCTGAGGCTTCTCACCACAGGGGATTTACTCATTCAGTCAGTGCACTGGGTCCTTTATAGCCTCCACTTAAATGTGTAAAAATGTATATAAGAATGCATTTATTATAAATTGAATGTTTGTGTCCCCACCAAATTTGTGAGTTGAAGTCTTCATAGTCAGTGTGATGGTATAAAAGATAAGAGCTTGGTAACTGGGTTTATGTGAGGTCATGATGGGGGTGTCCCCACCCCTCATAATGGAATTAGTATCCTGAATAAGTAGAAGAGAGACCCTTCTTTTTGTGAGAACACACAGATGAGGTAACGTGAGCACATGGTGCCAAGGAGACCATCTACAAGCCAGTAAGACGGCCTTCTCTAAACGTACAAACTACTGGCACCTTGATCTTGGACTTCTCAGCTTCCAGAAATGTGGGAAATAAATATCTGTTGTTTATGCCACTTGATCTATAGCATAATTTTTCTATATCAGCCAGAGCTGACCCTGGCAGAATCTATCTTTTAGAAGCCAAAGAAGAGTGCCTTGAGCAATGAGACATACTTCTGAATGTCAAAACAAAAGAACTGATAAAAATTATTTTATTTCCACTGAAAGTGATTTCATTCTATGAGTTAGTGTTTGGGACCTATAATAAAATATATCTTATTTATGAAAATAATTGTCAAGTTTTTGTTTTTTTTAAAAAAAGCTATCTGAGGAATAAAAGGAATAAAAACTACTTAAGTCAAAGTAACACTCAAAGTATCTTAAGGATTATAAACATTTGGACCTTCAGTTTCAGCTCAGAAATGTAGAAAGCCAGAAAGAATGCTGTTCCCACGCTTACAAAAACTATGTAAAAAGAAGCTGGGTAATATGGACATTAGTGATTTTTCATAAGCCATTAGAAAATTAAGAATCAATGCCAACCAAGTGAGCTGAAATCTGGGGGAACACAGGCACTTATGTCAACCCCCCCAAAATTCCAACTATTTGATGCCAGACAGATTTAGCTAATTAAATTGTGCAGTGCAGAATGAAAATGAAGGGCGCTTGTTTAAAAACTATTAAGACTTTCAAGACAAACTGCAGATGATTCAAGTAAGTGAGGGCCATTGAATACATGAGACTCTAGTGACTGCACAGATCACACACCCATGAAGCCAGCTCAGCTGCCAGACGCCATATGAGTCAGTGGAAAGATGGAGCTAAGAATTCTGAATGAATTGCTAAAGGCTGAATATGGACTTTTCAAATATATGAGGTTTATAGGGGTAGAAAATATAGGGAATCCACGTGTTTTTTCAGGGTTTTCTTTTGCACAAATCAAGCCATCTTTTCCCCAGAAAAGATGGGGAAGAATTCTGAATTTTTTTTTTCTCATGATGCCATTCAGGGAGAGAAAAATAGCAGGCACTGCTAACACCTCATTTAATACAGCTGCTCCATGCCCCCGTAGAACAAAATATTTACTCTAGAAGAGGAAGGCTAACAAAAACTCTCATGTCCAGACATCGGCAGAAAACCATAACAATGGGGAAAAAAGAAGAAATAGTGACATTTTCAGGAAAACACAAAAATGAGAGAATTTGCTCCTAAAATACCCACTTTAGAAGAAATTACTCCAGACAGAAGAGATATTGTATTAGTCAGAAACGTGGATGAGTACAAACCAAGAAGAGTATTGAAAAATACTTAAATACTTTAATTTAATTGCTTTAAAATGTTTCTTACTATCTAAAGAAAACAACAAAAACAATGTAACAGTAAACAGTATATCAATAACATCACAAAGAATGGCAAAGAAGGTTGGAAATGCATTCTTATAAGGTCCTTATTCTATATGAAAAGTAGTATTATAATATTTGAATGTAGAGTCAAAATAATGAAAATGTAAAATAAAGGACAGAGATATGTCTAAAATGTTTTACAATGAAAAAATAGACAAACATAGAATTAAATAAGTGAGAGTCGATCTTTAAGATTAAAATAATATAAAATAAAAATAAATATTTCAAAAATGTCAATTCTTCCTGAATTGATTTATAGATTCAACATTATCCTATTAAAATTCTAAGCCAATATTTTAGTTTTTAGAAATAAATAAGCTGATTACAAACTTTATATGCAAAAGCGAAGGAACTAGGATATCCAAAACATATCTGATAAAGAACAAAGATGGATGCCTCACATTCCCTGATATTACAATCATTACAAATGCTACAGTGACGAAGAGAAAGTGTCAGTAAAGATAATGGGTCCATATTACAGGAGAGAAAAGCAAGTAGTAGACCTCTAACAGTATAGTCAACTGAATATACACAGAAGTTCTGGGCAGAAAAATAGCATTTTCAGCAAATAGTTCTGTAACAGTTGGAATTACATATGCAAGAAATATAATAATGATGATAAATTAAATTAAAATAGCCTAGAGGCATACTTCTGACCTTATAGGAAATTTAACTGAAAACTTGATAGATGATAGATAGAGTAAAAGTCTAAAACTTCCAGAACACAAACATAGAAAAACATCTTTGTGTCCTTGATTTGGGTGATATTTTAGGTACAATACCTAATGTACAAATACATATACACACACGCATATATACATACCTATACACACACACACACACACACACACACACATATATATACACACACACACTCACATATATGTGTGTGTATGTTTTTATAACTTTATCTAAATTAATGTGTGCTTTGCGAAAGACCCTGCTCACAAAATGATAAGACAAGCACACAGTAAGAGAAATATTGCAAGTAAATTATCTGATAAACAACATATATTCAGAATATATGAAGTACCTTAATCTCAAGGAGGTAAAAAAAGAAAAGCAAAAAAAAAAAAAAAAAAAAAGAAAGGACAAATTCTAAACAGATAATTCACTAAAAAAGATACACAGATATTATATAAGCACATCAAATAACACACATTATTAAACATCACATAGATGAAAATTAAAGCCACACTGAGTTGTCAGCAGACACTTATTAAAAAGGCTAAAATCCCAGCTGAAAATACAAAAGACTGACATTATTATAGAGTATCTGGACCACATTTATGTCTGGTAGAAATGTCTGTTAAATGCTGCAGAAATGTTAGAAAACAATTTTGGAGTTTCTCAGAAAGTCAAATACACTTATCTATGACCCACAAACCTCATTTGTAGATATTTACCCAAATTCACTGAAAACATTTTCCCACAGAGTACTTATTACAAATCTTTTTTTTTTGAGACAGTCTTGTTCTGTCACCCAGGCTGGAGTGTAGTGGCGTGATCTTGGCTCACTGCAAACTTTGCCTCCTGAGACAAGTGATTCTCTTGCCTCAGCCTCCCGAGTAGCTGAGATTACAGGTGCCCGCCACCATGTCCAACTAATTTTTGTATTTTTAGTAGAGACAGTGTTTCACCATGTTTCCCAGGCTGGTCTCAAACTCTTGACCTCACGCGATCTGCCTGCCTGGGCCTACAAATCTATTTATAATCAGCAAACATTGACATAACCCATACATCCCTTAAGAAGTAAATGGATAAGAAAACTACAGTGTATACATGCAATGAAGTACAACTAATAATAAAAAATGTGAGCAACCGACTCACACATGGTAGAAGAATCTTATATGCACATTGCTAAGTGAAAGAAGCCACACCTAAAATGTGACATACTGTCATAGTTTCATTTACACAGCCTTCTAGAAAAGGCAAAACCATAGGACATAAAACAGATCACAATAGTGCCAGTTATTGTGGAAAAAGGAAGGAGTTGACTACCAAGGGAACATTTTTAGGGTGTAGAAAGTGCTCAGTATGGTGCTGTGGTGGTAGACACAACATTCTGTTTTTGTTGTTGTTGTTGTTGTTGTTGTTGTAAACAGCAAGAGAGCTCAAAAATGTTAACAGTGAATTTTACTGTGTGCAATTTTTTTAAATATCAAGCAGAAAAAAATACTTAATTTTTAAGAAGCTTTTTTATATTCAATGTGATGATTCTATATTTAGGAATTCTTTTTGAAAAATTAAAGAAATCATATACAATTTTTCTATGTCAGTAAATGAAGTATCCTTAAAAGTTCACTTCTTTTTGGACTAAGGAAAGAAGTTTGAAATGTTAATTTCAAGACTTAGAAGTAAACAATTCTTTGACTTTAAAAAGATCATGACAGGCAACGTCATAGGTATATCATTTGGGGAATGATCATCCGGCTTGTTTCTAAGCTGAATGATGGTTAAACATTTCCAAGCATATGAATTCATTTATTTATTTTTATTTTTAACTGCCTTTTGCTAATAAGTGATCCTGGTTTTCCTTAAGTTGTTCAAACATGCTATAGAATTGTTCAACAAAAAGAATAAGAATTAGAACTGATACATTTTCAAATATCCTCTTAGATGTGATCTATCAGGCATTTCAACACTATTGATTACCACTAGTTCTATACATCCTTGGCTTCCACAGGTTAATTTTTTATACTCTTAGTTGCCTAATGACCACCTGTCTGTATTTCATCTTACATGTCTCATGGATACTGTAAACACAATGTCTCCAGAGACCACACTGATTTTTACTTTCTCTCTAAAACATGTTCGTATTCTTATATACTAGTGTACCACAATCCATGATCTGTACCATAAGTTCTGTTTCCCCTACTGCTGTACCCATATCTTAACTATAGAAAAACCAATATTCCTTTCTATATGAATGTAATTATTTCCACCTTTGCTAATGCACTGGAATCAGGCTTGTGCCTTGCCTTATCTGAATTGCTACAATGTTCTCCAGAATGTTCTTATCTTTTCAGTGTCACTAGAATGCAATAGAAACAGCTAATTTCCCTACTTAACAAATCTACCATCTCTCCATATCAACTAAGACAAAAAAGCTTGACTCATTAAGATTACATAAAGGTCCCCATCCCCAAAATGTGATCTCTCAGTAATTTCATCTCTTGCCATCCTTCATTTACCTCCCTTACATCTTCATATTTTAAATTTCTGTAATATTAAACTACTTGTTCAATGTCTATCATGATTCACTTGTTCACTTTATCATTAGATAACAGTAATAAATATTCATCTTGGTTCATCTGAAATACCAACTCCTCGCTCTCTGCTTAAATGACCTTTTCTAAGAAATAAATGCCTTTCCTAATGATGCCATCTCAAAGAAATTGCTATTATCTACCTCTTTCATTTTTTTTTACATCATCCTGTTTGTGTCTTCACTGCAATTATTACAAACATAAATGTATCTCTGTTGTTCCTTTGTTTAATTATTATCTTTCTGCTTTCATTAGAATACATATTACCCGAACTTAGGAGTTTTATGTCTTGATAAATAACCTGTTTGCCAAGACCCAGAATAGTACATGACATATAGTAGACAGAAACAAATATTTGGATGAAAGAAAAAAGGAAGAAAAGAAGGAAGGAAAACATGGGAGAAAGGAGGAAGTACCGGGTTTCTTAGTATGCCTTTACTATCTCAGTTTGTTTTTCTGCTATCATGCTGGATATGTTAGTCTGTTCTTGCACTGTTATAAAGAAATACCGAGACAGGAGAATTTATAAAGAAACAAAGTTCAGTTAGCTCACGGTTCTACAGGCTGTTCAGGAAGCATGATGCCAGCCATCTGTGCAGCTTCTGGAGAGGTACTCTTACATGGCCAGAGCAGGAGAAAGAGCAAGATGGGGGAAGTGTCACACACTCATAAACAACCAGATCTCCTGAGAATCCTATCACAGGAACAGCACCAAAGGGATGGTGCTAACCCATTCACGAAGGAGCCACCCCCATAATCCAGTCACCTCCTATCAGGACCCACCTCCAGCATTGGGGACTGCAATCCAGCATGAGATTTGGGCAGGGACACAGATCCAAAGCGTGTCACTGAATTGCTAATAATAAGCTCTAAAGCACTGTTTTTTTTTTTTATTGCATTTTAGGTTTTGAGGTACATGTGAAGAATATGCAAGATTGTTGCATAGGTACACACATGGCAGTGTGATTTGCTGCCTTCCTTCCCCTCACCTACATCTGTCATTTCTCCCCATGCTATCTCTCCCCACCTCCCCACCCCCCGTCCCTCCCGCATTTCCCCTCAATGGACCCCAGTGTGTAGTGCTCCCTTCCCTGTGTCCATGTGTTCTCATTGTTCAACACCCGCCTATGAGTGAGAACATGCGGTGTTTGATTTTCTGCTCTTGTAAAGCATTGTTTTTTAAGTATACTTAAAAATGTATACACGTTTTATAGGCATAAGCTTTCTGCTTCTCCAAAGACAATCTTACTAGATTGTTACTTTATTTGCTTATTTTATCCTTCTTTAACTATAAGCTGATAGTTAAAATAAGGGAATGACTAGATGATCTATCATTTTGGCCCTCTGAAATATTTGTCCACCTGGTTGCAACTAAGCTTATATGTGTTTGTGATGCTCCAGGAGTCATAAGAAAGTATATTAAACACTGGAAATTGTAGAGATGTATGTTTGTTTTCATTTATCCCCTGATGCTCATGTTTATGTCTTATTTTTGCCCATAATGAATTAAGATGGTATTTTCTTTATTAAGAAAATAATGGAAAAGCTTAGGCTTATATAGTATTATTAATGGAGAATATTGAATATTTGGCTTAACCAGATAAAGCTGTGTTTTAAACCCTACTCTTACCTCGGACTTTATAATCCTTTACCTGCACTCACCATTCTCAGCCTTTTTCTAATCCATCTTGGGTTATCATTTCCTCGTCATCATTTCTTTAGTTAACAGAATTTAAGAAATGTCATGAAAGCTATGATATTTTCCAATAAATAAGGTCTAAGTAGAGCTTTTGGGGTGAGTTATTTTGGTTTTCATAAATTAGGCATCTTGAAAGATATTTCAACTAAAAATGAATATTATTTCTGTCAGTGAAATAAAAAGAGAAAAGATGAGTACACCTAATGGCAGGTTTATTATGAATGCTCTAATATCTGCCAGTGCTGAGGAATGAGGTAGCAGGAGTCTGTTTTAAACCCACAACTCTCTTGTGTCGGAAAGTATTCAATAACTTACTCAGCCTGAACAATTTATTATTTTGAAGCCTACTCCATGAAATGACAAGATTAAATTATTCAGTCAATATTCAGTGTTGGCTTCTGTCATGGATGTATTTAATTTAATAAAAAAATTTGAATGACCCATTTATCATATGGTTACCATTTTATATGCTGCATTTGTTGACACCAATCCTTTTTTGTTTTTTTCTTGGCACTGAGTGCACTAATTAATTCATGACTATGATATATCATCCATAGTAAGTGTCCCTAGAGCTCTGTTAGGTTAGAAAAACTGGTCAAATATACATCTATTTATAACATTTATCACTGTACTTAGGAACATTACATGTGATAATATAGGGATTCTACAATAAGTAGAGTCTATAAAACAATTCTGCTCTTATTTATTCTTTAGTGTAGGCTCTAAATTGCTATGTGTTTATAACACACTTCAAGGTCTCTTACAGATACAATACTGTGCCCCAGGAGAAAATTTCTTCCAGATATTAGGTTATAATATATAACACTGAGGTATATAAGTTTAGGAGTAGAAATGTTCTTTTGTCTGGAGCTCTGTGCATTTTGAAAAAAAAAAATACAACTGACTTTTATCAGTGAATAACTCTTTCTAGCTTTTTTTTTCCCCTGGGGGTGGGGGAAAACTTACCCTGTTCAGGCTGAGTAGGTTATTGCATTTAGGTATTAATTACAGAGTTCTTAAAACAGATCCCTCTGTCATTTCCAAATTCTTGTAATTTGGAAATAACCATTTCATTTTCAGGTAGTAGATGAACTTCACAGTATTTAGTGAGGAAACAAAAATAGTTGTACAAATCTATTTTCCCTAATATTTTGAGCATACACAAATATTTTAACTATTCTACTAATAACAACTTCCCATTGCAAAACAGTCTTTACAGAAATAGAATTTTCATTTGAGTGCTGATAGCCAGTATCCAAATTAAATTTTGGTAAAAATGTAAAATAATTGAAGTTACTGGCCATTCTACTGGCATAAGGGATAAATTCCTTTAATACATTAGGAATGTGGTTAAGTGTTTTAATATTTAAGTAAATATTTTTAATATTCTGTCTTTCAGGGTGGTTTTTATTCATGCGTTCATGAGTGGTGAAGAGTACCTTTGTTGTTACTGTTCTTGGTTTTTAAAAACCTTTCTCAAACCTGATTGTTTAGCATAAAGTCTCAGAACCCATATCTCGGGATGTCTTAATACAGCTGTTCAATGGGCATCCAGGATGATCCTCCCACAAGTGGTTTGCAGACACTATGAAAAACAAGTCTCTAAACCACCGCATCATCACTGGAATATTTATATTTTTATTACATTCTTAACCAGTCTTCTAAAAATCTAGAAATTCTATTTTCCTAAAGTAAACTTCTTACAAATTTTAAGTCTAAGTCTGTTATATCCTATACAAGCCAACTTCACCTCCTTATATCAACACCCTAATCCCTTAGACATATATTCCCAAGTGAATCTGCTTTTATGGTAAGACAAGTGACATATTTTCCTACCTACTTTCCTCATACTCATTTTGTCAATGTTCATGCAGCCTCCTAAATTTGATATCAAAATGTCAGAAAAGCATAATTAGAGAAACTGTGAACAGGTGAAAACAATGAGACACAAAACTATAAATAAAAAAGGAAAAATATTTGCTTTGATTAGACAACAAAATAAATAAATAAATAAATAAAGCATAGCTAAGGATTTGGTCTTAGTGCAGATGTGGGGAAGGCCTAACGCTAAGGTGATGGTGAATTCTCAGAGAATGATGCTTTACTGTTCCTGGGTGTCCAGTTATATAATACACCAGATGATAACAAATAATGCCGACTGAAGTTCTGAATGAGGAACAACTATATTGAAGAATAGAAAAAGTCATTTTTGAACAAAGTTGATCATATTTTGTTTCGCTTTCACATTTGTTCATGTTAACTATAATCTTATGAGTTAAGCAACTGACTGCTTAGTGTAATAAAATGGAGTTATTTCAGAACTATAAATATTTGAGATTTTTTCAAAGTAGATTTCTAGTTTAGAGGCACATTTTCATCATTTCTTATTGAATATCCAGAAGCAGGAATTGTTTTGTGTTACCAAATGCATGTGAACCTTGTAGCCTCATTCTTTTTGGATATCATAGAACAAAATCAATAAAAAGATAGATACAAACTATCCTGCCATCAAGATGAAGTATTACCCTCTTTAAGTGAATATTTAAGTTGTGGCATAAAATGGATCATAAAAGTTTTGGTGTATTATTTATATGGAGACAGTTTTCCTGTCTCATAAACTGTTACTTTGCTTTGAGTGCACTGGGAAACAAGGAAGCCTAGAAGAGGCACTAAGAGGTATTGAATAAGAGTGTTTATTGATTCCGGCAAACTTTCTAAAGTCCATTCTCCAGTCATGCTGCAGGGTTGCACCTTTTTATTGGATTGGTTTGGAGGGAGGCTCTCAAGGCTATGACCTGGCCTCCTGATTATCAGCTTGTCAGTGAGGTTCAGCATTACCTGACAAAGCTACAGTACATTGATCGTGCCACACAGAAACATTGCTCCAGCAATGTATTGTTAAATAGCACTGAGGTTTAGCCATCCTGTGCCTGCTCAATGCATTAACTGTTCAGCTCAATGCTTTCACACCAAATACCAAGTCATTTCAAAACCCATCCTTGTCATTACAAATCAGTGCATCAGAAACTAGTAACACTGTCAATTAGTGAATTGGGAAGTAAAGGCAATGTCTGCGAATGTCCAATTTTTGCCTGTCATCTTACATTCTTCAGTATCTCGTGTTAGAACTGGTAAAACTACACCCACACCTTTCCCACAGTTTCTTCGTATCAAGAGTCTATGGATTTTTTTAAAAAATAGATGCTTCATTGGAAAGGTTGAGCAAAAACAGCATAAAATGTTTCCATACGAAGTCCATTCCACCTTCTGCTTTGAATCATGTGCTCTTGATTAACCAACACTATATTAGAAATGAAATGTTAATTTTGACCAAAATCAAGTTTTGCTTTTCAACACTACACATGAAATCTGCATGAAATGCCAGATATTTTTTAAATGAGTTTACTTTAATTAATGATGCTTCTTAATGGGTCATTAACAAGAATTCTACTGTATGTCCTATAAAACCAATATTATACTTCTCTAAGCATACATAAGTTGATATTGAGAGCGATGATAGATTGATAGAGTGAAATGTCAGAAGATCCCCTAGAATTATGAAAATTACTAGTTACAATTATGTAATTTATTTTAAATGCATTTCACAATTTAACTATATCTTCTTTCAAAAAGTGAAGAAAACAAAGCATGAAAAATAACACAAATGGATTTATTCCCATTGATTTGAATCAAAGACAGATGTGTTTGTACTTTAAATGTATTTATATATTCAGTAATATAAGTTCAAGGTTTTTTCACGATGTTGAAGCTACATAATAGAATTGTGGCTGTGAAGTCCATAGTAGTTTATTACCTTCATCAAGTTGCATTCACAGACTACTTAATAAAAGTCAGTCAGTGTGGCCTTGCAAGGGATGGAGTCAGAGGACATGTGACATTCATAGCACTAATGACTTCCTGTTTTCCATACTGTGGAACAGAGCTAAGGTCTGGTGAGATATGAAGAGAAAGCTGTTATACTTTAATTGCTCTTCATTATCCATTTCATGCTTTATGAAACGAACATATTGGAAAATTCAGAAAGTTGCATGCTGTTTCAAGTGAGAATGTCTAAATACTGATACAAAGTTACACAAAAGATGTGGAAAGGAAAACTCGTTTTGCCATTTCATGGCTCTGTCAAAATAAATTCACGGGTATGAAACATATGAAAGACAATTTAGTTCACAATTTAAAAACTCATCTTGAGGGATATGAAAGGTTGATCAGTATTTACAGTATTTTCAAAAGCATATAGTAAATTTCCTGTTAAGCAAAAATCGACCGAGTTAATGATGTATCCATGGATTTATCTTGTTCTTCCCTTCTTTAACCACCCCCCATTAAAAAAAAAAACCCTCAAATTTGATTATTGTGTTGTTTGAGAGAATAGTAGTCATATTTAAAAGATCAAACTAAAGGAGTCAATTTTACTGCTGGAAAGAAACAGTGACCAAGAAGTTTTAAGAAGAATATATATATATATATGTGTGTGTGTGTATATATATATACACACACATCATATACTATATATATACATCATATACTATATATAAGATATATAAATATTATATATATATAGCATTTTATTCTAATGTAATGTATAGATGATCTCTTACTTTGTTCATAGAACAGTGAAGGCTCTAAAAATGATTCCTTTGGTCAAGCTCAACCTTAGCAGAAATGAAACAATTTCCAAGAGAGATTATAATTTTGCAAAGACACAGTTCATTATCTGAGAATGTCCTATCAAATGAAGGAGACATACTCTCTCCTGATAAGTCAAAGGCTATCCAAACCTATTGAAGACATATTACAAAATGATTATTGATAGGATTTTTAAGTTTAATTCACAACAAGTGCCAAGGTGTTCTAAGATTACAACACCGCTTTATGAATTGACTAAGTCCTTAGTAAAAGACCTCAGTTACGGGAGACTAAAAATAAACACTTTCTGTAACCTGAAGACAGTTCTTCAACAGCTTTCTTCTATGCATCTCTATCTACCAAAAGAGCTTTTCTTTTTTAATCTATTTGTGAGTGAGCTACATAGATAATCCTTAGGGTTTATCTTTTATTAGAGGAAAATAGTTAAAAAAAAAAAAAAAAAAAAAAAAAAAAAAAAAAAAAAACAGTGCTGCAAAACCTGACAGGGCTTCTGCTAAAATAATTCCATTCTCTCTGCTTGATTTCAGTTTCTTTACCTAGTATAGACATTACTGCTAATTGAGAACACACAAAACTTTTCGGTCAGGCCATTAACCTCTTCTGAGATGCTGTTTATCTTTCCCTCTCTCATTACTCTTCACCACGGCAAGACCTGAATGCTGACACTCCCGTCCCCACTAGAAATTCAGAATGACTTTTTTTCGTTTACCTCAGTTGAAGAATATTCTTACCTCTCTTGCATTTATTGGTGACTATCATTGAAAATGATCATATATAATATTTTTAATGGGCCATATCTCAGAACTAAAACTGGAGATTTTTAAGCAGGATATATTATTAACAATTTGAGCTATCTTTTAGACTATAGATCTCTATTGAGATAAAATTAGCTAAGATGGCATCTTTTATTGCATGTACTAGAGCTTGCCAATTCGCCAAAAATTATATAGACAGATATCAAGTATATCTTTGGAGAAGTACATAAATTAGAGTCCTCACAATGGATGTAACCCTTATCTAAAATGGACAGCAAGTTAAGGAACTTTTAAACGCATGCTTACGTTTTAAAGAGGTGGTCATTATGAAGTTTGAGGCCCAGGCAAATACAGATGTGGAATATGGAAGCTGAAGGAAATACAGAAAAGCATTATGCCAATGAGTGACTGTATCAAAGGCTATGGTCCTGTCTTAATCATCAAAGGATACATTTTGGGAATAATTCAAGTAAGTCATTACAAGATATCAATGGTTATCTGGTTTGGGAAGGAAAAAATGAAAAAAAAAATATGGCTGTCCTCTTCACTCAGGTAATTTCTGACCATCCCAAGATGACCGCCTGGTAGTACCCAATGATTTCAAATGGATATTCACTAAATTTCTTCATAAAACTACTCACCATGGTACGGACGAATTCACTGGTATCTTAAATTAGGATTGGTAGGGAAACTTTAAAATCACAGCTGATATTATTTTCAGATCATGAGTCATTTGTGAGCAGTCTAAGAAAAACTTTAAAGATATGCATGTACAGAAACCAAAGCCTCGAGAGTATTTTGATCACTTTCTTGTGTATTTTAACTGACTTTAATCCCCTCGAAGAGATTTTTAATATGGCTTAGTCATCATATACCTCCTTTCATAATCAGTTGGAGGGTTTCTTTGCTGAAAATCTGTACCTTTCACAGTAGTTAAAAAGCTGGCTGATTTTGTGTTTTCATGTTGAGACCCTCTTCTTGGGAATTGTGACAGATAATTTTATCTATCAACTTGACTGGGCCATAGGATGTCAAAATATTTGATAAAACATTATTATGGATGTGTGGGTGAGGGTGCTTTCGTTGAGATTAATGTTTTAATTTGTAGACTTGGCCGGGAGTGGTGGCTTACACCTGTAACCCCGCACTTTGGGAGGCAGAGTTTGGTGAATCATGATGCCAGGAGTTCGAGAACAGCCTGGTCAACATGGTGAAAGTTCATCTCTACTGAAAATCCAAAAATTAGCTTGGAGTGGCAGTATGCATCTTCAGTTCCAGCTACTCAGTCCTAAGCTCAGTCTTAGCCCTTTACCAAACTCTCATGAGAAACCATCCAGTCTCATCCAATGGGACCACAGCAAACTATCGCAGATCACGTTTCCACTTTCATGACATGAACAAATTACCTTTAACAAATTAATTGGTGACTTTCTAGTACCCCTTCACCTCTATAAAAAAGAGCCAATAATCACAATCTAAAGTCCATACCCTGAGTAATTTTGAATTTGAATTCAAAATCCATTTTAGGGGACTACACTAAACATTTGCCACCTGGGAAAGACTAATGGAGATGCAAATATATAACTTAGCTAATGAAGGCCTCAGTTTGATCTCCCACATGCTCCTACTGGATATTATTTTATTTGTGGTAGAACATCTGGTTCTGTTTTTCTCATACAAACATATTGTGTACCTTAGGAACAATATTGTGAGATGTGTCTATACATAGAGACCACAATTCTCTGAACACCAAGATTAGAAATTCTGACTCAAATGTGAGTTCTAAAATGAGGTCACCTTGATTATTCAGGCAGTCTACCTGGGGAAGTTACTGATTCGCTTTTTTTATGTGAAAGGATTTATATTTTATGTGAACAAGCAGTATTTCCAATGGTGGAAATCATACAAGTAGAAAAGACTGAAGAGGAATTATTACATTATTAATGAACCACCTCTGCCATAGATGGTATACAGATCAATCTCAACAGCATGAAGAGTGTTGCAGAATGCATGGCTCTACGTTTCTTGTTCTCTAGCCTTGATGACGTCTGTGCCATGGCTAATATTTCTTACTGTGCTTGGATCAACGCAGCAGGTAAGCAGACGAGGCTATACATTGCCTTAAAGAAAAAGCTACTTGGCTTTCTCAGGTTCATCACAATGGTCTTTAGAATTTTTCTGCAGGTCTGAGTTGGACAATTGGGGTTCCTGTTTCTAAAGGATATTACTTGGATTTTTAATGATTCTTGCTTTTGTCATAGTGGTCATAATAATGGCCCATTGAATTGTATTTAGAGTATTAAATGTTTCTTTATCATCATTTGCTACATGATGATGCAATAATTAAAAGCTCAGCAGAACTCATGATAAAACTAATTATAGAAATAAGTGAACAACCTCTGAGAAGATCTGGATCTCTAGCCCTCTTTGAATTGATAAATCAAACAATATACAATGGATTTGATCAATGATCTTCAGCTGCCTTATAATTCCCCCACAACTTCCAACTCAGGACCAAACAGAAAATGTCAGATTCTTCCCAAACAAATCACATAAGCCTCTCCTCTAGTTAACTTTATCATATCAAAACCCTCCAATCAAAACATACCTAGATCATTTTGTTTTGACACTATGAACCTTTCTAATTTTTCTGCATGCCTTTGAGTCTCTGCCAAAATGCAAGTCAGGGTGGATACAGCAAATCCTGTCTCTGTTCTCAATTGGGTGCTCTGTTTTCACAAGACAAAATATGCAATGTTACATACTAACATAGAAAAGAGAATTATCACATTTAATTTTCTATGTTTTCAAATTTTGTATATAAAATATATGTATATATTAGTGAGATTAAAATTATTTTTAATTATAAGTATATATATGCAAAATAAATTTTTTAAAATTGTCATTTCAATGAGAACAAAATAAGATCAAGTTTGCCATGTCCTTGCAGCTAGGATAAGCGAGAAAAGCTTTTCTGTGAGCCAGTTTCAATATTAATTTCTGAAAGACATTTCAAGTAGAACAAAGATACTGAACTACATGGGAATCAAGAAGAGATTAAAGTTAAGGAAGAAGATCCAGTCAAAAGCAAAATGAGAGAACACAGGAGCAGAGATTTAGTTCAGAAAGCAAACGATGTGAAGTTTTATAGAAAAGCACTTCAAATGCATATTCCTGTCTCCTTTTGTCTATCAAATATTATTCTTGACAAGTTAGCTTATCTAATCTGCTTTCTGAGAAGATTGTTGAAACATGATTTTAATGGCTACAGTATAAATAAATAATTCAGTCACATTCCAGTGAAAACCCTTGACAACTTCTAGATATCTAATCCTGGGAAATCTTTCTTTGAAAACAAATAATATATACATATCATTTAGACATATGACATATTCTGGAATCTCTTAATGTGCATTTTGCTTATACATATTTACATATGTTCATATACATACAATCGTATATATAACATTTATTTTTATACTTTCTAAATGTCTAAATTTACAAGTACTGAATTTTGTTTATTTCATGGGGAATTAAAAAAAAAATCTGGCTGGATGCTGTGGTTCACGCCCATAATCCCAGCACTTTGGGAGGCAGAGGCGGGAGGATCACCTGAGGTCAGGAGTTGAAGACCAGCCTGGCCAACATGGCAAAAACCCATCTCTACTATAAACTACAAAAATTAGCCTGGCATGGTGGCAGGCTCAGTCTATACCAACTGTTTGAGACACTGAGGCAGGGAGAATTGCTTGAACCTGGGAAGCAGAGGTTGCAGTGAGCCAAGATCATACCACTGCACTCCAGCCTGGGCAACAGAGCAAGACTCTGTCTCAAAAAGAAAAAGAAAAAGAAAAAGAAAAATCTGTCCCCAAAATTATATAACTTTGAGACAGAGTGAATGGTTCATGAAACAATTTTATTTATCTTTGACTATGATAATTGTTATGAAAATTATGTAAATGTATAGTAACATCTAGAAATCCAGTTACCATAGAAATAGAGATGAATTAATTCTAGATAAAACCTAGATATATCATAAGGCAGGAATAATTTTTTAAAATCATGCTTATTAAAAGCTACTACTCTGTAAATCACAAAATAAATGAAAAGAATTAGAAAAATAGATTAGTAATAGTGTAAAACCTTTGTCAGCTGATAATTTGCTACATCTAATTTCATTTCATAGTACATGACATTAAATGCTCAGTCTCCCGTCAGCAGGTGAGAAGTTCTCTTTGAGAATAAAATTTTCCTATTCCACCAACAGAGCAATTCTCACTTTCCTGATTGCTAAGTGATAATTAATGCTTTTGGTTCCAGATGGACACCTAAAAATATGATTTTCATTACCTTTTTTTCAGGTCATAGAAGTATAAATGCTATTTAAAAAACCCACTGGTATTTATTAACTATTGTAGAGTATTTTAAAAAACAGAAATATTCTGTATAATCCTTCACATTTAACTGTCTTACCTAATTTTCTAGTTAAAAGAGTACATAAATAAATTAGAAACTGTCATTAATTGGAATTACAGTGAGTGTCCACATAGGAAAATGAAGGAGAATAATCAAATAATTCAGTTATTCTGATTCCATATAGATAACCACCATGAATTCCAGAACTATTTTTTCATTATTATTTCAATTGCTTAGTGAGGTACAAATTGGAACCTATTCATTTTATTTAATAATGTAGGTATAAAGTGACTGTTGTGTGATTTGATAACAGGTCTTAGGTCCTGACATGTAAATCTAATCATAATATTAAGAAATTCTCAACAGCCTCTTTCACATGTGAGGTCATCATGAAAATGGGAACCAGGTGATGATTTCTCCTCTTACAAGATCAATAACATAGACCTTTTTTTTTTTTTTTTTTTTTTTTAGTTTCAGACTGATGTTCTGACATCAGTTTCATTTACCTCTCTTGGAAAATATCATCTTGATAAATGAAGGGATACCTATTAAAAATGTAACTTGCTAATACAACCCAGACTCAGACTCTGTGTGTGTGTGTGTGTGTGTGTGTGTGTGTGTATACACATACATATACATAAAACCAATGGAAATCAGTACTTTGATGATAGATTGTCAGTACAATTTTCCCAAAGCAAGCATTAATTTTCCCAGGCAGTGTAACCCCATGCGTGTATACAGTAAGACTGGCCCTCATTACTTAGGACAGTCTCAGAAGTTACCACCTTCCCAAGAATGTCATTTGACTTAGATATTAGGTTGCTTTTACGGCCCCCTCGTGGCTGCTGCTTCATTTATTTGAATGTAAAGCAATGTTAATGCTGCCCCAGGGATGCACAGAGCATGGTGCAATATTTCTCAAACTTCCGTGTGCATACAAATCACCTGGGGAAGCTGTTAAAACGCAGATGTGGATTCAGTGGGTCTAGAGAGGGGCATGAAATTACATATTTTTCAATAAACTCCTAGGAGATCTCCATGCTGCTGGTCAGTACTTGAATCACCCTTTCAGGAGCAAAATGGGCAAACTCATATGGAAGCAATGCTTCATTTTCACCACCATTTTATTGCTTATTAATGTGACTCTATATCAGTGTTTTCTTGCCATAACTGAAAGTCACACGGATGCTGGTGCCCAAATGTTGCAGTTGCCTTTTCATGCCACAGCGAGACGATTCTTCCTGCTTTCCTTCCTTCTCCAGGTAGAGTCCCATGAACATCTAGAAATTTGTCAAGCATGCAACGTTGTTCTGTCCTCCCTTGCTCTCCTCACATCCTCTACTTCGTTTCTTTCACCAAGTGCCTTCTCCTGTTCTTTCTCCTGTTCCTTCTATGTCCTTTATTTTCTTTCCCTCATTCATCCCTTGCCTTTCACTTTTTGTATCCCTGTCTGTGGTCATGTGTTTAATCATTTTCTTTCTTGCTTTTCTCTTTTCTTTTCTTTCCTGTTTCCCACTTATGAACAACTCTCTCTCCCAGAAGTGACTGGACTCAAAATATGGGTCAGTGGTAGTTTGTATATGGATACATGGAGTTTTTGAAACAGACACTTGCACTCTCACACTCTCAAGTACTCACGTGCGCACACACACACACACACACACACACACACACAGACAGAGAGAGAGCTCATGTCTTAATTCTGATTGTAACCCTACTTGAGAAGATTATATAGCATACAAAAAGATAAGTATAATTTAATCCAGCTAACTGAGAGGAAATACTGAAGGAGTAATTTTATTCTGGATTGGCTTTTCAATATTTTTTATTATTAAGATTTACCTGTTGTTCTTCACTCCTAAGTACTGCAGGGCGATTTCAATCTATCCTAGTCCCTGTTCATTCTTCTTTTTCAGAATAAAAACAGTCAATCGCCAGGGGTCTTAAAAATTATTCCATGTGTTGCCCCAGGGATGCATAGAGCATGGTGCCGTATTTCTCAAACTTCAGTGTGCATAGTAATACACATTCCTCACACTGATATAAGAACTGGGTAATTCTTAAAGGAAAGAGGTCTAATTGAATCACAGTTATGCATAGCTGGGGAAGCCTCAAAAAACAATCATTGAGATGGAGTTCAAGTCACATATTTTCATTTGCAATTATTATCTTTAGCCTGGGTTTTGAAAATAGTGACTGCAGAGTTCTTATCACACTTCCATGTGTATGTTTAATTTTAGAAGCTTCTCATAGCTTCTTTGTAAGTATGGCAGGCCCCTAACGGTATCTACATATCATATAGATAGAATAGTGTATGTGTTATTATATGCTTAATACTGAAAGATCAGAAGGTGCAAGTGTTGACTAACAAAGCATTTCTAATGAAATATTTTGAGAAACCTAAAGTTCACACAATGGCACAAACCTTTTGCAGCATAGTCATTGCTGTTACTATGCATGGATACAAACAAATATTATCACAGCTGCATTATTAACATGGACAGTTCAATATCAATTTAGTGAAAAGGATAGAATGAAAAGTCCTTTTTAAAATATTCTCTAAACACCAAAATTTAACTTGGTTGTCATTGCCTGAAGCAGAAGAGCAATTTAGATTTCTAGAAGTACAGTATGTCTGTTTGAAATACTCAGCCGGATTTTATTTTCGTTCTTTCAAAAGAAATAACATTATTTTTGACAAAAGAACACCTTACACATCCTTTAACCCAATTTGATCACAAAGAAATGTACATACAATCATAGATGAATGCAAACTAATTCAAATTTGAAGTTACTATGACTTTGCACAAAAGCCTCTAACTACACTATGATCTAATTTTTAATCTAACAGAGAAGAGAACAATTCTATTTCAACTGCTTGTGCTGCTCCTCAAGTAACTCTGCAAGAGGCCTTGACATTTCTGACCAATAATTTTATAATCAAGATTCCATTATTTGAACGTGAAATCTTGTTCTATGTTTTCTAGCTTTCAAAAGTTTTACAAGATCTATTTTAAAAAGATCATAAGCTTTATATTACCATATCATAATTTATCACACACATATTGGCTTGACACAACACACATTTATTATTTCAGAGGTTCTGTGGGTCAGAAATCAGGACATGACTTCTTGGCTGAGTGCTGTGTTCAAAGTCTTACAAGGCTGGAATCCAGCTGCAGGCCAGCCTGAGCACTTTCTGCAGAGGCAGGCTCTCCTCCAAGCTCAGAGCGTTGATGGAAAAATTCAGCTCCTTGCAGCTGTAGAACTGAGAATCTCTTTTTTGCTGGAAGCCACATCAGGTACTGTCTACAGGTCCTACAGTATATCTGCAGTTCCTTGCCATCTGGCCCTCTCAGGTATGGTAATCTTCATAGTGACACACCATTAGCTTCGTGGTATAACATAACCTAATCAAGTAAATAATAACCTATCAATTTTGTCATAGAAGTCAATCTAAGTATGACAATGACTATCACATCATCTTTACCATATTCTAGTGGTTGGAGACACAAAGGAGTGACTTGGACCCAATTAACTTGCTAATTTTATGTCCCACTGGTCCCCATTTAATGCCTTACTCTCATCATAGCATGCTACTCAGTGTTTTTGAAGGGTGGCTGTGACAATTTCTACTTTTCTTTTGGAAATCTTATCCTGTCTGAATGTCACCCTTCTTCTCTTCCTGTATAACTACCAATCCCATGGTGAACAGAGTCCATGCCACTACATAGGGTGATCCTGCAGTTATATGTTACTATATAACAAATGACTCCAAAACTTGATGGCTTACAACAGTAAAACAAAACAAAACAAAACAAAAAAACCTATCACTTTTGTCATAAAAGTCAATCTAAGTATTAACATGACTATCACATCATCTTTACCATATTCTAGTGGTTGGAGACACAAAGGAGTGACTTACTCGTGGTCACTGGTGTGTGTGGACACTACAGTTGGAGTGATTTTTATGTGCTGAAATTATTTAAAACGTTATCCACAGTTTTGCTTTTTCAACTTTTTACTGAAATAGAGGAGAATGGTGAATAATAAATGGAGAAGAGGCAAAAGTTTTCACTGAACAATTCAAATTTTATTCTCAATTTTAGATTTCAAATAATCCCTTTAGCATCATTTCTCCTGATGTTTTTGTCTCCTTTCTACATTTATTTATCATTTACAAATTGTAGTTTTACAAAATGCCATTTTGCATATGTGCATTTATTTGTACAGAAGTTGTTCTATTGTGTGCATACCATTAAGTATAAGAAAATAATAATCTGGAAATGTTAAGGAAAGATGGTAAGCTATATAGAGCCTCATCATTTATTTTACATATTGGTGGAGAATATGGATACTAAACATATTCAAATAAATACATACTCTACAGTTAGGTAGTGGGAAGTTTGTCTAACAATATGAAGCAAAACTGCTACAGTCTGAAAGGACGTAGTGTTTTACAGAAGGTTGTAAGGAAAACGCTCTTCAATCAGATAATATAGAAATGGAGTTTCTGAATTACCCACCTGAACTATAACCTATTGAAACAGTGTCCTTTAATGAGAACAAAAAGTATCTTCCTGAGGCAGAAGGTATTTTACCATATTTCAAGAAATATCAACCTGGTTTTCATGGATAGAGTTAAATAAGTGAAGTAGCAATGAAGTCAGAGTGACAGGCAGCAGCTAAATAATGTGGGATTTATTGGCTTTGGCTAGGTAATTTATATATTTTGAAAGCGAATAGAAGACTTGGGAATTTTTGAGTAAAGGAGTAAATTGGCATGCTTTGTGTGATCACAATGATATTTGTGTTTTTATATGACCACTTTAATCTTCAGAAGCAAACTGGTAACATATAACTCACATGGGAAGCTATTTCAGTAAACAAGAAAATCAACCATTGTACTTTAAAACAGAGATGTTTCCATTCAAAGGAAAATAGAGAGAAATTTCAATACACTTTGAAGATAAATTTGGCAGGAACTGCTCATATATTAAATGCTGACTGTGACAGCGAAAGAGAAATGTCTGAGAACGTTTAGACTATAAGGAATTAGATGAATAATAATATTTGATAATATAAGGAAGACTATGGGATGTGCAGGTTTGGGAATAAAATTTATTTAGAAATCTGATAGCATATGTTAGCAGAAGATGCCTATACGCATTTAAACTAAGATGTTAAACGTGCAATGGATCATCAGAATACAGAATCTAAAGGAGGAAGAGAAGTTGGGGTACACATTAGGAAAACAGCAATATATGAAGAGTTGTAAATAAAGAGGACATTGCTACGACTGAGCCTGGGGCATTTCAACACTGAAAGTGTTGGAAGGAGAACCAGCAAGGATGCCTAGAAATGGTATCCAGGGAAGCAGGGTGAGAATTGTAAAAGTTTAGTGTTTACGATGTGAAGAAATGAAAACTTTTTGAGAAGGAAGTGATCATTTACTTCAGCCATTTTTTCTTTATGCACTATGGACTGAATTCTGGGGACTCTTAGATTTTGTGGGAATGCTCTTTTTTTTTTTTTTTAAATAACAACAGAGAAATGCTCCTGATGTTGTAAATTAATAGACAAAGATATCAGGTCTCTGTTCCACAGAGCAAATAATGCACTTTAGTGTGTTAAATGTATCATTCAATAGACCTGCAGACATTCTATGTAGTTAAAATCATTTTAATAAGTATATGGGCTGATAACCTCACTTCATTTTATGGCTAAACATAATTATTTCTCAGTTGTTATATAAATAAACTTTCCAGAAATCCAACAAGCTTAAAAATGGAAAAAAGAAATCTAAACAAACCTGTTGTTTTTATCTGTGGTCACAGTACCGACTCTCTAGGTATTTTTTTAAAAAAGTATACTTCAACATCTTTTAATGAAATAAAAAAGTAAAATCTAGATTTTATTTAAAGATCTTCACTGACCAGGGATGTGAAGAAATGCACTTGCAGTGATAAAAACTAAAAGGAAAAGACTTGTTCATTGAAATTCTATTCTTTAGAGGCTTAATTTATACAAAGGTCCAATATACTGTAAAAAGCAAAGGTGCTTCATTGGGTTCAATGGCAAAGAAGCTAAATAGAAAACCTGCTACTTTCCTTAGGTAGTCATGAAAAGTTTAATTATTTACTTAATATCACATGAACGATCAGGTTGAAAATTTATGTTATTGGGTTATCCAATGCTCTACTTTTCCATTAACTATTAGTGCTTTGGATGAATATTTATTAGATTACTTTATTCAATAAAATTGTTTTACGTAGTTATCTATTTACCAGTTGAGAATAATCAGTTACTGTATTCTTATTGTGAAGTCACACTCAGAATGATTTATTCTGTTTAACTTTCTGATTTTAAAACAAATGAATGTAAACAAATTTAAAATATAAGTGATCATTAGAGAAATGCAAATCAAACTACTATGAGATACCATCTCACAATAGTCAGAATAGTACTATTTAAAAGATTAAAAAAAAAACAAAAACACACAGACACTGGCAAGGTTGCAGAAAAAAGAAACAGTTATTCACTGTTGGTAGGAGTGTAAATTAGTTTAGTCAGTGTAGTGTTTTCCCAAAGACCTAAAGACAGAGACACCATTTGACCCAGAAATCCCATTACTGGTCTCTACCCAAAGGAATATACATCTTTCTGTTATAAAGATACATACACATGTATGTTCATTACAGCAAAATTTGCAATGTCAAAGACGTAGAATCAACCTAAATGCCCAGTGGTGGACTGGACAAAGAAAAAGTGGCATTTGTACACCGCAGAATACTATACAGCCATAAAAAGGAATGAGATCATGTCCTTTGCAATAACACAGATGCTGCTGGAGGCCATTATCCTCAGGATACTAACGCAGGAACAGAAAACCAAATAACACATGTTCTGACTTACAAGTGGGAGAAAATGTTGAAAACACACAACAAGGGGAACAACAGATTCTGGGGCCTGCCAGAATGTGGAGGGTGGGAGGAGGGAGAAGAGAAGAAAAAAATAACTATTAGATATGAGGCTTAGTATCTGCATAATGAAATAACAGGTACATCAAATTGCCATAACACCGGTTTACCTGTATAACAAACCTGCCCATGTACCACTAAATCTAAAATAAAAGTTTGAAAAAAAAATAAATTTAAATATAAAAAAAGATATGAAAGCATAAATTGTACACTTAAAACTGAGTTCAGGGTTTATGCCTGTAATCTCTGCACTTTGGAAGGCTGAAGCAGGCAGATCACCAGCTCAGGAGTTTGAGACCAGCGTGACCAACAAGGAGAAACCCCCTCTTTACTAAAAATACAAAATTAGCCAGTGTGGTGTCTCATGCCTGTAATCCCAGCTACTCAGGAGTCTGAAGCAGGAGAATCGCTTGAACCCGGGAGGCAGAGGTTGCAGTGAGCCAAGGTCACGCCACTGCACTCCAGCCTGTGCAACAAGAGCAAAACTCCGTCACAAACAAAACAAAATAACAACAAAAATTGAGTTTTGTTTTTTCATATAAGAATTAGTGTAAGAACTGATCACTTGAATCATCTTCAATAATTTCCCCTAGTGCCTTGTGGGGAAATTCCTTTTATGGGAACTGCACATGCATATTCATAAAATATTGATAAGGTCAAGTATGTAAGGCATACCTATAATTGACACACAAGTTTGGTATTCATGTGCTGTAACACACATTGCATATATCATTAGTGTATAAAATCTCCAACTAGGTTGTTTTTTGTTTGTTTGTTTTGTATTTTTGGTTTTTGTGGGGGTTTTTTGTTTGTTTTTTGTTTGTTTGTTTGTTTGGTTGGTTTGTTTTTTTGCTATTAAAATGAGGAAAGTTTACTATAAGCTAAACCTTGAGCCTAGCTGCACAAGCAGGACTCTGGGAAAACTCCTAGCAAGCCCCAAGGAAGGAATTTGTAGCTAATAGCTTTGTGGGCTTTTGGTGCTGATTCTTTGGAGAGTGAGGAAGTTGCAAAAACGTTAGGTGCTGACGGATGAAGGTGTAGAGCCCACTGGGCATCATACAGGGGAACAAGTCAGAGGCTTCCCAATCTTACTTATCCTGCCTCAGTTACACGCATAGAATGTGTCATGGTCAAGTCTGGGTATTTAGGATATCCATCACATGGAGTATTTATAATATAGAGATTATAATTAATATAAATTTCTAATATAGACATTATAAATATTCAAGGTGTTGAATATCCTCTCTTTTAGTCCCCCCGCCATTCAACATGCACATTGCTAGTCTCTGGTGACTATTGTTGTACATTACACCGCAATGAAACCAACTTTTTACCTCCCACATACGAGTAGAAAATGTAGTGTCTTTTCTATCTCTTTTTCTTAGGGGTATTAGTATTTGTTTTATGAATCTGGGTGCTCTGGTGTTGGATTCCTCTTTCTCTCTCTGTGTGTGTATATATATACACACAGAATATATATATTATATATACATTTTTCATCTTTATTTTATATATATTATATATGTTGAATGTATATATAATATATATACAGTCTGTATGTATAAATACATGTATAATGTATACATGTATATGTATATATATATATAAAATGTATGTATATGTATGTATATGTATATATGTATATATGTATATATATGTATATATGTATATATGTATATATGTATATATGTATATATGTATATATGTATGTAATGTATATATATAATGTATATATATAAAAATATGTATATGTATAATGTATATGTATATATACATTTATATATTATATACATATGTATATAATATATAAATGTATACATTATATACAAATGTATATAATATATAAATGTATATATTATATACTATATATGATATATATTATATATTATACATACAGAATGTATATATCATATACACAGCTATATATTATATACATTCATATATTATATTCATTACATACATTATATATTATATATTTATGTATTTTATATTATATATGTATTTATATATATTTTAATATATAGTATATATATAGCATATATACATTTGTATATAACATGTAAATATTATATACATTTGTATAGTATATACTAATGTATATATTATATATCTATGTCTTCTATATCTTCATATATGTATATCATATCTTCTATATATCTTCTATATCTACTAAGTCCCATATCATGAATATATTATATATGATTATAACTTCTTGTTGAATTGATTCTTTATTATTATATAATGAACTTCGTTGTCTTTTATTTAGTAATGTTGAAGTCTATTTTATCTGATATAAGTGTAAATATGTCTGCTTGTTTTGGTTTCCATTTGCGTGAAATATTTTTCCCCATGCTTTTACCTTCAATATGTAAGTGTCTTTATTAGTTGGATAGGTTTCTTCTAAGAAGCGTATGGTGAGATCAAGGTTTATTTTAATATTAATTATTAATTTTTGGGTTCATAGATGTGTATATATTTCTAAGGTACATGAGATGTTTTAACACAGGCAGGGAAGGCATATCATCACATCACGAGAAAGGAGGTACTCATCCCTTCAAGCATTTATTCTTTCTGTAACAATCAATCTAGTTTTACTCTTTTAGATATTTAAAAGTACAATTATATTATTATTGATATAATCACCCTCATGTACTATCAAATTGTAGTTCTTACTAAGTCTTTATTTTTTTTTACCTATTAAATAAACCCACTTACCTTCAGTCCCCCAGTAACTTCCCAGCCTCTAATATCAACCTGCTACTCTCCATGTCTAAGTGGCTTGATTTTTAGACCCAGAATAAGTGAGAGCATGTGGTGTTTGTCTTTCTGTGCCTGGCTTATTTCACTTAACATTATAATCTCCAGTTCCATCCATGTTGTTGTAAATGAAAGAATCTCATTCTTTTATATGGCTGCCATTTTGTTATTTGTTTTCTGCTGATTTTCCGTTCTTCTCTTCTTTCCTTTCTTCTCTCCCTCCCTCCTTTCTCCCTCCCTCCCTCCCTCCTTCCTTCCTTCCTTCCTTCCTTCTTTTATTTTAGTGAAGGTGATTTTCTCTGGTGATATAACTCAGTTTCTTGCTTTTCACTTTGTATCCATTGTATGTTTTTTGATTTGAGGTTACCATGAGGCTTACGAATACTATCTTACAAACCATTATTCTAAGTGGATATAATAACTTAACACTTTACAGAAACAAACAAGAAAGCAAAATGAACACAAATTAACAATCTAGACATTAACTTTGCCCCTTGCTTTTTAGCATTTTGCTGTTTCTGTTTATATCTTATTGTACTGTGTATGTCTTGCAAACTTGTAGATGCTGTTTTTGATTGTTTAATCTTTCTGTCTTTTGACTTAGCATAAGAGTACACACCACAGTTAAAGTGTTACAACATTCTGTGTTTTCTTGTATATTTTCTATTAACAGTGAGCTTTATACTGTCAGGTGATTACTTATTGCTCATTAACATTCTTTTTTTTTTCAGGTTGAAGTATTCCCTTTAGCATTTATTGCAGGACAGCTCTGCTATTGATGAAATCCCTCCGGTATTTTTTTACTGGAAAAGTATTTTTCCTTCATGTCTGAGAGATATTTTTGGCAGATAAATATTCTGGGTAAAAGTTTTATTCCTTCAGCATTTTAGATATGTCATACCACTCTTTCTAGCCTGTAAGCTTTCCATTCGAAAGTCTGTAGCCAGAAGTATTAGAGCTCCTTTGTATGTTATTTGTTTCTTTTGTCTTACTACTTTTAGGATCATTTACTTATCTTTGATCTTCGGGAGTTTGATTATTAAATGCCTTGAGATAATCTCTGTGATAAATCTGCTCTGTCTTCTATAACGTTCTTGGTTCTTGTACTTAGATATTGATATCTTTCTCTAGGTTTGATAAGCTCTGTTATTCCTTTGAACAAACTTCCTACCCCTGCGTTTTTTTCTCTACCTCTTCTTTAAAGCCATGAGCCCTTAGATTTCCCCTTTTCAGGGTATTTTCTAGATTCTGTAGGTGTGCTTTATTGCTTTTTATACTGTTTCCTTTTGTGTCCTCTGGCTGTGTATTTTCAAATAGACTAACTTTAGGCTCATCAGTTATCTCTTCTGCTTAATCGATTCTGTTATTTAAAGTCCCTGATGCATTCTTGAGTGTGCCAATAGCATTTTTCAGCTCCCAAACTTCTTTTTAAAAATTATTTATTTATTATTATTTTGTTATTTATTTATTGAGATGGAGTCTTGCTCTGTTACCCAGTTATTCTTGAGTGGGCCAGTAGAATTTTTCAGCTCCAGAATTTCTTTTTAAAAATTATTTATTTATTTATTTATTTATTTATTCATCGAGATGGAGTCTTGCTCTGTTACTCAGGCTAGAGTGCAGTGATATGATCTTGGCTCACTGCAACCTTCGCCTCCCAGGTTCAGGAGATTCTCCCACCTCAATCTTCCAAGTAGTTGAGATTACAGGCATGTCCACCTCATCTAGCTAATTTTTGCATGTTTAGTGGAGATAGGGGTTCTCCATATTGGCCAGGCTGGTCTCAAACTCCTGACTTCAAGTGATCTTCTTGCCTTGGACTCCCAAAGTCCTGGGATCACACTCGTGAGCTACCACGCCCTACCCAGCTCCGGAACATCTGCTTGATTCTTTTTAATTATTGTAATCTCTATATTAAATTTATCTGATAGAACTCTTAATTATTTCTCTGTGTTGTCATGTATTTCTTTTAATTTCCTCAAAACAGTAATTTCAGGTGATATGAAGTTAAAGCTAGGTACTCTGTGTGCTCATTTAATTTTTGGTTCTCATGAAAGTCCTTTTTTACGTACATAGTTGTTGTTTATTTTTTCTGTCATAATGTTAATTGTTATCTGCTTGCTTTGCAGTCTCATTTGCGTAATTGTTTAATTCGATCTGTGTTGTATACTTTTTTTGTGTTTTTATAGTGGTTTTGACCTTTGAGCATTTTTTGTAAGCCAGGCAACATTAAAGTTGTTTCAGAAACAAACAAAATATGTCTTCAACAATCAGATCAACATGTTTTGTAGGTATGTGAGTAGCCACAAAGTCATGTGAAAAGACTAAAGTGGCTTACTTTTTTTTCTTTAATCTTAAATCATGTGGTCTAAGAAAATTATTTTAGAATAATTAAAAAGAAAAAGAGATAATTAGAAAATATGCAAATTTTCCCAGATAGGAGTACTTTTGGTCAAATTTCAGTATGTATTAATTCACTTGAGAAATTCATAATCCTAGATTGTCATAATTCTTTTAAGACTGGTTAGTCATTTCCCATAAATGTTAGACACCATTACCATATGAATGATATTTTGATCACAAGATAGATAAACTCTTCAAAATCACTTAAGTGCACAATTTTGAGGTATTCATTTATTATACAAATACTAATCATAAATACAGTATAGATCAATTTCCCAGTTGCTATAGAAACAGTGATGAATAAAATATGGCGAATCACCTTGAAGATATGAATTCATTTGTGGATAACTATTATTTGTTATAAAATAGGAACATATAAATGTAAATAAACATTTTTCTTTGATTTCAAAGATGGCCTCTATATAGTTTTACAAGAAAACAAGATGCTGAAAATATGTCTTGAAAATATAGCTGTGAACTATGATGGCCTTTTAAAATTTTTAATAAGTCTAAGAAGTGCATTATCACAAAGGGTTGACTTGTCCAAACAAATTCATATGAATCACTGATCTTACATAGCACTATGCCTTGCAAAGGGTATAAACTATAACCAGACACAGACCCAGAATTCTCTAGGTTTCCTCAAAGGATCCTTGTGTCCATCAGACTTAGTTCTCTAACATTATCTCAGCACTATCTTCCCATGCAATAGGACACATTTGGAATAACAGATAAGCACTAACTGTATGTGAAATATACGTCAGCTTATAGGAAGTCATTTGATATCTGAAGATGCACAAGTAAGCCAAGAGAAAGAACAAAATTATTCTGTAGAATACGAGTATATGTAATGTAGACTACCAGGCATTGTCTTAGACAGAACTCTATAGAACATGAAAACAAATGCACAGTGGGATTAAAATAAAAGTATGACAACAACACAGTACAAACAATAAAGCCCAGTGACATTTCCCTTCTGAGTATTTGTTAACATTTTTGTCACAGTATGAACATAATTAAGTTCCACAAACACTGTCCTTATTCCATATAAGGGGAAGGCTGGAGAGAGCCACTAACTGACCCCTTCCAACCCTAGATGAAAAATAGAAGTAAATGGGTTTTCTGAAGTGATAGATTGTGGTCAGGAAATTTACATTTTTTCTAGCTTTGGCAAACAGTCCATAAACAAATTATTAAGAAATGTTGAGAGGCAGAAGGTTTGATGTGAAAAACATATAATAAATTCATATGTAAACTTACTGAGTTGGAATTTCCTGGAAATATCTGAGTGGAGATGTCCAATGATCAACCAGAAATATCGTAGGTCAGAAATATTGTAGGCCATAGGAACATAGGTAGACATGAGTTTCTTCAATGCAACTGTAGTGTGATAACTGGATATTTCAATGACTTGCAGCATTTATTAGAATGATACCAAATATAAGGAATGTGTGAAGAAACAAAAATAACAAGAATAGAAGAATAAAGCAACTATGTAAGGGAAATGTAATAAATAAAGTATAATTCATATAATTGAGAAATAACATGAGTGCAAAGGTTATAGAAACCGTTTAACATATAGATGAAGATAGAAGCAATAGAGCCTTAATTCCCATGAATAAATTGAGAATTTGAAACTAGTCTATGCTGAGTTACTCACTGATAACATTTCCTATGACAGATTCAACAGCTGATGAAGACGTATGATGAGAAATTCTGGTAAGTAAAATATACAACAGTAAAAAATAATCAGTGAAAACAACATGGGCTTTATAATAAGAAATATTTGAGAAAAAGTTTCAGCTTGTTTAGAAATACATTTAAACCTCTCATTTAAAATGAGAGATTATGAGAGCCCAGTGTTTTAGGCATTTTATCAGCTATTAGGAGGGAATCTATTTCACATACCAACAGACACAAAAGACACATGGTACAGAACAGAATCCAAAAATAGAAACAAACCTTCTCTTCAATACATGATTAAGATGCTACTCCAAATCACTGTGGCAAAGATATGCTCTTCTATTGCCAGTGACGGTACAACTGAGTAAACACTTTGGTAAAAATAAATATGGATCCACACCTACACTGTGCAACAGGACACATACAAAAGATTCAAACATTCTGATGAAAAATGGAATCAAGAGAGAACTGGATAAAAATGCAGTTGAGTTTTGTTAGAGGTATTTTTTTTTTATGTTTGTAGGCTTTTTGTCATGAAATGCTGAGTGTTGCTGTTCTATCTACAAGAAATTAAAAAAAAATTATTGCACATTAAAAAGCACCATAAACAAAAGTCAAATAAAAATTAAAAACTGGAAAATATTTGCAACTAATACCAAATTTTATTTCGTCTTTTTAAGAAGCTTCTTGAAATGAATATCGAGAAAACCGAAACTAAAATAAAGATAAACAAATCTTTACAGTGAAAAGCATCTGCATCAATTTAATAAAACACATTTTGAAAAGGGCAAACTTACTGGTAATAAGAATGATCATACTATAAATGGCATGCAAATACTATTCAAAAACTTGAATACAATTCATGTTTGTCAGGCCACACATGAGCAGTATCTTACTAGCATTACCAATACAGTATGATACAATCTTGTAGAATAATAGCTTGGGATACTTACAACAATTGTGAATGAAGATTTTCCTTTCTTTTTAAAATGTAGAAAGTTGCAAAGAACAGTAATCAAATCCAAATAATGAGAAGAAGACAGATTGTTCTCTTTCTCATTTATTTGCACCAGCCCCTTTTTGTTATTTGGACACAATCCTTAAGCTGCCTCCATGGGATTATGTATGAAGTGTTATATGGGGTGTTTTTAATACTTTGCCCTTTCACGCATTCCCAGAACTAGGAGTTCGGGCTTTGCTTACATGTATGTTACTTTCTTATTGAAGCATGGTCTGAGCGCATTAGTACATTTTTATCCCTTCAATTATAAAATAGAAAAATGAATTACGTAAGTGAAAAATCAAGGCAAAATAAAGTATCTGAGAACAGTCTATTTAAATTGAACAAGGTAAGTAATTTCAGGCAAGCTTAGATTTCTTAAAGAAAATCTTCAATATAATTAATGAAACTTTGCAAATTTACCCTGACTTTATAAAATAAGTTATATTATATATCATAGTTTAAATTCCTTTTCATTTCTTGGTGAAAGGAAAATACTGTAGTACTATTTTCTTCACTGTGCTTTTGTATTTCGATATTATTGACTTTTTATTTTGTGTAAACAGACACAACAGGCATATAATTGCTAAATATATATATTTTTTTTTGCAAAAGAATGAGTGGTTTTTATGATGCCAGAAGTGCAATATTTGTTACAAATGTTGAAATACCTTATCTCTTTGAAAAACAGAAATGTTATGTTACAAGAAGAATAAAACTAGTTTAATGTCTGAAATATATCCCACCAAATATACCACAGCACACATAACATTTGAAGTAGATTTTTCTCTTTTGTACTGTGGAATCACTGGTAAATTGCATGCTCTGAGGCCATTTTTATCCTACCAGAAAGCTTTCAATGATGGTCTGCAACTTCTGAAGCCCATAACTAAAGTAACTTTTCCTTTGACCAGCAAATGACCCTTAGCATCTAAACGCTGCTCCCAAAAAGAAGATAGAGCCGGAAAATTCTTTTGATTGCTCTGCAGCAGCCATATTAAAAGCAAAAGACCACAACAACAACAAAGGTTTTTTTTTCGGATGCCTTACAACTAAACAGAATTTTTGCAGGTAAGTTTTGGAAACAAAGGAATACATCTTACCATTTCTCTTTTTTTCTTTGAATTAATCATAAAGTTAATCAGACTTTGAGATAGAAATATCTCTGAGATAAATCACTAATACTTTTAAATGTTTTATTTTGATTTGGCAAATTACACCTATTTATGGGTTATATTGTGAGGTTATGATAGGTGGGGTAATGAAATCAAACCCATATTTGTCTCAAGTATTTGCTGTGGTCAGAAACATTTTGCTCAATTTAACTATTAGCATGAAAAGGATCAAATATTTTTCACTGTTTTATTTTTTTCATCCAAGCCGTGGCACAGAATAACTGCAATGTTTCTTGATAAGAAACAAAAAATCACATCAATTAGAAAGTTATCCCCTCCATGCAACAGAACATCTTTCCCAAACTGGCGTATTGCATAAGGAAATTTGATCATCTCCTATGGATCGACGTCCGGGGGACGTAAGAGACCAAGCGCACTGCTTCTCGGAACCCTTTGCTTGTGACTCCTACATTTTTCTGCTGCTCTCTGCCTTGCATGTTGTATGCCCTGGTCCTCATTCAGATATGATATGGCTGCATGTTTCCAGATATTAATTCTTAAGCCTAAACTACAGGAATTGGTAGGCACGGTGAGGTTTTTAGGCAAATTTTAAAGTTTGGTGTCCTGATGTTGGAGAAAGCAAAAGCACACTTTTTTTTTCTTTTTTTTTTTTTTTTTTTTTTTTTTTTTTTTTTTTTTTTTAAAGAATCCCACCAGGTGGACACACTGTTTTCTTCTTGGTCAGAATTGAGGTGCAATGACATTCACATGCCACCTCCTGGCAAGAGAATGGAATTTCTTTGATAGACTACATTCATGATGTCTCTCTGGGCTCCCAAACCCATTTTATATCTAGAGTCTAACCGGTCTGTGATGTGCATACCTGAATCCCTTTATTTTTCTTTCAAGAAAACAGAGGGAAAATGTAAGTTGGGCAGGCCTCTGACTTTTCACAAATGCTTTACTTAAGAGATTAAAAACATTAAAAATATAATGGAAACATTAAAAAATAATAAATACTGTCTGGCCTGGTGCAGCGGCTCACACTTGTAATCCCAGCACTTTAGGAGGTGGAGGTGAGCAGATCACTTGAGGTCAGAAGTTCAACACCAGCCTGGCCAACATGGCGAAACCAGGTCTCTACTAAAAATACAAAAATTAGCCTGGTGCATGCCTGTAATTTCAGCTACTTGGTAGTCTGAAACATGAGAATCACATGAACCTGGGAAGCAGAGGTTGCAGTGAGCTGTGATCACATCACTGCATTTCAGCCTGGGTGGCAAAGTGAGACTAATATATTATATATATATATATATATATATATATATATATATATATATATATGTTTACAATGTTGCCCTAAACTCAATAGCTAAGATAAGAATCAATACTATTAAATTACTGCTAAAAGCAATGTTGGAGTGATAAAACTCTAGGAAGTTTCTAAAAGAGAATTGAGTGTGATGAGATGATTTCTTTATACTGACATAGTATTTCAAAACTTATTTTCAATGTTCAAATATATTTAATTGATATTCAATTTAAAATCACACTTCATACCTCCTGTTTCCATTACAATACTTTATTTTTCAGCGCAGTACTTATGAACGACATACATTTTTGTCAGTGTATGTTTAATGTCAGTTTTCACCCCAAACTTAACATCCAGGCTTTCTTTTTTTCTACTTTACTAACTGCTGTATACTAATAGATGGTAGGCAATCAATAAATACTATTAATTGGGAATTGAACTTGTTCTACACAATTGAGATTATAGTATGACAATTTATCTGATAAGCACTTTTATGTTTCTAGTTAAAAATCTGGAAAAATGCACATGTGTGTCATCATATTTGAGTTTGAATATACAGACACTATGAACATTTTACATTAGCAAAAATAGTTCATATGATATATATACACATGTATATAATATCTTGCATATGTAACATTCATTTTTTTCAACCATTACTAATGATTTCATCATATGACTTCATGGTAATAGGTTGTCACCACATTTAAAATTAAATAAATGGATTAAACAGCAGATCAGAAAAAACTGAGGAATTAATTAAGTAGATGATAGAGTCATACAATTTTCTTAAAGTAACTCGCACAGAGAAATGATATTTGCAAGAATAACAACAATAAAAACCCTTAAAAGACATAGCGGATGAAATGAGAAGCTATAGCATGCAAATAATCAGAAGTCAAGGGAAACCTGAATAAAGCAGATAAGGATGCCGGTAACTCCAGTGATAAGGACTAAACATTTTCTTGAGGTAAAGAAAGTTAGGGATTTACTAAACAAGAATGAATTCTATCAAGTAGGTTCATATCAAGAAGCTCATTACATTATGTTATTTTTCACTCAATAATTCCATTTTAGAAAGGATTTTTAAAAATCATTCCATGACCACACAGATAGCAAGTGTCAGCTTGCCCCAAGGCAGTGGTCATAGTGAAGTCCATTGAGTCTGGTTTATTGTCACATCTGGTTATTATCTTTCCCTAAATTTAGCCCACTAAGTACAAGGCCAATCGCACCATTGGTTTTTTTCCTGTTTTATTTCTTCCTTCTTCCTAGAAGCCCCAGCATGGAGATTGTTTTCTTGTTTGCTTGCGTTAATGTAGTGAGAAATCTAGAAAACATGAACTAATGATAATAATGATGTGTGCTCTCTCAGACTGTTTTTCAGCAGCTTCTTCCTGAGTGCTGTAGATTGTGTAAATGAAATATTAGAGGTATCTGCTCTTCTGCCTCTGGTCTCCCTGTCTATTTTGTTTTCTTCTCCGATGAAGTAAAGATTCATAAGCAATTGGGTTCTTCAAAAACCTTTCTGTCACTCTCTCAGTGCATGTTGCCTGAGATATGGAAAGAGATTTATCCACATGCAGAATTCTCTCTCAAATAAATCCACATTTCGCTACAATATATTTGGCAGATGATAGGTGCTTTGGGATCTAGATTCTATTTTAATTAAGTGTGAATTTTTAAATGACTTAATTATTGCCTTCCTGTGGTATGATTTTTTAACTTTGACTTGTACAGATTTTACAAGAAGCTAATGATATTAATTCAGATCGATGCAATTAATGGCTTACTAAAAGAGCAAATCTCTAAAAAAATCTGATTTATTTGCCAATATTAATGAGAAAGGTAAGCATTTTAGCACAATGCTTGCTCATTTTCTCCCCTGTGCTTCCCCTATAGCACATCCATGTATGTTTTCGTGTAACCATCTGTTTTAGAACCCATTTGAGTCCACATGACACCTATTACTTAGATTTATAAGACAGGTAATATTTAGCCAGATTAGCAATCAGAATGCCTGAATGTTTTAACATCATTTATAATTAACTGCTGGGTGTAATAACAAATAGAAACAGCAGCTGCAACAAAACTCCGATTAGGCAGTCAGAATGGGGAATAACTCAAATTAATGGAAGGCCCCAAACTCATCTTCAAGCCATGGAATAACATCTCAATAATTACTCAACTAGACCACTGCACACTAACGTCCTGAAGTTCAGCAGAGGGAGAGAATACTTCTGAAAAAGACGCTTCTTCCAGAGTTAATCTCAACAACTCTTGGAAATGTAGGATGAGATTTAAACTGGAATTGTATTTATGTCTAGCTTAATTAGAAAATTCACAATATTATGGTAACAAGGAAGTGAAAGACAGATGTCAAGACCTATTTTAGGATGGAGGGTGAGAGGAAGATGAGGATTGAAAAACTATCTATTGTATACTGTGCTGATTACCTAGGTGGTAAAATAATCTGCACACCAAACTGCTGTGACAGGCAGTTTACCAATATCACCAACATGCAGAGGTATACTGAACCTAAAAGAAAATAATTTGCCGATTACTATAAACCTAAACAGGTACTCCTGGCCCTAAAATAAAAGTCAAAAATATAAAATAAACAAAATCCATAGTACAAACATTCAATTAGGGTAGTTCTGAAATATTTCCAGCTCTCTTTCTCTCTCTCTTTTTTAATTGAATTATCATTCAATGATATTTTTAGATCACTGAATCTGTGATTATTATGTGTTTCTAATGCTCAAACTGTTTTCCCTTTACCTTCTCATTGACTTGGAGGAATTCTTCTCTGATACTTCATGGCCTGACAAAATTGTCAATGACAATAAAAATATTCAATGATACTTTTAGATAATTGAATGATGATACAATCCTGTTACTAAAAAATCAAAACAAAACAAAAAGATACATTGTACTCTGGATACAGTGTACAGCAACCTAAGTGAAATACTTTCTCAGATCAGGAGATTGAAGCTCAGAAATAAATACACTGCCTTATGAGTTTATTCAGAAGTTAGTAGCAGAGCTGGGATTACATTTGTGCTTTTCAAAGTACTTCCTCTGGCTTTTTAGTAATGATTTATTTTTACTTTTTTGAAACAATAAATTTATAGTAGTTGAATTTAAGCTATAGTATAAAAAACTTCTTTCAATATTACAAATAGTAAAAATCACTAGTAATAGTAGCGGTAATATTAATAGAAGGCATTAAATTTTATTTTGCTTTTACATTTTACAAGTCATTTTGTAAGCATTTAATGCATCATTTAATCCTGATGACAACCTTTTGGGTTTATAATCTATCTCATTTACATCCACAAAGTAACACAGTATTGAAGTTATTAAAAAATTAAATTCCCTGTCCAAGATTTGAAGGATTCAAATCAACAACATTTGGAGGAATAGTCAACTTTTCTCTTCAGATTCCTTGGAATTAGTAGTTTTGAAGCGCTATGAGGAAAAAGTCAGTAGTTCAAAAGTTGTGACAGCTTTGTGATAGTGTCATTATACGTGTCCAGTGCTCAACCTGTTTTCCCTTTACCTTCTCATTGGCTTAGAGGAATTCTTCTCTGATACTCCATGGGCTTGATAAAATTGTCAATGACAGCGACAGTTGTTAAAGTTATGACTCTTTTCAATACAAATGACAAAGACCTATCTAAAACTACTAAGTAGAATGATTATTTATTGATTTAGGTTAATGCATTTTTAAAATTGTACTTTAGGTTTTGGGATACACATGCAGATCAAACAGGATTGTTGCATAGGTACACACATGGCAATGCGGTTTGCTGCCTCCATCCGCCCGTCACCTACAGCTGACATTTCTCCCCATGTCAGAGGTGCATATATAAACAAAATATATAAAATGTATTTCTTCTCCTTTTACATTTGTCTCTTTAAGTCTCCATGTGTGTTCATTTTATTCTGAGTTTATATTTGGTGGCAGAATGGTTGAAACAGAAACAGTTTATAACATAATCCCAGGACATTTCTAGTGGGGGACAATACATGCCTGTTTTAAGAAGTCGTGTTATGTCTGAGTCATGGTTTCACCTTTTCTGTCCTAAACTGTTGGAGGAGCCAAAAATATGGAAATGATTTGCAACAATTAGGATTGATGCCTGGAGCTTCAGTTTGGTCCATCGTATTCGGTACACGCTGCCTGAAAGTGTGAGTGGAGTGATGTCACAAACTAATTAAAGGGGGTGGCCTTGTTTTGCTAAAAAATCTTGCATACATACTGGAGATGTGAAAACAACAATAATAGAGCAGCTTATGCCTGTCATGTGCTCATTATGTTGTAGATACTGATGTAAGCACATTACATAAGTAAATTTAAGTAGTACAACTTGGTAAGATTTTTTTTTTAACTCCTCTTTCATAGATTGAGACATTGAAACATAGAAAATGTAAGTGACTTTCTCAAGGTGGCATACATAAGATAAGATAGAGTGCTGCTCCAAACTCAGATGTGTATTTGAGGACTTTGTGCTTAACCATAGTCTTATAGTGCCTTTCTACAGTGAAAAAACACACAATCTTGTGTGTGGAAAGATGCAACTAATTAAGCAACTAAATAACTAAATATGTAAATAGAGAAAGAAAAAACAACACATTAAATATTTTAAAAGATTACATAACCATCAAATGAAAATGTATGTCAAATCTGAAATGAAAATGATACCCAAAACATAAATATCATAAACAAAAACAGTAACATCAATACAGATCTTACAGACACTAAACATATGACAGAAATTTTACCACTTGGCATCAGTAGGGAAGAAGGAGAGTTTCTGCTGATTCCTGTTTCTAGACGTATTACAGAAGATGTTCTTACAAGTACAATAAGAAAAAAATAACCATATAAAATGCCAAAAACACAAATTATCATTTGTATCAGATAACATAATTTTGTAAGAAAAGAAGTATATTATGAATCATTTAAAAAATAATAGTAACTTAGCAGCAAATAAAATAAGAGTAAAATAAATTAAGATATAAAACTTTATATATATTACAGTAATTTATCACATTAGAGAAATAAAATAATATTTATATTATGTGTGAGAATCCTCTTCAATCAAATCCCATGTCTGTTTTTAGGGAAAGAACATTAAAAAGTTGGTCATAAAACACTCATGGACATATAAGAGTTGAAGAGTGTAAAGGAGTATTCAACTAAAACAATCTAAAAAAAGGGAAATGACATAGACTTTTTTATATTAAACGATAAGATAATAGAAAGCTATAGAATATTGTATAGTGAGATATAGACATAGTAATATCTCAATTAAATAGAATAGCATAAGTATCTTACAAAAAAGTAAATGGGACATAATTGTCTGAGAGCACAATAGTACAGTGGGACATATGTAGTTTTTTCACAAATGGTGTTCACTAGAAATCAGTTACAGAAAGGAAACCAAAAACATTCACAAATATGTGAAAATTAAACAATACACCCTTGAATAACTACTAAGTTAAGAAACGTATCAGAAGGGTAATTAGCAAGTTTATTAAGACAAATGAAAAAACAAGCACAAGATACAAAAATGTGTTGTATATTGCAGAAAAAGCAGTGCTAACAGGGAAGTTTATGACCATAAATTCCTTTAAAAAAAAAAAAAAAAAACTCACGCCCTAACAGCTCAAAGAACTAGAAAAAGGAGAACAATCAATGCACAGTGTTGACAGAATGAAGGAAATACTAAAGATTATAGCAGAAATAAATGAAACAGAGAACAGAAAAACAGTCAAAAATTATGAAAAGTGAGTTGGTTTCTAAGAAAAATAAAATGGCAAAACAAACCCTTATCTAGATTTGGAAAATAGAGAAGATTAAAATAAAATCAGAAATGAAAGCAAAGACTTTACAGGTCATACTAAAGAAATGAAAAAAAAGAATAAAAGAGACTATTATGAAAATCATATGCCAACAAGTTAGATAACCTAAAAACATACAACCAAAAAATACTGAATGACAAAGAAATACAAAACTTGGATAGACTTCTAATTAGTAGGGAGATATGAATGAGTAATCAAAAGCTTCCTGGCAAAGAAAAGCCTAATCAGTGGGCTTCACTGGTAAAACCAGTCAGCATTTAAAGTAGGATTAATGTCAATCCTTCTAAAAATCTTAAAAATGACTCAGGAGGGAACACATCTATGCTTATTTTATAAATCCCAAATTGCCGTGATATCAAAGTCAGAAAAGACACTACAAGAAGAGAATATTATCCCTGACAAATGCAAAAACCCTAAACAAAATAATAGCAAAATAAATTCAACAGCTCGTTAAAGAAATACACACTATGACAAACATGGTTTATCCCTGTGATGCAAGGATGGTTCAGCCTATGCAAATCTGTTGATGTGATATACCACCTTATCAGAATAAATACAAATTACATTATACCTCAACTAATGCAGAAAAAAGCATTTGACACATTTAACTATCTTTCAGGATAAAATATCTCAACAAACTAGAAATAGAGGGACATTTCCTTAAAGTAATATAAAGCATATATGAAAAGCCCAAAGCCAACATATTCAATAGTGAAAAACTGAAAGCTTCACTTACAAGATCATGATAAAGAAAAGATGCCCACTCTTGGAACTTGGTATTAGTCTGTTCTCACACTGCTATAAAGAAAGGCTTGAGACTGGATAAATAATGAAGAAAAGAGGTTTAATTGATTCATGGTTCTGCAGGCTATATAGGAAGTATGGCACTGACAAAGCCTCAGGAAAATTACAGTCATGGTGGAAGGCAAAGGGGGAGCAGTACTTTACATGGCTAGAGCAAGATGAGTAGGTGGGAGGTGCTATACATTTCTAAATGACCGATCTAATAATAACTCACTCGCTGCTATCACAAGAACAGCACTAAGGGGGAAATCTTCTCCTGAGATCCAATAACCTACCTCCAGCATTAGAGATTATAATTAGACATGAGATGTAGGTAGGGACACAGATCCAAATTATATCAAACTTCTATTCAACATAGTACTGGTAATGCTAACCAGAACAATTAGACAATTAAAAAAAAGCCATCCTAATAGATAATTAAAAAGTAAAATAATATGCTTGCAGCCAATGTTACTTTATGCATAGACCCGTAAAGACTCCACAAAAATAAGTATGAGAACTAATAAACAAGTTCAATAAATTAAAATAGAAAGGTAGAAATACATCATAGTAAAAAGTGTCTTCACAGAAAAGGAAACAAAATCCACATGAAAAATTAGTTGCACTTTTATGCACTTACAATAAATAATAAAAGAAATTTAAAAATATCTCATTTACAATAGCATCAAAAATAATAAAGTGTATGAATAAACTTAGCCAAGAGGCAAAAGACTCTTATAATAAGACAACAAAAGACTGATGAAAGTATTTAAAGAAGACACAAATAGTGGAAAGATATTATGTGTTGGTAGATTGGATGACATAATATTGTTAAAATGTTATACAATCCAAAGTGATCTACAGATTCAAGGCAATCCTTATGAAAATCACAGATATTTTTACAGAAATAGGAACAAAGATCTAAAATTCTCAGAGAACTGTAATAAGATCTCAAATATCCAAATCAAACCTGAGAAGAACAAAGCTGAAGTCACCACACTCTTTGACTTATAAATATATTATAAGTCAGAAATTGTGATATAAAGTTACGATATGAAGCTATAGTAATTATAGCTTTACAGTACTGGCATAAAACAAACATATAGGCCAGGCGCGGTGGCTCAAGCCTGTAATCCCAGCACTTTGGGAGTCCGAGGCGGGTGGATCACAAGGTCAAGAGACCGAGACCATCCTGGTCAACATGGTGAAACCCCGTCTCTACTAAAAATACAAAACATTAGCTGGGCATGGTGGCGCGTGCCTGTAATCCCAGCTACTCAGGAGGCTGAGGCAGGAGAATTGCCTGAACCCAGGAGGCGGAGGTTGCGGTGAGCCGAGATCGCGCCATTGCACTCCAGCCTGGGTAACAAGAGTGAAACTCCGTCTCAAAAAAACAAAACAAAACAAAACAACAACAACAACAAAAAAACATATAGACCAATGGCATAGAAAAGAAATTCCTGAAATAAGCCCATCCATGTGTGGCCAGCTGATCTTCAATAAGGATATCAAGAACATAAAATAGGAAATGTATAATTTCTTCAGCAAATAGACTGAGAAAAACTAGACATCCATTTTCAAAAGAATTAAATTGGACACTAATACCATACAAAATTCAATTGAAGATGGATTAGAGATTTAAATATAAGTCCCAAAACTGGAAAATGCCTGGAAGAAATCATGGGAGCAAAATCTCCAAAAAATTTGTTTTGGCAATGATTTATTGGATATGATACCAAAAATGTAAGGAACAAAACAAAAATAGAGTAGTAGAAATACATCACAGTAAAAAGTGTCTTCATGGCAAAGGAAAAAAAATCAACAAAATTAAAAGTCAATCTACAGAATGTGAGAAAATATTGTAAACCATATGCCAAAAAATAGATTAATATTCCACTAATGCTAATATGTAAAATATATAATACTCCTGGAACTAAATAGCAGAAACCAAAACAAAGAAACAAAAAATAATTCAAATGGTCAACAGGTATATGAAAGGCATCGACATTATTTATCACTGGGGAAATGCATATAGAAACGTCAGTGTCAGGACGGTTATCATCAGAGGAAACAAAAAATAAGACAAATATTGGCAGGGGTGTGAAAACGTTGTAATCTTTGTGCCCTGTTAATGGGAGTGTAAAGGAAAACCGTTCTGATTGGTTATGCATTTGGATAAATAAATAAATCTGTCTCACACTTCACACCTTAGAAACTCATTGTAGGTGGAGCATAAATCTGAATGTGAAAAGTAAAACAATAAATATTTCAGAAAATAACTGGGAAAATATCTTCTTGTGTTCCTCATGAAACTCAAAATAGAACTTCCACATGATCTTGCAATTCCACTTCTGGATTTTTACCCAAAATAACAGAATTCTTCACAATATCCAAGACATGGAAACAAATTGAAAGATGAAATGTTTAAGGATAATGTGATATACACAGTGCATGCACTGGAATATTATTCAGCCTTAAAAAGAAAGAATCCTGCAATATGCAACAACATGAATAGAACTTGAGAACATCATGCTAAGTGAAATAAGCTAATCACAGAAGGACAAATTCTACTTGTATGAGGAGTCTAACATAAGCTCATAGAAACAAAAAGTAGCATGGTAGTTGCCAGGGTCTGGAGAGTAAGAGATAATCAATGGGTATAAAGTTTTTAGAAATCTGGTGTATAATACTCCTGGAACTAAATAGCAATAAACAAAACAAAATAACTCAAATGGTCAACAAGTATATGAAAGATGTCGACATTATTCATCATTAGGGAAACGCATATTGAATCCTCAGTATCAGGATAGTTATTATCAGAGAAAACAAAACAGAATAGTACACCATTGTACTTTTAGTTAATAATTTATTGTGCACTTACGCACAGTAAAAGGGGAAGATCTCCAGTTAAATCTTCTTACCACAATATAATATGGAGGAAACTAATTAACAGAATAAATAAATATCCGATTCTCTAATATTATGGCCAAGATTTACTTGAAAATAATGTAGCTGATTCCTTGAAAGTAAGGATATTAAAATACCCCAAATAATGTGGTTGACAGTTGAAATTTAAATGAGGCTATTATTCTAAATGTGATTGGACCTAAATTGACGGTTGCTGAAGTTTGGAAATAATACATGGGGTTCAGTGTACATATTCTTCACTTTTACAAGTATTTAAAGGATTTCAAGGTGAAGGGTTAAGAACAAGACAAAAAGTTATCTATGAAAAACACACACACAATAACTGATGCCAGTTCAGTTGGTTATGCACTTAGATAAATAAATCTGACTCACACCCTCATACCTACAGATTCATTATTTTTGGACTGTAAATATAAATGTGAAAGGTAAGACAATACATTTTTCATAAAATAATTAGGAAAATCTTTTCTTGGCTTATATCTTAATTTATTTTAATATTATGTTTTCTTCTCCCTTTCTCCCCAACTTGCTGGATAGATGTTATAGCATTCTTTACCATTTTATTTTCTTTTTCCCTTCTGCCATCTGTAATCTTTCATTAAGGCTTTCTAGCAGATTTTTTATTTCACTCGTATTTTTCTATATTATCAGTCATGCAACAGGGAGAATTTCAACGACAAAGTTAGTTACAATCAAACACAGTGAATAAGTTTGTAAAAACATAATTAAGTGAGAGCATGAGTGAACAAACGCATCACTGAAGAATTGCTCTAAAGAAATAGCGCCAATAATTCCTTCTCTATACAGAATTCTGTAATTGTTGGACGTAGGAATGGAGGATGTTGAGTCGTAATTTTATTTTTCCAACCCAGAGTGATTTTATCATGCAAATATTGTATGACAGCGTTTATTCTCAATAGGGAACTGCAGCAGACAAAGAAAATGCACACAAATCAAACAAGATCACTCTCAAGTAGAGAAAAAATGGTATTGCAGTACAGTGTTGGAATTTCCATTATCTCCTGAGGGTTATCAGCCTCGCAAGAAATGCTGAAGGGAATCGTTCAGCCTGAACTGAAAGGACATTAGAGGTTAACTTAAATCCACATGAAGAATAAAGAGCATCGGTAAAAGTAACTACATGAGAATTATGAAATAAATTATGAAAGCATTTTATTTGTGATGTTTTGTTCTGTTATTTATTAATAATTATAAAACTGTGTTTATAGGCTTTTTTTAAACCTACATAGATGTGTAAGTTGTATAACAATAAAAAGTCACAGGAGGGGAAGTGTGACATATACAGGAGCAAATTTCTGTAGATAATTCTAACTAGATTAATATTAATTTTGAACAGATTATTTTAAATTGAAAATGATTTTTAATTTTCAAACATTTATCATAAGGAATGAGCTGGTGTTTATAAATAAATAGACACATATACACTTAGACACACATGCACACACACACACACACACACACACTCTCTCTCTCCTTGTAGATGTATAAAGGCATTGAATTACAGTATAACATGGCAAATGCAAAGACAGATGTATAAACAGGGTGCTCTTTGAGTTCCGAGGTTAATTTAGATTAATGTTGAGGTGATGGCTGACCAGAATTCTAGCAAGCTGAGAGAAGGATATTCCAGGTTTAAGGGACAGAATAAGTCATAACACAGAAGAAAAAAATTAACAAAGACGGTTAGTACAAATTTAACATGTAATCCGGAGATTACTAAATTTAATGTTTTATATCTAAGTCTTAGTTATTTTTACTTGAAATAAAATCTTAATCATTATTTTATAAATAATTTAAAATTTGAAGGTTGTACTTGTTATGTTTGTAACAGGCATATTCTTTCCCTTTTGAAAATATGAGGGGCTAGGGGAGGGATAGAAAGGTGTCGGGGAATGGGGGAGGGATAACATTAGGAGAAATACCTAATGCCGGTGACGGGGATGGATGCGGCGAACCACAATGGCATGTGTATACCTACGTAACAATCCTGCGTGATCTGCACACGTACCCAGAACTGAGAGCATAATAAAAAATAAAAATATGAAATACGTAACATAGTCCATTCATATTCAGCAGGCCACATTTAATGATTAAAACAGCATAGCTTAAAAATAGAGAAAAATGGCACTAGTACCTCAGATATTTTTCTCACTTTTTTAAAAGGACAACGTATTTCTCAATGTTCATATCACGTTCAGTAACTTACAAACTTTTTTTTTTTTTTTTTTTTTTTTTTTAATGAAGCATAGAATGAGCAGGGGTGTCTCTGTGGAATGCAGTGATGTTTAAATGAGCTTAACTGATTTAATAAAGCGGTCTCCACTGTGGGCTGGGATCCGCGGGTGAGAATACCAGAATGAGGAACGATGAGAAAAAAAGGCATTTAAGAAAGAAAACCACCTGTCCAAGCCTGAGCTGTGACAACGATGTCCACTGAGGAAGCGAGGGAGGGTGAGGGGTGGGACCACTCAGTGAGGGAGAGGCACAGTTGCGAAAACCGAGATGGGTTACACCCCACGGGCCTTGGCTTCCTTTGAGCTCTTCAGTGCTGCTATCATAATTTGTGTTTTTATTTTTTTGAAACAGTTTCTCTCTTGGCTGGAGTGCAATGGCTGCGATCTCGGCTCATGGCAATCTCTGTCTCCGGGCTTCTAAAGATTCTCCTGCCTCCGCCTCCAGAATAGCTGGGATTGCAGGCGTGAACCACCACACCCAGGTCATTTTGTAGTTTTAGCAGAGACGGAGTTTCTCCATGTTGGTCAAGGTTGTCTCGAACTCCTGACCTCAGGCGATCCTCCCACCTTAGCCTCCTAAAGTGCTGGGATTACAGGTGTGAGTCACCGCGCCTGGGCTTAGTTTTTCCTCAAATATTGCACAGCATAACTTGTTTCCTTGATTAGAATGTAAGTTTCTGTGGAAGAAGATATGGCCTGTTATTTCCATCTCGAGCTCTGAATGAATGATGTCTGGCAAATAGGCATGTTCAATGTTGAATTATTAAGGACTGTGCTCTTTTAAAAAATTGTATAGTGAGTACTCTTATTCTGAAAACGATATTTGCTCACCTTGAGTTTTTTAATACAAAAATAAAAACATTAATCAACTATGTAATTATCAAAAAATAAAGTGTTCAAAATCAATAACTAATAATCTTGATAAATTTCCATTAAATTAATCCTATAAGTTTCAAGCAATTAAAAAAATTTATGAATATCATTTTATATTCTGACTTTTTACAGGAAATATCATTGTTATTATTTAATATACATTTATTTAACTATCAATGATAAAGTTTACCATTCCCCATCTCTTTTTTTATTTAGAAAATCCTCACTATTTTAGAATTCATTAAAAAAATCATTGGTTTTTTTTCTATTTGAATATGTCAGTGTTATAAGCATTTGCTATCTTTTAAGGGTTGTGGTAAGTTATGTAGACAACAGATCTGGGTAAGCAGGGTAAAATACCAAGATTCTCTTAGAACAGTATCAGTTTATGCCATCAATAGACCTGGGAAGTTGACGTGCAGACATGAGGATAATGTAATAGATTTAGGATATGTAAGAACTTTACAGGAAACCATAACTCATGCTGGTTTTTTGTTTTGTTTGTTTTTTTTTTTTTTTTTTTTTTTTTTTTGGCACGAGTTTTCTTAGTAGCAGCAATGTCTAGAATAGCACTGAAAGTCTGGAGTAATCCCAAATGCTCATAGCCCATTTTCTCTAATAAGAGCCGGAGGCTGGGCGTCCAGTATTTTGGGAGGCCAAGGTGTGTGGATCACCAGAGGTCAGAGTTCAAGACCAGCCTGGCCAACAAGGTGAAACCCGTCTTTATTAAAAATACTAAAAAAAAAAAAAAATAACTGGGAGTGCTGGCAGGCAACTGTAATCCAAGCTGCTTGGGAGCCTGAGGCATGAGAATCGCTTAAACCCAGGAGGCAGAGGTTGCAGTGAGCCGAGATCATGCCCTTGCACTTTAGCCTGGGCAATAAGAGCAAAACTTTGTCTCAAAAAAAAAAAAAAAAAAAGAAAAAAGAAAAGAAAAAAAAGAAAAGAAAAAAAAAAAGAAAAGAAGAGCTAGAAAATCCTCAGGAACCTTAGACCACGCATTTTTCTACTTATCTTCACTCCCCTGGATAGTCTCATTTAGTTGTTTTACTTTAATTGTGCATATCTATATGCCTTAGGTTTAGAACCATCCCTGCACTACAAACTCAAGTATCCAACTGTCTCATCAACATCACCACTTGGATATGTAATAAGCATCTCATATTGAACATGCCAAGTACTGTGGACCTGATATTTCCTATGCTGACTTCCAAATCTACTCCTCTAATCATTTTTCCATTTCAAGAAATGACATCCCCATTTTTACAGTAGCCAAACACACACACACACACACACACACACACCACACTTGGAATAGCCCTTGAGTTCTTATATCTCTACTACCCCTCCAATTATTCATCAATAAATTCTGCTGACCCTAACTCAAAATATACCCAGGACCTGATTCTACATACACCTGTTGCTTCCACCTTGTACAAAATCATTGTTACCACTTCTGCTCAGATAATCTAAATAACCTCCTATCTTGTCACCCTAATTCCACCTTTGATATCAGCTGAGGTGTTAGAATAATCTTATGAAATAATAAGTCAGATCAACACATTCCTCTGCTCAAATAGTTTCTGTGTTTCATCTTACTGAGAGTATAAGCCAAGGCCTTATCAAAACTTGAGTCCTTAGATAATCAACCTCCTTCCTCACCTCTCGGGTTCATTTCCATCCTCCTGGTACTCGGCACTCCAGATGTCTGAGCCTCCTTGTTATTCCTGAGTCAGAGTGTCGTGCCCTGCCTTGAGGACTGTGGGCTTGTCTTTTCTCTCTTGCCATGTTTCCACTTTCTCTTTCAGAGGTTTACTCACATATCACTCCCTCAATAAGACCTTCCTTGGTCACATTCTTTATAATTGTACCACTCATGCTTTTTCTTTCTTTATTTTCTCTGCTAGTCGCATATTTATTGTATTAATATCTATTATCTTTCTGCCCTTTGGAGTATAACTACCATGAGAGTATGAATGTTGTGTTTTTTTCACTGTTTCACTTGGAGAACGTAGGAGTGAAAATGGCTCATAGTAAGAAAATTATGAATATTTATGAATGAGGATCTTACTAAAATTTATTTGAAAGTATCACCCTTATGACATTAAGATTGACAAGATTAGTAATTTTATGTGAAGCTTATTATCAAAGCTTATGTTGTTTTTGGATTCAGGTAAGTCTACTCATGATTTTCTCTCATCATCCTCACTGACAGTGTCTGACATGCTTTGTCATTTTTGCCACGTACATTGAAAATGGAGTCTCCAGTGGTACTTTGGGTGTATGCTTGGGACAGTAAAAGAAAAAAAAATCCCTTTGTAGTTATTGTAGGTTTCATTTCCTATAGGCATAATATAACAAATCTGTTCCTTCTCCTTCTCCTAAAATACTTCAAGTAAAATAACCATGAGAAGATATCTACACTGAGCAGGTGAATACACTTAGTTGACATCATCAAAAATCCTGTAGCTGCAACCCTCAGCCTAAATAAATGGTGGCTTATGTCATCCAGATTTTCCCCAATGGCTGAACCAGCTGTGATTCCTCACAGAGCCAGGCACCTGCAGCCTCCACTTTTGTTCTCCTCATAATTTGCTAGCATGTGTTCAGTGAGTATAATGCAGTGTCATATGAGGCAGAGATGGCCTAAAAAGTCTCATTAACCAACACTTGAATTCATAACTAGAGTGCCTGTGGCATAGCATACCACATGCTAAATTATGTGATTACACTTTCGATTTCACTTAAATTAAATGGAGAGGATATTCAGTTTAAAAAAAAAAAAAAAACTCTGTTAGAAGAAGATGGTTTTTGCAATAATATCCAGAAAATGTGATGGGCAAAACGCTCTGATGTTCTAGGCCTTTCCTCAAAGTTTTGCCACTCTTTGCATTGGATGGACTTCCCTTTCTGGTAAAGTGACAAGGAGACTCAATTCGAATGTTTAACGGACTTAGTGTGTTTTACTCTGGAAAATATTCATCCGAATGAGTTTGAGATTTGCTTCAGGATGTGAAAATGGTAGGACTGGAGGGTATAATTCCAAATTATACTAAATATGATTATTGTATTCTAAGAAATTACAAGACAGAATATTGCATCATAGTCATTCTTAGAATATGATCCTTGTTATACCTACCTATGATAATTGATATCACTATAAATATTTGGATACAAAAATTGAGATGAAATGTGGCTGCAAATTGTTATGACAATTCCCCTGCAAAAGCTACCAAAAACTCATTGTTTCATACAAAGAAGAAAAACTGTATTCACTTCTTGTGTCAAAGTGCTGAGCATTTTGTCATCAGAAGCATCAGGTGGTTTTATTGCATTTTTATTGTAACATATGTTCAGCATAAATTTCTAAGCTGTGGAAAACAATATCAAAAAATGTTCAAAAGGCATAAGCTATATTATTGTTTTAAAATATAAGGGATTTATTGTTACCATTATAATAACAACTTGCATTTCTTTTGTAAATTCATTTATTTCTACTATAAGCTTGGTATTGATGGATTCACTGACCCTGTAAGGTTATACTATGAACATTATTTGTGTAAGAATTTCTCAATCTATATCGAAGTTATTTTAAGATGCACTGTTTAGTGATATCAAGAAAACTAAAAGGATAATGAACTTTGTTGTGTTATTAATCTATTAACTATTAAATATGAGTATTTGATCATAAATTTATTTTAAAATAGAAGTTAAATCAACTAATCCATAGTCATTAACTTGACGTTTTGTGTTTTTCAAATGTTTAACATTTAATTCATGATTTTATTGCCATATTGAGTAATCAAATCTTAAAGTTGCCAACTTAGGAAGTCTACTTGTTTTCCATACAAATGGCTTTCTTTTTTTTTTTCTTGAACACCAAAGTAGTAATAGAAATCTGGTAACATCCTGGCCTCTGAAAGATCAGTAACAATTTAAAATGTTTTATAAGAACTAACAACATTTGCAAATATAACATTAAATTTTATGCTTAGAAAAATCTTAATGATGCATTTTCTATACGCATATAGACATATAATTATCTATAGAGTGCTTAAAATAACTTAGCATAATAAATAACCTAAATGAGAAGCAAAAATAAGCAGGTAAGTTTGAGGATCTGCCAGCAAAATCTTCAAATTACAGGAATTTATTGCAAAGTATGTATCTATTATATCTGCTATGGAGTTGTGGTTACTCCTTTTAACAAGTTAAGAACTTGTGTTCTTGTTCTTTACAGCTATTTAAGCAGCTGATCTTTAAATTAAAAATGGGATTCTATATAACAGATTCTGAAAGTCTCCAATAATTTTATAATATCAAGTTTACTTTCTGCGTTAATACATCACAATGACAACCTAAAGTATATCAAATGGCATTATGCTGCAGTAAATATTACAGGATGATACAGACTTTATATAGAACGAAGCTTTTATTAGGAATGCTGTAAATTGCACCACAGTTGCTAGAACAGACACAAAGAAAGATAATAATAGAACATTTAAAAAATGCAATAAAAGCACTAGAAGCGACACACATACTAAAGCAGAGGGATAAAATGAGATCACACATTTTGAAAAACAAACTGAAATTATGTGGAATGTACAGGGATTGCTTAAGTTATTCCTATCATCTCAATGAATCTTTACACATGCCAACCTAGCAGATTTTAAGTTACATGTAGGGCAATTAAAATAAACTTGCTAAAATAAAAAATATCAACAATAATTGTTACATATTTGCAAAAATACAAACATTACTTACACAATTTTAAATTGCAATCCAATAATAGCTATTGAGGGCAATTATCCTTGGCAACCACTGATACAATCTCCATCTCTCTATTTTTGTCTTCTCAAGAAAGTTAAATAAGTGGACTAATCACATCAAATGACACTGTGTCATATATATTATAACATCTGATTTTGAAGTTGGCTTTTGTTCACTTAGTTTAATACACTTGAGATCCATGAAATAGTTGTGTCTATCAGTCATCTGATCCTTTTATTTTTTCAGAGTAGTGTTGTGTGGTATGAATATTTCAGAGTGTGTTTAAACATTCTTCATTTGAAGGATGTCTGAGTTGTTTCCAGTTTTCCAGTTATTACTAATAAAGAATTGGCAATATTTGGGTACAGGTCTTTGTGTAAAATAAGTTAATTTCTCTGAGATAAATGCACAAAAGTTAAATTGCCTAATCATGTAAGTGAATGTTTAATTTTGTGTGGAACTTTCAGACACGTTTCCAGAGTGACTGCATTTGATAGTCCCAGTAGCAATGAATGAATTATTCAGTTTCTCTACAGCTCCAGTAGTTGATACTGTCGGTTTTTAAAAATTTTAACTGTTCTAGAAGGTGTGATATCTCATCCCTTCATGTGTATATTTGTCACCTGTACATTCTATTAAGTGAAATCTCTTCTTTTCTTTTGCCCACTCCCTAATTGGATGCTTGTATGCTTGTGTTTTAATTGTTCTTTACATATTATAGATAACACAGCTTTGTCCAATATTTGGTTTGCAAATATTTTTTCCAGGTTTATAAATTCTCTCCATCCCTTTACTGGGGTAACATTTTAATTCAATGAGTTTCAGTGTATCTAATTTTCCTTTCTAGTTCATACTTTTGATGCCAGGTCCAACTGCCTAGTCCTAGAATTAAATAATTCCTTCTATTTTTAAAAAATTCTATAGTTTTAAGACTTACATTTGAAGCTGCAATCCATTTTAAGGTATTTTTGTTGCCAGCCCTCAGCCTTCAAGCTAAACTGGCTGATGCTGTGTAGAAGAGAGAAGAGACATTTTGCTGATCCACTTCTAAACATACTGAAGACAGTAAGTCAGTATACCTGATTTAAGCCAGGACTTATAAGGTTAATTTGTTTTATCAGAAATTGATTTTTTTGTTTGCCCTATAAAACACATGAATGTATCTCATTGTGAAAAATTTGAAGATAGCAGCCAAACATGAATATATACACCGTGTGGTTCCAGTAATACAAATTTCAGAATAGTTAACTTGAATCTGTGGTGATGGAACAGTGGCTAACTTAAGTGATATAGTGAAGAAAGGGAGGATTGTGGAGATAACTAGCTGTTTTTCCTTTTCTAAACCTGATTTGCCCGGTAATTAAACAGATTTGCTGCTTTCATCTAAACATTTTTTAAAAACTGCCCTTGGGATTCTCTGTATATATGTAATAACAAAATAATTAAAATTGCCAAAAAGGCAAAGAAAACAAATATAAAATTAAACTTTGTGCATAAGTAAAATTTCTTTAATATTCTACCATTTATGTCTTATATTAACATTTTATTACCACCGAAAAAGGTAACTAGGACATCTATTAGATTAGGTGTAAAGTTCTAGTTATGCCAACCTCTGCCTACAATACAATAGTTATGCTTCTCTTTTTAAAATTAAGGGCACTTTGAGGCTCTCAACTCCGTATCCTACGTGAGCACTGTTCCTGATCATAAGCAGGACAGATTCAAAGAGCCCTGGACTATATTTTGACCCTATGAAAACAATTTACTCTTTGCTTATCTGATTTATATCCTTGCTTTAGTTCTGATTTAAAAATAGCAGGCTTCCTTCAGATAAATTGACCCTATAATGTCATGGATTTTTTGGAAATTGGCCTTTGACTTGTATGTGTCTCAGTGATGGATATCCTGGTTCCCAGTCCCTAGTTTGGTCATTTCCTAACACAGCAAAAGTGAAAAATGCAAAATAAAATGCTGCTCAAGTATTTAACCTTCCAATTTATGATCACACATTACACCACAAGGGAGGTCAAACAACGTCACAACATCAGGTTATTTTGGCTTTGTTCCTTGCTAGCATAGTTCTGGAAAATCCCTATAAGATTCTTTCCTTTTGCCAAAAATTCCACCACCAGATTCAATAAATTCCTCCTTATAATTTTATATATGATCTAGAAATGTATTCTGCTTTTTTTTAACCTCCTCCAAATATGTGAACATAATGCTTCTAGCTGTCCATATAATGTGGCCTCTCTCTTTCTCTCTCTCTCTCTCTCTCTCTCTCTCTCTTTTACTGTCTTTCATTTTAGCCTCAGTGTGAAATTCTGATGTGAGCCATTTGTTTAATGCTGATTTTTTCTGTTTCATATTGAGGCACATCTGGCTACTTGCTTGAATCAGGGTGGCTTTCGCTCCTGCTAGATCCTTAATTGAATGAACCAAGTTCTGGCTCTCCATTTCATATGCCAAACACATTTCAAGAGAATCCTCCGGTGGATAAAGTGATATTTTTCCTCCTCCTGCTACACATTCTGTGACATAGGCAACAATTCAGTATTTCTTTGTGCGCTCAACACCTTGTACAATTTTTTGGCACAGTTTGATTTTTTTTTTTTTTTTTTTTTTTTTTTTTTTTTTTTTTTTTTTTTTTTCATTTTCTCTTGTCAGAGCTTGGACAAACTCTCGCAGAAACAGTAGTGTGAGAACCGTCCACTACTGTCATACTCTGCTTCTACTCTGATTGAAACCAGTGGTTCTCTTTGATTTGGACCCACTGATGTGAGGCACGTTTAACACATGTTTCTTGCCATAGAAAATAACTTTCTGGACTCTTCATGCAAATGCACCTATCTCCATCTGCTCTAAAATCTCAGCATATGTGCTGACATAGTCCTTTGGCAAATAGCATCCATGCTGGAATATTGAAAGTTCAAAGACTGAGTAAAACATGGAAACTACACGTTACAGTAGAAACACTCTTTTCCTGTAACAGCTTCAAAGAGGACATGAGCACACTCTGTGGCCGGTGACTGTCGTTCGATGGGCCTTTCCAATGATGTTCGCACTTTTTCCTGTTTTCAGCCCGTTTGGCTATACCCTCCTCATGTGTTTCCTTCGCCTACAAAATGGCCTTTATTCTAGGATGTCGAGCTCCATCTCATTTTGTTATGTCATGGCCAGCTCCCAGATTCTCATGTTTCACAGAAAACTGCAGGCCTCTGTCCCTCCATGGGATAAGGACCTTTATGTTTGCCAAGTGCTGAGAAAGCACAGCTCTGTGATTAATAGTCAGGAACCAGAATGGCAATACAACTATCTATAACTAAATTATTGTGAAAATAAGTAGATGGAGTCAGGAATATACAAACATAAAATACTTAAGATCATTTGAAAAGAACATAGCTGAACGTAAGTTATATTTAAAGCACTTGACTTAGTATTAAAAGTTAGCTTATTATATGTCATGGAATGCTAAAAACCTCATGTATGCGTGAGTTATAAAATATATTTTTATTTAAGGCAAATATAAAGAAGTACCCTAATTTAACTCTTATCTTTTTTCCTTGCACATCTTAATTATAGCAATTTTCCTTGAAAATGTATTTTTGGTTCATGTTCCTCTGATCTTCTGTTTCAAAACTATTTCTGTAAAACGTTTTACTGAATGAATTCTAGCTCTAGATTATAACCAAGATACTTTTTTTTGGCTTTATACATATCTTAGAAGTATTGAATTTCTACTTCTCCTTAATTTACTCCCTTCCTTGTCATTCAACCTGAGCACCCCTGCCTCAGCTGAATTTCTACTCTGCCCTGTATAAAGCACAATGCCACGTCTGTGTCGAGTGACTAGATGCCACTTCACCTCAATTAACTGTCCCGACTTTCTCCTCTGTGAAAGGGGAAAGCAAAGGATGCCTGATCAAACACTTCCACCTCAGATACAAAGGGACGCATTTGGCCCTGAGGTCACCATGGCGCTGACAGTAGGAAATGACATGCACAGACATGCCAGATGCTGAGCTTGCCCAGGTGTATTTGAACTCTGCTCCAATGTCAATGCGCTGCGTTAGAGATTTAATGAATGCCTGAAAAGTAAAGGTTTCCTCTTCCTCTGAATATTAAAGACTTGAGAAACCACTTTGGGTCGTTCTTTCCTTGTACCTTTCACTGATGTAGTTTGTGGTAATCAGCGTAATCTATGATAAAACACCTTTGGAGCGGGATGGGTCTGACACAGTAATTGTTCATTTCTATGGTAGCATCTCTATTTAGACCATTTGACAGATACATGTGACAAAGTACAGATGCCATTTGAATTACACGACTTACAAAATCCTTGGGCTACACATAACCAAATGTGCATTTTCATGTTGCCTAACATTTTCTTAAAATAATTGAGAATTTCGGGGCCACGAGGAATTCCTTTGCAAGTATTAATGAGTATGTAACTTAGACACAGGTTTTGGGATGAATGTCTAGCTTAGGTTGAAGAGCTACCTCTTAACTATCAATTAAATTTGCATGTCATTACAGGATTGAAGAGACAGAGCACTTTCCTTTACATTTACGGTATCTGTTGTATTTAATAATCTCAGGAATTTATTTCCAAATTAGTCTCAAGACAAATACACTCAGGATAATAGAAGAAAGGGGATCACACTAAATAAGCTAAAATAGGTGATAAAATTAGTTCCCCATATGTTCTATGAGAAGCTTTAAATTTGGTTAGAATGTTTCGAGGGAAGTCAACATTCTTAAGAAGAGATCAAACTGTCTTTTAATGGCACAGCTAACTGCTAAGCTAAGCAGGGGATCAGAATATATTTCATTTGCACAAAATGTATTTAGTGAAAGATTATGAAGCAAATCCAGTTTCTAACCCTTAAAAGAAAGAGGATGATGGCTTGCATACTACATTTCTATTCCTTGCTGTTTTTAAGCATGACACAAGTTTTGATATCAGCATTGTGAACCTGTTATTTATTACAGCTTCAAGAATGTGCCCTACTGTCTGCCTGCTGTCTGGGACTGAGTCAGTTGATGATGAGGTGTTATGCAATTTAAAATAGCCTAGGGAAACCTCCTGGCAAATCCTGCAGTTCATTCTCTTTCTGTGTATATATTTCTCATTATATTTTATTTTTGAAAATATACATTAAAATATAGTTAGATACAGTTATATTTTGGAGTGAGGCAAAACACAATGATAGTTACACATGCCATTTAAGAGTGTACTCTTTTCAATATAATGTGAATTATTTTCCTGTCAACTGCCGTTCTGTTGGCAAATATTAATCTCAACTAGCTGCATTTTTTGGTTGAGGTAGGTAGAATGTACAAAACACCATAACAATTATACTGCAACAGGACAAATAGATTTAGTTTATGTCTTATGAGGAAAGAAAGAATAAGAAGTAAGCAGATAAATAGCTTTGGTGTGTGTCTTCTGAGAAAAGAAAATAATAAGGAATAAGCACATATTGATGGGCTGCCTCTTATGTGACAGTCACTTTATTAGGGACTGTCACAAGAAAATGGTCTGTATAATTTAATTAAATTACCATTCCATTTAGTAAAATCTAATTGAAAAAAAAAAACACCTTTATCTAATTTTTAAAGTATCCTGATTAATTCTTCTTTGGTGTCATTCAAAAAAAATTCACTCAGAAATGTCCCCAAAACAGAATAACAAACACCCATAAATATAAAAAATTATTTTCTAATCAAACTATGTTCTTATACAAATGCAAACATGCTTAAAATGTTACACAAAAAATTTTCACAGGAATGAACATATAAATCACTCTCATTCACTTGCTCTCTCTTAATTTGCTATTTGAATAGAAGTAATAGTTCTGCTTATAAATTTGCTTATGCTAATTTTTTTAAATCTTAAAATGACATTTGATGGTATGAAAAATTGGCATAATAATACAACCTCTTTTTTCCCCCATGACAAAATATCTAGTAAGGAAAAAACAGATTTGGAGGCCATGTAAATTAAGAAGACAATAAGATTAATAAATATTCAATTGAACATGCATTTTCACTCACAGTCAAAATTAATATATCAAACTCCTTTAACATCAATTTTTTTTTTTACAGCTGAAGTCTCCTACTGCACCACCATTGCTAAGAACAATTGCTCTGGTAATTAAAAGGACTCAGGTAATTTCTTTAAAATCTATCTCGATATGATAGCTGAACACAATTTCCCTTAAGTAGTAATATTATATGAAAAATAAAGCCATACTTTTTTCAAAATTAAAAATATTGAATACATTATTAGATCTTTTTCAAGATGAACGCTTCTGTTAGATAAGCTTTAAGATAACAAAGCAAATGGAAGTTTAAACAATAAATTTATTAGTAAAAATTTCCTTGTGGTCTGCCTACTGCAGTGATTAAATTTGGATTGTTGATTTCTAAAGTGTACTTAGTAAATTAATAGAAATACTTGCTTTGTTTTACGTATAATGTTAGTTATTGTTTGAACTCAGCATTATTAATAAAAGTTTTATTTTGTTCATTCTGAATAAGCAATTTAAAATAACTTCCTAATATTTCAGTAAATCTGTTTTTCTTTTGTTTCTTATTAATCTGTTATGTCATACTACATGTAACTATATGAACAACAAAAGGTGTGTCAAAGACAGTATATTTTTAGTTTTTATAATGTTATCAGACAATGAAAGGAATAACAATCCAAGACTACACAGACAATACTGAGAGAAGCATCCAATTTCTCCATAACATCAGGGAACCTAAAAGCCAATAGACCAGTATTTTCAAAATTCTCCAGGAGATTATTTTCCAACCTAAAATTCTATCCGCAGGCAATTACCGATTGTTATAGTTGAATAAACATATTTCCTTGGAACCACGCTACTGGTAGTACAATACAATAAAAGAAAATAACTCACTGTTTGATGTTACTGGTTACATCATTACTGGAAATTTTTATGATTAATTTAAATGTGCATTTCATACAATTCCAATGATGTGTTCAAATAATATGTCACATTCTCTCAGCTCAAGTAATTAATGACATGTGACAAAATTAGGGTTAGAGGAATGAACAGGACCACTGATAATTCTCTTCACAGTCAGTTGGGTAAATGGTCTTCTGAATACTTTCCCTGTACAGACTGGCTTAGCAGAGTTGTGAAACCTTTAGAAAATCTTAACAATTTGAGATAAATATTACAAAAAGAAACAGGCTATATACATGCTAATAAAATTTTGAAAGATGGGTTTTGGTAAATAGAAATAATAAAAATTCTGAAGCTTCCTCTGAATTTAATAACATTTCCTGAAGTTTAGTAATTTCACATCTTAAAATGAGTTCCCCCTACAGTTAAATAGTAAAAATATGTTGAAATATGCTCTTTATTGTGAATCTTGGAGCTGAGTTAAAATTGAAAGGAAAACCTGGAATTACAAACTATATTTAGTTACGAATTTAAGTAACATTTACTTGAGCTTTGGTAGCTATGTGAATATTACCTGTATGTTCTTTTAAAATTCACTGTATTCTACTCAAGAAAATAAAAATATATTCTCATCATATTTATGAATCTTTTGAAGATATTTATTCACACTAATAAAGGAAAGAGTAAAACCATTTTTGACACAATCACATTGACATTTTACTGCAGTATATACCCCAGAATTATGAAGAATAATAATTGTTTTTGTAAAAATGTATTTGCCTCTTAAACCACATAGAAAACAAAACGTGGGATTACAACCCATTTAAACAAAAATATTAGCTTTTATAATAGGACATTTACCTATCATTACTGAGATCATTCTTTCTTCAACAGCTTTGACTTATTTTCTAGGATCTTTCATTCCAACCTGCAGGACTGACTTTTGTCAGCATTTCTTGCAGAGCACCTCTAATGGTAATGCCTTTCCTGAGCTTTTTTAAAATCTCAGAACATCTTAATCACTCCTGACTTTTGAGCAGAAGTTTTATCAGATGTACAATTCTGGGTTGACTTTTTCCTTTAGCACTTTAAGTATGTGAACCTACTGCCTTTTGGCATCCAGAATTCCTTACGAGTGATTTGCAGAGATGTATGTATGTGATGCACCACTTTTCTCTTGTGGCTTTCAAAATTCTCTCTTCGTTTGTGTATTTTGAACACTTAATTCTGAGTTTTAGTGTAGATTCTCTGACTTTCTCAGTTAGAGTTAACTGAGCTTCTTAGATGCCCACATTAATTTTATTCATCAAATGAGAAAAAATTTTGGCTATTATTTCTTCAAGTAATTTCTTTGCTACTTTCTCTCTCTATAATTTTTTTCTGGAATGCCCACACTGTGAATATCAGTTAACTTGATACTGTCTCACATGTTGTTTGACTTTCTCTTTTCTTTAATCTTTTTCTTTCTGTTCCTCAGACTCCATAATTTTAATTGCCCTTTCTTCAAGCTCTCTGAATCCTGTTTCTGCCTATTCCAATCTGCCTTTAATCCTTCTAGAGAATTTTTCATTTCAGTTATTGTATTTTACAGCTGTAGAGTTTCTTTTAAATTTCTTTTAGATTTTCTATATCTTTATTGTTATTTTCATTTTCTTTATATATTCCTTATTTTTCAGAATCTTTAAAATAATTGCTTCAAACTATTTGTATAGAAGGTCCATCATCAGGTCTTTCTCTATAACAATCTCTGTTGATTTCTTTTTGTTTGTTTGAATGTACTATACATTCCTATTTCTTGGTATGTCATTTTTACTGTAGGCTGTCTCTATGCTGATAATCAATCTGAGACACATTCCCTGTATCTCCAAGGTACTCTGCCATCATTCCCAAATTTCTGTTGCTAATCCAGAACTTTCTCAAGTATTTCTTAAATGGATGATGGTGATTATCAAGGCACTGTGGTATTTACAGACCTTTGGAAACATTTAGGAGAATTATGTGACAATCTTGTTTTTAAATGCCACGATTCATGGCAGAAATGACAATCTTTTGAGACAATATAAAATTACGATACAAAATTATAGATTGAATATAATCTTTAAATATAATATAACCTTTAAAATATATAAGCAAGCAATGTATAATCATTTTCAAAATTCTTTAGAGAGAATTCAGAAAAAAAGTTTACAGCCCACCACACTTGAAAGCGTAAGTTTTCATGCTTACGGTAAGTTTTTGTGCTTTTCCAGAAAACTCACATAACAAATCTCCTGTAAATTATTTCTATGGATCACCAATATACTCAGAAGTTGCCCAGATAAAGGAAGGAAGGCAAGACACAAGTAGATTTGGAACGTATGATCAGATATGAAAATACAAGTGGTGAGAAAGACAGTCAAATTAGCAACAATAACAACAAAAACTTGCTTTATGTAATTTGTGAGTATAGTTTATTTTTCCTTCCTGCATTTTTGTGAGCCATGACCTAGTTTTAGGTTATTAAATTTGAAACTGTTACTCTATTAGTCTAAAATATACTCAATGAATGTATCCAGCATTCTTCTGTTTTACTTCAGGACAATGTTTCACTTATGAAATCAGCTAATAACATTGATAAATCTGTAATATCCAGCTATACCCCAAGGCGTTGAGAATAGGACATGACAGTGGCTTAAGGGGGAAGGAGTAATGAAGAATAATAAATCATGTCCCCTGGCAGGGGGAACATAAACCCAGAATTCTCTTTTAAAATATTTATTTTTTGAATCCTGGAAAAAAATTGGTTGTTTAGAAGTACCTACTTGCTCAAATATTTTCTCTAATTGTCAATCCTGTCTTTTCCTTCAGTTCCCAATAAAAAATTATAAATTTTTTTTATTCTGTCTTCCACTGATGAACATTGAGTCCTTCACTGTTTCCTTAGATTTACATGAAGACTATTTGTATGGAAATACTTTCTGCCAGGGATTCTGTAAATTATGAAGAAATGCCCGTGGATCTGTGCCATCTGGAAACCCTTAAGATGGAAACAGAAATATCTTTGTGTTGCTCCAATTCAGTTCAAACCATTCTTTCTCTCTAAATGACCAACTTCTCACTGGAGACTGCTCTGAAAATATACGAGATTTTGCTCATAGATATTAATTTAGCAAAGATACGTTTTAAGGACACAGTGTTCAGTATATTTACTAAATAATTATCGGACTTGACCCCTGCAAATAAAAATATCTTATTAGAGAAACTAATTTTAACAGAATCATTTCATTGTTTAGAACAGCAAAAAAAAAAAAAAAAAAAAAAAAAAAATCGTTGTTGTTTATTGGCTTAACGAGCTACTTTTACCTGCTTGTGTCTGTAATTGTTTTTCTGGTTATGCTTGAGGAATCAAGCACTGGTCTTTGAAAGGGTTTGGATCCATGAGTAAGAGGAGCAAAGGCTAAAATCTAGTTCCTGAACTAAGGCAGGTTAGCTTCCAGCCTTACGTGCATGAAATCCTGTCAATCATTTCACATCGCTTGGTCCTCTCTTTCTTTTCACTCACTGGTCGTCTCCCCCACATAGTCTCATGTGTACATTATTTTCAAACGTTTAATCTTAAGAATGTTGACGCATTTAATGGCTATATTCAATCAGACTTAATTTTACTTTTATATTTAAATACATTTTATATATTTTATTAATTTATTATGTGATTTTATGCCAACATTTCCAAAATGGTTAAAAGCAGATACGTTTAAGTTTTTTGCTAAACACTTTTGCATAATCACTGTGTGTCACAAACCACATAATGATGCTAGGGTTTGAAAGATACAGCACAGACATTGACCTTTAAAATCTTACCTTTAAATAAATAACATGAGTAATGTAACTACATAAAGTATGCGGAGTTTGTAACATAAAACAATATGTATTATTGTATTCAGAAAATGGTGACTAATATTGTTGTGCTACAGGGAATACTGACAGAGAAGAATGAAGATTACAGTGATGTTAATGCTGATACTAATAGCTAGTCATTGTGTAAAACTTAGATATGTCTGGCCTTCTAATTCCTTTAAGCATTTACAGTAAAACACTGCAGTCAATTAAATGTGGATGCAATGTTATATGTAGTTATCCTTGTCCTCCACTTGTAAATTCTGTCCCCACTACTAACCTCAAACCATTATTTTCTCCTCCTACTGTATCAAAAGTGACTGAGTAAACTTAATGTCTTTTAATGGAAGTGTGTAGGGAAAGTCTGGAAATGAGTGACTGTATTGGGTGGGATCTATGGTAGCTGTTATTCCAGAGCAGGCACTGTACACTGAGCCCTCCCACGCTGAGCTGAACGTGGTTGCTAGAATACGGCAAGTAGTCCTTTACAGAAACTGAATTGGAGGAGCTCAGCTGAACCCTCAGGTCTTCTGGGCAGCTGCCAGCATGGACCTCCCTGGTCATTCACGAACCTCGTCATGTCATTTCACATACTGCATTGTACTGGGGTCGTATGTTATTATCTAATTTAATCCTCATGATAACCCTCTGCAGTAGTCATCCATATTTCCATATTACCTTTTCTTTTTTCTTTTCTTTTCTTTTTTTTTTTTGAGACAGTATCTTGATCTGTTGCCCAGGCTGGAGTGCAGTGGTGTGATCTCAGCTCACTGCAATAACTGCCTGCCTCCTGGATTCAAGTGATTCCCCTGCCTCAGCCTTGGAAGTGGCTAGGATTACAGGGATGCTTTCCCATGCCTAGCTAATTTTTGTGTTTTTAGTAGTGACAGAGTTTTGCCATTTTGGCCAGGCTGATCTTGAACTCTTGACCTCAGGTGATCCACCTGCCTCGGCCTCCCAAATTGTTGGGATTACAGGCGTGAGCCACCACACCTTGCCTACCTCTTCTATTTTTACACAGGAATAAGTACGGTCACAGCAAGTTGAATCAGTTGCTCAAGATAAAGTAGTAATTCTATGGCAAAACAGGGTTTAAAATTCATACATTTTAGCTTTGCTCCTGAGTGACTATGAAGATCATTTTGTAAATTAAAATATAAAGGGAAATGGGGCAGTTCTATGTGAAATAAGCTATGGACCATAAGAAAAAAAAGGTATCTAATTCTTCCTTTAATACAAATCCAGATTGATAAATAATACAAATTCAAACTCACAGTCCATCTCATAATGTAGATATTAAAGCAGATGTCAGGAAAGTTAAATTGTGAATTTTAAAAGTTGGACAATACTTCATCAGTATGCCTTAAGATCTACAGACATCCTGAAGTATCAAAAATTATTTGAAATTAAATATAACATTAAGAATCTCAAGTATTCATCTGGGCGCAGTGGCTCATGCCTGTAATCCCAACACTTTGGGAGGTCAAGGTGGGCGGACCACCTGAGGTCAGGAGTTCCACACTAGCCTGGCCAACATGGTGAAACTTCGTTTCTACTAAAAATACAAAAATTAGCTGAACGTGGTAGTGCATGCACATAGTCCCAACTTCTCAGGAGGCTGAGGCAGGAAAATCATTCAAACTCCCACGGCAAAAGTTGAAGTAAGCTGAGATCGTGCCAATATACTCCATTCTGGGCAACAGAGCATGACTCTGTCTTAAAAACAAAAACAAAAACAAAAAAAACTCAAGTGTTAGAAATAAGATTAATTTATATGAAAATATATTGAGCTTTTCCTTTTATACAGTAATTGGCAAATCTCATACCCTCGTGACCACTTGGCTTTTCCACTTACTAAATGCTGTGTTGAGGATGACTAAACACTGGCCCTGAGAGCTGAGAAACAGGTCATAAAAGGGAAATTAATAATTGATTCACCTGAAAAATATCCCAGATCCACCCCTGGTTGAATTACGCTCCGGCGTGTCTTTCTTGATTACTCTCCTAGATCAGCTGTCCAAAGAGGACCATGAAAGAGGCAACTGGCAGAAGGAAGCTGGGATGGACTAGGCTGGCAGTCTCACCTGAGAGAATCGAAAGCTTTAGCATCACTAGAGAAATTCATCACTTATCATTGACTCAGGTAAAGACAAAATTTAAACTTGGAGTCCTTCCCCACTTTCTACACTCTCCAGCCCAGGCATTAAAAGGAAAGTACCACAAAAGGGAGCACCATAAAGGGTGGAATAAGGATATTCATAAATCAAGGGAAAGAGGAAGCAGAAATCTAGGTCTCTTTGGGCAGCATTTTCCTGGACACCAGGAACTGGGGCAGCAGCCTGCTGCTTCTCATGCTGAAACGATTATGAGAACTCTCTTTTATTTGAGGGTCTAAGGAAATTATCCCTTTTTTATCCTTTGTTCTTTTTTTCTCCCCAGCACAAAAACCAAAAAATATCATTTTACATAAATTGCTTTGAGAATCATCCTTTTTTATAATTAAAACAAACAAAACAATCATTTCCCAGACTCCAAGATTCTTCTGATTAATTTTAAAAGCATAAGAGTACAAACTTACCTCAGGGGACAAAAGGGTATTTGAAATCTTTAAAAAAGCACACTTACACTGTAGGATGAACTTTGGCCTGATGTTGGACCCGTGGAGAATACTTTAGATGGCTCATAATACTGCCATAACTTCATTTTAAAGTAAACCTCTTCACTGGCACTTCCCATCACTGCCTGACAGAACTGAGAGAAGATGATATAAAGGTAACATGATAAGCTTGCTCATATCTTGGAGGTCACTTTGTCCAAGCTATGTATTTTATCCTGAAGAAGTGAGGGTGAAGGGCTTCTCCTAACAGCATGTAGCTGGTAAGTACAGAGCTGCTAATTCTGCTCTTCTGATTTCAAGTACCATTTAGTGTTTTCAACCTGCCTCTTTGAGAGAATGAGGAAGCACAAAGGATACGATATGAACCCAATGTTTCACACAATCTTGCTGTATTAGTCCATTCTCTCATGGAACTACCTGAACCTGGGTAATTTATGAAGAAAAGAGATTTAATTGACTCACAGTTCTGCAAGATGTACGTGAAGCGCAGCTTGGAGGCCCCAGGACACTTACAATCATGATGGAAGGCGAAGTGGAAAGCACCGTATCTTACATGGTGGAGGAGGAGAGAGGGGGAAGCGGGAAGGGCTAACACTTTTAAACAAGCAGATCTTGTGAAAACTCATTGAGTATCATGAGAATAGCAAGGGGGAAGTCTTTCCCCTTGATCCAATCACCTCCTACCAGGTCCCTCCCCCAACCCTGGGGATTCCAATTCAGAATGAGATTTGGGTGGGGACACAGAGCCAAACCATAGCACTAGTGTTCTCACTTGTCAAAAAGGTCATTTATAATTTTCAAAAATGCCAACAAGTGGATAAGACAGTTGTATATAGTGAAGAGACAGACATATTAAATTAATTAGGATATAAACTAAGTAATAACATTATCTTTATTTGAAATAATACTTAAAAAAATGTTAAACACACATATCATCAAATTCTCACAACAATCTCATAACAAATGCCATCAATCTACGTTGCCTGTAATAATTCAAAGAGGTGAATTATTTTAGTAACTTTCTCCAAATCATGACATACTACAGGGAAAAGTCAATGTTTTAAGTATCATCTAATGCTAAATCTGCTATAATTTCTGCCACTACATTTAATTATATCTGCTGTGCTCATTTTAAGCCAGAACTGTTCATGTAAACCATTTAGATGAAGGAATTAAAATGCACAGTTAAGGTAGTTTAAAATACACTTTAAAAATTAATTTAACTCTTAAAAGCAGTGACAAAGTAATAATCTTCTATAAAATTGCAAAAAACATTATACCAGATAAGAACACCTTATCACTTGCACATTACTAACAACTTTATATTTGATTTTGTGTTCATAAATTTCTCTTACAGTCATATTTATCCTAAGTCTGTCAAATAATTTTATTAAGAAACTCATTTAAAAAGTTTACATTCAATTTTTATTTTCATTTTTTGCCTACTGGTGGATTTACTTAACAGTCTAAGAAAATATTGTATTCTTAGAAATTTATATGCCTATCAGAATTTTTTTTTTATTGCATTTTAGGTTTTGGGGTACATGAGATGAACATGCAAGATTGTTGCATAGGTACACACTTGGCAGTGTGGTTTGCTGCCGTCCGTCCCCTCACCTGTATCTGTCATTTCTCCCCATGCTATCTCTTCCCACCTCTCCACCCCCCCACCGCTCCCCCATTTCCCCCCAACGGACCCCAGTGTGTAGTGCTCCCCTCCCTGTGTCCATGTGTTCTCATTGTTCAACACCCACCTATGAGTGAGAATATACGGTGTTTGATTTTCTGCTCTTGTGTCAGTTTGCTGAGAATGATGGTTTCCAGGTTCATCCATGTCCCTACAAAGGATGTGAGAATTTTTAATTTGAAAGATTGCATGATATAGTTAAATTATTCTTAATTCATAAAGCCCTACTACAGTACAATGAAAATTCAAGAAACATAAGTTTATTACAATTCTAAATGCCATAAATTAGTATTTTATGATTCTAGTATAGTATTTATCAATATAATTTTTTGGGTTAACACAAATGCATTTCTCTTATAAGCCATAATATAGTTTCAGATTAGTATAAAATAAAAATAAATTTACCTTCTTTGCTTAATAAATGGAAAAGTGAACCATCAGGAGATTAAAACCAAAATAAGTGAAAAAAAAATCCTAAAGCTTTCAGATTTGATTAACAGCACTGCCCAAAATAGCATATGATATCTCCTGAAGAATATCATTACATATTGATGGCATTTCAAGTTACTAGCCAAGTTGAAACACACAAATTTCTGAAGGAATTTTTATCTAAAAGAAAAAGTATGGATGAGATGACTCATACAGTAATTACAGCTTTAGGACACTTTGAGCCTTTAATATTTTCCCTTTCCAGAGAAAAGCTCATAATATTACAGAGAATATAAGATGTGTGACTAAATAAAATAACTATATTTAAACAAAAAAAAATCCCTTGTCTGCAATTATAACATTTTTTACTTGAAAAATGAAAAAACATATCCTGATTAGAAATAAGTAACAACAACATTTTAATGCTCAAACTTATGCTTAAGACTGATAGATTTTCTTTACAATGGATGGGAGACGGGCCTTGGAGAAAAATGGCAGCAGGGTTGGGTTTGTCGCTTTTTAAAAACAGCTTTGTTAAGTGATATTTTACATGAAATAATGTCCACCCATTGTAAGTATAAAATTCGAACTTTTTTTTAGCAGATGTAGAGTTGTGCAAACATCACAACAACTTTGTTTAAAAACATTTCCATCACTGTCAAAGCTGCTTTAATTCCCATTGATGGATAATTTCTGCTTTTAGCTTCATGATTAGACAGTTGATGACTGTATCTCTGAATTTGGCTTTTCTTGAGATTCCATTTAAATTTAGTCGCATAATATGTAGTCTCTTGTGTTCGCCTTCTATAACTTAGTAAAGACTTTGAGATTCATCCATGGGATGTATCAATAGTTTATTCCCACGTATAGTTGAATAGAATTCTGTTATCTGGCCATACCATCTTTTGTTTACCCGTTTATTTGTAGATAAAATTTGGGATTACAGGCATCTGCCATCACACCTGGATAATTTTTGTATTTTTATCAAAGACAGGGTTTCATCATGTTTCTTTTATAGCTATCTTGCCATACTGATTTTTGTAGTTATTAAATTTTTTAATTTGCTTACTTATTTTCTATTTTGACCCTTTCTGTACAAATGTTTACTATTTTAATTATTTTTCTTTATTGATGATTCCCCCTAGTTTTCTTCTGTCAACAAACTGAATACTATTAACAGACTCAGCAAGTTATTCCAGGTAATACACAAAAAAGACAATCTTTTAATGAAATAAAAATATCAACTTTAATAGAAACAAAATATAGAATATACATATTTAATAAAATATGCATAAAATTTAGAAAAAATAAGAATGTAACTTTATTGAAATTTATTGAAACATACATATCAATTAGTGTTAATGGATACAGATTTTCACTACATAGGACCTTCATTTCAAATCTGTGTGTAAATGAATGTCATGTCAGCCACAACCTCATAGAGATCATAGATCTTGTGAAGTTTGATTAAAATTCGTCCGGAAGGATAAGTAGTAAAGAAAAGCTGAAAAGAAGACAAAACTGAGGAAAAGCAATAGGTGATGAAATATTGATCTGACAAACCTAAGAATCAAAGAATAATAAAGCTACACTAACCACGCAGCACAGCACTGGCGCCACTGTCAGCGAGCAGTGAGAATGGCCAGCTGAAAGAGATCCTCATTGTAACGGAAGTGATCGCAGTAAGATAACATATCAGCAAGAAAAGATTTAACCATTTTATTACTAATGCTGCTCTTCTAGGCAGTCTATATTTAATAAAATATAATTATCTCTCATTCCTTCATTGTCATCAATTCCAAGGACATTCAAAAGAAACACATATAAATTGGAATATAATGTTGGGAAATATATTCGGCATCATGCACTAGGAAATGGTTTTATTCACGGGACTTAAAAAGGCACAAAAGTAAACAGTTGGTACATTGTTGGAATGCACTACTTTTAATTTTTCTATTTGTAAACACACCTGTTTTTAATAGCAGAATCAGTTGGAGGTTGAGAGAATGTTGTGAAATAATGCAAAATGCTTGGATACTCAAAAAAATCTGTCTTCACTGCATTCCTTCTTTACTGCCAAAATGTAGGTAAATATATTTTTATAAAAAGGTGTGTTGGCTTTCTCAATATCTCAAAATGAATCGAGGTACTGAAAAATAATGAAACGGTTTCTTTTCTTTTGACCTATATTACGTGTCTAGCATTTTCTTTAGTGTTTCATTAGATCCTCCTACAATATTTTTAGTATTTCTTTATTTTTCATTTTTATGGATACATAATAATTGTACATATTTATGGGGTACATGTCATACTTTGATACAAGCATACAATTTGTAATGATATAAGCAATGTGATTGGAATACCCAACACCTTAACCATTTATTATTTCTTTACATCAGGAACATTTCAATTAGACTCATCTAGTTATTTTGAAATAAACAACAAATTATTGATAACCATAATCACCCTATTTTACTACCAAAAACTAGATCCGTGTCTGTCAAGGTGTGATGATGAGATTGGCAATAAATGTATGTGTATCTATCTATTAATTTAGTCTGAGTATAGCTAGATGTTGCATCATGGCAAACATGCCAGTTTTGTGAGTAATGGCTGAACAACTGATAATGAATTATAAAGTATGGTTAAGTGGAAGATATTTTAAAAATGATTTTAAAAGAAATATTCAAGCAAGAAATAACATTTTTAGGCACAGCACATGTAACATAGAAAATGTATTAAAATAAGTCTTTCCTCTATATTGATATTCAAATGCACATAAATTTCACTGGGAAAGTGTTTAGCAGTTAGACAGTGATTCAAATTCTTACACTGTTTTCAAGCTTAGTTGTAAACAGTTGAAAACATGTATTGTCTTTCTGAATAGTTTATACTCATTCTCAAAGTTTGCATTACTTTAACCATTACCCTCTTAGGAGGTTAGTTCAACTCCTCCTAATTCAACTGTATTGAATAATCTATGATAACTAGAAATACAGCTAAGAATGATCTCAGAAAACTTATAAATTTGGAAAAGAGGCCTATCTATAATTAAAGTCATCTCCTGAGAATGGCATCTTGTTTATTTCTAAACTGAAAAATATATATATATATAGAGACTTCTGACAAATGCAGCCATATCCTATGGGTGTTTGCTAATAGAAAATTATTAAACCAATTCAATAATAGCTAGCAAGCTTCAGATTTTACAGATAGATTATCAGAATAGGCAAATCTACTTCTATAGACATCTTAATGTATATGCTTAGAGGAAGATTAATATTTAAATTCCAAAACTCACTTGTACTGAAATAAGGTCTGAACATATTAAACGTGCCCTAGTAGACACTTGGGGCAGTATGGAATACATATTAATGCCACCATGATAATACTAACCTTGATAATTTTTTTTGAGAGGTATTTCTGATTAAAAGCAAAAAAAAAAAAAAAAAAAAATCAGACAAAGGATTAATACCTGTCATCTAGAAGAAAGAGGAGGGCAAAATAGGAGAGCTCACTTCCGTGTTTTCCTTTTAAGGAAATCATTATTGTAGTGAAACTGGAACTCCACTGCCACAGACAAAGGCAGAAAAGCCACACATTTTCTGCTTTATACTATTTTGAGAATATTATTCTAGTTCAGTAAAACCCCATGAAAAGCTTTGATTTGCTTTTTTGTTTGTATTTAATTTATCATTAACTTTGCTTAAAGCTACTTTAAGAGAACAGAGAACATTTTTTTTTTGATTGTGCTTGTTCACATGCTATGTTGTATTTGTTGAAAAAGAAGTAACGTTTACAGATGATTGTCCCCCAAATATGTGTTCACATCCTAATCTTCAGATCTGTGAATATTACCCTATATGGAGAAAGATGTGGTTAAACTAGGAATTTTGAGAGGAGATCCATATCCTTGGTGATCCAGATTGGCTCCAAATCCAAAGACAAATGAGACTGAAGGAGATTTAAACTACAGAGGAGAAGGCAAGGTATAGACAGGGCCACAAACTGGAGTGATGTGGCCACAAGCCAAGGAAATCAGCAGCCGCAGAAGCCAAAAGACAGAAGGAAATTCTCCCCTAGAAACCCTATAGGGATTACTGCCCCCTGAAAACCTGATTTCAGATTCCAGGCTCCAGAATAGGAAGATAATAAACTTCTGTTGTTTTAAGCCACTAAATTTATGGTGTTTTATTTAAGGCAGCCCTTGGAAATTAATACTGTAGTTAAGGAAATTAATATATTTCCTAATACTAGCAAATAAATAATTGTTAAAAGTTCTGAGAGATTAAATCACTTACAAGCACATATTCAGCAATTTAGTTTGTGACATTAAACACAAGCAATTGCATTTTTGGAGACACAATTATGTTCTCTCTCCACATGATAAAGGAAATACAGAAATTATTTTATATACTTTAAGAGTTCTACAACCATGTTCAGAATTGGGATTTGTAATATGTAATCAGTTGCACTCGTTCCCATATACCAAAATATTTCCATCAAACTGGTGCCGTATGCTTGGTAGAGTTCGTTGTCAATATGTTTTGTCAATTTATAAAATAATTAATGTACTGGAGGGAAACATCATGTAACAAGCCACATAGGAATACCTTTCCTCACTGCCTTCAGTTCTTCTTGTGGGAGTGAATGTCTTATGTTCAGATTTGTTTGTTATATTGTAGCAGTTCCAATGGGCTAAGCCATTCTAATTTGTTATTCTGCATAAGGATATGAAGATCTTCTTTTTTCCCTAAAGAAAGTATAGGGAATGTCAAACAAAACTTGCAGACAGTTTTGTGAGAAAAGAATACATCTCTCAGAGTGTCTAGGATACTAAATAAAAGAACACACAAATGATTTATAATTCCCTAAAAACTAAAAGTTTGGTATACATTTAGACTAGCTTCTTGTCATTTTTGTCATTTATATTTTTCCCTTAATATGTAATTCCTACAGCTTTTTCTAATGCTATAGAAATAATAATATCTATATAAAATGTGATACATTTTATTGGGAGAAGTATTCTCACTTATTGTAAATCATAATTTACTTTCTAATTTGCTGATTATATGTTGACACTAAGAACAATATACAGGTTTGAAGATCTTTATTTTATATGTGTTTTATTCCTCATACACCTTAAGAAAGTGCTGGCCTTAACAAAATGCTTAATAATAAAAGTTGAATAACTTCTGAAAGAATAGTCCACTTATGTGAAATTGTCTAATCGACCTATTACTATTATATTTGTATTTTACGTAAATCATTGCAGATATCTATATTGTTTGATACAGTAAGATATAAATGCACTCAAAAGCATATAAATTTTAAAATAAATAACAAGTAGAGTAAGACTCAGGCCCTTCCTTAACAATGTTATTATTAATATAAATATAATAGTAATATAAATTTTAATTGGTAATATAAATAAATAAATAAATATAAATATGAAATATCTGCTAATATTTAACGGGATGAAATTTGCTCTATAGTGAAGTGCAAGGTAATGCTAACTGCCAGGACTATGATATATACTTTCAGGATAATTCGGAAAGCTATGTTTTCATCCGTATTTAGCAGGAATATTACAATAACGTTTTTCTGTGAAACACTATGGCAACACAATAAATATATAATGATTATGCCAAGATCAGTAAACGACTGAACCACTCCACAAAATAAAGTTTGATTTATGCTTGAATTTGAGCATTTTTTTTTTTAAATAAAGTAATAAGGAGGAAAGAGGATGCATTATCATCAAGCTTTCGGAAGGTCTATGCTACTCATATTTGTTTAGCATATATAGGTTAAGTTCATTTGATCTTAGAGCAAGACACATTCTCAAATTGTGTGAAAAGCATGGGCCTCATACTGTCTCATGTAGTGGTTGATTCTTAAACATTTTCTTAAAATAATGTGTCAAATATTAACTTATCATAAAAAATGTTAACGCCAGATGTAACCACAAAGATAAACTACAATTCTTGAATGACTTTCATGGTTCTATTGTTGTTGTTACTAAATTTTCAGGAAAACGTCTCACCTTTTGGTAACTGATTTGGGCACAAATTGTAATGACAATTGGGTATTTAAACAGAGGGCCCAGGACAAAAATATAAATCAAAAGGATTGTCTCTGTCATTTGTACTTGTGCTAGGTAATCGGGAAGAATGGCTTTGTTTCTCCTATACATTCTTCAAGACAGCCCAGAAACAATATGGAGTTTAGAATGTGTTTTTAATGCCCCACTGGTGTCTGGTTCTCAGATGTTTCAGGGAAGACATATGGAAATAAAATACCATTTCAGCCTTCAATGAGTTTTATGAGTAAATAAAAGAAAACCAAATATTTACAACAAATTTAGAAGATAAAATGTACAGTTACAGATGTACTAATAATATGAGGAAGATAGAAAAATAAAATTACTTTCCTCCCACGTATTGGATGAAGAAAGGCTTCATGAAAAATTTGCCCTTTAGCCTTAAAGAAAACGGTTAGGATTTAGACAGTAACATTTGAAAAAGCTGAGAAGGTATTTAAGGCAGATGAAGCAGCATGTAACAAGGTACATATGGGGGAGGTTTACAGTTTATAAGGAAAGAGTAAGGAATCCAGTTTTCTTTTACTATGCATGACACTTAATGGGACTCTTAAAATTTCATCATTGATCCATTATGATGTAAACAGCTCAAGTCAGGCTGTTTGCTGCTCAGAGACTGAAAACAGGAGAAGCAAGGTATGGTGACAGGAAAGCAACTGTATTGATCGAATGCTAGTAATTGGGAGATGGCCAGACTCTGCCTCAAAGGAAGCATCTCTGCCTTCTGGGCTTAGGGAAGGGGTTTAAGAAGGAGAAAGCCTGGGAAACGTGGGGGTGGGGCAGGAGGCTGCAGGTCTGCCTGCCTCCTTCCAATGGTTATCTCGAATAATCTACAATCCAAGGAGGTCGGTTTGCATGATTCTAACTTCATCCTGGTAGTGATAGGTTGTCCCAAACTCCTGCTAAGCAAGCGGATTCTCCAACTGGGTCTCTCTGCCTGCTTTGTTTCAAAATTGGCTCCTGGAATTTCTAAGCAAGTACATAATTAGATAAGCAAACTGTGTTCAAGGAAGTGGATTTGGGGAATGGTAGAAGAGTTTTAAATTTATTTTTCAATGCTGAAAACAAAAAAGGAAAAAATAGTTTTAAAATGCATTTTGAGTCTGAGATACTTAGTAAAAATAAGGCATTTTTCACATTTATTCTTCACAGCATTCCTATGAAACAGGTAATGTTCTATTTCTCCACAGTGCAAATGAGAATACTGGGTCAGAAAGACTTAGTTTCATAATTTTGTAAATGAAAGAACTGGGAATATGTTCCAAAACATTTTTCTTTAGATTCTAGACAATTCACTGTACATTTTCAGAATAGCAATTTGGGACCATATAATGCAGAGTCTTAGACATGTTTGTACTTCAATTGCTGGAGAAGGAAGTGCCCTTTAAGGGTTGAAAGAGGGAATAGTAAGTTGTTTTGTGTTTAAAATAATGATTCTGGTTGTGACACGGAGGATAAATTGAAATGGAAGGAACTTGGAGGCACTGTTCCAGAAGAAGGACATGAAGGAAATCTCGTTGAAACTGTAGATGGCTTACATAAAGCTTGTGTTTGTTAGTGGTGAATAGAGTGTCAAAGGAGTCTGAGTATATGTGGAATATATCTTTCATTTGGATGAATTTAGGGCACATGGGTTTAAATGTTTTGTAAAATTTGAACTAATGTAGATACTTTGTAAAAGTCTCATTGATACTACACAGATTCCTTCTGTTCTTTTTCCATCGAATGGATAGATAAAAGACATTAACATATACTTTTACTATGCTTTTTAGACATATTTTAAGCTGCATAAAGTAAATTAATTTGCCAGTAATCTGCCAATAGTTTGTCATCTTAAAACCAGATGCTACTAGACATTGTGCCATACCTTTGTTACCAGGCTGATTATGAGATTCTAATAGATGGGATGTGCTCCTGGGAGTGCCAAATATAATTTTATAGTAAACACCATCATAAAAAATTACATTTCTGATGAGAGATTAATAATCCTATTAGTCAAATAAAATATCCAATAACTCTGATATGGGAAATATATAAAATATTATAAGTACTGAATTATAACTAAGTCAAAAAGGAGGCAGGCTGAAAATAACATCTCAAAGAGATGCAACATTAACTTTACTGATCTTGCTTCATACTGATTTCTTCCTGTAGTTTTTACAGTAGACTTATTTCATTGGAAGTAGCCTTTTATTGGAGGCAAACATTCACTAGGAAATTGCCACTAGAAATGACTTAAGCCATTAACAAAACTGCACATGAGGACCAAACCACACAAATGTAACTCTTGTTAGTCCCATAAAATATATGAATTGTAGAAAGATCAGGAGAGTTGAGAATATGTTATTCTGTGTTCTGCCTTTAGTATTTGACCTTCTTACACATTTATTTAGATATGTCTAGGAATAAAAACATTTCAATGAATATAAATATACAAAATTGAAAAAAAGTACATCAAGAATGAATCTAGTATTAGGAAAAGCACAATGATATGCATATAAATATATAAGACAGTATTTTCATACCCACAGACTAAAATAAAATATTACTAAATTAAGTCAAATTATGAATAATCATTTCAACTTTTAAAGTATATTTAGTTGTGAATTTCCCAATAATTGGATAAAATGGAAGTACATTTATTTAAAAATCTGTGAGTTGAAATCGTCAACCGAATGCAGAGCATAAGGGTAAAAATCATATTTATTTTCCTTGAAAATGATCACTGATTTATACATTTGACAAGCTTCATGCTAGAAAGACCAGCAATTGTTCAACAGATATTGAGCATTTAATGTCTTCTAAAAACTGTAGTAACTACTGGAGTATTTTTTAAAAGGAATGAGACAAATTAATTTTCTTTAGGTATAGAAGAATACTTTAAACAGAGAACATAGCATGTATAAAAACACGCAATAAAATAGCATTTTCTGATAATGATGAGAATTTAGGATATTTACATTGAGAAATATACGGTGAGATGAGCAGGCCATTAGGACTTAGGTCCTTTATCTATCACTTTATGTATTCAGAAAATATGGACTTGGATCCACTTTATTCAAATAAATCATAGCCACATATAAAGAGCTGGCAACAGGTGATGGTGCAAGTCTCCAGTTACCAAAAACAGAACAAAACAGGCAAACAGAAAATAAACTAAAATAGTAAGCACTGGAATAGAGGTGTTAATAGAATGCCACCAAAACACAGAGAAAGGACAGCGAAGTCCTTCCACTGGAGCACACCACCGTCCATCCTGGCACTTGCTCTGAACACTGTAATTGCTAACGCACTTTCCTATTTTCCAGGAACATGAATATTATGGGTTGAATTGTTTCTCTTTGAAACTCAGATGTTGGAGTGCTAATCCCCAGTACCCGGAGAGTGACCTTCTTTGGAAACAGAGCCTTGATAGAGGCAATCAAATTAAAATTAGGTCATTAGGATGGACACTAATCCACATGACCGATAACTTTATGGAAAGGGGAAATTTGGACCCATAGGCACACACAGAAGGAAGACCCTGGGAAAATATGCAGAACAAACAGCCATCTTCAAGCCAAACAGAGAGGCCTGGAACAAATTCTCCCTCAAATGCCTCAGAAGGAACCACACCTGCCGACACTGTGATTTTGGAATTTTTGTCTGCAGAGTATTTATTGTGAAACTTTGCCTTTCTGTTGTTTAAACCAACTAGTTTTTGGTACTATGTTTCAGCAACCTTAGCAAGCTATTGCAGTGGTACTTTGGTTTTTTGAAAGCTGATTTTGACACGTCCGTGAAACAATGCAGTGATGTTTCTCAGTTAGAACTAAGAATTCATCTGGATCTCAGCAGTCAATCTTAGGTTAAAGGGAGATTTGGGGGAGTTATCAAAAAGCATGAGATAAACCAAAAAGTGTCAAAATTTCTCACTAAGATAGTATGTAATATACAGAAGGTAAAGCAACAGCAAAGCTCTATGTTATGTTGACATGTAAGGAGTGATCGAAAAATGTCAAATCCATAAGAAAAAGTTAAATGAAAAATCCAGAGCTAAAGGAAATCAGGAGATGTGGTATCTCAAAATTCCAAGATGCAAGTATTTTCAAAAAATAAGCAATACTCAGGGCCTCAAGAAAGACACTGACTTATTCAGCTATCTTCTCGATGTGGGAGCTTATGTTATTAAGAAGACATTACCTCATTTTTAATATTTGAATGTAGTGCTATGAATTTTTCTCACAGCTTTGCTTTAGCTGTATTTCACAAATGTTGATATGTAGCATTTTTATTTAGTTCATTGTATTTTTTTAAATTTTGCTTTACTTTCTATTTGACACATAGATTTCTTAGAAGTGATTGGTTTAGTTTCCAAGAGTTTCTTCAGCTCCAATTCTGGACATTACGTGGGAAAACAAATCTAGGGAAACCACACCAGTGTCTTCCTTTGTTCTAAGGTCTCTGCTTGTCTTCCCTACTCTTTCCGGTTTGGAAATATTCTCATATTTGTTTGTGTAAAATGTCCAGTGTTTCTGTTGTACTTAGTAAGGGGAATAAAACATTTTTTTTCTATGTATCTTCCTGGAAGTGGAAACTCTCAGATAATACGTTTTTAGCAAGTGAATGCTTCTTAAAACATTTTATATTATATGTATGTGCAATTGCAGAAACCATAAATGCATAGTTTACTGTATTCGTTCAAACTGAGAATACCTTTTTAACTAAATCTCAGATCACACAATAGAAAATGTCAATACTTGGAAGCCTTCACTAATTAATCACTAACACTATAGTGGTAACCAATATCCTAATTTATAACACCAGATTTTAGTCCTCTGATTTTGTTTCTGCAAAACATTTATTACAAAACATAATTATATTCTCCCTACTTTGTCGCACTAAGAAATAAACATGTCAGAAACAAGTTGACATCCCCTATCATTAGGGCTGACATATATTCAAAACCGAATTTTCTATTCCCTGTGCCAAATCCAGTATTTTAAGGCATCAAGCTAGAAACAATATAAAACAGTGAGTATTGACTCTGATATGAAAGCAGATGGTAAAATATACTTTTTCACGTATTAGTTATGGCCAATAACTTAATTTTTAAAAGCCTTAGGTTGACTGTGGTTTCAAAACAGAACCTCATCAGAGACATATTTTGTAGATATAATGTGACAATGCACATGAACTTTAAGTTTGTGATTTGTCACACAGAGAAGGCAAAATATTTATTATTTAATAAAAACCGAGTTGTCTTTTTATATTTTGGCACTTTTGTTTCTACATTTATCCAATTAATGCATTCAGTAGATTCTACCTTCATAATTTCATCCATACTTGCTTTCTACTTTCCATTTTCAATATTATTATTACAGCCACATAATCATGAAGTGTCAGTGCTGGCCAGGTATTAGAACACGAGTGCAACCTCTGTGTATTCCAATGAAAAAACTGTTAAATAATTGATACAATTTAGCCATTGCTACAAAGCTAAATAATAATTAGTATAAATTTGAATCTTTGGCTCCTAATTTAATACAGCCCCTTTTGCTTGCATAAAAATATCTTTCATGAATACCCCTCTTATCAGTTGCTTCTCTCTTAAGCATTTTTCTTCCTAGACATACTGGTTAGTCATTCTTAATTGCAGTTTTGATCATGCAATTACCTTGCTCATATATAAACTTTCCTTTAGAGTAAAACAAGAGTCCAGCTATTCACTAGCTTGCACAGTTTCGTATTACCTTTACTCTAGTTTTTATTTTAGCTTTTGTCAAAGATACTTAATCTAAGTTGAGGTAATGTCTATTTCTACTGTGAGGATCAAATGAAATAAGGTGTCTAAAACCCTAAACATAGGGTCCTATCTCTCAGACCACTTCTGTTTTCACCCACATCTGTGATCAAAAATTCTATGGATTCTCAAACTCAAGCAAAGGACATCTTAATCCAAGCACAAAATGCAGTGCGGTCTTCTGCCTTAGGTAAAACACCTCCTGAGGCAGGAACTGTGTATAAGCAGGTGCAGCAGGAACCTATGGGTGTGTTCATTCTGCCAAATGGTGTATCAGAGGGTCCATTGCTAACTTTCTCATTCTCACATTCAACATGTAGACATTTCTAGGGAGGTTTCAGAAGTCGCAGGAGAGTGAGACTCTGTTTCATGCAGTAGCAAACTGAGGAATACACTGGTTTCCCTTCCTCTTTGTTCCCTCACTCTTTCCTTGAGGAATCTTCTCTCAAATAAACTACCTGCCCGCAAGCCCTGTCTCAGGCTCTATTTCTAGGGGTAACCTGAAGGAACATACTGATACATCATAGGTACACAAATGACACATTCCTTTCTGCTTGTTCTAATGTATTTAAACTCCATTGCCTACCAAAGTAAGTGTAATTTCCTCTTTCTGGCAGTTAAGGTCATCACAAATTGGCCACCAATTTTTCGAATCACACATTATGACACAGTATTTCTCTATAGGAGCATTACTTGTCTGCTGACTGTTCTTTAATGCATTTCATGTTTCACCCAGTTGTGCTTTCCTATGTGATCTTTCAACAGCTTAAGATGCTCTTTATCCCATTTTTGTGCATCAGAATTTGGTAGTTTTCAGAATTTTCATCAAATACTATCACTTTCATAGAGCCTTTCCAGATCCTTTCCTGTGAAATGTATCATTTCCAATGGGATTCCTTTGGACACTAAGAGTACTTTTTTGGTGCTCCTTAATTACCATTAAATCAAATAATAAGCTAGGATGTTCTTGTTTTCTAAAGTTAACTAAATTTTAAACCACTTACTGTGCATGAATAACCCTAAAGGTTTCAAGTCTCTTACTGTGCCTGACACCTTAACTTAGTGTGTATGTGTGTGTAAATGTGGGTATCCTCTGTGTGTGTTTACATACATGATTATGTGAGCCCAAGAGGTCGAGGCTGCAATGAGTTGCCATTACACCATTGCCTTCCAGCTTGGGTGACAGAACTAAACCCTGTCTTAAAGACAAACAAACAAAAAAACATCAATATTGCCAAACCCTACAAAATACTTATTGTATTGGTAAAATATTGCAGTAAGCCCATGCAGTCCTGGAGTTTTTTTGTGTGTGTTAAGGTATGTAATTCAGCCAAGAGATGTATCAAATTTATGATGTCCTAATGAATAGCACCATTGTGTCTAGTAATATTCGTTACTCTGAAATATATGTCTATTATTAATATAGCCACTCCACCTTTATTTTTACATAAACTTGTTTTATTATAAAGTTTGATTTAGATAAAAATTGCAAAAAAAAATTCTATAAGTTACTACATATATTTCACCCAATGCCCCTATTGTTACTGTCTTAAATAACCATGATATGTTCATCAAATTAAAATGTCCATATTTATACTATCTTTGTTAATGATTAGCTAAACTCTGGATTTATGTATGTTTAACTTAGTGTTTTCCTGATATGTTTTTTTTCCAGGACACAATCCCAGACACCTGCATTTAACTGTATGTGTCCTTAGGATCCTCAAGTCTGTAACAGTTTCTCAATCTTTGTTTTTCCTGACCTTCAGAGTTATAAGGAAATCTGATTGGGTAGTGGTTCAGACTGTAATCTTGGCACTTTGGGAGGCCAAGTGAGGAGAATTGTTTCAGGCCAGGTGATCAATACTGGCATGGGCAACATAGCGAGACCCTATTTCTACACAAATAAAAATAAATAAATAAAGAATTCTCAGTTGGCATGGTGGCACCTGCTATTTGGGAGGCTCAGGAAGAAAGCTACATAAAACCAAGAGATCAGGGCTGCAGTGAGCCCTGATTGTACCACTGCACTCCAGCCTGGGAAACAAAGCAAGACCCTGACAAAAAAAAAGATTATTGCTCAGAGGACTATTTAATTTTTTTGTTGGAAAAAATATTAAAGTTTCGGTGCCTAGATTCTCTACATGTACACACACACACACACACACACACACACACTGACATACATACACAACACACAAGAATATATAAGATCACATAAAACGTGTTTCTAAGCACAAGAAATTAGGAAATAACTTTATAATGTTTAATTTATCAATTAGAATGTCAACAGACAACATATTTAAAGAGAAAAAATAAATGTTGATATAATCAGAGAATGATCTGTTTTGTTTTTCAGCCAAGGAGATAACAAACAGCAGAGACAGTCCCAACCCACTGTTAGGGAGGCATAACTGAAGCCAACCTGTGCTTGTCACCTGGAGCCCTGTTATCCAGCACAGTGACATTGTAGCCTGGGCTGAAGCCAATCACTTCTGGTAGCAGTTTTGGTATTGTCCAGACTCATAAATAACAATGCCCAAGTTAGTGTCCAGCAGAAAAGAAGAAAAAATAATGCAGAGTCTCACAAGCGCCCATGGGTTACAAGACACATAGCAAGAAGAGGAGCAGACAGAAAGACAGACTGGACACGTTTGTCTGGCATGGGGAGTGCGTGTATTGAAGACCTCTGTGGGCTGGGGCTGCACAACATCAACTCCATTGTCTACGCTCTGTGTTTTGCATTCTAACCACTCAGTACACAGCAGGCTACATTTGTGCCAGATGGTGTACAAGGACCTGGCTATGCTAATGTGAAATTCTCAGTTTCTGTTGGTGAAAACAACCTGGAGAATCAAAAAGTATGGCACTGGGTGTTGATGAGCTACTGTGCACAGCCCTGACAATTTCCAGCTGTATAAAAGAGAAGATGATGGAAGCGATGGAGCTGAAGCTCTCCCTATTATGAGAGAGCTTCAGTATGGACAGCAGAGCAGCAGCAGCCTTCAAGGGAAGAAAGGTCTGTGGAGTAGCAAGAATAATGCGGGAAAAGTGGATGATAGAAGTGAGCAGTTAATCAGACCGAGCAGACGAGCAGCGTGTGATTGTCATTAAACAGCGGCCTCGAAGAGCTGTGTCCCATGCAAACACTGAGGACACCTGCCACAGACACTGTTTATTAATGTCTCTTGAGCTTCAGGAGGGCCAAGGAAAAAAACCATCACATTTATTAATTCAAATGGGTACTTCCACTTATAGAGTACAGGTATACTTTGAGGCCTTAAGGACACAAGCTGTGTAAAATGATTTTTAGGATAATTGTTATAATAATTTTATATCTTAATAAAAAGGTGATTTAATAAAAAAGTTAAACAGTCATTACTAGAAGACTGTCAGCCAAGTCAACTCTGTTGCCACTTGTACACTACATTTTCTCACCAAGTAGGAGCTTCAAAGACTTTTTATCATTTTCAACTCTGATTTACTGAAATACACATATATTTATAACTGGGACATAGATGTTTACCTGTATACAATTAGGTATTTTAACTAATATTTACCTGTATATATACTGATATGTAGATAATTTCCTGTATATTATTTCCAGTGGCTATAACTCAGTTCTAAATAATTTGACAATACGAATTTAAACATGTTAATTTAGGGTTATAAAATACACGGAAAAATGAATTTAAGCATGATGTTGAGGATTATAAAACAGTATCTTGAAATACCTGCCTTAATGTAATTGAAATTAATGAAACATTTCTTGAAAATGGGAAGAATACAATTTAAATGTGAAAGAAATATGCCAATAATAAAAAAGAATGGTTCTTCCAATGTTTAATTAAGTGGATATTAAACTAAATCTGATATGAAAATAAGTCAAAACCTGAATGAGCTTAAACAAGACACTTCACAATGGTATATCATTAGTATATTTTCTGAAGCATGTTACCTTGGGGTTATAATAAAAGGTTAACAAATACATATGTGCACGAGACTGGCATTTTTCACAAACTACAATTGAATGAAAATGTACATTGCATTTATTGTCTGTGATAAATTATTTAAGCTAAATTAAGTGCTAGTATGCCTTGGAGAGTACACCCAGAATTGAATTCCCCTTTTAAAGCTTCTATGGAAAGACAGCATGACTGATTTGCTACTACATACAAATTTCAAGGTAAAATAGATTGAGAGTAAAATCTTGCCAGATATGTCTTTTAGTTTCTGAAGGTTTAGGTCTTGTGCTCAGTTGACTAGTCTAAGGTCACGTTTAACATTCCAGGTAATATGTCAGTACATGGAGTCAGGAACTCTGTCTCCTTCAATTCTGATGTTCTGGACCATCCAAGCATAGCAATAACACCTCAGAAGCTCAGCTGGTGCCCATCTCCCCCATTCTGTTAGTTGAGCTACCAGTAGAGAACTAAAGCTAAGTGCAGGGCAAACCCTTCTCAAAGGACATAGCAAGTTAGTTGTACAGAGGCCACTTTTGCATATATTGAAATTTCCTGAAGGTCATTGGAGGGCCACAGCTGGCTACACGGGAGGTATCTTGTACAGCCATCTGACTCACTAAAAATGTGACTGTGACATTAAAGAAAAAAAATGGTGATAATGGATCTTTCTGGAAACCACCTGTCTAGCCATGCTGTTTCAAAATTATATTTAAGAATGGTAAGTCTTACTTTTTTTTCAGAATTTGGGGCAAATAACAGCAATAATAATACAATTCATAGAGTACATAAAATTATAACAGGTAGGAAATATAAATTTTACTATTTAGAGTACCTGGGGAATAAGAACATAAACTTCCTGTAGACATTATTAAACACCAAGTCAGGTGGGACATCTCTAAAGATAAGTTCAGCCGTTACTAGAATAATTGCCACTTCAAATTAAAATTCTGACTAGGTTAACTTTGTCTCCTGTGAATGTATTTTACTTACTTTTTATGAATTAGAATGTGCAGATATTATGCTCATACAGTCCAAAAACCCTCCTGTGTTTAGTGAAACAAAAGTATTCAAATAAAATAAGCATCAGGCCACTAGCCTGGGGTAGTTTCTGCACACAGTGCTCTTATATCAGCAACTGGTACACAACCCGGAAACATTTTCTGTAACTGGCTTAAAACAAAACAAAACAGACAAAAAAGAAAAATTGGCCTCAGTCCATCACAGACAGACAACCAGCTGATGTCTGGTACAACTAGGGACATCCCATTGGACCATATCCAAATTAAGCAAATGTCTCATTACAGGATTCTCAAATAATGTGAATGCTTGGTGGTGGCCAATCAGGTAACTTATTTATTTGTCTCTGTGTTTGGCCTATAGATTCAGTATCTAAGTATCTAAAACCAATAAAGAGATAAATCAAAATGTGGAATTGTGTGATAAAATGAAATGACAGAAATAAAGATGGGCTGTAATTTTATCTCTTTGATTTCATTCTATTACACAATTCTTTGTGATTTGTTCTTCCCAAATGTACCAGAAGTGAAAGAAAAAAAAAAAAAAAAACTATCCTAAATTTGGTATTTGTTATCACCACTTACAGTTTTATAATTTGAATGTATCTATCTATGTGTAATATTGAATGTTGGTTTACAACTTTTAGACTTTTGATAGGAAGAAAATAATACTATACAGAAATCTGCACCTTCTCATTTAATTCTTGTGAAATATAGTCACAATTTTTTACCATTTTATTCATAATGCACATAAAATTTTAATAAAATATTCTCTATTAACTAGAATTTTGGGAATAAACAACCTTGTATATTTTCCTTGTGTCCATGTTTGAGACGTCAAAGGTTTACCAAACTTTCTCTGTAAAGGACCAGACAGTAACTATCTTAGACATGCAGGCCCATTTAATGTCAACTCGAAGACATAAGCCTCAGAATTTCTGAGTTTTAGTTAGTGTACATAATCTGCTTTCCCACAGAGTTCCTACTTGCTTTTGAAATTGCTTAAAATGTTTTGAAAAAAAAAAAAAATCCCATTAGCAAGATGAGAGCATTCTTCTTGCTCCATATGCTAGGTAACACTTACTATTGACATTTTTTCTAAGTTTTTGCTGTTCTAAAATCCAAATTTTCTTTTTTATTGATGGCCTATTTCTAGCCTTTGATTATATTTATTGTATCTTCAATATTATGGAGCATTTTAAAACTTTTAAATGGAAGAGATTCTTTCAGATACTCTAGGACTCAAATATAGCACATGATTTAAGTATATAATTGAAGTACAGAAAAACAAATAGATATATAGACTCAATTTTTTGTGTTGTAATTTAAAATTTCAGTCTATGTATGTATAGTACAATTTTTAAAATTAGGTATAGCAGTTTAATATTTTTCATGATAATTATGATAATTTTCTTTTGTTAGTTAAATATATTTATCTATAAAGTAACAGCTTAGTGGTCATAGGAAAACAGAACTAAGGATTCAGTGCACAAACTATAGAAATTAGATGAAACTACACATAACAATATGATTTTACTCCAAATGCAATTTTTAAAAGCTATAAAAGTAAAAAGTCAACATGATACAGGACTTCTCCTTCAACAGCAGTTTCTTATTTGTTTTTTGACTTATTCAATTTGTTGCACAAAAAAGAAACAAAATTATCCAAAATCACCTACATTATTTTCCTCAGCTCTCCACATGAGTCAAAATCTAAAGTTACTGAAGTATTTCTATGCTTAGTGACAGTAAAATCTAGTCAAATATGATTCAGCTGTCACAGTCCTTGGCATTTACTGAAATAAGTTGAAAACTTACTTCCACAAGAAACCTGTACACTAATGTTTGTAGCAACTTTATTTATAACTGTCAAAACTTGGAAACAACCAAGGTGTCTTTCAGTAGGTGAATGGATAAGCTGTAGTACATCCAGACAATGGTATATGATCCAGCACTAAAAAGTAATTAGTTATCAAGCTACAAACGAAAAAAAAGGAAGAAAATTAAATACATAGTACTAAGTAAAAAAGCTAACCTGAAAAGCCTACATAATATATTATTCCAATAGTGCAATTGTTTGGAAAATGCAAAATGATGGAGAAAGTGAAAAAAAAATAGGAATGTCCCATAGCATTATGTATGTGGACTGGTAGTGTAACTTATTTTCTGTAAACATAGGTAAAATAAAATAACTAGTGTTCAAAATTACACATACTTCTCACACATTCACCGTTGTGAGACAGTGTGAGACAGAGACCTGGCATCAGTAGCTGCCAGGAGTTGGGGGTAGGAAAGAATGAATAGGAAGAGCATAGAGAATATTTATGGCAGTGAAATTAATCTGCATGATAATGGTGAATACATGTAATTATATATTTGCTAAAATTCCTAGAATTTACAAGACCAAGAGTGAACCTGAATGGGAACTGTAGAATTTGTGTGATGATGTGTCAATATAGGTATACGGATTATAACAGATGGACCACTGTGGTGTGAAATGTTGATAATTGGGGAGACCGTGCCTGTGTTGGGGCAAGGCTTATATGGGAACTCTCAGTACTTATCTGCTCAATTTTTCTGTGAACCCAAAACTACTCTAAACATTAATTTTATTATAACGACATAATTACACCATGGTAATCATTCATAGTGTGATGAAGACCCGACTTTAAGTATTCCCCCCCAGGCTGTGATCTTTAGTTCTATTTGTAACTTCTCCATTTGGTTGCTGCAGCCTTGATGGGTGATTTGCAGTTTTAGTGGTGATGAAGAGTCAATTGCAGAAGAACTAAAGTGGAGAGACCTGAATAACTAGATCCAATAATATTTTGTAACTGTGATCAGAAATATAAGAACATTGCAGAATTTTGGGAGGATGTTGAATAACTTCTTACTATTCTATTAGTCAAAAATAACCATAGAAATTTATAATTTAAAAACTTTTCACAGATTAAAACAGCTAACTACTCTAATGATTTTCAGTAAAGGTTTAAATAAAAATGAAAAAAAAAAAAAAGCTCCGATTAAAATGCCTTCCTAGACATATTTTAGAATTCTCAAATAAGTGAAAGGCTAAGAATCACAAAGAGAATAAATGATTAACTAGTATGAGTTATTCAGATTACACATTCCAAGACTTTAGAAACAAACAAGCAAACAAAACTTCAATACAGTGATCAGTGGTGGACAGGGTTTAGGAACAGAAGGAGTAGCGGGTAAGAGATGCTGCAGCATCTTGGTTGCAGGGGTGAATACAGCAACCTACACTGCACTAAAATTGTGTAGAACTGGTATTGCATAGCATTGAGGGTTGTACAATATTGTGAATATACTAGAAGCCACTTAATTGCACACTTTTAAATGGTGAAAACAGTGAAAATGTTTGGAAGTAAGTACACATATACATACACATGAGTACAAGTAAATTCTGAGTAAGCCTAGGTGGAGTGTATCCGTATCAGACTGTGATATTCAAAGAAACTGCACTGAGTGCATAGTCTCTATTCTTTGCTATGTCTGTATGTTCATCTAAAACTATTCAATGATGTCTCAATATAAACAATCACTGTAGTAAAAATAACAACAAAAAATATCAAATATTTTCTTCCATTATGCAAGTGACTTTATCTATACTAAGAAAATATTGTGCAATTTAAATATGGAATATTTTGAGAAAACAGTAATGAAATATTTTAAAATACAGAGAAAATTGACTAATCTTTATTATGCATCATATATTGTACTAGCAGTCGTACCCTCAAAGACATCAATTTCTCTGATAGAGAACTTATTTGTGATAGAGAACTTAATTATTGGGCCATCTTTGTATTGCCAAAGACGGCCCAATTAAAATCATCTAGTTCTTGGTTTATTATAGCATCTTCATAAAGTTTTTGAAGAACAAATTATTTAGCAAGGAATTTGTCTAGTATTTTATTACCATGCATCTGTGCTATACTCTAATTATTCTTCACTTTTTAATAATTCTTTTACATGATTGATGATAACCTCCTAAAGCAGTACATAACTAAGAAATAATTATTGTATTAATGAAAATAATTTAAGGCACCAGAACTAATATCATATAGTATTATGTATGTGGACTGACAATCTAACTTGTTTTCTGTAAACAAATCACTAAAGTTAAAATTACGCATACTCCCACACATTCACTATTGTGGACAGAAAACTTAATTGGCTGCCATTTTTATATGACTACAACACTATATTTGGAAAATTTAGTATTGATGGTCAAATGAAAATATATGTTATCATATGTTTGGTACATATATTCTAGTCCCATGCTGATCCTTTTGTAGAATTAGATCTGGTTTTCCAAGAGAAACTAGTTATTTTTCAGAATATATTTCAAATAGCTAAGTTCACACAGCATGTGTCTCTTTACAGACATTCCAGTATTACACAGGCAAAACCAAACCAAATAGAAAATAGCAGAGACTTGACTATATGTTGTTCATCACACAGTGGAGGTACAGGAAGTAATGTTGGCAGAAGGAACTATGCTTGCTGTCCTATGTTTGACCACGTTAATAATACAAAATGCTCTTAATCCTGGTCTAACTGGATTCCCTTGTAAACCGATTGATTTGTTAAATTACATGTGACTGGACTAGTTTAAATTAACGATGTTATCCAAAATGACTTTTTAAAAATTATGATTAATGTCATCTTTCATAAGAGTTCTTTAAAATAAACTAGCAATTAGAAATAGGTCTGGCAGAGAACTGTAGTAAATCACACTGGTGTCATTCTTTCCACAAGATTTTACTGCAGAACTATGCCCCAAACACACGGTATTATACATAGCATTGAAAAATGCCTAAAACATTGATCCTGCTCTATTGGAACTAGAGTCTGCAAAAGCAGTGGATATATGCACAAGCTACTATGCAATCATATGGTTATTACATGCATACACATACCCATATACTTGTACATGTATATATGTATATATACATACATACCCAATTATTTATATATACACATTTACACAATGCATATATACAAACACACACATATGCATGCATACACATCAAATTTATTTTAGACTGTCAGGTTTTTTTCCCTGAAAATTTTATATAAAAGTTTGCTTCATCTATTCCTTAATGCCCTAAATAAATCAGTTCATGTATTTCACTTTGACAAGAGACTTCTTTCTGGTTTTTCTTCTCTAAGTATTTTCTAAATTAAAGACTAAATCTTTCTGACGATTTGAGCAATTTTTAGAATACAGATCTTATCCAGCATATCTGGACCTTCAAATTCATTCTCTCTATTGGCTCTTTCGATGTCTATATTTAACATTTTAATATTTTCCTCCTACTCACATTTTTTCATACATAGAATTCTCTCTTCCTCTTTGTGGAGTTATCTACATTTGTCTCCACATTTGTGTTACCTTCAATTTCCAGCTGTAAGTGGCTCCTATGCATATAATTTAAACATTTTTTTCTCCCTGAGGTCACATCTATTTCACATGATCCAAAACATATTCTTCTCTACTGTCTTTCACTCCTTCCCACTGGCCAAATTCTCTAAGAGTCATCAACACACAGAATTTGTAGCTGCTAATTATTCCTAGACTCTTCTTCATTCTGGCTTCTGCACTTTTCAATCAAACAGCTCTTGTTCACATGTCTACTTCCTCCATGTTTCTAAGTTCAAAAGATTCTTTCATTTATTTTCCTTTTTCCTAAGTTGTTAGAAAATTGTATCACTCTTGACTCTATTCTTATTTCTGAGTCATCTTTATTTACCTTTCACCAAATCATGCTTTTTAGTATTTCCTCTTCTCTCTCCTAGCTATTCTTCTTCTCACTGATTGCTCAATATTGTCGTTATTCACGATTTCATCCTAGCCTGTCTATATACTTATTCTCAATAAATTCTCTATTCATACAAAACCTATATAACTAATCTTCTAAGTTATATTTTTGGTTCAGCACTACTGTCTGAGCAAAGCTCTTTATATCTAGCTGAGAAGTAGACCTCCCTACTATGTTATCTTGAAAACATTTTAAACATTGTGTATCGTCTATTTTTCCCCTTATTCCTGATGTCAGTGTGTATTTCCTGAGAATGAGGACAACGTTATTATACAACCACAAAACATATAACAAAATCAGAGCATTTAACCTTAGAAAAAAATACCACAAACCTTGTGATATGGTAAGGCTTTGTGTCCCCACCCAAATCTCATTTTAAATTATAATTCCTATAATCCCTATAATCTTCATACATCAAGGGAGAGACCAAGTGGAGGTAACTGAATCATGGGGTTGGTTTTCCTCATGCTGTTCTCGTGATAGCTAGTGAGTTCTCATGAAATTTGATGATTTTATAAGAGACTTTTCCCCCATTGGCTTTGCACTTCTTCTTCCTGCACCTTGTGAGGAAGGTGTCCTGCTTCCTCTTTGCCTTCCACCATGATTGTAAGTTTCCTGAGGCCTCCTCAGCCATCCTGAACTGTGAATCAAACCCCTTTTCTTTATAAATTACTCAGTCTCTGGCAGTTCTTTATGGCAGTATAAAAAGAGAATAATACACCTAGTAAATTACAACCTATATTTAAATTTCATTAATTGTCCAAATAATACTCTAAAATTATTTATTTTCTTAGTCCAGCATGTATGAACTCATTGATTGCATTAAATTAAGATATACTGGTAGTCATATAATCTGAAAGATTTCCTAATAATTTCCTTGTTTTTTTGGTACTCATGTAGTTGAAGAATACAAAGTAGTTATTTTGAAAAATTACTTTCAATTAAGATTTGTATGATCTTTCCTTCTGATTAAATTAGACAAATTTTATTAGAAATATTACTGAAGTAATGTGTGTATGCAAGGTGTGTCTTCTTGGAAGATACAGCATGTGAATTTGCTTCAATATTAGAAATTTGGGTTTAATAATTTGGATAAGGTGGTATACACCAAGTTGCACCATTATAAAGATATTTTAAATTTATAAACCAATTTTACATACATGTTTTGTGATATCCACCTTGGCAAAATAGCACCTACTAGATTTTGTATTTATTTATATAATTTCTGTATGTGTATGTCATACTATGATCTTCTAGCCTCCATTGTTTCTGATGATAAATTGGCCATCATCTGGGTTGCTGAGTACACCTGTACCGATTTATCTACTTAACTATCTCAAGGGGCTGTTTTTCCATTCAATGTCCCTATGAAAATGTTTATTCACTATTGCATTTTATTTGCCTGCTGTCATTTTCTTACTGAAATCACTTTATTTTTAGCATCAGCCTCATCAGTCTATTCATGTCTTTCATATTTTCCTTTATGACCTCTTATTCTCAAAATATTTATTGATGTTTCCACTCTTCTCTTTTCCATAAGAGATTTTGAAATATATGTTCATACAAAAGAACAGCCAATATGTATTTTTTATCTTAATAAGATACAGATGACTAGCAAGCCTGTTATATTATCTTATGAAAAAGTAAAAATGTAATATATACATTTATTTACATATATTATATAGTATATAAATAGTATATATAACATAATACTTAATGTTTGTATAATTTATTGTATATTTAGATATCATTCAACTAATATATAATAGTTAATTATTTATGTTAAGGAAATGGTAAAGGATGAGGAATTATAGAAGACAATGAAGAATGGAGAAAAGATAAAAAATGTAAATTCTTAGGCTGGGCATGGTGGTGCCTACCTGTAATCTCAGCACTTTTGAAGGTGGAGGTGGATGGGTCACAAGGTCAGGAGATCCAGACCATGCTGGGTAACAAGGTGAAAACCTGTTTCTACTAAAAATACAAAAGATTAGCAGGGCATGGCGGCATGAGCCTGTAGTCCCACCTGGGCGGCTGAGGCTGGAGAATTATTTGAACCTGGGAGATGGATAGGTCGCAGTGAGCCAAGATTGTGCCATTGCACTCCAGCCTGGGAGACAGAGCAAGGCTCCATCTCAAAAAAAAAAAAAAAAAAAAAAAAAAAAAAATCTAAATTAATTGTACTGCCTGAAAAGTGTATACAATGTTCATGCCATCATTCCAAAACAAATCTATATTTAATATATGTATTCTTTCTATTTCCTTTTTTATATGCATCAAATTCCAGTGTAATTCATGTTTAAATATTAGGAATAGTTGTTTAATTATATAAGACATATTTTATTTATTTCTAAATTATCAATTATTTTAGTCTATTATTTGCATCCACTTTTTAACAAATTTCAATACATAATAACTGAGTAGCTTTTGTTCAGTCCATTCCTAGTTTAACACTTTTGATATTATTTTAAGTGAATTTTTGGAGGCAGGACCTATCTTTTTTGTCCAGGCTGGAGTGTAGTGGTGCCACAGCTTATTGCAACCTTGAGCTCCTGGGATCAAGCAAATCTCTCACCTCAGCCTCTTGACTAGCTGGGGCTGCAGGTGAGAGCCACCATGCTAGACTTTTACATTTTTTTGCAGAGACAGAATCTCTCTGTGTTGTACAGACTAGTCTCAAAGTCCTTGTCTCAAGTGCTCCTCCTGCCTGGAATTTCAAAATCATGGGGATTGCAGACATGAATCACTGTGCCCGGTCTGAATGTAATTGTTTTAACTTCATTTTTAATTTCTTGTAGATTGTATGTAGAAATGAGATATATTTTTCTATGTTACTTTATGTATTATAACTGATTAAATTATTTATTATATTATTTTTTTCTACATGCCTTAGAAACATTTTTGGGTTTAAATCATGTCATCTATTATTAAACACATGTTTTTTTTTTCCAATCTTGAGGCCATTAAAGTTTTTTCTTATGTTTTGTGCTAATAGCCCTTTGTTGAACAGAATGATGAGAGCAGGCATTCTTTATTTGCTTCCGATCTTAGGAAAAAGTTTATTTACTATTTCACTTTTTTTTTTTGAGACAGAGTTTAGCTCTTGTTGCCCAGGCTGGAGTGCAATGGCGTGATCTGGGCTTCCTTCAACCTCCACCTCCGGGGTTCAAGGAATTCTCCTGCCTCAGCCTCCCAAACAAGCTAGGATTACAGGCACTTGCCACAATGCCCAGATTTTTTTTTTTATATTTTAATTGAGATGGGGTTTTACCACTTTTGCCAGGCTGATCTTGAACTCTTGACCTCAGATGATCCACCCACCTTGGCCTCCCAAACTGTTAGGATTACTGGCATGAGCCCTTAATTATAATGTTAGCAATAGGTTTTCCATAGATGACTCTTACTGGAAGGAGGTGTTTCCTTATATTTCTAGTTTCCTATGATAAATTTCAGCAAAAGCTTTCTTGGCATCTATTTTTTAGAACCCCTGTAGTGTCTTCTTTATTCTGTTAGTATAGTGATTGTCTATTTTCTGGACATTAAAATAAATCTGCTTTTCTAATCAACCCTAATTCCCACCCCTATTATGTTAGTATCATCATTATCCTATCATATTGGACTTGATTTGATGGTATTTATTTAAAAATTTCTTGTTACAGACACTGTTCTGTAATTTTAATGAACTTTTGGGCATCATAAGTCTTGTTGTCAGGTGTTCCTTCTTGCCCTATTTTCTAATAAAGTTTGATGATGTGCCCATCTTCCCCTTGTCTCTTACAGGCCAGAGCACTCATTCCGTGTGTGCAGATTATGTAGGCAGCTGGAGCTCTCCACTGAGCCCCTCTCTAGCTATTTTCTTAGCCTGAAGAAGCCACCTTTTCCAAGATGTATCACAATTAGTGCAATACTCAGGTGCATGAGTATCTACGGCTGCTGGGAGCAATCCATACATTAGGCGAATAGTTTGAAAGCCTGAAAGAGAGTAATCATTTAAGGTTTCCAATTACAGCCGTTGATCCACCTGCTAGCCTAGCATGTCCTCCAAAATGAAGAGTAGTAAAAGCTGATGATTAGTCCCAGAGGTAAATTACAAGAGTAGCAAAGATGCAGAGAAAGTTCAATTCTTTACAAAAAGAACTCCCAGAAATCCATAAAACGTATTTCTTTTAGGAATACCCTATTCATTTTCTTTAAAGCAGTTCTGCCTCTATAATCAAGCCCAAATTGGTAGTAGGAATGGTTTTGTGGAAGGAAACTTTAAACATTGGTAGTTGGATGGTGTCCTGTGACCCATGCCTGTAATCCCAGCACTTTGGGAGGCCAGGAAAATGAATTGATTGAGCTCAGGAGTTTGAGACCAGCTTGGGAAAAATGGCAAAATCCTGTCTGCACAAAAAACAAAAAAGTTAAAAATGAGCTGAGCGTGGTGTTACGTTCCTGTAGTTCATGTTACTTGGGTAGCTGAGGTGGAAGGATGGCTTGAGCCTCGGAGGTGGAGGTTGCAGTGAACCGAGACGGTACCACTGCACACCAGCCTGGATGGCAGAGCCATACCCTGTCTCAGAAAACAACAAAATTATATGTGAATTTGTTCTTAGATTTCTGGAATTTATTAACTACTCTGAGTAGACTAAAGGCCATTAAATAACACTTTTTCCTTTTATAAAGGACACACTAGAAACACATCATATAGTCACAAAATAGTGGCTTAACTTTGTCAGCGGTGGATATGACATCAAATTATTAAAAGCAAAATGCTTTAGGTGACAATGTAGTTGTCACAGAATACTTTAATGAAATAATATAATTTACTAGTGGTTATTTCTTGTAAGAGAGGTCGGTGAAAAAATTTTCATCTCAGAGCTTTACGTAACTACTTCAATGTTCAGGAAAAAGACTAGAAACTTCCATAATTAAAAGAAAGCCCTGTCTCCTTCAGCCTTATGGTCAAAATTTGTAAAAATGAAATGCGAAATCTAATATTCTAGGTGGTTGAATTAAGCACAAACTTAATCCACAATCTGTTATGTTAAAATTAGAACATTGGCTGGGAAGGAATAATACCTTTAGTATGATGACAGAGACCAAAAGGCAGATTCCATTGGATTTGGGGATCTTGAATCCTTAAATGCTATCAAATTCCTTATTCATAGAAAAAGCCTGTCTTTTCCTGGATTGAGGAAATTATCCACTCTTGAATGAAGAAATCGTAATTACCCCCACTACTCTAGTTGCCTTTTTGGAAAATCTGATTGTCTTAAGGACCCATCTTCACCATTTCTCATTGTTTCTAGACCTAAAACTACATCAAATTTCCCACATAACTCAGAGGGTGAGGTATGTGTGACCTCTAAGCATGTGTGAAAAACACTAAATGAAATGTCTGTCAATATTACTATTAGAAATCTGGGGAGCATTTATGATAATAGATCCTAAAATTGTTGGACTGTGATTAAATAAATACAATGAATTACGAAGAAATTATTGAGATCTAAACTTACTAGCATGAGTTCTGGGTACATTGGTTTAGCTTAAGATTCTGAGAGTGGTTAACATGGCTAGATTGTTCAGTTGTCTGAAACTTGAATCCTAAAAATGTGCAAATGCCAGTCTCGGTATGTTTTAGAGGAAGGTACCCAGAGACTGAGGAAGATTGGATTGCTGGACTAGACTTATCCTGTAAGATTTATTCACTCACACCCTGAATTCATCCTTCAGGACTGTTCATATGACATTTCCCCCATGAAGGGTGAGAGAGGTGTGCTCCCGGCAAGAGGCCCAGTATCCTTGCGGAATTCTAAGGTGACTCATGTGTAGATAAGAACTGGCCATGGGAACTGCTGCCATCAAAGTAGGTTCTTTAAATTCTGTGCAGTTGATTGATTAGGGGGTTGCAAGGGTCAAGAAGTGACACTTTGTCACCTATATCAAGGTTGGCACAGCTGCTCCAATGGGAATTGGGCCCGCAACCATGAAACACCGGTTCACTCTGGCTGATTGGAACTCCCTAGTATCCCAGTCATATGTGATCTCCGGACTCTGTTCAACTTAGAGAAACCTGATTAGTATTCACTGACTTTATAATTTGTCACATTATGCCTGCATGGCTTCATATGTAGACAAACGGAATCAAAGTTGCCCTGCGTGGATTTCTTTCCAAATTCCAGCGGCAGCACCTGCTTGAACTCTGACCTCTGTCTCTTCACTCTGGAAAAAGGCAGCGCTCCTTGAATCATGACCCACAAAGCCACTCCAGATACAAACGCAGGGCAACACAGGCTATCACCGTATTTGTCTGCCTTCGTTTAGGGACTGTGGTGCTACACTGATAATTACCCAGTGTCTTAAGCAGTTGACACATGTTTTGTCCAGTGTTTGAATTTTTTATGGGAGGCGATGCGTGACCCAATTATGCCACCATGGCCATAAGCTGGACTGTCCATTTGGCTCCGAACCTTTGTTTTTCCTTCCTTCCTTGTTTTCTTCCTCCCTCCTTCTTCTCTTCTCGTCTTCCTTCCTTCCTTGCCAGTTTCTCTGCTAAGGTTTATTGACTCTTTTCTGATTAAGATAGCATTTTACTTATCTGAACGTATTTTTCTGTAATTCTTTGAATTCCTTTCAAATCCTGGTCTTCTAAATCCAGCATCTAGACTATCTTGAGTTGAAATGGACTGTTTCATAACTATAGAGAGCACATTTTTCTCATCTTTGTTTTGTCTGGTGTTTTATTTGTTTATTTTCTATCAAATATATTACTTAGTGGATGATACAAAGTAACGTACTTGGATCCTATTGTTTTTCTCAAAAGCATGTTGATGCCTAATAGATTTGCATATTATCAAACAAGAAAATGCAGCCATTCTTTATTCCTCTTTATGTAATACATATTTAATCTGTATTCACATGCATCTTTAAACACTATACGTTTTAAAAATCAGTATATATATTTTATAGCTTTGTTTTTATGTTTGTTTTTTTAAAATATAATAATATAATTTAATATGTTTTAATTATTGAACAGTACTAATTGTATATATCCTATGGTAGTAAAACATAATTTAAATTACATTTATTATGCTCAATTCAGTAAAGAATATTTTAAAGGCATATGATTAAAATTTCCCTGGATAGAGGATAATTATTTCTAAATATTGATGTGCCAAGAAGCTTGTTATATTTCTAAATATGTGGCAAATTATAAATCACTTTTGTTGAGTCTCAATGCACATAGAAAATGAAGATAAAATGAGAAAATGACTTTCCAATTTTTATCCTCAACTTTGGCTTTAATCTTCATTGTCTCTTCTTTATGCTTACTTTTTAAATTTAATTTTTAAGCTAAATTAATAAAAAGATTCAGGGAAGCTTTCCTATTGGCCTCATAATATATTTGTATCTTATCCTCCAACTTGAGAGAAGGCATACAAAACATATATCGCATTTTCAGTAAGGTCTAAGTCAGACTTTGCCTACACTCTTTACTTTGAGCTCTATTTTGCTCCTGAATTTTATTCTGGTCTTTCAAGACATGAGAAGTGGGACATGGCTTTGGGCTCTTTTAAAAATATTAGCCATATGGAAGTAACAGAATCAAAAAACTACAAGAAAGCATTCTTTTTAAGAAAAGAAAGCTTTTACTTCCTTACTCTGAAAACATTCCCTTATAATTTTGGCAAAATATTGTGTTTCTAATTACTTCAACTTGCATTTGAATTTATTCTTAGGTCTTGAATGTAAGGTCTTTGGGCCTGGCAAGGTGTGGTGGCTCACCCTTGTAATCCCAGCACTTTGGGAGGCTGAGAAGGGCAGATCATGAGGTCAGGAGTTCAAGACCAGCCTGGCCAACATGATGAAACCCTGTCTCTACTAAAAATTAAAAAATTAGCTGGAGATTCTCGTGGGTGCCTGTTATCCCAGCTATTTGGGAGGCTGAGGCAGGAGAATCACTTGAACCTGGAGGCAGAAGTTGCAGTGAGCTGAGATAATGCCACTGCACTCCATCCTGTGAGAGCCAGAGCCAGAATCTGTCTCAAAAAAAAAAAAAAAAGAAGGCCACTGAACATCAGTAAAAGCTTATTGAGTTAAAGGTTGCAGCCCCAGATTATAACTGCAAATTTTTGCTGTGCCTCTTTTGTTCACACATCTCTTCTTATACTATGAATACTTTTCTACACTCAAGAATTTGCAGAAACTAAGTGAAACTTATTGATCTCTGCTGTGCAATAAATCAAACAGGATATACTGTTAGCTAATATAAATTAAACTTTCATTTATCAATTTACATTTGAACTTATATGTCTCGTTCATCATAGTATACCACACAGAGGCTAAAATCCATTCTTGCACACAGTAGGTCATCACTGCAGACTTATCACAGGATTTCAATAAAATGGGCTACCAACACTAGAAAACAGATTCAGATTTCATTTAGTAAAGAGAAAAAATTTCTACATAAAATGATACCATCCTATAATTTTTCTTGAACTGGAATAAATTAAAATGACACAAACAAGAATTTGAAGCTGGCGATTGAAACTGATAACAAGATGAAATAAACAGTATTTGTTTTGTGCTCAATATTCTCTGAAATTCTATCGTGGGAACTTTGGGATTCTGATTTTATATTTAAAAGGTTATTTTGACAGCCTTACCAAGTTAAGTTTCATTGAATACAAATAAAATTTTATAATATTATACAAGATGTTTTATAAATCTTTAAATACAGTTTTTCATAATGGTTGCATAAGATTTTAACAAATGTAAATTGATAAAAATGGAAGTAGACTATCTTACCATTATTCCTAGGCATTAAATAACATTAAGTTCTGAATAATACAGATAAAGGATTTTAACTTTTTATTTCAACTTCTATACATGGGTTTCCAAGCCAGCAGTCAAAAGAGCTCATATTTTTTAAGCTGAAACCTGAAACCATGGATTGCACTGTCCCAGATTTATTTAAATTTTTTACATTCTTCTAAAATTAAAACTTGTGAAATGTACTTTTCAGACTTGCTCACCCTGAAGCCGTCTGCTTGTAAGAACTGATAATGAACATTTTCCCTCTCCCATGCATCACTCTCCTAGTCATTATTCCATTTCTTTTTTTCCCTGACCAATCTGAGTTCCCTGCTTTCAAACTAATTCTGATCCTCACAGGGAATCACACTTCCTCTTTGGTGCCCTTCTTTTGTGGGTAAGGATCCGTCTTCCCCACATAAGTCGTAAATGGATCCCATTTTACATGGAGTAGAGCCTAGTAAAACTCACTTAGAGCATGTGCTCTGAATTCTTTCTACCTTGGTTTAAATTCGATCGTCAACAATTACTCATTTTTGGGCTATCTGTCAGCTATTGAAACTTCTTAAATCCCATTTTTTTTCATTGCTAAAAGACATATTACATTATAGGGCTGCCAAACAATCAATAAGATAAGATTAAAAGGCAATTAGATTCATATTTGGAACACCATGATACTTCAAAAGCCATGAACAATTACTGTTACTAAGAAAGAAACATTTAATATTTTAGTATGCTTATTTTATTAAGGAAGTGAAGTTTCTGTTAAAAATATTTTCTTTTATATATATATATATGTTTTATTTTTATTGCATTTTAGGTTTTGGGGTACATGTGAAGAACATGCAAGATTGTTGTGTAGGTACACACATGGCAGTGTGGTTTTCTGCCTTCCGTCCCCTCGCCTGTATCTGTCATTTCTCCCCATGAGATAGCATGGGGAAAAATATTTTCTATGAATTCTCCAGACATTTCTGAAAAAATCATTGAAACCCTCCATTATAAAACATTTATCTTTTATATTTCAACTAAAAATCAAAGTTCAGTTATGAAGATTTAGCATAGACATCATGTTAAACAATAGTTAAAATATTTTTCTTACTGTCATACTAGTCCAAGTGTATTTTTTGAGTGGACAAGGATAGAGGTTTTAAACATTGTAAGTGTTTTTTATGTCTTCACCTCTCGCAAGGCACATACTATGTGAGAGTAAATATTCACTAGTGCTAAAAAAATTTCCCTTCCAGCAACAAGTCCACTTCATTATTTAAATAAACTAATTTAAAATTATAGGTTTTAGAGGCAGTATCACATTAGAATTAAATGATAAAATTCTAGGAAGTATCAAGCAAAAATTCAATGTTTTCAAATAAGACACCAACATTAACTAGTTTTTATGGACATTGCATATTTCTTTGAAAACTCAATATGACAGACACATTCAAAGTTTATCTTTAGCTTGAACTTCTCTCCTGAACTCTAGACTCAAGTATCCAATTCTGCATTCAAGCTTCCCACTTGGATGTTCAATGGGCCACACAAATGTCACATGCCTCATCTCCTTTACTGATTGTTCTATCTGACCATTGTTCAAGCTACAAATCAGATCACATCTGACTTATGTCATTCTCTCACACACCGTATCTTAATCAAATCATGCCTGCAAATCCTCCCATTTTCACTCAGAGCAAAACTCAAACTCCATGGGCAATTATCCCTGAGTTCCTCCCTGATCTGCCCTTAATTCCTTACGTCTCTACCTACTAGGCTGCTATGGTCACTCCATACATCCTGGTTATGGTGGGGACAGAAATTTTTCTATTTCAAGATCTTTGCATTTGTCTTCTCTGCCTGGTGCACTCTATCGGTGCTCTCCATGCCTCCCATTAGTTGTCCTTTGTCCAAATATGACCTATTCAATGAGTTCTTCTTGATCAATCAGTTAAAATTTTAAGTCCAATTAGGAATTTCTTATCATCCTCATACTTGATTATCTGCATATCACTTAGCAACATCTGATTTAGTTTTAAAATTGTTTGTTTATTGTCTGTCTTGTCATGGGGATGTTAAAAAGTAAAAGGGATGCTTCTTTGTTTTATTGGCAGCTGTATACCCTGTGGCTGGGTAGGTAGAAGCTTAATAAATAGCTGCTAAGTGAACAATTGTCAATTATTTGCAGACGGGAGGATACAGACACATAAAAAAATCCCTGGAGTTATCTCCTTGGAGCATACAGAAAGAAAAGAAAGGTGAGCTGTGAGGTTAGCATTTTTGACAAAGTCAAGTATTTCCTGCAAGTGCAAGCGTGTTAAATTTCTCTATCTCTCTTTACTCTCATCATTTTAGGATGGAAAATTCCAAAGAAGTTTATTACCTAAATTACATAAGGTCTGTGTTTATATGTGTCTGCACGCATGTGTGTGCATGTGTCTGTGTGTGTGAAAGTGCATGTGTGTGTGTGTGTGACTCATTTATTTCAATGAAAATATTTCTCAGTCATTAACTTTAAGGTGTCAGTATACAAATTTCCTATGAATTGGTTGGTATATCATACCTATGATATACTTTTTAAAGTAATCATAGATTTTAGGCTTTTTATAAATCACACACAACCCAAGATTGTTCATCGTTGCACACTCCATCTCTAATTTCCCATGTTCTTGAACAGATATTCATATTTAATTGCCTCCTTACTTACTTTCTTCTCCCTTTCTCTTTTACCTTCACTCCCTCCCCCATCTTTTCCTTCTTTCCTTTTTTCTCTTAATCTCCTTCTCTAATCTAGAAATATCCATTTGAAAACTGCCAAGTGTTTTTACAAAAGTACATAAAAAGGAATAAAATGACGTAATGATTGTTTTAACATTCTCATACTTTTCTTGATCAAGATGTAACAAGATTTTCAACAATTTAATATTTTAGCTAAGGCTGAAATAATTTGTTCCATGTAATAATTAGATTACATTTTCCATCGACAACTAATGAACGCCTAAATTAGATTTAAACATAAACTAGAGTAATATTCCTTCATTGTGATTCAAGATGATGTATTCCCGTTTTAAGTTGGCATATAGAGAAGACAGTAATCATTTAAACGGAGACAGAGAATGTGAGCTAAAGAGAGAAAGAGTATTCACAATAAGCCTGTGGAGAAAGAGTAATCCAAATAATTTCACTGAAAGCAGTCAAGAAACTATCTACTGACTAACTGGTGTGTATTATTTTCACAGTTTGAATGTTGTGACCAAAATAATGAATAATTTAGTATTTACTGTTACAAAGAAAATATGTAACAATAATCCATTAAGTACATTTGACTTTCAAATATGTTTTGTGTTTACATTTAATATACAAGGAAAAATTAGACTTTATATTTAATTCTACATAAGCCTATACTTAAGACTATTAGACATAAATTAGTAGCTAATTGCAGACCACCAATTTCTAAAGTCAAAGCAAAATAACTAGAAAAACAGATTTTCTCTCTAACTATTAATAAATGTTTTAAAAATGTAGGAGATGGAGGTATGTGTTTGCATACTGGAGAAAGACTTAAACTGCCTTTTTATGATATAAGCTAAAATATTTTGGAGATTACAGGCAGTTAACTCTAGAATTAAAAGTAAATGATTATGCAAGGTACAATTGTCCCTCAGTATCCATGGGGATTTTTTTCTAAGACCCTCGGCAGACAATCTGATGATACTCAAGTCCTTTTATAAAATGGCATGTTATTTGCCTATAACTTACATACATCCTCGTGTATACTTTAAATCATCTCTAGATTACCTATAATATGTAATACAATATAAATGCAATGTAAAGAGTTGGTATACTGTATTATTTAGGGAATAATAGCAAGAAAATATAATCTCTACACATTCAGTACAGACACCATCATAAGCCCAACTACATTTTCTATACATATTAGTTGAATCTTTTATGTGGAATCTGTGAATATGGAGGGCCAATTGTATTACAAAGAGTAAATAATTCTTTTTCTCTAAAGACAGCACTACCTTACCATAATCCACTTACAAATATGTTTTCTTTATTTAATGCTACATAACTTTTCAGGTCTCAATTGTCTTGTTAGAAGTAAAGGAGTATTTGGCTGTTCTTGCTGAATAGATGGAATAATGCATTTCAAAATAAAGTATCATAAAACTAAGGTAATAAAATTACTTGGTGCATTGCTAATAAAACAAAGCAATATAAACTGTGAATGGTTGGTTTACTTTCCCAAAAGATCATAGTATCACATGTGGATTCACAAAAATTTTAAAATATTTCCCTTGTATAACTGAAATTGTGTATGTGAATGTGTGTGTATAACTTTTTTACTCTTGGGGATATAATTATTATGAAGCCAACTCTGAAAGCATTTTTTCTAGTGTTTCACCTGCCATACCATAAGCTTTATCAGTGAGCCAAAAATAAATAACCTAAACCTTTTATAATAGCTGTCACTAGAAAGCTAAACAAAGTCACCATTCGTCTTACTCATAGTCATTTTACCCTTTAGCAGATGTGTTCCTTGAACAAATTTATTGGCCTTATGAATAAAGATTAGCACTACTCTGTTCAACTCTGTCAGAAAGAAAATTATTCTACTGTAAATGGACATAACATTCAACTAAATGAATGTTTAAAAAGAGAAAAAGCACATTCTTTGAACTAAGCTTTCTGAATACAATGTGGGATTGGCTTTCTCAGGGATATTTATTTTATTTATTTATTTATTTATTTTGAGACAGAGTTTCGCTCTTGTTACCCAGGCTGGAGTGCAATGGCGCGATCTCGGCTCACCGCAACCTCCGCCTCCTGGGTTCAGGCAATTCTCCTGCCTCAGCCTCCTGAGTAGCTGGGATTACAGGCACATACCACCATGCCCAGCTAATTTTTTGTATTTTTAGTAGAGACGGGGTTTCACCATATTGACCAGGATGGTCTCGATCTCTTGACCTCGTGATCCACCCACCTCGGCCTCCCAAAGTGCTGGGATTACAGGCTTGAGCCACCGCGCCCGGCCTCTCAGGGATATTTAATGAATATCTTGTATTCATCAGCATCCATATCTGTAAATATGTGCATAAAGGAGGATTAAAATTTCAATTATAACGTTATACTGAGCAATTCATAACTGACTGTAATAATATTTATAGTTACAAAGATATTTGTATAATATTATTTTTAAAATTTTTATTTTTAGGTTATAACAGTTCCTAAACACTTATACATATTTACACATGTATGACTCATGAAGAATTATAAACAGCTCCCCTTCTTTTAATTCCAAGAATGAAAGCATATGTTGAAATATAAAATTGTAATTGTTTTGGATTATTAAGTATATTGTATGCTCATGACTCATCTACATTTATTTTGAAAGTCATTTCCAATTTCATATTTAAACTTCACTTTTTCTACTCTTCTGGATGGCTTATAGCTCAGGTAACCAGGACACTGTTTATCTCTGCTGTTTAGCCTCTTCTCTTTTGTAGACATCCGATCGTGTGGCAAAGAAGCGAACTCCTGTAAGATACGTGCACCATTTTAATTGCATGTGCCTAAAAATAATTAAATACATTTAGTATATGATCATGCAAGTATGTGCACTTACCCATAAAAATAGATGAACAAATTTTAGTATTAACAATCACAAATTAGGAAATTCTAATTTATGTGTAACATGATGCACACATTTTGTAATTAGGTTTTCAGACCAAGATTTCAAGATTAAAAGCTAGAGACAATTGAAGGAAGGAAAATAATCTACCTTGGGCATTCTTTGCCTGTGAGCATTAAATAACATGGCAAAAGTAGAAAACATTTGATTTTCCAATATCTGCTTCATTCTTTTATGATGGGTCAGGGAGGTGGATATTTTTCTTGAAGTATTTTATAGCCAAAAAAGACTTACAACTGATTCTAATTAATGTGCATGCCAGGTTCATGAAAGTGAACTGAACTGAAAACACATTTAGTGTTTGACCTGGCCAAAATGGTAAGGTATCTTAGATGGCTTCCCAGAGATTGTGGATCATGAAAAAATTGTGTTATCTGGTAGCCCCCCTCTCTATAGTTGAGATCTTCATTGGAGTTATATGATAGGACATCAAAAACTAGTTTTAGGTTTTTCCCTTACAATTGCACTTCAGATGTAAATAGAGTTAATACCAGAAATTGCTTTATTTTATGTTTACATATTTTGAAAAGCATTACAGTGAGATAAAGTTACTTTTCTCACTAGAAAATGTATGAGTTGGCCAAAAAATAATATAACTTTTTTTTTTCAATTTGGAACCATGTTATGCAATTAAACGTTACTTCATATATACCTTGAGGTATTTGGACTTCAGCACAGAGTTTATTTTCAGTTGAGGAGATTCCTGAAAGTTTGTAGATACTTGAAGGTCTTTTTCAAAGTCTTCATGCATCACTTCAATTACCTGTAATTTTTTGTCTGTAACTTATTATATCTGAGGCTAATTTGCATTATTCTACGTTTGTCAACAGTAAATTTCATTTGCCACATGTCGGCCTATTTAAGTAGCAAATTCAAAATGTATTATAATATACTGGATGTAATTTGAGCATCACTATTTAATATTTTTTCCTCCAATCTTTAAATTGAAATATCCCAGCATATCAAGAAAAAGATAACTGTCTAATTTCCTGTATTATAGTAAAATTAAAAAATGGAAGGAAAAAAATACAATTAGTATAAGAATGCCTTTGATTGAAAATATTTATGCTTGTAGATTTTTTAAAAAACTGGATACACTAGTTTTAAGTTTCAGTTTCAATTTAATAACATTATTTTTAAGATATGAGGTCTGAGGAGAAATCACAAGCAGTTAATATTTACCGGTAACATTAAATAAACTGATAAAATAACAATTGACAAGTTTTAAGTAGTAAGCCTATAAATAAAAAGAATAAAAAATATCAGTAAATTTTTACATCTAAAGTTTATTTCAGTTACATTTAAGAAAAATAAATAAAGTGCTTTGCTATTAAATGAAAATACAAATATGTCCATTGAGAAAAATGTATTAAAAATTACGCAAAAATGCAAATTAGGAAGATTCGATTTTATGCACTTAAAGTCTTAAAAATTAATATTTGTGAAACTGGTTTAGATATTTGCAGATTTTAGAGAGGGAGTAAGACTCTCAAGTAATTAAATATATTCATAACATATCATGCTTATGTGAATATCCCAATTGCAGTTTAAAGCTATTTTAAATTGTAAAATATTGATAGAAGAATATGTTATTGTCTCACTATAGGAGGGGCCAGTATTGATAGAACGTTCTTGGAATGAGTATAAGCAAATGCATTTAAAAGATTAAGAAAATGTATAAACATATGTCATTATTTTGGAAGAATTGTCAAGTAGCAGGAGTTATTCACAAATAATGTAAATGCTTTCAATTTACATTTTCTGAAGCTTAGTCATATATTTTAGGAACTATCAAATTTTGATCAGAGATGAATAAAAACGTTATAACAATATATATCTTCTCCAAATAATTTGAAAGCAGGAACTTGAACAGATATTTTTACATCCATGTTCATAGCAGCATTATCCACAATAGCTAAAAAGTAGGAGCAAACCACATGTGCATCGGCATATGAATGGATATACTATAAATATATGTGCCTGAATATTATGAATACAGGGATATTATTTAGCCCTAAAAAGGGAGGGAATTCAGACACTTGCTACATGGATGCATCTTGAAGACAATATGCTAAGTGAAATAAGCCAGTAACGAAAGGAAAACGCTGCATGATTCCACTTATATGAGGAAATGAGATGAGTCAAATTCATAGAGACAGACAGTAAAATGGCAGTTGCTAGTGAGTGGGAATATGGTGGAATTAAGAGTTGTGGAATAGGTACAGAGTTTCATTTTGTATAATACAAACAGTTCTAGAGGTAGACAGCCGTGATGGTTGCACAACAAAGTGAAAGTACTTAATGCCACTGAATTGTATATTTAAAATTAATTAAAATGGCAAATTATAGGTCATGTATATTTTGCCACAAATGAAAATATATACAATCTATCTATATCTATATTTAATGATTTTAGCAGCTTACTTTGTTAGCTTAATATTTGAGTATTGTACTATTTGGTATGCTATGTATTTCATATTATTAGGTTGGTGTAAATGTAATTTGCACTTTTTGCATTGTTGAAATTTGCTGTTTGATATTGGAATACATTCTTAAACAAATGTGGTTATGTTATAGGTAGATCGTTTTAATGCAAATTTCTCACTTTATTTTTTTGCTAATCTCTTACTACTTGCTGTTTATCTTATATTTATTTTGGATTATGGAAATGATGTTAGACAAAAAGCAAATTTGAGCAATTTTCTTATTAGGGTTCAAAATGGATCATAACGCAGCAGAGACAACTTGCAACGTCAACAACACATTTGGCCCAGAAATTGCTAATGAATACATGCAGTGGTGGTTCAAAAAGTTTTGCAAAGGAGACATCTTGGAGATGAGACGCATAGTGATCAGCTATCAGAAGTTGACAATGATAAATTGAGAGCAATCATCGAAGCAATCCTCTTACAACTATATGAGAAGTTTCCGAAGAACTCAACGTGGACCATTCTATGGTAGTTCAGTATTTGAAGCAAATTGGAAAAGTAGAAAAGCTCAATAAGTGGGTGCCTCATGAGCTGAGCAAAAAATTAAAAATGGTTGTTTTGAAATGTCATCTTTTATCATGTATTTCTAACTTAAAGACTATGTATAACATACACACATATATATAATATACATATTGTTATATATGTTTTTCATATAACAACATATATAATATTAAATGAAAATAAAAATATGTTGATTGATTTGGGACCTTGTAAAAATCAATTGGTCATAGATGTAAGAATTTAATTTTGTACTCTCAATTGTATACTGTTGATTTATAGATCTATTATCATGCCAGTACATCACTGCTCTGATTAATTTATCTTTGCGGTATGTTTCAAAATCAGGAAGTGTGATTCCTCCAAGTTGTTCTTCTTTTTCAATAATATTTTTGTTGTTCAGTGCCTATTGCAATTCCAGATAAATTTGGCAATCAGCATTTCCAGTTTTAAAAATAAATAAAGAACTTTAGAAATTTGGTAAGAATTGCATGAAATCTGTAAATCACTTTGAGTAGTATTGTCACTTTAACACTATTAAGTCTTCCAATCAGTAAATTCAGGATGTCTTTTCATTTCTTTAAGTCTTCTTTAATTTATTTTAGAATTTTTTCTTCTTCTTCTTTTTTTTTCACTTTAATTCTTTCTTTTTTTTTTTTAATTGCATTTTAGGTTTTGGGGTACATGTGAAGAACATGCAAGATTGTTGCATAGGTACACACATGGCAGTGTGGTTTGCTGCCTTCTTCTTTTTTTTTTTTTTTTTTTTTTTAGCTTTCAGTGTGCTAGTCCTTAACCTTCTTGGATACATTTATTCCTAGGTGTTTTATTTCTTTTAATGCTATTGTTTTCAGATTGTTCATTGCTAGTATGTCAAACAAAATAAATTTTTGTGTGTTGATCTTGTATTATGTAACTTTGTTGAATTTGGTTAGCTTTATTTTTTTTGAGAATCATTTAAACAGACCTTTTTAATTTCTTTTTTTTTTTTTTTTTTTTTTTTTGAGAATTAGGTATGTATTGCTCCCCTGGCACCATAAAATTGCACTAGGAACTGGGGCTGCTATTTCCACAGGCCCTGTTGAGCTGGAATTTGAGGGATAGTAGACTGTAAGCAAAAACTTTCTAACCAAACTTTAGCAGCTTGCTTCTTTATTAAGCATTCCTCATGGGTGTCAGTATTCAATTTGATTCGAGATTTCCAAAAAGTTGACTCTGTCCATTTTCATCATCTTAATGTTTGCTTTAATGAATGAACAAATTCTTGGAGCTTCCTACTTTGATGTGCTCATGATGTTAAGGCTCATGGAAGATATCTTTTTAGTGGAGGAATTTTCTGATCTCAGTTTCTGGACTATTTCTCTTTATTTCCCCAAAGAGATCAATCCATATATTTTTCTCAGAGTAGATTTAAAACAAAAATCTTCATTTCTCTTCCTTATCATGTTATTATGGCACTTCATCCCAAAGATCACAAAGAGATATGATCTTTAAAATTAATTACATCAGCTAATATCACAGTTTCTTAAGCAGATTCCCTTTTCTGTGTTATGATTCATATTGGCATTTGCTTTAGAATTCTTTGATGATGATTGAATCGGTAATACTTAGAGGCTCTAACTCCTAGCTGGTGGCAGAAGTTGGGGTTGGGCTTACTATAACTTCAAATGTATTTTTAATGTTTCAATACGTTTTCTAAAATAAATGCTATGTTTAATTATGTTATATAAAGTTCTACTTATATGTCTAGTCTATGTATATGTGAAAATAATAGCCTTAGTAATTTAAAATATAAGAAATGACATACATTGAAGGTTACAAAGATATATAAGGACATAAAAAATGAGCTGAAAATGCCCAGAGAAAAATAAGGTATTTTTAAAGAATCAGTATTTTATGATGAAACTTAAATGAAAAAAAAAACATAAATACTGCAGTTAAGAGAAAACGGGGTTGAAAAGAGCAAAATAAAAGAAAATGTTTGAAGTAAAGAAAAATATGTCAGTTTGCTGAGAATGATGGTTTGCAGTTTCACCCATGTTCCTGCAAAGAGCATGAACTCATCCTTATTTAAGGCTGCATAGTATTCCATGGTGTATATGTACCACATATTCTTTATCCAGTCTATCACTGATACACATATGCCCATCAATATAACAAACCTGCACAATCTGCACAAGTACCCAGAACTTAAAGTATAATAAATAAACTTAAGAAAAAGAAAAATATGTAAAGGACTCCATAGAAATTGAAATATATGTATATATATATATGTGGAAGATATGTTATGATGCTCAATGAAAAATGAGAAAACAAAAAATAATAGAACATACAGTAAATAATTATATTAAAATTTATAAAAACTAAGGAGTACATGAATGCATTTTTGAATGGACATACGTTAAAACTCTAAAAAGTTAACATAAATGGCCAATGCTAAAATGAAAAACAAAAATATAATTGATATTTACGTCCAAATGATGTGACCATTGATATACCATGACTTTATCACTATGAAGTCATTATAATCTTTAGAAAAGCCTGTATCTAATATGAGTGGACTCATTTCACTTCATTTTTTTGAGGTTCAAATTTGACAGCATAGAACTGTGTGAGTCCCTCTAGGTGGGCTCTTGTGTGCTTTTAAATGACCTATTAATCTATGTTTCCTTCCTTGATATTTTAATCTTTCAGATGTTCCAAGATTATATGCCTCCCCAAGAGAAATTATGTTATCAAACACCAGAAATACTTCAGCAGAAGATATTACCGTGTAATCAATTTTGGTGAGAACACTCATTAAGTGTAGTTCTAGATGATCGGTATAACAACTTGAAACTGAAATTCGAAGATTTTAAATAAAAGCATATTTCATAGTAAATAAGAATACATTCCCAGTGCTTTTACTAAATATCCTATAGGAGAACTGGAAACAGACTTACATAGAATATAAGTTGGGAACAATATTCTGATTACTAGTGATGCCCATTCTATTGGTTATATTCACTTTTAAATGCATTTAGTGAACAGGATTAGAAAATATATATTCTATGAGTTCACAGCTTCAATTTGAAATTTCTAATTTAAGACTAGAGGTTTTTATTTCAACGTCCTTGATTTCATATGTCTTCTATTTTTATATAGAAAATCTAGAGGTTACTATTAACACTGTAATTATTTACTTTTTAAAATGTATATGATAATAATTTCAGAGTAACAAATCTATTGAATACATTTGAAAGTTTAAGAATTGTATGTGAGTTGTTTGCTTATTTTTAAATTGGGTCATTTTGTTTAAATTAAGTTTAGGAATTCCTTACATATGTTAGAAATTCCAACAAGTATGTCAAAAGATGTTCAACACTGCTAACCATCAGGGAAATGCAAAGCAAAATGATGATATGTCACCTCATAGCTAACATTCTGTTACAATGGCTATTACTTTAAGAGAAATATAGCAAGTGCTGGAAAGGTTGTGGAGAAATGGGAACCTCTGTATACAGTTGGTGGAAACGTAAAATAGCACAGCTACTGTGGAAAACATCACAAATGTTCCTCAACAATTCAGAAATGTAATTACCATATGATCCAGCAATCCCACATTTTAGCATATATTTAAAAGACCTGAACTCAGCATCTTGAAGAGTATCTATACTGCAACTGCTCATGGTGGCATTATTTACAAAAGCAAAGATAGAAAGATAACTAAATATCCGTAAACATATAAGTGTATTAAAAACAGCATTATATACACATATAATGAATTATCATTTAGCCTTTAAATAGAATAAATCTTACCATTTTAACAACATTTATAAGCCTGAAAAACATTTTGCTAAGTTAAATGAATGAGTCCCAGAAGGACACAAACCACATGGTTCCTGCTATATGAGGACTCCAAAATATTCACCTGTCCAGAAGCAACAATAGAATGACGGTCACCAGAGGATGTCGATAAAGAATACAGGGAGTTTTTCTTAAGTGAGTATGAAGTTACAGTTATATTACATAAGTAAGTTCCAGAGATCTTCTGTACAACATAGTACCTGTTGTTAAAAATAAGATTTTTGTGTGCTTAAAAATATTTAAAAAATAAGAAGGCAGCTATCATTGTAAGTGTTCTTACCAAAAACAAACAATAAACAAATAAACAAAGGGAAGCCAAAAAGCCTTCAGAGGTAATGGCTCTGTTTATTACCTTTATTGTGGCAATGGTAAGGTATGTATACATGTATTCAAACTCATCCAATTGCATTAACTAGGTGCAGTTTTCATGTACCAATTATATTTTGATAAATCATGTACCAATTAAATTTTGATGTTTGATAAAATATATTTTGATAAAGCTTCAATTTTGTGTATGTGTGAGTGTCTAAGTGTACTTAGAATTCCACAGGGAATTACATTAAACATGCTCTGTGTAAAGTCACTTGAATAAATTGCTTTCACCATGTGTTTAAGTAAAAACTTAATACAAGGTTAGATAATTTCTTTCAATTTTCTTTTAAACTACCTATATGATATCGATTTATTTTGAAACAGTAAAGAGTACATTATTTTCATTTATTTATTCATTCATTCTTACTTTCTTTCATTCATTCATTTTGAGACAGTTTCACTATCACCCAGGCTGGAGTGCAACGGCACGATCTTGGTTCACTGCAATCTCTGCCTCCTGGGTTCTAGTTATTCTCCCAGCTCAGCCTCCCTAGTAACTGGGATTACAGGTGTCCACCAATTTGCCTCACTAATTTTGTGTTTTTAGTAGAGAGAGTGTTTCACCATATTGCCCAGGCTGGTCTCAAACTCCTGACCTCCATTCATTCATCTGCCTTGGCCTCTCAAAGTGCTGGGATTACAGGCATGAGCCACCTCTCCCAGTCATGATAGAAGTAAACACAATAAATCAGGAACATTTGGTAGACCTAGTTTAAGAAAATATGCTAGGAATAAATTAATTTCAAAGAGAATAGTAGTATTGAGTGGAATATAACGCTCTTCCCTTTTGTTTAGTGGAAACATTAGTTAATCCAATGCCATAAAAATATGTAGAATAAAGAAGTAGAAATAAGAAAAAGGTACATTGGTTATTTAGAGTATTAAATAATGGATATATACACATTCTATTTTACACATAAGCTTGTTGTACAATATTTCCCTTTGGGATGCTATTTGTTGCATGATATTTCAAATTCCAAAGAAATATTCAGTCATGGGTACTACTAAATGTACCTGAAACAACAGTGCACCTTCAAGGTAAAGGCTTTTCGTTTCGGAGCTTAAGTGGTGCAATAATGTCACAGACTTCTAGGAGTAAAGAAATCAATCAATATCTTGGTTATATAGCAGAGGCACCCTGGGATTTATCTGACAAGTGATGAGATCTCAGCCGTTTTTCCTGCTATTCCTCTGCAACTCTATTTAAACTCTTCAATAGAAAATCTGCCCAGATGCAGCAAAAAGAGGAAGAGAAAGAGTAAGACAAAAATGGAAGTCAAATGTTAAAAAATAAAAGTAACAATACATATGACCTCTCTGACCTTAAATAAAAAGGGGAAAAAGTACAAAGTATGGTGCCAAACAAAGCCTCACTGAAATAAAGAAAATGTTTTGGTTTTGCTCTCTGTGCAGGCTGCTTAATATATCAAGTTTAACTGTAGATACTTTTTTGATATGTTATTTCACTGAAAGCTTATGTCCATAAACAGCTTCACCAAATGTTCTACAGAATTTCGAAATCAACAATTTTTACCACAGAATTTTCTAGTAACACTTAAATTATATACTGTACTTGAAGGTTTTGGAAAGAAAATAAAACATATGCTCCAAAAAATTTACGAGGAATTATAATTTTCAGAATATGAGACCAAGAACTATATTGAGAAAAATCTTTACTCTCTTGATTTATCTTTCTCTAGCCAGCTTTAATATTATACCATCTATTTTGAAAATATTTAGTATATTTTCACATTTTGTGAAATGTGCAAAACATTAAACATTTGAAAAGATCTAATATCAGCAGTATATTAAAATATGTATTCTTGTATAGTAATTATTTGGTCAAAATGATATGAGATCAAATTGTAATAAGGAACAAGGAAATGCAGTTAATGATTTTTTCTTTTTTATTGAGATACATTACATAAAGTATAAGGCACAGATATTAACTGTAAAATTCAATACATTTTACTTATTTATATATCATGGCACCACAACTCCAATGATGAAAATATTTCAAACTTCCCAAAATTACAGTACCTTTTCTGATCAATACCCTCTCAATCATTCCATTACTGGTAAACATTACTGGGATTTGTTTCACTACATGTTAGTATTGCTTGTTTTTGAATATCATATAAATGGAAACAATAGTATGTAAAATTCATCCATATTATTGTGCCAAACTTAAGATTTCTTAAGTTTCTTTATTGCAAATAACAACACTGAGTTTCTACTTGTCTTTACATAAAGAGGTTTATTGAGGCATAATTGGCATATGTCCCACTGTACAGTTTGGTAAGTGTTGACACATGAATACTGCTGTTGACACTCACCAAATCCAAGGTGATGAACATGTTGACCCTTGTAATCATTTCTGGTCATTCTCCCAGGCCAGCTTTCCTTCGTGTTTAGTTAAATTTGTCCTAAAGCTGCCTCTGTACTTTGAATTCTTAAATAGCAAATTGCAGTCTAATTTAAGAGTATATTCTTGTTAACAAATAGCTGAGTCTCAGCCAATCACAGGCTGCCAACTGTTCAGATCCTGTCCACCTAAGGCAGATGCAGAGCTGTGATCAGTTAAGTTGTTCTGGGCATTGGGCATCACTTTTTATTTCTGTCTGTAAATGTGACCTGTCCACATTGCCAGGTGGAGATATCTGAACCTCTCTTGGTTCTGAGAACTGCCCAATTTATTATTCTTTGCTCAAGTAAGCTCTGCTAAATTTAATTTGTTAAAAGTATTTCTTTGGCCCGGCGTGGAGGCTCATGCCTGTAATCCCAGCACTTGGGAGCCTGGGGCTGATTATGAGGTCAGGAGATCGAGGCCATCCTGTCTGACACGGTGAAATCCCGTCTCTATTTAAAATACAAAATATTAGTCGGGCGTGGTGGCACGTGCCTGTAGTCTCAGCTACTCCTGAGGCTGAGGCAGGAGAATTTATCTCTTGAATATGGGAAGCGGAGGTTGCAGTGAGCTGAGGTTGCGCCACTGCACTCCAGCCTGGACTACAGAGGGAGACTCGATCTCAAAAAAAAAAAAAAAAAAAAAAAAAAAAATCACTGATCTGCAATTTGCATTTTCTAGTATTTTACATAATTTATTCTTATAGAATATCTACTTTTGGGGTATAGCATCTGTGAGCAGTATAATTGAGATTCATACTTGCTGCTGTATTTATCTACAATTTGTTACTTTTTATTACTGAGAAGTATTTAAATATTTTCATATACTAATAATTGTTTATCCATTTCCCTCCTGATGGACATTTGGGTTGCATTATGTTTTTTATTATTGCAAATGAAGCTGCTTTGAATATTCACATACATATTTCACAAGGACGTATGCATTAATTTCTCTTGGGTAAACATCCAGGATTGGAATGGCTGGGGCATGTGTAATGTGTGTATATACAGATATTTTATATATATATATATATATATATATATATATATATATATATATACATACATACATGTATTAATTAATCAACTACCTGTTTTCCAAGTGGTTTTAATTTATATTTCTAATGAGCAATGAGATGAGTATCAACAGATAAACTTACTCACCATCTACATATCTTTGTAGCTGAGATGTCTGTTAAATACTCTGCCATCCTTAACTGGGTTATTTGTATGCATGTTATTGATTTGTGAGTGTTCTTTATGCAGTTTAGATTCACATACTTTGTCAGAAATACATTTATTTCTGTCTGTGGATGGCCTTTTCATTGTTTAAAAGTATACTTTGAAAAGAAAAGGGCTTTAATTTTTATTAAGCACAATTTTTGATTACATAATGAATCAATGCCTTTTATTATCTACTTCAGAAATCTTAACCAACCCTACGTACTTTTTGTCACCAATATGTCTTCTCTCATGGAGAATATACTTAAACTTTTGCCCACTTTTTATTGTTTTATTATTTGTTTTCTTATTATTAAGTTTTGAGAGATTTTAATATATTTTGAATGCCAGTCTTTTATAATTCTCTAACAGCATCTTCGACCGTGATCATGGTTGTACAACTCTGAATGTATTAAAGGACCAATGAACTATATTATTTAATTTGCTGAATTTTATTGTGTGTAAATTATATCTTAATAAAACTGTTTAAAACTCTATTCATTTTCTTAACAGCATCTTTAGAAGAGCATAAGTTCTTAATTTAAATGCAATAAAAATTCTCTTTTTTTAACTGATCATACTTTTGTTGTCATGCTTAAGAAATGTCTGTTTAATCCAAGATCACTGGAATTTTATTATTTTTTTCTTTTACAAGTTTTATTTATTTATTATTTTATATTGACAAAATGGTATGTATTTACTGTTTCCAACATATTTTAATGTATATATACATTGTGAAATTACTAAATCTAGCTAATTAACATATGTATCACCTCACATGGTTATCAATTTTGTGGTGAGAATGCTTTACATTCACTGTCTTAGCATTTCTGAGAATGTCACGTATTATTAACTATAGTCACCATGTTGTGTAATGAATTGCCTGAACTGATTCATCCTATCTAACTGAAATGTGTACATTTACATTAATGTCTGTGATCTAGTTTTAGCTTATTTTGTATATAGTGAGTGGTATAAATTACACGTCATTTTTTTTGCATGTGGACCTAAAATTGTTCCATCACCACTTGTTGAAAGATCATTTCTATTGATTAAATTGCCTTTGCACATCCATTAAAAATCGATTAAGCATGTATAAGTGAGTACAATTCTGTATATTCTATTGTGATCCGCTAATATATTTGACTCAGAACTGAATACAGGCTATGGTGGAGAAATGCAGAATCTTAACTACCAGACTACAAGGTGGATTGACAACACTAAAATAGCTGAATATTTCAACACCACCACCACACTGTCTTGAAGCATAGCTGACTTCATAAACCTTGAATCAGGTACTGCAATGCCTTAAACTTTGTTCATTTTCAAAGGTGCTTTGACTGCTAGAACTTTTACATTCCATATAATATTTGAATCATTTTGTCATTTTTTCCAAAACCAGTCCTGCAAAGTGTTGAATAAGATTATAATAAATCTGTACTTGAATTGATATCCTAACAAAATAAGAGTCTTGCAATAAATAAACTCATTACATCCTTCTTTTATTTAGACTTTGTTTAGTGTTTCTTCATCAATACCATGTATTTCTGTGATTAGACCTGTGCATCTTTCTCCAGATTCATCTGTATTTCACATTTTGTGCTATTATATGTGATTTTATCTTTAATTTCCAAGTATGTTTGTTGTGAATACAGTGAAATGCATTGATTTTGTGTATTGATCTTGTAACTGAAAAAATTCCCAGACTTGCTTATTTCAGGTAAAGTTTTAAAGATTTCACAGAATGCTTTTTGCCAGTTATGTTGAGATATAATTCATATACTATAAATTGTAAGAGTTTAATTCAGATTAATTTTTTGAGTCATTTTGGTACCTTGCATTATTCAAGAAATATATCAACTTCATCTATTATCAAGGCTTCTCAATGGTCAATACTACTGCCGTTTTGGACAGGAGTGGAAAAAGCAGGGTGAGGAGCAAAATCACCCCTGGATGAGAATGGTTGCTTTATGTTGTGAGATATAATAGCATAACTTTTTTTTTTAAATAAATGCTTCTTATTCTCCTATGTGTGTTCCATATCTTGATCTATATCTGTGTTCATATATATATATATATATATATATATATATATATATATATACATATAATTTTTTTTAATTGATGTCACCTTTCTCAGTCCTGAAACCTGAGTTTGGCTGCCAGAGTGTTGATTGTTTATCTGAGCATCCTTTCAGCAGCCACCCATGGCAAGTCACCTGCCTCCTTTCTGTGCTCTGGAGGTTACTTGCTTCTTAACCAGGGAATTCTGACTGGCTGTAGCCTTACCAAACCTGCAAATTTCTCTGGCAGCCAATGGGCTGCAACCATTTCTGCAAAGAGGTCTGAACTCCGTTCTTGGGAAGTGAACCCACTTCCAAAATTCTCCCTTTTTAGTGTCCTCTCCCTCAGCCCATGTGGTATCATGTGGAGTTTTCATATGCCTTATAGTCATCCTTTTACCAGAATAAATAATAATTCTATGTGTTAAACTTCCCCTCCTTAAATCTGTTAGTGGCGTCTATCTCTTGAGTGGATGCAGATTAACAGAATTGCAACTGATGCCAGCGAATTAAGAGACTTGTGAATTATGAGAATTTCATTTTGGATTTTGCAAACCTATGCTCTGCCAAACCTGGTGTGAGTTGAGAGTACTTTTCTCACTAATCCTTTGGGAGATGCTTAACCCAGCTCAGACAGTTTCTTCCTACACATGTGCTGATCAGTGCTCAACTGAAAACCCAACACAGACACTGCCGATTTACTGAGTGCTCTCTCTACTTTGCCCTGTGAACTCACCTTGGCCTCCCTGGACTCCCTGCTCCATCTGGTAAAATCAGGGAAAATGCCAGGCTGTGCCTGGGTTCCCCTCAATGCTGCAATCTGTGGCAATTGCAAGGCTCACCTCGTTGATTCCCTATCTCTTGGGGATCAGTGTTCTTCATTAACTGATATTTCCCTTTTAGATGCTGGTTCCTGGTTATTTCTTTCTTTCTAAGATCCTGTCTCAGGATCATATCGTTACTCATGCAAACATTAACATCAATGTGCCAGTTCCACTGTCAGATGGAATTAACACCTGAACAATGCCCATCACATCGCTTTGTATATTTAAAACTCTATAAACAACTTTCATCAGCACACAGCCTTCTTCAGGTGCTCAGTCTAATTCCTGAACTCACCCTAGTCAAAAGGAAACTGCATTACATCTTTAAATCTTCTCAGAATGGAATGACTTTTGTATTCGTTAGGCATTTTTTTTTTGCTATATTCTCTTTTAAAACATTATTTCTGCCTGATAGGACAAAAGTACCCTAGAAACGTCTTGAGACACTCAGAAAAATTATGTGACTTCTCAAGATTTGAGCTGTAAAATTTAGCATTTAATATTTAGCGTGTTTTTCTATTTGTTCCTCCTCTCCCACTGTAAAGTTCTGGGCATTTATCAACTATCAAGGAGCAGAGGGGAGAAAAACACATGGGGTCACCAGCTCTGATATCAGCTTGATTAAATGGAGGTTTCTATGTCATGGCCCTTTGCTTTAAAGCCCTGGAGACTTACCTTCCTCAGATTCTACAGATGACTGAGCTCAGAGGATAATTATAAGTTAATTAAAAATATGCCCACTAGGGTTGATAACAGGGTGACAACCTGCTACAAAGTCAAATGCAACTGTTGCATGAAAAGGAATTCTTTAAAAACAATTCATTCATTCGCATATTTTGGCAAAACAATTTTTAAAAATAGTCAAAAGCAAGAACTGCTTTACTGATTTATTGTAAGAAATGTCTGACTAGGATGAGTAGGAAGGCTCATTGCTGTTATGATTTGCACATTCTCTCCTCTCGGATTGATATACCTTTGAATTGGAAAGTCACTAGATGAGAATCTGGCGAGAAGAAAAGGAGCTATTTTTTTTTGTTTTTGTTGTTGTTGTTGTTGTTTTTGTTGTTATCAGGCTGAGACATACAAAGTCCATTATTACTCCAGACACACACACACACACACACACACACGCGCACACACACGTGCGCACACACACACACACACAAACATGCACTTATCGTTAGTACTTTGTAATAGGGACAATTTTGAGTTGAGACCTGAATCTCAAACAAAAGTTTTATGCTTCTATGCTTCACATTGTTTACCTGTTACAATGTTATTATTGATAATCTGTTACTGTGTATCCAATTACCCTAAAATTAGCAGCTTAAAACAATACACATCTATTTTACAATTTTTCTAGAATCCAGGTATAGCTTAACTAGGTTGTCTGCTTCAGAGTCTCTCAAAAGGCTACGATCAGATTTTCTTCCAGGATAAGGGTCTCTTATAAGGTTCAATGAAAAGTGGATCCCTTTCCAAGATCTCTTCCAGTTTTGGTAGGACTCATTCTTGAAGGACTGATGGACTGAGGACCTTATCTCCCCATTGGCTCTGGGCCAGAGCCCACCCACAGATTCTTGCTAGGTGAATCTCTCCACCTTGACAGTTTGGTTCATCAAATCCAGCAAAAGTCAGTGAACAAGATGGAAATCACAATCATAGATAACCTAACCACATCTGCTACCTTACACCAATTTTATTGTTTGTAAAAAAAAAAAAAAAAAAAAAAAAAAGTCTCTAAGCAAATCCAACTGAGGAACTGATTATGCAAACAGACCATGACCAGTTCATATATAAAAGTAGAGACTCTGGCTCACAATATGCAGCAACCAGGAAAACAGCCCCCTTTCTCACCACAGGGGGAAAAGGGTCTATGAAGTAATACATATGCTAATGAGCTTTCTTAGTCATTCCACAGTGTATATCTGTGTCAAAACTTTTTGGGCACCACAAATATATATAGTTTTATTTGTCAACGGAAACAAAATAAAACAGGAAGCCAGCCTGTTATAAATCAGATGTGTGGGAAGCCAATTTGCTCTCTCTAGTGACAATCCAGAAAGCTAAACAATAATTTTTATAACAATTGGCTCAAAATGACCAGAACTTCAACAATTCACAGTTTCTCTAATTTTTGTCCCATCTTCTAACTTAAGATCAACCAGAGATAGGCAAATGTACACCCCTGACCAGTCCCATAGAATGACCCATTTCCAGGTAGCTGGCTTGTGCCCGCAGATTTTCCATGCCAGTATCCTCCAATCAGGGCAAGCCTGAAGCCATCCTGTTTTTCACTAGAAAGCTCCCCCACTTCTCTGCCTGCCTTGGAATCCCTGTCAACATGCAGGTAATGTTGGCTGACTCTCTTGCTATGCAAGCTCAGGATAAACGGTCATTGTTTTTTTCATTTGGTTGGTCTTTGTTTATTTCTTTACATTTCTACACCCCTCTGGGAGATTAGCAAAAGGAGGGAGTGTTACACAAGGGTGTGGAGCAAGGATTTGTGGATCATGTGGGCTGCCTTAGACATCTGAGTACCTACACAGCGCTTAAGCAGACCTTGTAAGCATTCATACTGCCATAGCTGTTTTTCTCTGCTTCTGTTGATTCTGGGCAGCAGTGTTTCTGAGTGACACATTCCATCTTCAGATTTTTTTTTCAATATGCTGGTGATTTTATCATCCCACTCAAGGTTTGTATGAGTGTTTTCCCGATGTACAGTGAGATGAGAGCTTTGCTATTACTTTGTAAGTTTCAACTCCCATATCTACTTTTATTCTGAGCCCCTCTCAAGATTGAGTGTGACACTTTCACAATGTCTCCTAAAAGCAAGGTTTCCTTTTCATTTTCATCGATTGTCTGACCAAAGAACTGTTCCATAATTGAGGGATTTGGTCATTTGGCCTCTTCTCAATCTTTTCTTCCATATTGAACTTGGACTTTAAGAGAAAATTTATCTGCAAAATGTAAATATATTTTTAAGTTTTCGTATACACACAACAATAACTTATGGAAATGGTAGGATTCAAAATAGAAAGTTGAATATAAGCTTGAATCATTAATATATTTGGTTGTTCAGAATCCTTACAGACATTAATCACATCACTCTCTAGCAAGACACTCATTATCCATCCTCATACCAATCAGTTAACATTTACCTAGCAAAACTCCAAATAGTGTCTCCTTGTACATAAGTCATCATTCTTTTTGCTTATTTTTGACTTGACCAGAGGACAAGTGCCCTTCTAAACAGGGAGATGACTGTCTTTTAGCCAGGTCACTATCCAGTCAAATGTGAACATAAAGGATAAAGAAAAAGAACACGTGCAGTAAGATTGACAAAATCTAGATCTACAAACAGAAATACTCTCAAGAGTGTCTAAAATAAATGATTAAGAAAGGCATGGAATAAAAACATTCCAGCAAATGTATGCCACCGTAGACAACCTTGTATTTGAAAGTTAGTTTAGAATTTTTATAAAATCTTGTCAAAATCCGAGAAAATTTGGAGATAAGTGTTTCGGTTCAGGGGTCTAACAAAATAATCCCTGTTTTTCCATATTGAGTCCATTAAAAATTGAAAAAACAAGCACATGAATCAGATGAGTAGAAAAAAAAAAAAACCAGCCTAATTAGTAAAAGTAGAGAACAAGATGTTTGATTCCAACATTACTTCACTTTATACCCTCCTGGGATATTAGCTGGTATCTCCTTTAAAGAGGCAGATAAATTCCAGCTCTATGGTAGAGAGAAGGTGAAAGTGTGCATTCTAGATAGGCATCTGGATCACAAACTGAGAGAGAAAGGAGTTTTGAGAAAATAATATGCTAGCCTGTTTGTTTTCCTCTCTGATTTCATGTATCAGGCAAATGGTTCTTTTCAGTGGTGAGGACAAATAGGAGGAGAGACTGAAGTGGGGCTCTGAGGAAGGGACCTCATGGAGACTTGATACCAGGAACAGATGTTCTCCCCAGTCAATCGTATCCTTGTGCACGCTTTCACACATGTGCTCCCTAAACTGGCATGTTCTGAGTCCTTACTCTACAATAACCACTTGGCACTCATCACAAAGATAAATGATACAGTCATTGCCCTGAAGAAACTTAAATTCTGAAGAGGAATATAAACAAGCCAACATAGTAGATCGTGATAAATGTCATGATGAAGGTTAATTGAGGATACTATGGCAGGAAAAATAAACTGCATTTAAAGTCCTTTTCTATGGATGGTCATTTTTCATATACAGTACTAGTTAGTGGGAACCATCTGGTCCTACTCTGATAATTCCAGGAATTTTGGTGTACTTTGATATTGAGACATAACAGAAGAGAGAGAAGAGATACATTGAACTGAATTCAAAACTGGCCTTCTGTTTCCAGTAAAGAAATTCACATTTTCCTAAAAACAATGAAAGTACCTTAAATAATTTCAGCCATGTATACAACATTACTAGATTTGTGTTTTTAAGAGTGTCCTACAGGACCTAGTGTGTTAATATAAATCAGATGAGAAAGGTCAAAAAGTACTAGTTTCATTTTGAAAGCTGCCCAACCAATTCAAGTCAAAGAATCATAAAGGACTAAACTATTGTAGTAGCAACAGGAATGGAAAATGTGGCTAGATGTAGTTAACATGAACTTTCATTCTGCCAGGTATTGTTAAAAATATTTTTTTCTGCTGCTTTTGTTTACTAGGACACCATCCTTTGCTGGTTCACTGTACTATATGATGTCTGTGCAAATAAAATAACCTTCTTTTCTTAGTACAGGGATAGCCCCAAGTCCCTATATAGTTGAATCATTGAAATCAACCCCCTTGGCAACTATAGCTTGTCATATGTATGGGTGTATATTTCAGGAGAAGCCAATTAGTGTCTTTATCATTGGCATAAGAGTATTGAGAAAGAAGAGAAATGACAGGTAACTTGAACCCCAAAGAATGAAAAGAATAAGAAATCTTGTGCTGGAAAATATCAATGCATCTGGAATATTTTATAAACAGATATAATCTGGCTTATAAACATAGAAGTCAATAGTAACATGAAAATGATGATAATATATTCTCCATGTAGTTTAACTTGGCAAAAATGGCACCAAATGCAAAACAAAACAAATACTAGCAATATCAAAAGCCCCACACTATATCTAAGATTTCACTGCATGAAACCTTTAAATGCACACATTTCTGTGACTCAAAATACTCATTAGAATACTAAAAATAAAAGACATCATTAGAAATAATAAAAGGAAGATTCAAAGCAGACATAAACTTAGAATCTTGAAAACATTTTCAAAAATTTCTTAAAGCTTAATCAGAAAAGATAAAACTCTCCCCAGACATATGTGAACATGACCAGAAGACCTGACCATTTGCAAATAAGAAATGTTCCAACTAAAAAATAGGCAAAGTATCTAAACAGACGTTACTTCAAAAAACATATACAAACATATATACCAAAAAAGTGTATTTTAAAAGCTCAGCATCTCTAATCGTCAAGGAAATGCAAATCAAAACCATAATCAGATAACATATTTCCCAGTTAGAATGGCTATTATCAATAAGACAAAAAAAAAAATAAATAAAACCCAAAGAACAAAAAACATTGGTGAGGTCCTGAAGAAAAGGGAACTCTTATACACTGTTAGTGGAAATGTAAATTAGCACAGCCATTATGAAAAAAGAGTATGAAGATTCCTTAAAAAAATGAAAACAGAACTATCATATGATCGAGTCTATAATCTGCTACTGTTTATCTGAAAAAAGGAAATCAGTACATTGAGGAGCCACCTACACTCCATGTTTACTGCATCAGTGTTTGCAATAGCCATGATATGAAATCAACCTATATGTATATCAACAGATGAATGGATAAAGAAAATGTGGTACATGTACACAATGGAATATTATTTAGCCATAAAAGAATGAAATCCACATTGTGCTATGTCATTCACAGCCACGTGGATGAGCCTAGAGGACCTTTTAAAGTAAGTCAGGCTTAGAACACAAATACTGCATGTTCTCACTTACACATGGGAGCTAAAAAAAAAAAAAAAATTAGCTAGGAGTACAATTATTAGTAGGGATTACAAAAATTAGTAGGGAGTACAATTGTGATTAGAAGCTGGGAAGCATAACAGGGAGGGAAGCATCGGGAGAGGTGGGTTAATGGATGAGAAGTTAAAGCTAGATGGGAAGAATGTGTTCGCCTCTTCCATAGCACTGTAGGGTGATGATAGTTAACATATTTTATTATTTGTTTTCAGATAACTAGAAGAGAGGATTTTGAATGTTTCCAACACAATGTAATGATCAATGTTTGAGGTGGTTGATGCACTAATTTCTCTTATTCGAAAATTAAACATTTAATAGTTTTATACATGTATCAAAATATCACTATGTCATAAATATGTACACGTTACATGTGAACTAAAAATAAAAGAAAAAAGCAAAAAATTCAATCTCATTAAAAGCAAAAAATGCTAAATAAATGTAAAAGTAATAAGACGGTTTGCATATGAAAAGTCAAAAGTATAAATGGAAAAAATGGTTAATAATAATCAGAATTAAAAGAATGGGAATAATATGAAAATCTAAATTGGCATAAACATGACGAAGAATGAACTGTTAGGAATTTGCCAACTGTTAAAGATTCAATGAACATATTTTGAAAACTCAAAATTTGGCATATTTTTCAACTAATCTACTTTCCAAAGAAATCATGTGTAAAAAGTTAAAATAATATTTTCTTTATGGAGACGGATACTGTTGTGGTAAGTTAGTATCAAATTACAGTCAACAACAAGGTGAAAGTTTGTTTCTTCCATAAAATGAGATTCATTTAGTTAATTAAAAATGAAATAGTGGAATATTTTCTGTATAATATAAAGTAGAGATTTTTTGGAAAACATTTTGTGAAATATTTACTTCTTGATACTATTCATACTAATATGTCCTGATGAGGATATGCTGGTGAGTGGACCCATAATACATAGATTCCACCAATAGTTTCACCCTTCTTAATGATAATGAAAGACTTGATCATTAGAGCAGCTAAAATATATCAGCAATAATATAGCATAACATACACAAAGACATCACTGTTTCCTAATTTGCATTATTTGACCTAAAATCTAGCCAAAGGAACCCGGCTGTTGTGGGTGTTAACGTTTTTGTGGCATCATTTTTTTCTTCTTTTGCTCCTGTTTGTTTCATGTTGCCTGACTATTTGGTGAGTCTAGATTTTTTAAAGAGAGACGTTCCCAGAGAGCTCTGATTGATGAGGGTGTGCTGCAGTGGGACCTGGAGAAGAAATGGGAAACACAGCACTGACACAGCAGCTGAACAGCCAGGTCTCAAGAAAGTGAATGCTTGTGTGGATCCAGAAGTAGCTAGAAGTGCCTTGTGACACAAATGCAATTGTAATAGTTTTATTTGGATGCCCACATTTAGTGCTTCTCAATGTAGAAATATACCATACTGCTTATCTCTCTGACAGAAAATTACAACTGATGCCCCTGAATTAAGATATTTGTAAATGATGAGAATTTCATTTTGGATTTTGGGAACACATGTTCTACCAAACCGGTGGGAGCTTAAAGTATTTCCCCTCTAATTCTTCGGGTGATGCTTTATGCAGCTTAGATAGTTTCCTCCCACATGTGTGCTGATCATCCACTGAAAACCCGACACAGACCCTGCAGACTTACAAATATAATGTTCAGATGTAAAGTTGTCTAGAGTGCTATACATTTGCTGGCATGTTTTTATACCAATGACAGAAATCAATTAGGAGTTACTGGAAAATCATAATTGCAGAAAAAACTGTACACTCAGTTGAAGTCTGAGAGTTACCTAAGATCTCTTGTTATCTCGTATTGCTATAGGAAAATTTGACACACTAAAAGGTGAAGTGATGAGTTACTATTATCAACCAATAGAAAATTCAGTCACTTTGTTTAGGTTGTATTTGTAGAGAGGCTCTTAGTTACATCGTATAAAACAAATTTGCCCTATCATGTGATATGTAAATTGCATTCTTAATGTAGAATTATAAATCATGTGTTGCAATATTGTTTATCTCAAATTGCTCTAGTTCATGAAAAGCATGCCGAAATGACCCCCTAAGACTCACAGGAATGAATATTACTTGAACCTTTGCATTAAATCTTCAAGAAAAGAACAGAAAATAAACTAGACAATAAAGGTAATAAAGGAAAGAATAACTGAATGAACTATCTCAATATATATCCACATATATGAATAATGAAGAAAACTGTACATAATTATTTTAAGTTATAAATTTGACTATCTTATTGTGGATTTGTATGGGCACACATCTAGCAAAATATATGATGGGATAGTCAACAGAAGGTCAAGAGTTACTACTGTGTGGTAACATCAGAGTTTTAGTGGTTTATGACAATACTTTTGTGTTTTACTCACAGGTCTCCACTGGCTGGAGTTTGCCAGATGGTGTCTGAGCTCAGCTATGCCTGCCTACCAACTGTGGGTTGAGGCCAGGTCTGCTCCTTCTGTGTCTTCATGGTACTTGAAATAGTGACTCTCCATGGCTTGTTCTTCTCATAGCAGACAGAAGTGCAAGAAGGAAAGCAAAAATCACACACACATATTTAAATCTACTATTTTGTTCATGTTATGTCTCTTCATAATACATTGGTCAGAGAAAACTGCATATACAAGCTCTGCTTTCCTGGTACATCAAAATTAAGCCAGAAAGCAAAGAATTAGAAACAACCATGTCATATGCCACAGGAGTATATCTGGAGTTGCAGGAGTTCCGGTTGATTTTATTCTTGCATCTTGTTTTTAAAGGAATTATGATTTGTAAGTTTCACAGGACTGAAAAGTATTAAGGAGTTGAGCTAAATCCCAATGCATATTATTCTGTTTCACAAATTCAGGCAGTTTTCGAGTATGGTGTTGATTATATTTAGTACTACCTAGAACCTTGTCTTTTAGTTCAAATGTCAATGTTGTAAGAGACTGAGAAGACACTTAAGTCACCCCTAAAATAATGCTTTAAATAGTCCATTATAAATTCATATGTGTCAATTTAGCTTTTGTTTGAGGGGTTAAGAGACTACATCTTTTTTTTTTTTTCTTACATAGCTGTGAATGTGAAGTGATAAATCATCACATGTACTTCTTCACACTAGCGACATTATGCAGCATTGGCAATTCTTGTGAATAGAGTCAAATGAACCTGAATTCAAACCCCAGATCCATGGTTTATTACATTGCTTAAAAGCCTTAATAGCTCTATACTATGAAGTGCACAAAATTAGAATGCTAATGCTTACTCCAAACTGCTTTTGTGAAGACTTTATGAGATCTCTTATGCAAAGTAGCTGACACAAAACACACTTAATTGATAATTTTAATATTAAACCCAAATTCTATTTGACATTTAGGAAAATCATAAAAGCTGAAATTCAAAGTTATCTTGCTCATATAATTTTATATTTATACATTTTGCTGCTGAATAATATAATATTACCCATACAGAATTCAATGTTAAAACTAAGAAAAAGAACACTCCTTCCAGGGTGAAAATTAAACATGTTTACAATGTAAACATGTTTAGAAAAATACAAGACAACATCTGATTAGTGGACATCTATGCCAAATCTTCAAAAATATGTATTTTTAAAATACTACACTCTGATGAATCAAAATCAAAACTGAGAAAGGAATTTTGAGTCGATTGTATCTCTCAATGAAGATTAGTCACCCTTTTTAAACAAAAGGGAAAGAATAAATGTCTTATTAGAAAAGAAAACAACTATGGGGTAAAAATGTTCAATTAATATAACTAGAAAACAAAAATCAAAATGAAACAAATCCCTGAAATTATATCTCCAATGAAAAGCAGATAATTTTCTGAATATTTGATCAAGTAGTTCACTAACATAAATAAGAACATGTAACCTGTGTGTGATTAAGTTGTTCAATTTTTTTTTTAATTGTACTTTAGGTCCTGGGGTACGTGTGCAGATCATGCAGGATTGTTGCATAGGTACAAACATGGCAATGTGGTTTGCTGCCTCGATGTTTTGTACAAATCATATGTTTACATTGCCTTAATAAACAACATCCAATTGCCCTATTTGGTTAGTGTATTTTTGGTTGTACATAGGATAGTATTTTTACTATTAATTTATCTTTTATGCTGATCCATGATCAATGATCACTGATGTTAGTATTGTAATTGTTTTGGGACCTCATGAACCATGCCCACATAAGATGGCACACTTCAGTTATAACTGTTGTGTATTCTGAGCACTCCACAGACTGATCATTCTCTGGTCTGTTTACCTCACCTCAAGCCTCCCTATTCCTTAAGACATAGCAATATTCTAGTTAAGCCAATTAGTAACTCTACAATGGCCTCTCTGTATTGAAATTGAAGGAAACCTGACTCCCAATTTAAGTCAAAAGCTAGAAATGGTTTGGGAGGATGGCATTTTGAAAGCCAGGATAGGCTATAAGTGAAACCTCTTGCACAAAACAGCTAATCAAGTTGTGAATGCAAAGGAAAACTTCATGAAGAAAATGGAAAGTACTACTCCAGTAAACACACAAGGAAACAAAACAGCCTTATTGCTGATAGTGAAAGTTTTAAAGATCTGGTTAGAAAAATCAAATTAGACATAACATTCCTTCAAGCCAATGCCTAATCCAGAGCAAGGATCCCTTGAAGTCTATGAAGTCTGAGAGAGGTCAGCAAGCTACAGAAGAAAAGTTTGCTGCTAGCAGAGGTTGGTTCACGAGGTTTAAGGAAAGGATGGCCAAGTACAAGGTGAAGCTCCAAGTGCTAATATAGAAGCAGCAGCTTCTAGATCAGTTAGTTATCCAGAAAATCTAGCTAAGAGCATTGATGAAGGTGGCTCCATAAAACAACACGTTTTCAATGTGGACAAAATAGCTTTCTCTTGGAAAAGACGCCACTAGGACTTCCATAGGTAGAAAGGAGAAGTGAATGGCTGGCTTCAGAGGATCAGCTGACTCTTGTAAGGGGCTAATGCAGCTGGTGACTTTATATTGAAGCCAATACTCATTTACCATTCTAAAAATCATAAGGACTTAAGAATTATGCTAAGTTTTCTCTGTCTGTGTTCTGTAAATAGAATAACCAAGGCTGGATGATATCACATCTGTTTATAGCATGGTTTTATGAATGTTTTTAAGTCCAATGTTGAGACTTACTATTCAGAAAAAAAAAATTTCTTTTCAAAATATTACTACTCATTGATAATGCATCATACCATCCAAGAGCCCTAATGGAAATAAACAAGAAGATTACTGATGTTTTAATGCCTACAAATGCAACATCCATCCTATAACCCATGGATCAATAAGAAATGTCATCTTTCATATCTGATTATTTATAAAATACATGTTGTAAGCCTGTAGCTGCAATTGACAGTGATTCCTCTGATGAGTCTGGGCAAAGTAAATTGAAAACCTTCTATGAAACACAGACAAGTGGCCAACAAACATATGAAAACAGTGGTCAACATCACTGATCATCAGAGAAATGCAAATCAAAACTAGAGTGCAATATCATCTCAAACTAGTTTGAATGGTTTTTATTAAAAAGTCAAAACATAGCAGGTGTTGGCAAGGCTACAGAGACAAGGGTATGCTTATATACTGTTGATGAGAATGTAAATTAATGTTCAGCCACTGTGGAAAGCATTTAGGACGTTTCTCAAAGAGTTTAAACAGAACTACCATTCTGCCCAGCAATCCCATTGCTGAGCATATAGCCAAGGAAAAACAAATCATTATACCAAAGACACACTCATACATATGTTTACTGCAGTACTATTCACAATAGCAAAGACATGGACTCAACCTAGGATTGGTCAGGAGTGGATTGGAAAGAAAATATGATACATATACACTATGGAACACTATGCAGCCATAAAAAATGAAATCATGTCCTTTGCACCAATATGGATGCAGCTGGAGGCCATTCTCCTAAGCAAATTAATGCATAAACAGAAAATCAAATACTGCATGTTTTCACTTATAAATGGGAGCTAAATATTGGGTACACATGGACATCAAGATCATGATAATAGACACCAGGAACTTCTAGAGGTGTAGGAGATGAAGGAAACCAAGGGTTGAGAAACTGCTGATTGATTACTATGCCCATTACCTAGGTGATGGGTTCAATTTTATTCTAAACTTCACATCACACAATACACGCATGTAACAAACCTGCGTATCTACCCATTAAATCTAAACCAAAAGTGGGAATTTTACAAAAATGAAAATCTACTCACTGAATCTAAACTAAAGCAGAACATTTTCTTAAAAAGGAAAAATATATTCTGAAAACAAAAAGATTCTACCATTCTAGATGCCATATCAACATGAACAGGAGTTTGGAAGAAGTTATTCCAAGCCTCATGGATGACTTTGAGAGGTCTAATATTTAAGTGGAGGAAGTAATTTCAGACATGGTAGAAATAGCAAGAAAATTGGAATTAGAAGTTGATACTAAAGATGTGATGGAAATGCTGAGTCTTATGATAAAGCTTTAACAGACGAAAAGTCACTTCTTATGGGTAAACCAAAAAAGTGGTTTCTTGAGAATAAATCTACCCTTGGTGAAGATTATATAAACACTGCTGAAATTGTAACAAAAAATGATTATTACATAAACTTGGTTGATAAAACAGTATCAGGGTTTCAAAGGATGGACTGCAATTTTGAAAGAAGTTCTTCTGTGGGTAAAATGCTATCAAACTGCATCACATGCTACAGAGGAATATTTCATTAAAATGAGAGCCAAACAATGCAGCAAACTTCACAGTTACCTTATTGTAAGATGTAGCCACAGCCACCAAGGTTTCAGCAAAAACCGCCCTGATTAGTCAGCAACCACCAACACCAAGGCAAGGCCCTCTGCTAGCAAAAGAATTACAACTCGCTGGAGGCTCAGATGATTACTGGCATTAGTTAGCAGTAAACTATTTTTAATTAAGGCATGCAAATTGCTTTTAGACATAATGTAATTGCACACTTCAAAGACGAAAGTACAGTGTACACAACTTTTGTATGCACTGAAAAGACAAAAACATGCATGTGACTCACAGAAATGTAAAGTGGTTTTTTTTGTTTGTTTGTTTGTTTGTTTTTAAGATGGAGTCTTGCTCTGTTGCTGAGGCTGGAGTGCAGTGGCACAATCTCAGCTCACTACAAACTCCGCCTGCTGGGTTCAAGTGATTTTCCTGCCTCAGCTTCCTAAGTAGCTGGGACCACAGGTGTGTGCCACCATGCCCAGCTAAGTTTTGTATTTTTAGTACATACAAGGTTTCACCATGTCAGCCAGGCTGATCTTGAACTCCTGACCTCAGGCGATTTACCCACTTCAGCCTCCCAAAGTGCTAGAATTATAGGCCTGAGCCACCGCACCCAGCCACCATAAAGTATTTTATTAAGATGCGTACATTGATTTTTAAACCCAATTCTATTGCATACAATAGACTACAGGGTAGTGTAAACACAACTTTTAAATGCACTGTGGAAGCAAAAACTTCTTCTGACTGTCTTTACTGCAATATTTGCTTCATTGTGTTCAAACCCACAACATCTCCATGGTACTCCTGTATGTATTATATTTATTTTTTATCATTCATATGTCTACTTGAGTTGGTGAGAAATTTTATAACACTATTGAAGGTTTTACAAAGACAGGGAAATCTCCGTCTCCCTCCTGCTCCTGCATCCCCATGCTTCTCATACCTCAGCATTAAGCCTCTGCACTTTGGCCTGCACTCTCAGCTTGCTCAGAAACTATTCCTCTATTCACATGTTAGTGGATTACTTTGTCAGAAAGACCTTTTTGGCATCACTAAAAATGTTTATACATTTCTTATTTTGACCAGTTAACATTATAAAACATATTTAGTTAATTTTGTAGTTCTAAAGCATTTCTATCATTCTTATCTTAAAAGAATAAACCTATTTGTTTGGGTGTATTATTCATGTGATGTTTTACTTGATTCTATGCATTAATGTTTTATTTACAACTTTGTATCAATATTTATAAGTAAAATATTCTCTATGTGCTCTCCTTGCCAGCATAGCACCACTTTATAAATATATTGAGAAGCTATCTTTTTTCTGTGTGCTGTTGAACTATGCAAGCACCATGGGAGTTATCGATTTCACTTAACTTGCAAGAATTTACTCATAAAACCATCCGGATATGGAGAGTTTTAGGGGAGAAGCTGTTTGAAAGAATTATTTTTATTTTTAACAAATCTCAATCTACTTATATTTTCTATATGTCTTTGATCCATTTTCCTTCAAATGCATGTCCTTTTCGTGTATTTGTTAGAAAGCTAATATATTGCTGTTCATTCTTTATTAAAAAGTATTTACTTTGCTTTTTCAAATCAATAATTTATTGAGCCCAAGTCAAGTACCAGTCACTCTGCTGAATGCTGAACACTGAGTGCTGACTAAGTCTGTGACTTCATGGCACATGCACTCTAGACCACCAAGAAACATGGACAGAAGCAAATGCAGAGCAAAGGAAAGCAGGGAGCAGTGATGGAGAATCATTGCAGATTGCTCTATTGGGACGGATGGCCAGGGACGCTTCTCCAATTAGGTGATATTCTACCCAGCACTAAGAGTCGGTGAAGAAAACCATCAAAGGAAAAGGAATAATTTGTACATTTTCAATAAAAAAGAAAGGTTGAGATTTGTATTAATCAGAAGGAAATTCTAATCAATTCATAAATAAATAGTCTTGAATGACAAGAATAATGTGAACAGCACATCAGTAAAGGGCCCCTGTATTTGACTACCAGTTACCTGTTAAATATTCCAGGTTTTCCTAACCTCTGATTCCCATAATCACACCTTCTAAACAAGACATTTTCCATTACTACTTCAGTTCCAGAGTTAAAAGTATATATTCAAGCATTGAGCTCCATCTTACTGTCCTTCAGCTTTCCTGTGAATAAATAAGTTTTAAACCATACTAGTTATAGCAGACTAAGTATTGCACTACTTTCCTCACCTTTTTATCCAACCTACATTTCTTGTGAGCAAACAGGATGAAGTCTCAGGAAACATACTTAACGGTGGCAAAATGCTGATAGATCCACAGTGATACATGTATCCCCTGATGCTCTTACAGCTTCACATCATCATGCTGGTGCCCCTGCTGCTATCCTACCTTCATTACCTGGCCAGGCAATTAGGTGAAAATCGACACTGAAAACTGAAACATGACTCTTGTTAGAACACCTAATTTTCTCGTGAATTTCTACAGTATCAATTAAATTCTATGCCTTTAGTAGTAAGAACTGCCAAAGAAGATTACATTTCCATTGAGGCTTTTTCTTAAATTACAAACCTTGAGATGCCATGTTTTTTTTTCCCTTCTTACAATTAGTTTATATACATTGGAGATCTTCATGGTAGGGATTCTGTAGGCTTTCAAATTATTTGAAATCCTTCAAACTCCTTTTGGACTGAATTTGTCCATACAGGCTTGTTAAATTTTCTGTCCTTTCTTCAGACATGCCGAAAGAACAGTGTGTGTGTGTGTGTGTGTGTGTGTTGAATGTAGTATCAGGGAGAAAAGAAGGGCCTTGGGACCACTTTTAGAAGCATCAACTCTTTCCTATAGAAAATAGATGCAAAACCAACTTAGGGCACACTAAACCATTATCCTTTATATTGTTTTTGGAGTTCAAGGCAAATTATACTTAGTGTGACTGTAAATGTTATCTCTCCTGATAATAATTTATTAGTAAATCCAACAGGATTTTGCCATCATAGGTGACTACACTAATGAGTCAGGTAGATGGTCATTGAATGTGAACACGTTTTTCCACTTCTAATGAAATAGAAGGAGCAAGTTAAACCAGTGTAGCAATCACTGGAAAAAGGGACTGCCTTTATAAGCCTTTGATGTCAATTATGAAATACAAAAAGGAGCAGGTGCAAAGTGTTATTTTTGCCCATTTATCCATGCATATACAGTGCTATTCACAGTTCCATGTATTCGATGGAGTTGTTGATTATTGTTTTCTTGCTTGATGGAAGGAGCAGGACAATCTCAACAGTGTCTTTGGAGCAGAGACTGAGACTAACAGCAGGTGCAGGCGGCCAACTCCTGTTACACTGGATGTCATCAGTGCCAAAAATTTTAACAAATAATTATTTCTGACTAATTTATTTTCTAGAGAGACTCTTTTATTAATTATCTTTTCTCTGTCTTGCAATGAAGTGTAAGTGTTTGAAGATGGCCTTGAGAACTGTTTGCAGTTAATTAAACTATACTTTACTCCAGAGTGTTTTTTTTTTTCCTACCTGCTTGAGGCCAGATGTCATTATTAAAGAGCCTCATGTAAGGAGCTGTGTTCCAGATTCAAAATCATCAGTGTCTATCTTCCCCATTTAGGTAAGAAATAAGAAGAGCATTTTTCTTTAATAAAGCAGAGTTAAAGATACATTGATAGTTTTATAGCTGAGGAAGTTAAAAATATTTGTGTGTGAGGTAGGAAAGTGTTTATGAAGTAGACAGGGACTTTTTAAAGCAGGACTATATGCATAAAAAGTGTGTATTTATCATAAAAGTCATCTTCTTTGAAAACTAAATTTTCTTTTTGTTAAAGTTCATTCTCTCTGTTGATGTCCATAAAAAGGACATGCTTATCATACTTTATATTTCATTCTATGGGGAAAATCTGTTAGGCGGAGCAAAGCATATCTGCACAACAAATGTAGTTGTATGATATAAAACTCTCCAACATGTGGATACTTTCTGTCAAAATAAATTTGAATTCAGGCAATTAAATATATTTTTTAGTGTTCATTACTCACTGAAAAGTACATCCACATTTGGCAGCTATTTCTCACCTTTTCTCTTTGTACTTTTCACTGTGTTCTTTGACACAGGAATGCCGAACTCGATAGAGATAAGAAGGAGATTCCTAAGGTTGCCATTCAGAGACATGATGCATATACTTTTGAGTCATGAGTGCAGCTCACTTTGGTTCAGAGCTACTTTACATATCTACCTGTAACATAAGCAGAGGGCTTTATGATCGCATATAAAAGACTGCCATACTAAGGTTCACTTGAAATAATTTATTCAAGAGATGGCGAGAGCTAAAAGCAGGGCCTTGGCTTCTGGGAAGGTGGAAAGGAGACAGTCTAGAAGGGAGGTGGAGATGATCTGATAGACAGATTGGACAAGTGGTTTATGATAATTATTTTCTCAGTGTTGGGTGGCAGAGTGGATAAAAATGACACTAGGAAATGTTAGATGAGTGAGAAATGTGTGTTGCAGGGATGGTGTGGAGAAGATAGGACAATTTTATAACAGTAGACTCATTTTGCAACATGTCTTTTCTATATCCTGTGACGATCAAAGATGTCCAGCAAGAATTTACACTGCATATAACTTTGCTGGTATTTTTTTTTCTCAGATATTTTTCAGATTTCCTCCGCCCTGCTTCTTGGAAAATGTCATCAGGACCCCCTGCGGATGGTCCTAGGGGCAAAGCATGGCAGCTGTGTGTCCTCCAAGTCCCTGCTCTTCTCCAGGGGCTGTGTCACAGCTCTGCCACGAGGGTTGGTGCCTGTGTGGTCTGTGCTCTGAAATGCCCTGTCTAGATGCTGGGGGCCATGTGTAAGTACCAGGGCTAGGCATCAAGAACAGCCACATTGCTGCTCTGTCCCCCACAGCAGCCCAGTCAACCTTCTGCAGCAGGTCTCTGACCTTCTAGTCCACAGAATCTGTGCCCATGGGGACCTCTTGTCATGTGTATAGCAACAGGTGCTATCTCTGTCCAGGGTCCTCAGCGTCCTCCCTTTGATCCTCCTGCACAAAATCTACCCTCTTGTGCCAAGCTGGATATATTAATTAGCAGTTGATGGTGTTTGGGAGTCCCTTTTCTTTTCTAGAACAAAGACTATGTTTCAAAATTTACTGCTATTATTGATTAGAATTCAAGAAAATTATTTGTGAAATTCTAAGCTAATCACTGAATTTTTGTATGGGTTCAAGGGGATACCCACTCATTGTCTCAGAAAAAGATTCTTGGAGGCAAATGTTGCTGAAGAACATGTTTAAATAAGAAAATAAAAATACAACGTGAATGAAATATCTCTAATCACCACCCTTATTCCATACCAAGAAATACAGAATACATTATCTATTCCTAAGGGCTTTAAGCTGCATTTCTATTGCTAAGACTTGAAAAAAAAATAACGTGGATGGATTAGGGCACAAGGTAGTTCTTGCAGATGATACTATCCAGCTGTAGACAATACAGAATTGCTACAGAAATTCAAGATGGAGGCTGCATATCCTACTTCCGTTCTAACAGATTACCACATCTTTAGTGGCTAAGACAAAATGAATTTGTTATCACATAGTTCTGGAGGTCAGAAATGTGAAATCAGTTTTATTGGACTAAAGCCAGGATATTGGCAGGGCTGATTCCCTCTGGAAGCTCTAGGGAAAATTTCATTCCCTTGCTTTTTTCTCATATCTGGAGGTGGCCCACATTCCTTGGCTCATGGTCTCTTCCTACACCTTCAAAGCTAGGTGCAGAGCATAGGCTTTCTGTTCTCACCTCCGTTTCCATTCTAACATCTTCTCTCTTCAACTTTGCATAAGAACACTTATGATAACAACAGGCCCACACAAATGATCTGGGATAATCTCACTACCTCAAAATTCTTCATTTAATCACATCTGCAAAGTCCCATTTATCCTGTAAATAACATATTCATAGGTTCCAGGAGAGGTAGCTTTAGGTGAGAGGAGTGTTATTCAGCCGACCTTAGAGGCCCCCACCAAAGTTCAGGTTAATAGACATTTTTAATATTCAAAGAAACATTTATTTTTCTTGCTAGCTAGTAATTTTTACTTTTATTATAAAGTATTCATCAGATAAATATATTAAAGGATGATATGCTCATGACATAGTTAAATAAAATATTAATGTTTGAGATTAAAATTTGACCAAAGTAATTTTTATGAAAATAGGATCAACCTATTTATATTTTCAGCTATTTTTTTTTTTTTTTTTTTTTTGAGACAGAGTTTCGCTCTTGTTACCCAGGCTGGAGTGCAATGGCGCGACCTCGGCTCACCGCAACCTCCGCCTCCTGGGTTCAGGCAATTCTCCTGCCTCAGCCTCCTGAGTAGCTGGGATTACAGGCACTTGCCACCATGCCCAGCTAATTTTTTTTTGTATTTTTAGTAGAGACGGGGTTTCACCATGTTGACCAGGATGGTCTCGATCTCTCGACCTCGTGATCCACCTGCCTCGGCCTCCCAAAGTGCTGGGATTACAGGCTTGAGCCACCGCGCCCGGCTATTTTCAGCTAATTTATCCATTATGTTTGAAATTTCATTAGTGATTAGCTGGTTCTCCTTCTGCTATTCTATTCTCATTCTGAATTCTAACCCATAGTTTGTCATGTTGGTTGCAACTAACTTTCCCCACTCTGGTCTGTCTTTTACTTCATTTACAGTATCTTTATATAGCATCTTTTTTTAAAAAAAGTAATATGGTAAAACTTCTATGATTGTCACCCCAACCTCAAATTTTAGTAACTCATTTCAATATCTAAAACCTCACTTTTGACTGGCACAGAGTAAGGGAACAAAATGTCTGTAATTGTAACAATCTGGGATTGATTTTCAGACTGTTGCATGCTAGAGATTTCAAGACCATTATGCCAGTTTATCACTGTAGAAACTACATGGAGGATATCCTGTCTTCAGGTGAGTCTCTGAATCACCCGTGGTTAGATCATTTGCTCAAGATCACAGAGGTAGAAAGTAAAGCAGTTATGAACTAATGCAGAATTTAGAAAATTAGTGGATTAACCAAGACAGCTTGAGTTTATTAACTTTCTCATAATGAGAATTCCACTGGAAGTCAGTTACAGCTGTATGAATCCACACAGGACCATGAAAACAAAGTCCCTTGACTTTCTACTCTCAGCCTTGAGGTGGGGCTCAAACCTTCATGACTTAAGCATGGCAGCTGCTCTTCCACCACCCTATGCATGGGAACAAGACCTTTGAATCAGCTTCTCCTTATGAGTCAATGAATTATCTCTAAACTCTAGTATTAATAAATTATTTCCATATGCCATTTATTGTTACCCTTTTTGGAAAGGAAGGTTTGTTTTCATTGCTGCTGCTATTGCTATTGGTTGTTTTATTTTTTAAACTGGTACTTCACTGTTTCTAGAAACAGAAGAATTTAGTAATACAAAGGAGGATATTGGACAGGCAACAGTCTGAAAATCAATCCAGACTGTAAAAACTACAATTTTGTTCTCTTACACTGTGAAGCTGAAGAGTTGATAAACCCCCTTTAATTTAAAATCTAGAAAATATTTATTGTCAAATCGATCTAAGTTGTAAATTTACACTTTCTCATACCTATGTAGTTTTGCACTTATTCTCAAATTTCTTTCTTAATTTGCTTTTCCCATTCATTTAATAAAATTGCTTCCAACCACACTACTCTGCATGTCATTAATATAAAAAATGAAGTTTGAAAAATTAAATAAGTTGAAATACATTGAATACATTAAAGTCACTTTAACTCACCTCCACAGCCACAAAGCTTGTCTAGAGCTGTAAACAATTAAAAATTGCCTCTCATCACTCTGTCATCTGTTCAGGAGCTTATAGGTCAGGGTCTCCTTTTGTTCTTTACATAAAAAAATCGGATTCCTTAGGGGTTCATTACTATCCCACTTTTTTCCCTGGGTAACCACCTATGAATGTATTTCCATGATTAAATTCTATGAATATGCTAATAAAATACCAATTTATTTGAAGCCTCTGTCTCTAACTTTCATGAATCATACTTCCAACACCTCACTGACATGAGCAGTCAGGTGTTTCACAGACTTACCCAATTTATGAGGTCCAACTCTGAAATCCTGATGATACACCCCAAATGATGCTTTTGGTTTTCATGCACATTTTTTCAAGTAAATATCGAGGTATGTTAATTAACACCTTCCTCTCCTTCAACAGTCACATTTAATTCATCACCACCTTTATTTAATCCAATCTACTGAGCAATAACCAGAGGCTCAGTGGCAAGACTGGTATGGCTCCGCACACTTGTGCTTCTTTCAAGACCTTTGTAAACTCTGTATTTCAGTTACTGAGTTTTAGAGACTTCAGCATATACACACATGAGCCCACAGATCTGGATGTGCATATTCACACACTCAAGCAGGGACCCTAAGAATTCTCTAAGCTCACCATGAGAACCACTGCCTTTGTGCTAAGGCCCACATTGTCTTTGCCAAACATGCTGCCAAGTGCTCTCACCTGAGTAGTGGCTCTGTTTAAGGTGAGTGCAGTCAGGAGCCTCAGACTCCAAAAGTCAGTGATTCTTGACTTAAAGCATGGACCAAAGTTAGTGCACCTCTCTGAAGTTCACACTTTGTTACCAAAACATCAGGGGTTTTGTCTAGGCCCTTCTGCTTCCCACAGAGAAAGCCAATCACTGAGACAACCATTCTTGCCAAGGAAGAAGGCTTTAATTGGGTGCTGTAGCCAAGGAGATGGGAGATTAGTCTGCAATCCATATCCCTGATGGACTAAAAATTAGGGGGTTATATAGGAGAAAATAACTACATATAGGAAAACAGAAACTAGGAAGGGGTAAGGAGAAGATGTTTGTCAACAGGAAGCAGATGATTGCTTTGACAGTCATGATGGGTGAGGATTCTGACTTCTCATTGTCCAAAGGCAGTGATCTGGTAAGTTTAAGTTCCTTGATATTATCTGGGAGGGCTTCTGTTTGGTAATTTATCTCAGAAAATACCTCAAACAAGACAAATGTAACTTTTAAAACTAGAATGGTTAATTTCTATGCTTATTCAATAGAAACTATAAACATCAGTTTTATATCATGCTTGTTGCCTCAGCAGCTTTAAGATATTTTTATGGAGATGAGTCTGATCTGTTGTGTAGCTTTTCTAGTCCTACCTGGGAGTGCCAGTAGATCCCAGGCTACTCCTTCTTATCTTAGAGCGGAAGAAGAGCCTCACTATAAAAATATAAACTTATATTTTCCTCTGTTAATCCAATTTTAAGGTTTATGCTACATCTCAATATTATTCAAATAGATGATATAATTTTTTATGTCATACTTTAAAAAGTAAATTATTGAGTTCCTTGGATTCTCACTTCATCCACCCCAGCAAGCTCTCCAACTGGAAGAGCACCCATTCATTTATAGATCAACTTTATGGAACCCATAAAATCATTTATGTTTTAGCTCTTAAAAAAAAGTAAATTATTCTTAAAAAAATTATCTTTTACATAAGTTACTAATAATAAATTTAAAACTATTTTATTTTAAAATATGATGAAGGACTACTAATGCTAAAATGTTTTCAATGCATCATTTTTTTTAGGAAATATTGGAATCTTTGTCTGTTTTTTCTTATTAAATTAAATGTCCTACCATGAATGTTGATATGTAATTCCATGCAGCATATCTCAGTGGCTCAAGAAAAGGCTTTAAATCAGATATAATTTTTTAAGTGTCAATTAGTAGATATAGACATAAATCTGTGAAAATCATTTTTTAAAGCCTAACATGACTTATATGTTTATGAAGTAATATAATTCTGAACTGGCACGGAAATTTAGATTTCTCATATAATGCTAAACAGAATATGCATTCTTTTATAACTCTACAAGGATTAGATTAGGATATTTTTGCTTAAATTATCTTTCTCCCATACAAGATCAATACACTTTAAGGTTAACTTCTGCAACATAATCTTGGAAATTATAAGAAACTCATCATAAAGTTGTAAAACTTACAAGAAATAAAACCTTAAAAATGTCAAACACAGTACCCTGTAGTAGGTCAATAAATGTTTTCGTTCACGTTGATATTCCCAAAAAGGGAGAGGAAGAAGATAGCAATATTCCTGTGTTGTGCTTAACTGAAGAAACCTAAAAGTGACCAGCAGATCAAAGAAAAAAAAAAAAAGAACTGAAACATACACACACTCATGCATACCACTGTGTTTTATTTTGCATTGTTATAAAAGAATAACCAGAGGCCAAGAGATTTACAAATAATACAAGTTTATTTGACTCAACATTCTGCAAGTTGCACAAGCATGGCACCAGCAGCTTCTGGTGGGGCCTCAGGAAGCTTTCAGTTATGGTATAGGGAAAGGGGAGCTGGTGTGTCACGTGACAAGACAGGGAACAAGGGAGAAGGGAAGAGATAGCAGGTTCTATTTAACAACCAGCTCTCAAGTGAGCTCATGGAGGGAGAACTCACTCATCACCATAGGGAGGGCACCAAACCCCTACGGAGCCAAACACCTCCCTCCACATTCTCTTCAGCACTGGGAATCACATTTCACCATGAGATTTGGAAGGGATAAACATCCAACCCATATCATGCACACACATACAATGTGCTACATTGTATTCCCAGGCTTCCCAATCCTAACCTACCAGCTTATTTCCAGAAATCACCTTGTAAATTGCTCTTTTACCAACTAAACCAATTATTGACAATTAATTATACTTGTAAAAAAGGAAAGATGAATGTAGACTTTTCTCAGTTACATTAAAATATCTATGAGTTAAAATGTAATTTTAAAACGAGTAAAATCTGGAATTCATGGGCAAAAGTGTTGCTTTTCTCAAAAGCGGAAAGAGAAAAAGGGAAAAATATGTTTTCATAGAAATAAAAGTATTCTTTTATAAAATTTAATTCCTTAAACCCTATTTTGTATTACTATGTAATTTTTGTTAATATTACAATTTTAAAATTTCTTTCAGAAGGACTTAAATATCATGTCATGTTCAAGAAAGACATGTCTCATGACACTCTGTAGAAAAGTAAGTTCACATAACATATAAAAATTAACATACGGCAAAGCTGTTTTATTTTATCTTGCTGGCATAACAAATATACTGTTTATTTTCTTTTCAGTGTTGATTTAACATATTTAGTCTGTTATTTGGTTATGAATGCTACCACTCATATCATCTTTGTACCTTCTGAAATCACATAGTAGCTGGTACTATGTGACTTTCACCTTCCTACTAAAGCCAAAGATGGCCCAGAACTGGCCCTTTCCAGAGAGAGTGGTGGCCCCAACCACCTTCTGTCAAATATATTACTTTCCAATGCATGATGAAGGAGAAAGAATGGCAAAGGCAGTCATGGGAAAGACGGAATTTATTAGTCTTTATCCTGAACATACCATAGAGAAGTCTATTCATCACCTGATGGGCAGAAAGATAGCCCTAGCTCATCCTATGGTATACTCTCATTGTACTATACATCAAAATTCTAAATTGCATAAAATTCCATGCTGTACAGAGGGAGAAGGTCTGTGTTGTTCCCATTTCCTTTAATCCCATATTTCCCAGGAAATTTTAGCAGACTCTAAGCTCTAGAGTCATGTTCACTCACAAATGTATTTTTATTCAACAATGACCAGAGGTGGGGGAGCAGATATTTGACCATTAATTCCATTATCTCTAGGAAAAATAATGGCTATTTTTAAAATTGCAAACCTGTTACTTTCTCAAGAGGGAAAGAATAATCAGAAATGTATCTTTATATTATCTTGCTGTACTTTTTGTGTCCTCTTGGAAATGTATTACAGAAAATAAGACATAACTGTTTTACTGCTGATTACAACAGCAGGAATGCCTAATGTTACCACTTTCTCCATTTTTCTGTCTACGTGCTAACGATTGGTTTTGTGAATAAAGGCAAGAGAAAGTGCAGGTGGACTGTCCTGGGAGTTACAGGATTAATGCATGATATATCCCAATCCCCTTCACTCTGTGAGCTAAAAGCATCGTATATTCTTCCACCTACAGAACTGGGTTGAAAGATACTCTCCTGACAAAGCCAAGGCTGCATATAAAATCTCACTGTTCATATAAAATAACTTCTTTTACATAATTCACATTTTTCTGAACAATATTAAATAAATATTAACCTTTAAACATGGTGGATGGCATTATACTTCTTCACCTTTTAAATATTTAATTTCGTTCCATCTAAAACACTCCTGAGGATCCATTATTAATGAAAATTGCAGCCAAAAATTTCTTGGAAATTATTCTATAATATCTCTATAACACTTTGCTGTATTAGGATTAAGTCATAAAATACATTTTTATGAGAAATTTATTTTGTGAGACACAGATTTTTTTTAAAAAAAATACTGTTTCACAAAAACTTTAGGGTGATAATTTTCAAGACACAGGCTTCCCAAGACTCAGCAATCTGCAAGTTGCCCAGACAACCAGGACACAGTGAAAATAGTAAGGGTCACTTATCTCTTCTTTGCACCAAAATGGCAAAGCCAAGAGGTAGCCAGTGCAGCAGAGTATTGAATTCTCAACTCTCTTTGGTGTTTTTGGAAATCCAGATAAGATTCTGTTGAAGGAATACCTGGTAAGACTCACTGCTACACCTGAAAGTTGCTCTGAGTACAGGTACAATTCATTTGTGTGAGTTGTAGGATGATGACGAACAGATGCATGCCAACCCAAGATTTCAGTCACTGTTGCTGCTAAAGACAGCCTCTTATGGAGCCCTCCTAAAAAATAACTCTCTAATGTTTCATTGTATAATTTTCCTAGGTAGTTTGTGGATTTCAGTAAACTTCCTAAAGAACCAGCACATTTGAGAGTACACTCACAACAGCAAGAATGTTCTGTCTTTGAAAAATAATAATCTTGTGTAACTCAGAAATTTCAGATTTTGCTACTCAAGCTTTCAGTAGCTATTGTCATTGATCACTTTCTGCATTGATTACCAAGACTTATAAGAGAGGAGGCAGATAGGGGCTGGTTAGACAGAGAGAGAGGGAGGGTCTGGGAAGAGAGACGACACCTGTGGGACTACAACTGCATTGCCTGCTATGTAGCTAGCAGGAGTGAATGTGGTTAGGAACTTCCTCTTACACCGAGATCTCTGCTCAGAACGGACGTTCCAGCTGCCCTCATAGGCGCAGACAAGATAGAGGTATCCTAAAATGACCTCAAACTTATTATAATGCCATTAGAATTGTGGTTTTAGCTATCCCCCCGCCCCCATGGGTTTTGCTTAGGCACCCATAGGTAACCAAGATGGAGTCATTATAGAAAACTCCAGGCAGGCACAGTTGCAACACCCCTGGGGGGAACTTTTCCTCTCCAATTAAGGTAGAACCCACAGACGAGTCCCTTGTTTCTGCCACATGAAAGACCCAGAACTCAGCCCCATATCTGGCAACTCTGTTTGGGTACTCTCTCACTGTTGAGAACTTTACTGTCACTTAGTAAACCCTACTCTGCCTTACTCACTCTCGAGTCTGCATGCCTTATTCTTCTTGGTTGTGGGACCAGAACTCAGATTTCAGTAAACTAAGGAGTTAAAAGGCTGCAACACTTCCATTTAACTCAATGCCTTACTTTGTTTTTACCAAACTCCAAGTGTAGCTGAAGGAAAAAGAATTTTTTAAAAAATGTGTTTGTGTTTTCATTTGGCTTGATTTAAGCTTTCTTATTCTTGTAGTTTTCAATTCTTACAATATTTTAATAAGTATTTGTTTTCCTAAAATATTAAGAAATTAACTCAATGTTTAAAATGATATATGGTTAAGTTTTCTGTATATCTGGGTATTTTATAAAGATTTTATATATAACCTTAACTTATTTGGACACTTATCACATTACTATAGCAGCACGCTAAGTTTTGGAACCTATTTCTGTACAATGCTAATAAGCATTTTTACATCTCTAACCAGATAAAATTTGAATCTGAAACACTTGGGGTGATTTATATATTTTGTACTTTAAAATCAGTTTATTATCTGTTGTACTATATAATACTTGTATGTGTATTACAGAAAAATCATATATAATACAACGTATTTGTATTATAGAAAATGTCTATTTCTTTTATACTTTATAAATCTATAGAATAAGTCTATCTTGACTTTTACCTCCATTACTTTTTATGATAAAATATTTATGTTCTCAATATATTAAACTATTTTTCATTATAAAAAGAAGTTTTATTTAAAATTTTCTAGGTAGCTATGATTTTTTATGCTGTAAGTACCTGAAGATATTAGAAAAAGTCTTCTATGAAAAATGACTGCAAAAAAATGCAAAACTACAATTTCTGGTTTATATAAAATTTGGCAAAATACACCCAGCTAATATGTATGCACCAAAATAAGTATTAATAAAAAGAAATGGCCTCAATATTATACTATAAAATTTGGGAAATATTAGAATAAACATAAAGTTTACAAAAGTATTAAAAATACTAACATAACATTTCTTCTTAAGAGGGTTGAACAGTTTGTTAGAAAATAGTAATATTTGGTAACAATAAACCTTCTTAATTTGGAAATACAAGTTGGACAGAAGGCTCAAAGAGTGCTAAGAGAAAATGTGAGAGAGTTAAGTAATAAACACTTTTCTCTAAGTCAATAAGTTAACTTATGAAAGTTACCACATACATACTATAGTGACACCTATTTTTCTCTGGTCTGTTGGTAAAAAGTAATATTTAGTCCTAGTAACAGGAAATATCTAAACACAGCGAGCATTTATAAAATGTGTAAGCTATATCTACAAATTAGCAATTGTAGTTCCAGATGGGTTTAAAAATATTTAAGAAAGATACACAGTGACTAAATTTTTCATGCTCCCCACCCATCCACCTGAATCATATGAACAACACAATAGGTAATCTAATCTATCTACCAAAAAAGTCTGAAATAGTGCACAAGAATATACATAAAATAGCTAAGGAAAGGCTATCAAAATTTTGTGGAGCAAAGAGTGAATAAATATTAAATGTTTTAAAAATATGTTAACTGTGTGAAAAACTAGACGTAAAACGCTTTTAAAAATGTGAGTTAAAATAGTGTATAAAGAAATCAATGAGGAAACTGAGGCATAATAATCTTTTGAACCTGGCAGGTGGAGGTTGCAGTTAGCCCAAATTGTGACACTGAACTCCAGCCTGGGCAACAAAGTGAGACTTTGTCTCAAAAATAAATAAATAAATAAATAAATAAATAAATAAATAAATAAATAAATAAAATGCTTTTTGAATAATACTTATTCCATCAAATTGAAAGCATAGTCAAAATATTCATCCTTTTGTCAAGGAAAATAATGGAGACACAGATTTTAAGAAGAAAGTGATTACATGGGAGAAAGGAAATTGAAATGGATTTTTAAAATGTAAGTGCTCACATACATAATTACATAAAAATATCGAAAATTAGACTGAAAGTAATAAAAATAAAAAGAAAAACATATACTGGTAAAAACCAAGAAAGTGACATGGAAATTTGATTTGAGAAAAAAATTTCCACAATGCAAAGGAGAAGAACAAAAGGTTAAGTTGAATAGATACAGGATCTAGGTGTGTGATTATTAATGGTAGGGAGCCAGCATGTGGAATATGGATTTTCTTAAAGGAGAGAGCACACTGCATTTAATGGAAATATATTTTAAAATATAGGAAAGTCTGCCCATTTATAGAAGACCTAAATCTGCAGATTGAAAGGGTACACAATACATATCAATGATGTTATTTGTATTTAACCATCTGTGAAACAAATATTAAGTTATTGAATTTTAACAATAAAATAAAAATTATTTTGGTTTTTAGAGAGAATTTTTATATTACCAGGGGACTGGCCTCAGTCCTACCTCAAAAGCAGAGTTACTGGCAGGCAATGAAACAGCATCCACTAAAATAATTTTGAGGGAAGAGCAACATGGGCCAGGAATTCAAGACCCTTTGACTGTTCCACCTTGAGAAAGCAAAAGTGCTAGTGTTACCAAATCCATTTGCCATCAGAGAGTGTATCATGGTGTATTTTATCTCAAAAATTTGTTACTTGTAACTTAGGTTAAATAGTAACATGACTTTGAATATCATATTCTAATAATGCCAACATTTATGTTGTTATATCAGAATTCTCTGATCACCAGGCTTGTACATCCAATTAGCTATTGGAATTTGGATGTTTCAAGACATCCCAAACTTAATGTTTACAAACAGAACTAGTTGTTTTCTTTCTAAATCCTACACATGCCTAGCCCATTCCATAAATAACATCCATCTCACTGCTGAGTCAGGCAATCCAGGCATCTTCTCTTGAGAGGGATACAGTAACCCCGTGTGTCCCTCATATGCCACACTGAATCCATTAACATGCTCAACTGCTTTGCCTCCAGCACTCCTGCCAGACCCTCCACGTGCTTCCATGGTCATCTCCCAGTCTATGCCCTCATTGTTCTTGGTTGCAGCATCACAATCATTTCCAACTGCCCTTCCTCTCTCCACCCTTATGCCACTATAATTTGCAAGTAATTATCTGAAGAAATATCAATCTGATATTTGAATTAATCAACCTACTTCCTTACAAAATTTTCATCTCAAGGTAAGAGGGAGAAATAACCAAAACGTCTTATCATGGCTTTTAAACAATTCTAAGATCTGGATCCTTTCTGTTGTCTAGTTTCGCCCCTTACCACCTTTCTCCTTGCCAGCTGTGCGACAGCCCCTCTCGTGCTCATTCCATGCCTTGCTCCCTCCAGTCTATTCTCTACACACCAATATGAATTATATCAAGGAGTCATCTGTTTAAATCCTTTCTAAGGCTTCACTTGATCTGAGAATGGAATGCCATTCCATTATAATTGCCCATAAGCAGCGTGCCTGCCTAACTTAGCATCCTAACCAGAACATTTTTAAAACTGAAAGGAAGTGTTATCAATATTTAAACCAGGACAACAGGCATAAAAGTAAAATTTCCTGAGCATGGTAACTATATGTTTTTCCTATGCTGCAGGTTATATTATAAGTTACAGGTTTTGTTCACATCTTGTATTCCTATGCTGATTATTTCTGAGAAGATCCTAAAACATTTTCATTTATTCAATTTCAATGTGTATATTAACTTCCAAACTCATTTCATGTAAACCTTCTTTATTGAACTTCAGATATACTTTCTGTTGGTATGTTAATAATTTCAATATTCTAAAATCAATTAATATTCTATTGTACTTATGATGTTATAGGCATATTCCTGCTTATTATTTTAATATTCTATGTAAGGCTTATGGGCATAAGAGAAAATATTTAGGTTGATTTAACCTTGCCAGCATTAAAAGAAACCAGTTTCCGGTTATCCGATAAATGGAAACAGAAGCATTCACAGATAATTTTCCTTAGTACAGCATTTGATATATAGAATGAGTATGTAATCATTTAACAGGTTTCTGAAACTTGTCTCTACTATGACCACGAGAAGTAGGTATGTAAATTATTTAAGTCAGACAGCATGTAAGCAAGTTTGAACAGTTATTTCCTATAAACCATTTTCAAGGTGAATTACTGAGAAATTTCCACATGTAAAAATGTGGAAAAAGCTTTAAATGTAGTATATTTTCATATTTTTTTCTGAAAAGAATGGTTCAATTTCTCCCATCAGGATACTTTTTTTTTTAGCACATCCTCCACTTTTTTCTGGTTAACTCATTTGGAAAAAAAATATCACTAACTCCAAAACGAAAGTCAGCGCGAACCACAACAAAAAAGTTTATATCATTTTAGTGGAATTTTTAAAGCACTTGTTTATGCAGAATTGCGAGGCTTTGCAGTGGGTTACAATTATCTTCCAAAGTGGTTAAAAACTACTGCATATAAATATATTGCAGCTTAAAATTACATCTTTTGGATGCTGGTAAAGAAAGAAGTAAAACTAAGGAAACAAATAAGCCAATATTACATCCTGCTGCAGTCCTCTCAGTGGGCTGCATGATATTTCTTCATGAATAAAGATGGAGTAAACCACATTTGTAGCATAATAAGAAAAGGTAATTAGTGTCATCTATTCACCACTGTTAGAATTTGACTAGAGCAATTTGATTACGTTTATCACATTCTAAACTTTGAGTAAGTTTTTCAGCTCTGTAATCCAGTTAGTGGTGAAGTGTGCAGAATAAAAGTGAGCTTCCCCGTATGATTGATGAGCAAAGACTCAGAGGGATGGAACTGAAAAAAAAAAAAAAAAAAAAAAAGGACAGAAAAAAAAGAGAAGGAAACTGTAATATAGATGCTGCCTATGGGTTTTTTAAGTAAATTCTCATCTAAATCAGTTTGAATCTGCAGCAAAACTTAGGTAAACGTAGCAGTACTTCTTTCCAAACAAATACAAAATAGAATGTGTGTATGTGGTTTCCATGGCCATACAGAGAGAGATGAAATATGTAGACCAAATGCATTTTAAGACTTTGTTAAAATAGCTAATTGGTTTCTCATATTTAATTTAGAATCATTTAAGATAATATCTTTAAACATATATTAGTAATATAGTAATTGAAACATGTAAAGAAAAAGTCTCCATAGTGTTTAAGATACTGAATTATAAATGAGTAAGTATTGTGATCAGTCTCACGCATAACATTTTCTGGTTAAAAATTCCATTAACTTAGGTATTTTGAGTTTATTTTTAGCTCCACCATTGACATACATATGGTTCAGAAATATTTTGTGAATCAACTGAAAGAATTAGATGTGGAGCAAGTCCAAGGAACGCCAGAAGCTTAGGGTCATTTATGGGAATTCAAAGATAGGAGGACATGGAAAATCTTGACAGGGGAGACATTTGAGGCCATAAAACTATTGGGATAAAGCCATCAAAGCCTAGACAAAGTATGGCATAAACAACAGAGTAAGCAGGAAAAAGGCGAGAGATCACTGGCTACAGAAGAAGAGTAGTCCTGAATCAGAATTAGTAATGAGAATATGGAGATGAATTCATGTATCAGTTATGTGGCAACACTGTCCTAAGGATGCACTGGAAAGAAACCAGCACCCTGGATTCAAGGGACTTAGGATTTCAGAAGGACATACAACAAGCCAAAAAAAAAAATTGTTTTATGAAGGTACGTCATGGAGAATTAAAAAAGAACACTAAAGTAGCTTGTTCGAGTTCTCCCTTTTAAGAAGATTATATTGAGGCAAACATTGGAATGAATTGAAGGAATTAGTGATGCAGAAATCTGGTAGAAGAGCGTTGCAGACCAAAACTAGCCAATGCAAGGACAAAAAAATTTCCTTTTGCCTCCTTTCACCCAGTCTTGGCTTTCTTGTAGATGACCAATCTTCTGATTGTTATGACCGCAGCCTGGTTCTATTTGTTCTTCAATTGCATATAAATGGGATAATGTGGTACATTTTCTTTTGTGCCTACCTTCTGCACTATGATAATGTTATTATGATTCATCTCTAGTTTTAAGTTTGTTGGGTGTTGAGTGATATTTAAGTGTATGAATATACAGCAAGTTATTCCTTCTTAAATTGAAGGGTGTACAAAAAAGAACACAAAGCTGCTGTGAAAGAAATGTTTGCACAAGTATAATACGAAGCTGCACAACTATGCAGAGGTTTTGTGGACATTTTTATTAATTGCTCATATATGCAGTGGCCAGACTGCTAGGTCATAAGGTAGGCACATGTTTAATTTTATAACAAAATGACAAGTGGGTTTCAAAAGTGGATGCATGATTTTTATACTCCCAGAAACAACTTATAAGTTTAAGTAGTTCTGCATTCTCACCAACATTTGATGTTGTCAATCTTAATGTGTGTTTGTGTGTGTGTGTGTGTGTGTGTGTGTACTACACCCACTTTGTTTAAATTAATAAACTTGATTTTAAAAGTATTTTTAGGTTCACAGCAAAAACTGAATGGAAATAATAGCAGTTTCCCATATACACCTGTCCCCAAGCATACACTCAATCTCCCCACTATCCATATCCTGAACCTCAGTGGCACATTTGTAGCAACTCATGAAATAACATTAACAAATTGTTATCTCCTAAAGTCCTTAACTTATCTTAAGGCTCAATCTTGGTGTTGTACATTCCATAGATTTTGACAAAGGCATAATGACATGTATTGACAACCGTAGTTACATACAGAATACTTTCACTGCCCTGAAATCCTTTGTGCTTCACCTGTTTATCCCTCCCTCTCCATTAATTATTTGCAACCACTGATCCTTCCACTGTCTCCATAGCTTTACCTTTTTCAAAATATCATATAATTAAAATCATTCAGTAGATTTTCAGATTGACTTTTTTTCCCAGTAACATGCACTTGATGTTATTCTATGTGTTTTTGTAGCTGATAGCTAATTTCTTTTTATCACTTACATTTATTGCGTGAATGTGGCACATTTTGGTTATCCATTCACCTTTTCAAGGACATCTTGTTACCATGTTTAGGCAGTTATGAATAAAGCTGATATAAATATCCATATATAGGTTTTTATGTGGACGCAAGTTTCAGTTTATTTGGGAATACAGCAAAGAGTGTGATTGCTGGGTCATATGGTAAAGATATGTTTAGTTTTGTAAATAACTGCGGAAGTGTCCTCCAAGGTGACTGTGCTATACTCTGTGTAGTCTGACAATCAATGGTAATTCCTGTTGCTCCATATCCTTGCCAGCATATGGCAATGTCACTGTTTTGGATTTTGGCCATGCTAATAGGTAAGTAATTATATCTCACTGTTATTTTAAGTTGCAATACCCCAATGACATATGATGTTGGACATATTTTCATACACTTACTTGCTATCTATATATCATCATTGGTGAGGTGTCTATTCAGGTATTTTGCCATTTAACTGTGTTGTTTATCTTATTGTTGAGTTGTAAGAGATCTTTGCATGTTTGGATGACAGTCCTTTATTAGATGTGTCTTTTGCAAGGATATTCTCCCAATCTGTGGCCCATCTTCTCATTCGGTAGACATTGCTTTTCATAGGGCAGAAGTTTTTAATTTTAATAAAGTCCCACTTACCAGTTGCTTCTTTCATAGATCATGCCCTTAGTGTTGTATCTAAAAACTCAACCTTATACATAAAACATCCAGGTTGTTTTCTTATGTTATCTGTACAAGTTTTAGAGTTTTGCATAGTGTATTTTCATTTATTATTTATTTTGAGTTAATTTTATGTGAAGGGTATGAGTTCTGTGTCCAGATTCATTTTTTTTCCCTTGTGGGTATTCAGTTGTTCAAGCAAAAGTCTTCTGTTGCTCTATGTATTCCCTTTGCTTATTTTTCAATCAGTTGTATTATGCAGGTCTATGTCTGGGTTCACTGTTCTGTTTCATTGATCTATTTGTCTATCATTTTGTCAACACCATACTGTATTGATTACTTAAGTTTTATTGTAGATCTTGAAGTTAGGTAGTTTCAGACCTCTGACTTTTTCTTCTTCAATATTTAGTTGGCTATTCTGGGTCTTTTGTCTTTCCATACAAACATTAGAATCAGTCTGTTGAAATACAAAAAAATTACCTGCTGGTATTTAATTGGAATTTTGTTTAATTTATAGATACAGTTTGGAAAAACTGAACTCTTGACCTTACCGAGTCTTTCTATGAAAATTGTATATTTAATTTAATTTATTTGCTACCTACAATCAGATTTTGTAATTTCCCTCAGATACATCTTGCACATATTTTGTTAGATCTATACAAAGAAGTCTCATTTTATTAAGTGCTAATGTAAATGGTAATGCCTTTCTAATTTTAAATTTTACTTCCTCATTTCTGGTATATAAGAAAGTGATTGTCTTTCATATATTAATATTTCTATAACTACTACAAATTTTCTATAGTCGTTTAATAATTCCATGAGTTTCTCTTTGGCTGATTCTTTTGGAATTTGTATGTAGGCAATTATTTTATCGGAGAACAAAGACAGTTTTATTTCTTCCTTTTCTATCTGAATACCATTTATTTCCTTATCTTTTCTTATTGAATTATCTAGGGATTATTACCCTCTATTCCTGGTTTGCTTAAGCTGTGTGTGCACGTGTGTGTGTGTGTGTGTGTATGTGTGTGTGTGTAAATGACTGTTGAATTTTGTTAAATGCTTTTCTGCATGTAATGACACAATCTTGTGGTTTTCTTCCTAAAACTGCTGATCTAAAGGCTTAAATTAATTGACTTGTAAATGTTGAAAAAGCCTTACATACCTGAGATAAGACCCACTTGGCTGTAGTGTGCAGTTATTTATATATATATAGTTGGAATCAACTTTCTAATATTTTATTGATAGTTTTACAGTTACATTTATGATATACATTGATCTGTAATTTTATTTTTTTGTAACGACTTTGGTTTTGCTATCGGGGAAATACTAGTATCATAAAATGAGTTAGAAAGTTTTTCTCTGTTACTCTCTTCTGTACAACATTGTAAAAAATTGGTATAATTTCTTCTTTTAACGTATGGGAGAATTCCCTGGTGAACTGATCAGGGCATGATGTTTTACGTTTTGAAAGGTTATTAATAATTGATTCAAATTCTTTTATAAATAAGCCTCTTCATACAATGTTTTTCTTCTCATAAGAGCTTAGGCAGATTGTGTCTTTGAAGGAATGAATCCATTTCATCTAGGTTGTGAAATATTTAAGTGTAAAGTTTTTCCAAATATTTATTATCCTCTCCCTGTCCATGGGATCTGTAGTGAGACCCTTCTTTCATTTCTGGTATTAGGAATTTATATTTTCTCTCTTTCTGTCTTAGTTAACATGGCGAGGTGCTTATCAATTTTATATATTTTTATGAAAATTAGCTTTTATTTTCTCTATTAATATCCTGTTTTCAATTTTACTGATCTCTGCTCTAACTCTTGCTTTCTGATTACCTTGAACTTAATTTGCTGTTTTAAAAAATCTTTTTAATTCTTGCCATTCTAGTTGATGAGAAGTGGTATCTCGTAATGATTTTAATCTTTGTTTCCCTCATAACAAATGAGGTTTAACCTTCTTTTAATGTGTACATTCTCATTTGTGATGTGTCTGTTCAAATATTTTTGTCTTTTGGTGGGAGATTGTTTTACATTTTTCTTGTTGATTTGTAAGAGTTATTCATATATTCTAGATGCAATATCTGTAAAATACATATGGTGAAATTTACTTAGAATCTCTAGTTAGGCTGTGAATTTTCTGACTTGTGTGTATGAAGAATAAAGATTATAAATTTTTATTAATTCCAAGCTATCATTTTTTTATGATATTTTTCCATGGCATGTAAGAAAGTCTTTTCCTAGCCCCAAATCATAAATACATATTTTTCTGTGTTTCTTAGAAATGTAATAGTTTGGGATTTCTACATAGGTCTATTAACCATAGTAATTTTTCTATATGATGTGAAGTTATGTTCGAGGTTTATTTTTTCTATACATTTATTCAGTTGTTGCAGCATTATATTTCCCATTACATTTATTCATCTTCAAAAATTAATTAACTGTATATATGTGGAGGAAGCATAGCAGAAGTGTCACTATTCCATTTTCTTGGCCCTATTGCTAACATGTTAGAAACTTCCTTTCTCTTAGAATACTCACTCTCAGAACATTGAGCTGTCATAGAAGCAGCCCAGAAACTTTGTTGACCAGCCATGTGGAAAGGGAGACTGTGACCCATCTGACCCCAGACATCTGACATTTCTAAACAGGCACTAGGTTTGTGAGTGAAGCTGTCTCAGAGACCGCAAATCCAGCCTCAAGCTGCATATCATCAAGTGACTTTGTGGTGACAAAACATGGAGCAGAAGACTTGCTCACCTGGCCAAATTCTTGGACCACATATTAGTGAAATAAAATCAGCTTTGTTTGTTTTAAGCCACTAACATTCAAAGTAGTTAGGGATGCAACATTAGATAACTAGAATGTAATTCGGTGCTTGGAATTTCAGTGCTGACGTAAGACATGCAGCTTTGACTTTTGTATTAGAAAACAGAAGTTAAAAGTATCCAAGGAGACTGTGTGTAAATAGCAATTATATTTGACTACAGATAATGACAACCTAGTTTTGCTCTGACAGAACAATTAGGAAAAATTCACCCAATGTGTAAAATAGAAAGTGCATCCAATGAATTCATGAATTCATGGATCTGACTAGGGAAATCCCAAAAAACACCATGTGACTTCTACTAATTGCCTAAGAAAATATGAGGAGAGAGAGATAAATTAGAAAATCACTATTTAACAATGACTCTTGTAATCATAGATTGAGACAAGGATCATCAATGATGCTAGAAGTGGCTACTGAGAGTTTGATTAGATTTAAAAATTTTCATATTTCAAAAATATCTCCACACAAGATATATACTATAAGCACATCATTATTATGTAGTAATTTTAACATTATTGTTAATATATTCTTTACAGTGAAAACATATCAGACACCATCTTAAATGACAAATTCTAACTTCCTGGGATAAATCCATATAGTATGCCGTCTAATACCAAGAACTGAGAGGACTACATAATTACGTTTGTGGTTTTATGGCTTAAGTGCATAAATCATGAATTATCACAACCTTTTTTGAGTAGTGAAATAAGTTTGGTTCTGTGTATTAAGTGGTAATAGGGGGTTGATACTAATTTATTTAAGTTAATGTTGACCTCTGAATAGATAATAGTATGTTCTTGTTCTTATACAACTAATGTATTCAGATAAAAGTGATAACTTATCAACAAGTTATATGAAAGTTATAAAGCAGCTGTGTGTGCTATTTCTGCAAACTTTCTGCATATTTAAACATACTTAAAAATGAAAACCATATCAAAAAGAGAAATAATAGTTCTGGCTAGAGGATTGTTGGCACAGAGATGGAGCTACTCTGGATCTATATATGTTAATTTTTGTAGACTTTGTTTTTCTCTAATAATAATTGTCTAGAGTATTTTTCATTTAGCCAGCAATATTGGGCCTCTGTAGAGTTCAGTTAGCACCTGTAATCTCCCAGTGTTGCTAATTAAAAATATCAATAACAAAATGCCACATTTTAGTATACATTTGCTGATACAACCTCTAGGATACAGAGTTGGATTTTGATTTCACTAAGAATCCTGGAACTGTGAGATAATGTAGAAAATACATAGATTTGTAACATGCTCTATTTATCTTGATTCTGATAGGCTTGGTTTTCAATACTAAAGCATCATCTTTATTAACAGAAATCAGAATTCACAGGACATGGAGAATGGCCATCTAAATCGTTTTACTTAGAGCATTATGATTAAGAGATTTTTATTTATTATCAGTTTCTCATAACTGCTTTATATTCTAGCACCAGGTGTTCTAGACGTACTTTGTCTTTTTCTAGCCCAAGCCTACGGATAAGGCATTTCTCCAAATAGATCTTGTTATTTTTGTAGGGAATGGTTTTTATAAACCAAGATTTGGATGGTAATTATACCTATTACTGCTAAGGTTTTATTATTTCTAGCTGCCATAAGCTGACTTTGTCAAGAAACATAAATACAAATACACAAATATACATACATATAAACACAAAAACACATCAATGTAATTGTATATGTATAGACTAGATATAATCCAAATCTCGTCTAAACACCCTGAGTGCAGACTAATACTTCCCACTAAAATCCGACACTATGCTACAGAAAATGAGCCTTTCTCATTTTCATATTTATACCTGCTTTTTCCAACCGTGAGAACACTGGCATGAATTATTCTCAAATGCATTTACTTGTGTTTTCCACCTCCTCTGAATTTAACTAAACTTCCAGCTGTGCCAATCTAAAACTTGGCCCTGAATAAGAAAAAGGGGGAGGTTAATGTGTAAAACAGAAAACATAGAATAGATGAAGCTGAAAAGAGAATGGATATAAAACATAGTCTGGAGATTTTGAAGAGTGAAGACTCTAATCAAATGCCTTTATACTTGAGATTATATAGTATTCCCAATGTTTTCTCTAATGGTAAGTGTGTCATAAAGAATGCCCTTTATTTCTCTGAACTTCATTTTCCCCTTTTGTGCATTGAGAAATATGAACTAGAAGACCATTGAGCTCTTCTTTTGATAAAAAGATCTAAGCTTGGGAATTTTATTTTAACCACATCGGTCCAAGTGTATAGAAATAAACCACGACAGAATGTCTATTAATTATGTAAATATTTTCAAATTCGACATTAGTGTCTTCTGGTTTTTCTAGTTATTCCTCCTGGGATGGGAAGCAGAAGACACTTCAGCAAAAAGTAAGATTTAAATTTAAAATTAAACTGGACTAGCCTGTACATTAATAATGTAACAAAGTACATTATTTCATGAATGTACTTTGTTTTCTGAGATATCATTAAGGAGAGATGCAGAAAAGCAGGGATGAAGGCAATTTGAACATTGCAAGGCCTTTAATTCCATGAGCTCATTTGCTCCAGATAGTTGGCTGTGGCTTCCACCTAACCATTTGCACATCTCTTCATGAAACAACAAGCACAATACAAGATATTGAATATGACCATGGCAAAGCACAGTCATTCGTAATGGCAAAGAACACCTGTATTAAATTTTTTCCCATCTCATATGTTAATGTATATAATATAACCCATATTTAACTATACATATTTTAAGTCATGTTACAAACTCTTTGACCTCAGCATTAAAGGAGTATTCTAACTGACAGTGATCAAAAACACCTAGGATCTCCCTTACACAAGATATCAAGCTTTTTATGCACAAAGCTTATAAAATAAATGCATTTAATTAAAAAAAATAATAATAATTCCTGCTCTTGCAAGAACTCCAAGTGTGTTAATAATGAAGAAATGAGGGACTTACATAGTCCAAACAGACAGATGTGCAAAGTAAATCTTGCTGAGAGTGCCTAGAAAAATGCAAATTGTGAAGGAAGATGATTTCCTTTTCATTCCCTTAGACCCATTTTTTTACAGGCAGGTCTTTCTTCTTGCCAACCCCAAGGGTAAGGGAAACATTTATTCTTTTCAGCCATTCCCACTATACTTTCTCAGACCATTTAGAAAATAGCTCTGTGGGGAACTTACAAATGATGTTCTAGTTCTTAAAGAGAGACATTTGCCAGTGCTGGCATTTCTGGGCATGATATCAAATTGCACTGTGTTGGTGGGCACAGAGCTTTCTCCAGCAGACAGTGGTAGTAAATCATGATGCCTGCCCAGAGAAGTAAATCTTTGGATATATTTTGAATGGTGTCAGGTGCTTCTCTGAAACCTTTGTCACATTACAGTAATGAGAGCACTTGATATCAGGTATACATACACACACAGTTTTATATAAAATATCAGCCAATCATCTGTTTAGAGGGTTCACAGGTCCTGTGACAGACTTTTTCCAAAGGTTTAGAAAATAAAAATAAAAGTTAAAAAAATGTTTCCTTTACTAAGGAATAAACATTATGTGGCTTATCTGGTTATGATAAATACAAAATTTCAACAAACTAGCCTATCTTCTCTTTTGCTGTTTTGTTATGTTAATCGACATCAGTGCAAACATAAAAAGCCAACCATACTTCAAAAGTAATCATGGCAATATATAATCTAGGTATATGCACATTTAAGCAGAATATATGTGATTTTTTGTGCTGGTGGTTTTTTCTATGTCTGATAGCATTTATATTATCCATTGCATATTTATTGAGCACCTATTAAATGCTTATTATTGATCTAGGAAATTTTCAAGATATTTTATTTAAAGTTTCCTTCTTCAGACGTCATAAAGTATAAGCATTAAAATTTGGTAAATAATTTTAACTCATGGCATGAATAACTTATTACACATATGATGTTATCAAGAGTAAAGTAAAATTTTTATAAACATCCTGAGGACTCAAAGCCCATTTTTAGAGATTAAAATACCATGATTTAGATCTTATGTCATGTCACAGATACAGAACTGGAAAGAGTATTCCATTCACATTTATAATGAGAAAAATGCTGGCCCAACTAGTGCTCACGACTCAAGACAAATTACTAGGGTAATTTTTGGAGCAAAATAGGTACTTACAGAGAATAAATAAGTTTAGTTACTTGGGACAAATGCTAACAGATCTTATACATTATAGGTTGAATTTTGTACCCATGGAATCCATATGTTGAAAGCCATAAGCCCAAGCAGCTCAGAATATAAACTTATTTGGAAATAGAGTAATTGAGCATTTGATTATTTAAGTTGAGATAATATGGAGTAAGGTGGTCTCCTAATCTATATGACTTGTGTTCCCATAAAAAGAAAACTAATTTGAGTGCAGACACAGGAGAACACCAGGTGAAGACAGGGATGTGCTTTCACAAAGATATCCAGAGATTTTCAGCAAACCCCCAGAATTTCAGAGAAAGGTATGGAACACATATTTCCTGGAGATCCTCAGAAAAAATATAATTCTAAAGACCCTTTGCTGTCAGCATTTCAGCCTGCAGAACTCTAAGGAAATAGATGTCTGCTGTTGTCATGTAATAGATCTAAAGGTAATAAATGCAAATGTAATAGATGTCTGCTGTAGGGTCCTTTTTTTTTTTTTTTTTTTTTTTTTTTTTTTTTTTTTTTTTTTTGGTTTTGTTTTGTTTTGTTGTCTTTTTGTTTCTTCTGCAGCTGAGGCAAACTAGAATATTATATGTTGTGGTCTGGATGCTCCAAAAATTCATGTGCTGAAACTTAATGTTTGTTGTGGTGGTATGAAGAAGTGGAGTCTTTGGGGAAGTGATTAAGTCATTAGCCTCAACCCTTATAAAGGACTCTGTGCCATATACAAGCCCTGAAGGGAACTGACTTCAGCACCTTTTGCCCCTTTTGTCCTTCAGATCTTCTACCATGTGAGGACAAAGCACTTGTTCCTTCGGCCCCTCTGCCTTCCACCAGAGGAAGACAGCATTGATGGAGCAGGCCTTCACAAGACCACAGACATGCCGTGCCTTGGTCTGGGACTTCCCAGCCTTCAGAACTATGGCAAATATATTTCTGGTCTTTAAAATTTCTGTAGCATCAGGTATTTTGTTATAGCAGCATAAATGGACAAACTGCTGTATGCCAAATGCAGGGTAGTGTGAGAGTGTGAACCTCCTGGTGTTCATGGATACAAAAGCGTTCTCATAATCATGCAAGCCTTTCCACCATGTGCACAGACAGCAGCTCACTGAGAAGGTGCTCCAGAAAGGTGCATGGGGGAGGACACTGTGGAAAACTTTGAGCGTTGGACACAATGTGAGAAAGAGAAAAGCAGCCCCTACTAAAATGTCGCCCAAGACCCACGTCCTCTGTTTCCATTCAGGAAAAAAAAAAAAGAGAAAATTTGTAACAATAAAACTGCTGTCTTTAGGCATGAGGGTAAAGAGAGAAAGACCAAAATTTCACACCTGGAAGACGGGCAGAAATATGTGCTGGGCCCAGCACTTAAGCTGGAGTATGAAAAGGAGCATTTGGGAAGGTGATATACCTGAGAACTAATACATACACTTGAGAACCCAGGCACGTGCACACACACACACACACACACACACACACACACATACACACACACCCCTGAGACGCAGGTATGCAATGGCTGCCTGAGACTGAGCCTTAATCAGAAAATCAGAGGATATCCTCTGTCCCCAGTCCACACCACCACAATTAGAAGATTTTCAAGAGACACATTCTCTCTGGAGAGTAGTGCATGGGCTGATGGAGGTAAGAGGAAGAGAAACATGGAGAGCAGAAATTGAGAGAAAGAAACTGTCTGGAAAATCCAGGCCAGAGATAACACTTAAACATGAGGCATCACTGGAAGAATTTGACATTTACTGCCTGTGGGCAATCTAATGATAACTTCATTCCCAGCACAACTTCTGACTCTACTAACACAAACCCCGATACTGAAGTGATATCCAAACCGAAAACATTCACTTCACCACCTTCGGTCCTGTGTGACTTCTTGCTTTCAATGACAACAATATCCAGGGAGAGAGAGAGAGGGAAAAAAAAAAGGTCTACCAAAAGGCAAAAACAATCTAAAGAGACAAAGCAAGGATCAGAATCAGACTCAGATGTGACACAGATGTTGAAACTATCAGGTAGAAAAATTTTAATATCTATAATTAAAAATTAGAAAATCTAATGAACAAGTTAGACCTCATAAATAATTACATAGGTGGTTTCAGGAGAGATAAACTTTAAGAAAGCATCAAATGGAAATATATGAACAGATATTTTCCAAAAGAAGACATTTATGTGGCCAAAAACATATCAAAAAATGCTCATCATCCCTGTTTATTAGAGAAATGCAAATCAAAACCACATTGAGATACCACCTCACGCCAGTCAGAATGGTAATCATTAAAAAATCTGGAGACAACAGACGCTGGAGAGGATATAGAGAAATAGGAACACTTTTACACTGTTAGTGAAAGTGTAAATTAGTTCAACCATTGTGGAAGACAGTGTGGCGATTCCTCAAGGGTCTAGAAATGGAAATACTATTTGACCCAGCAATCCCATTACTGGGTATATACCCAAAGGATTATAAATTGATCTGTTATAAAGACACATGCACAGGTGTATTTATTGTGGCACTGTTTATAATAGCAAAGACTTGGAACAAACCCAAATGCCCATCAAAGATAGTCTGGATAAAGAAAATGTGGCACATATACACCATGGAATACTATACAGCTATAAAAAAGATGAGTTCATGTCTTTTGAGGGACATGGATGGATCTGAAAACCATCATTCTCACCTAACTGACACAAGAACGGAAAACCAAACACCGCATATTCTCACTCATAGGTGGATGTTGAACAATGAGAACACATGGACACAGGGAGGGGAACATCAATCACTGTGGTCTGTTGCGGGGGTGGGGTTTAGGGGAGGGATAACAGGGAGTTGGGGGATTGGGGAGGGATAACATTAGGAGAAATACCTAATGTAGGTGATGGAGGTGGGAGGGAGGCAGCAAACCACCATGGCACGTGTATATTTATGTAACAATGCTGCAAGATCTACACATGTACCCCAAAACTTAAAGTAAAATAAAAAAAAGAAAAGATATATATATATATATATATATATATATATATATATATATATATATGGAGTGTCCCTTCAAGAGACTAGTTACTAAATTTAGCAACACAAAAGACTAAGTGAATTTGAAAGTGATTCAGTAAAATTATCCCAAGCTGAAATTGACAGAAAAAAAAAAGTGGGTAGAGAAAATAGAGGAATTTAAGGAAGGTGAAATAAAAGTGCTGTGCAACCTATGCAAAATTGGATCCTATGCAGAAAAAAGAGAGAGAAGAGAGAAAATGAGATAGAAAACACATCTGAAGAAATCATAGTTGAGAACTTTATAGATTATAACAGACCTCAAAACACATATATAAGCAGCCTAAAGTAAACCAAGCAGATTAAATACCAAAAACAAAGAACACCAAGCACACATACATGGACAAACATCCATGCAGGCTTATACTATTCAAAGTACTGACGAAGAGTGACTTCATGGTACAGAAACCTGACAGCACTTAGCCAAGTGATTAAGGTGGACATCAGCTGTAAAAGTCATGGTGATATCATGTACCCCTGGATCTGACTTGATACGAAGAGCACTTCACCGCTAAGATATTTATCACAAAACTCATAACTTCAGTGTAATCATGAGACAATATTGGGTACACCCATATTGATAAATATCTCATAAAAATCACAGACCACAACTTTTCAAAAGTGGCAATGTCATGGAAGTCCAGAAAAAACTGAGAAACTGCCAAATTATAGAAGACTAAGAAGACACATAGACACATAGAAGGCAAATAGATGCAATGTGCATTCCAGGATTGGATGCTGGAACAGAATAATGACATCAGTGGAAAAACTCATGAAATCAAAACAAAGCCCTTAGTTTCATTGTAGTATTATAGTAATGCTAATTTCCTAATTTTGATAAGTACACCCTAGTTATGCAAGATGTTAACAGTGAAATCTGAATGCAGGGTTTCTAGAATCTCTGTGAACTGTCTTTGGAATGTTTCTATAAATATAATCTTATTTCAAAATAAATGGCTGGACTTTGAAAAACCTGAACAACTACAAAAAAAAAAAAAAAAAAAAAAAAAAAAAAAAAAAAAAAAAAGTCATGCGTTTTGACAGAAAGAACATTTGAGATTCAGAGGACAAATTGAATACAGTTTCGGGTAGAGAAAAATCTTGAGAATAGATCAAAAGCTCATTAGAGAATATTGAATGGGTGAGTCTTGAAGACATATAAAAGAGTATGAACTTTAACAATGGCTTAAAATATTGTGTGTATATATGTAATATGTGTGTATACATACATATATATGTATATATATTAGAATAACGGTAAGATAGAAGAAAATGTAATTTATTAGGAAGTCAGAAGGCTTAGTAGGTATGAAACAGATGAAGCAAATTAAAGTTGTGCTCAAATATTAAAAAGAATTGAACAAATACAAATTCGCAGAGCCAATATATTGATACTCAGGCCAAACTTTAGGCTATTTTAGTCTGCATTTATATAAATGTCTTAAATTCAGAAGAGTTAACCCCAAAACTTTTCTGTTTCAATTTTTCTCAACCACAGTAAGAATATATGCTTTTAATATAGTATCAAATGGAGGAAAACTTGGTTTTTGGTTTTGGGTTTTGTCTTCTTTCCTCCCCCCCTGCAAAAAAAAACCATTGCCTACCTTCTCACATATTACTACTCTCTCTGGAATCTAATGTGCAAAGTACAGAGGGAAGAGATATAAAATAGCCTTTAAATTTTCAAGAATTTGATTGACCTTAAGCTATCTTTATCTTCACGGAAGAAGAGACTCTGAGGCCTTTTTTCCTTAGATAAACAGAATATATATTTTTTTCTCTCAAATTGTATAAAATGCACACACATTTTCACATTCTAGTACCACTGACAGCCTGCTCCTAATTGAACCAGTTTTTAGTTTTGCAGAATGATGAGAGATATCAAATATTCCCTCTAAACTGATGTTGCAAACTTTTCTCTAACAATTTATGAAACAGATTTTACTGATATATTTACTATTAGAGTTCATCCTGTGTAAAGATTCCATCAAAACTTAAAATATGATCAATTTTGGAACTTGTTAAGAAAACATTTTTTTCTATGCAATTGCTTTGTTTTTCCTTAGGGCTTCCTTAGGCTTTCTCCTAATTGGGCACTGTTAAAGATGCTGAATCTGCAGCATTCAAAAGTAAAGTACATTGGAACAAAGAATGAAAATACCATAGAATCCCTGAGTATAAAATCTGTCTTGACACTTCCTAATCAATAAACTTCAGATTTCAGAATATTTAGTGTAAGTCTTGCACTGTCCAGACCGTTTTCTGCACCACTTATCGTTATCAGTTAGTTTAGAAAACAGATAGTCTGATTACAATAACATGCTGAAAGATTCAGGTAATAGCTGACCTACCTCAAACACACAAATGCACAAATATTTTACTCTATGCATACCCACTACAGATACTAAAATTCAATTTTAATCTGACCATTCTAAGTATACTGACATCAGCATGTAATTATTTGCAGAGGTTTTGACAGCAAAACTATAATATTCAATAAGATGAAAAGGATAGACTATATTATCAGATTTAATTTTTATAGTTTTTCATACAATTTATTAACCCTTTTACTTGCCCTCAATCACCTGCTTCTTTATCCCTCTCATTGTTTGCCTTGGTTTAGGAAAAAGAAAAAAGAGTCATAGGAAGAAGAAAATTCTGTGAAAGCTGTTTGAACAAAACGGAAAATAGACACTGGCATGAAAAATAAATAAAATAATATAATTTCACATTAGCTAAGACGAAAAAGAAGCTGCAGAACCATTTTCCAAGAATATAATAAATATAAGAAGGGTTCTCTCATTTTAGAACATTTTTTAGAGGCTTTGAGATCAATTTTTATCCTACAGATATAGTACGTTCCAGATCATTGAGAACAAGTGTCTTCATTTTCATTGTCATGTGCTTTTTAACCAGTTGAAAGTTAACAAATTTAGAAATAAATGTCAGCTAATATTTTATTAAAATTTTTATGAACAATTTTCAAATCTTATAGTTGTCTTTACCTATACTTTTAAGGCTATCGAAATCTTCATGAATCATTTTGGACAATGAAGAATTATTGTAAGTATGCTAAAATCCTAGGAGAGCAGGAGAAAATGCCTTATTCTTCATAATTCTAAATTCTATTTCTCCCAAGACTGAAACACAGCTAGCCTTAAAGGAAACAAAATTTTAATAATTGTGTTTATACAAACAGCCAAAGCTGAAGTTATATTTCTTCTATTTTTACAAAATATTTGTATTTTTTTGAGTTTTTAAAAAATATACTTTAAGTTCCAGGGTACAGGTGCAGACTGTGCACGTTTGTTACATAGGTATACACGTGCCATGGTAGTGGCTTGCTGCATACATCTCCCCATCATCTACATTAGGTATTTCTCCTAAAGCTATCCATTCCCAATCCCCTCACCCTCTGCTATTCCTCCCCTAGCTCCTTACCCCTCAGGCCCCAGTGTGTGATGTTTCCCTCCCTGTGTCCCTGTGTTTTCGTTGTTCAACACCCACTTATGAGTGAGAACATGTGGTGTTTGGTTTTCTGTTCTTATGTCAGTTTGCTGAGAATGATAGTTTCCAGTTTTATCCATGTCTCTCTGCAAAGGACATGAACTCACCCTTTTTTATGGCTGCATAGTATTCCATGATGTATATGTGCCACATTTTCTTTTTCCAGTCTATCTTTGATGGGCATTTGGGTTAGTTTCAAGTCTTTGTTATTGTGAATAGTGCCACAATAAACATACATGTGCATGTGTCTTTAATGGTATTTTTATTTCTAGATCCTTGAGGAATCACCACACTGTCTTCCACAATGATTGAATTAATTTACACTCCAACCAACAGTGTAGAAGTGTTTCTATTTTTTCACATCCTCTCCTGCATCTGTTGTCTCCTGATTTTTTAATGATAGCCATTGTAACTGGTGTGAGGTGATATCTCAATGTGGTTTTCATTTGCATTTCTCTCCAAAGCAATGACAACAAAAGCCAAAATAAGCAAATGGGATCTAAACTTAAGAGCTTCTGCACAGCAAAGAAACTATCAATAGAGTGAACCAGCAACCAACAGAAAGGGAAAAAAAATTTGCAATCTACCTATATGACAAACGGGTACTATCCATAATCTATGGAGAACTTAAACAAATTTACAGGAGAAAAACAACCACATCAAAAAAGGATATGAGCAGACATTTTTCAAAAGAGGACAGTTATGCAGCCAACAAACATGAAAAAAGCTGATCTTCACTGGTCATTAGAGAAATATTTGTATTTGTAAAATAAAATCTTGAATCCCTTTTTTTGAAAATCATTTGGAATGCAGTATTTCTCTTGAGAGGCAGTGCAGAAATTGAAAAGATAAGCCTATAAGCTTTGGAATAAGTTAGTATTCTATAGAGAACTCCTTAACATTTAATAAACATGCAAAGACCTGGAACCAACCCAAATGCCCAATGATGATAGACTGAATAGGGAAAATGTGGTACATATACACCATGGAATATTACGCAGCCATCAAAAACGATGAGTTCACGTCCTTTGTAGGGACATGGATGAACATGGAAACCATCATTCTCAGCAAACTGACACAAGAGCAGAAAATCAAACGCCATATATTCTCACTCATAGGTGGGTGTTGAACAATGAGAACACATGGACACAGGGAGGGGTCCGTTGGGGGGAAATGGGGGAGGGGCGGGGGGGTGGGTAGGTGGGAAGAGATAGCATGGGGAGAAATGACAGATACAGGTGAGGGGACGGAAGGCAGCAAACCACACTGCCATGTGTGTACCTATGCAACAATCTTGCATGTTCATCACATGTACCCCAAAACCTAAAAGGCAATAAAAAAAGAAGGAAAAAAAAACATTTAATAAACATGCATAGTAGGCACATCATTTTACATGTCATACATGTTTCCTCATCATCAAAATAGAAATAATTAGAGAGCCCAATTTTCAAGGTTCTTGTTCACGTATCCAGTACGTCTTGGTACGTCGTAAGCCAACAGCATCCATTTAAATTCTGTTTTACCCGAAATGTTGCTAAGTATCTTTATAGTTAAATCTGTGCTTTACTTTAAATATTACTATGCCAAGGTAATTGACTTATCATCACTACTGAGAAATGTTATTGACAAATTCACCACCAGCCCACCCTATATGTGGTAATTTTCAGCTTATCATCAAGTGCAGGAGGCTACAGAAGCCAAATTGTGCCTCACTCATCATGTCACAGGATTCTAAGTAGTGGCCTATTCTTGCCATTTTTAAAATTCATATAACAAATTAATTAGTGACTAAATGAAGAAATGTGAAGTGATTATAAAGCAGAATGTCAGAGAGAGTATTAATTGTTCAACTTTTCCTCATGGTCTTATGGTACTTTGACTTGTTAAGTTTTGTGTAAGCTAGGCAACTTTCAAACCAGAATCTACTGAGATAAATGTTACTGAAAATTGCCTCCACTTTTGCTTTCTATCAACTTGTTGCTTCAGATACTTCTTGGAAGAAACACACCAAAGATTTCTAAGGTTTACATGAAATATGTTTGAGTGAAATCAGTTTCAAGTGTCTTTGACATCTTCTTCCTAAGGAGACTCGAGATGAAAAAGGATCACAACATTCCAGCCTGGACTTCATTGTGCTTCAAAGGGCCCATGATAATCCTTCCAAAATTTATATAGACTAATTCAAAAACATCGTTCCTATTTTACCACATATTTCACTGCGGATTTTCTTCACCACCTACTTTCCAAAATACAGTTTGAAAAAAAAAAAAAAAAAAAAAAAAAAAAAAAAAAAAAAAAGCTGGATTACTCAGCGGAGTCTTCAATATCAAAACTTAGCAGTAAGGGAAATGACTTGACACAAAATTCCTAATACCAGAGAAAAATATGAAGTTTAAAGAGACAAGTGAACTTATTTTACTCCAAAGATGTGGCTCAACACACACACACACACACACACACACACACACACACACACACACACACACGTACAATGCCTAGTTGTAGGCAGAACTAGTGTGGTGTTGGGGATGGTGTTTAGAAATAATTATGTAAGTGTGTGGTGTATGTTTTGGTATTTTGTGACCAACATAGTCATGATAAAAAATGAGTCAAAGATGGTCAAACTCTAAAGCTTTGGGACAATGCATTTCCTGGCATGGGTAGGGGCAGAAATGCTCCACTTCCATCCTCTTAGGGTCCCAGCTGGGTCTCAGGATTAAATGACAAAAAATAGATTAATAGGAGAAAAGCATAATGCAAGTTTTATGTGGCATGGGAGCACTCATAATAAAATGAAGGCCCAAAGACGTAGTTAAAGTCAGTTACTCATACGCTGAATTGGATAGAGTAGCAACTGGCAAAGAAGCAACTAAATTATGCAGGGAGGCCTAAAAAATGAGTTATTCTAACAAAGCCTATATAGTATTCTCTCAGTTTCAATTTCTCATTTTTGAAAATAATGATGTTGCACTGATGTAGTATTGGAGGGTATCTTTTGTGAGGGAATTGTATCTTCTTTCTCTTAAAAACAGCACAAAGATCAAAGTGATCATTTTGCACCTGCTGTTTTCCAGGTGCCTTTAACTTAAATAGTCAATGTACCAGAGTAATGCATTTTAACCTCAGCACATCTGTATACATTCCTTTGCACCACAATAATAAAATCCTCTGTTACTGCCAACAAGTTTGGTTTCGAAGTTATTTTCAGGAGCTCAAGCACCTAGAAGTTCCCCAGCTATTGTCACTGTATCCTGGACCTTCTCCTAGGAGAACACCACTCTCATAGGGAACTCACCATGCTCTCTTTTGCTCAACGCTCAGTGCAATTGCTAACTGGAGAGATAATCATACAATCTGGTGCTTTAATACTAATCAAAGTGTTTTTCTGATCTTTATGGATGTATTTATTTCAGTCTGTTGACTAAAAGAGTAAAACTGTACAAAATTTTATGCCTTTGAATTTACTGGGGAATGGAGGAGGGGAAGAGAGTAATACAAAATATTTTCTTCCTGACTACACAACGAAAAAGTTTAGCCAGATGCTGTACCTTAGAAATTAATAGGCTTCAGTAGGCTTACTATAATATTGATCATGATTTTATTTTCAACCACTGCTTGAAGAAATTTGATAAAAGTAAACTAGCAAGGATTGTTTCTCTCAGTGATCTTTAAATGCCCTTTGATTTTGGACAGATTGTGAGTATGAGCCAGGTATGTGAATAGTACATAGAGTCTCAATTAGTAACACTCTTGGAAATTTTAGCTTTTACTACTATTCAGAGTCAATGAAAGCAGGTCTGTTCTCCTGCCTACACAGAGATATCAATAGATAAAAAAGGATTATATTTTAAGACAGCTTATATCCTGCCTTAATTTAATGTGATAAAGATTTTAAAACACTCTAAATGAGTTGAGTGAATTTCCTTCAACAAAAGATTAAGAGATATAAATATCCTCCTTTAAATTACTGTGATCAGTTTATTAATGCAAAGCCAAACTTGTAGCAAAAACGACATTCTCAGTAGTAACAGCATGAAAAAATGCTAAATATAAAAAGAAAACTCTCACATTTGACATACCTAGTACAGAATTCACCCAACCAATGAAGACTGGTTGCACCTAGTCATTGCCTTTACTTAGGTTGTCATACATTTTCTAGCTACTTCCCTAGGCAGACAGGCGAGAAACCACACTGCTCAAGTCCACACAGCCTATAGGAGCACAGCTGTGCTTGTCCAGGACTGAGCTTTGTTACTGCTAACATCTTTGTTAGCAACGGCCTACATTCTCCCTAGTCTGCTGTATTGCGTGAACTCTGGGGATGCAATCGGGGTTTGTACGGGAGCAGATTACAGCTCCCTCTGCTCTGAAGTAGCCCCCTCACTGAGCTGTCCCTAGGGCTCCCGTAGCCATGTAGGTATAGATAGGCAATCCTTTCATTTTAGAAAAAAATTATCATACTTCTCACAATATTCTGTCAGTCCCACCTCCCACTTTTTTGATTATCCAAGGCATCATAATTTGTGTTCATTAGCAACATCGAATACCAAGATAGTAGGTTCTTATCAGAAATACTTCAACTGCTAACTCTATGGATGCTATTTTATCATAAAATATTCAAGTTAGGATATGCATTTATTTCTGTATTCCACAGTTCACAAAGTCCTAAGTTGCAGAAAATTTCATGGTAAAGAAAAATATTTCACAAACAGTTTCCCTTTGCAGTAATCTATCATTCAAAATAGAAGAAACGATTTCATTGGAAGAAATCATAAGAATGGTAACATTTCCTAGCATGAAATAAAAATAACTAGACATTTTAAAAGTGTCCCATATTTTACCTTTGGCACATATTTCATCAACTTGATTCTTTGAACAATAACTATTTGAGGATTATTTCCAATTAGATATATTTTCACAAATGATGGATACTACAAAACCTAGCTTCAGCAAAACATTGAAGCTTTTAACCAAAAACCTCAACTGACCTTGGTTGCACTGTTATATATTAAAACTACAATTTTGTAAAAATTCAGTATTTAAATTTCAAATAGTTACCCAGAATATGATTTATCATGGAATCTATATCATTAAATCATGTTGTTAAAAATCACAACTGAATTTTGTCCACAAAAAGTACAATAACTTTTGACTACAAATGACAGTACCTTTACTTGCCTTCTCCTGTCGATACTGAATAAGGATGAAATAATGGTTTTAATTTGTGTTCTTTTGCTCCTGGCTCCTTCAGCTCCAAACATGATATGAGTTAGTCAGTGCTTTCAGTATTTCATAATGAATTATTAGTGCATATGTGTGTTAGATCAGTGTTAGGATTTTTCCAGAAGAATGTAAAAGTAAAAATATGCCTCTCACTAAGAGACCTGAAAGAGTGTTTTGCAAATTATATGACCCACAATATTAAATTGATGCATACACAATATTAGAACATTTTCTTGCTTTTCTCAAGTGGTTATTAATACTGGAAAGCATGAATGTTAATATTTTATTGGCACCAAAAATGTGAAGAAATCTCTGTCTTTGGTAAAATTATGTATTGCCAATCATATTTTTTAATACTTGGATTATTTTCTAATTAATTTAACATGAAAGACTATGACAATAATAGATATTTATATTTAAGAATAAATTTAACTTCTTATCTTTTCCCCATGATTAGCTATATGAATCTGAAAAGGCTTTTAGCCTTTTTAAATCAGTGTTGTTGTTTTTTTTAACCTGTGTATGGATGGGGAATGATGACTGAATCTTTTCTGATTCTTATGTGCGTTATGTGTGTCTTAATCCATGACTTTTGACAGCAAAGGACTTTCCCCTGTACCTACACTGCTTACAATCTGGGGAATTCTGAGCATGTGCAAAATGTTAGTATTATATATACCAATGCTGAGCTGTTCAGTAAACAGATACTGGTGGAATAGCAACTAGGTGCTAGTGATAACAATAAATAAGATGAAGACTACTTATGGAAGTTTTGGGGTCCAAATATCTGTTTTCTTTTGAACTCCATCTGCCCTTTTCAGACCAACCTGTTATAAATTTTGAAACTTTGTGTGCTTTATTGATACATTTGTTTTTGCTTCCATAAAGGTAGTGAATACTTTTAAAACCTAAACCACCTTTACGTAAGAGAATAGGTACAGTGGGAAAATACCTTTAGGATTACTAGAATTTACCTGGTCTATTTTAAAAGGTTTATGAGGTATGCGTGGGCTTAAGACTCTTAGAAACCCTATTAGGTCTTTCTGAGATCTCAACAAAGGGTCTTACAAATGTATACTTGGGATCTGTATCTGAGGCCATTTATGACTTTGAGAAAGCTTTTTTCAGAAAAAAAAAATGAGGATGAGAAACAGTTTTATTTTCAAACCTAGCATGTCTTCACTTCTTTATATGTCCTCTAAATTCTCCATAAAATCTGTACAATTCTTTCTCAGGCTGATCTCTATGCCCTCATATTTTATGACAGACAGCTAAAAGAAATGATTTGGCACAGTCTGTCTTTTTCTTGGAAATATTCCCAGCCAAGTCATAAGACACCTTTTCTATTTATCCTACCGCTGATGGTAATCATTGGTCAAACTTCCCAACAATATAAAACAGGCTCAATTTTCCCCCAGCCTTCAATAATATTTGCACACTCTCCTTTAGCTCTTCCCCAACAATCTCCTTAAGCCTGTCCAGATTCCACCATGAGTCCTGTTGAGTTTCTTTCAGTTTCTGTTTGCCTCTTGATCCCACTGTCAATGATGTTGTGTTATTTCTAGCATTGCTGTATTCCACTTCTGGGTACCATATTCTGTTCTAGATATCTATTGATAACAAACCATCACAAAATAGCTAACTGATTATATCTCATGCATTAATAAGGCAGTTTTGAGCAAGTCTCAGCTGTACAAATCTTCTGTTTGATGCGGAAATTCACTAGGTTCACATGGCAATATTCTCCTAGCTGTTCTAAAGAGTTCCTATAAAAGTCATAGTTTTGGTGTACCTGCAGTCTCCTAGTGCAGGGCATTGTTTTGTTGCAGGTGTTCATGTCTAAGCTGACGCCTCCACTGCACTCCGAAATGATATGCTTTTCCTGTAAGAGCTTGGCCATCTCCAGATGATGTGTTACCTGAAAGGACCTGTGCCACTTTTTTTTTTTTCTATAATCGGGGTCTCTCAGTCATATGCAATGGAAATAGTCCAAAAGCTGTTTTTTGTTTGTTTGTTTGTTTGTTTGTATGCAGTAACCTTAATCCAGAACCCTAGGTGTTTACTTTGCAATTCTCCTAATTAGACTTGCCGTCAACTCCACCTGGAATATTTTCCAACCCGACATATCTTTAGTAAACCATAAGATCATCTCTAATCCAACTCGGACTTCTTGCAGACAATTTTTCTTTTATGTCCTCTCTCAAATGTGGTAGCCTTCTCTATCACATCACAAATGGGTCAAAAAATATAAGCGAGTCTAGAATATGTTACCCCAAATTTAAATTGGCTTATCAAGGATTGTTCTTTTTTAATAATGGGATGAAGTTACTTGTCTTTTATTTAGAGAGAAGATTTTTACTTGCACCAGACTCCTGAACTACTACTACTAACTTCATGAATACAACAGGCCCCGTGAATTCTGCAAGGTTTTCTCCCACTCTCTGGAGCTTGTTTTTTGTTTCAAAACCATCAACACCTTTGTGTCACTTCCTGATCTTGGGTTCGTATCTGCTTGGTGTCTTTCACAGAGTAGATCCTTGTGAAATCTTGTGGTGGACTCTCCCACACAGATCATCTCTCCATTATCCTACATTGTTTTCTGTTACCTTCATTCACGTAATTCATTTTAATATAATCTCCTGGCTCCTACTGGTACCTGTTAGCTAGGGCCTGAAGCTTTGTCAGGATATACGTAATTTCCTCCCAACACTTTATTGGTCTGTTGCTCATGAAGAAAGTTCACAGTAGGTCCTGAGCAAGACACAGATGGTCTTTCAAGGCAGAGACAATTTGATTGTCTTCAAAAAGGGCTGGCATAGAGAGGAGAGGTCATGAGCATTTAAGGAGGAATGTGCTATTGTGTAGACCTGATAGATTCTAGGAAATCTGTGGTGTTTTAGGATGCATCAACTCAGATATCCTTAAAACTTTCTATGTTTTACTCCTTCTCAATCCAGGATCCTTATCTAGACCTAGGAATTTTCTGGAGTCGAGAACTGTAACTTCTCAAACATTAGCGCAAAGGGTCACTCCAACATGAGATGTACAAAAATATATACATGGAAAACTATAAAACTTTATTGAGAGAAACTAAAGTGTAATTGAATAAAGGAAAATATATATCTAATTTATGATGATATACTGAGTCAATTGTCAGTTCTACATAAATGTATCTATAGATACATAGATGGGTAGATATCTTTTTTGGTAGACATCTACAAAATAATCCTAAATTTTGTATAGAAAGTGCCTAAAATAACTAATAATCAAAAAATATAAAATATAAGAACAAAATAGAATAGTTAAAATGATCTTATTTCAAGACAACAGTCAAGCAATGCTCATCAAGAGCTTGTGGTGTTGGAATAAAGTTAGTTCAAAGATCAAAACCGAATAGCACTTCTGCACTTATATCTAGGTGAACAATTCATTTCAGATGAACAACAATGCAATATGGTAGAGAAGGAATGGAATATTCGACACACATTGCTGAAAAACTGGAAATTTATGTGCATGATAATGAATTTTGATTCATGTATCACACCTACACAAATAAACTTGAAAATCATAAACCTAAATTTAAAATTTAGTACACTGATTTTTTTTTAAAAAAAAAACCCTATAGCTTGGTAGAGACAAATATGTTGTAAGTATAACACCAAAAGCATGATTCTTAACAGAGAAGATATAGCAAATTAGATTTCATCAAAACTAAAAACTTCTGCTCTTCAAAATAAAATAAAAAGTTCTGCCACAGGCTAGCAGAAATATTTGCACTACATACATATGATAAAAATGAACCTGTAATGTGTAAAATTCAGTAATAAGTAAGCAAACAACCTAACTATCAAACAGGCAAGAGATTTGAGTAGATATTTTACCAAATATATAAGAATAGCATGTAAGGACACAAAAATATGTCTCGTCTTCATTAGTAATTACAGGAAGGAAAATCAAAACCGCAATGAGATGTCACTAAATCTGTGTAAGAAGACCTATAATTAAAAATACAGACCGTACCAAATATTGGTGATGATATGGAAAAAGTGAAAGCCGTACGTGGCTGGTGAGAATGTAAAATGTCATGAACTACTAAAAACAGATGGACTGTATCTTTTACAAAACAAAACAAAACAAAACAAAAACCTAAACGTGTGACTGCCATGAAAGGGCCACTACTCCGGGTCCACGTATCTAAGGATAATGAAAGGACATGGCCTACAAAGACTCGTGCAGAAATGTTCAATGCAGTTTTATTTGTAATGACCTGCAAACAAGTGACCAACAAAAAGTGAGTGGATAAACAAATTATGATACACCCAGACAATAGAATACTATGAATCAATAAAGATGATTGAATTAAATTATTGTTACACAAAACCTGATTGAATCTCAAAATAATATGCTCCATAAAAGATGCAAGACAAAAATATATAAGCTGTATGATTCAATTTAAAAGAAATTTTTAAGATTGAAATTAATCCGTAGTGGCATATGTTTATTTCTAAAAGTGAAGTAAGGAAAGAGAAAAGGATGGACTTTATACAAGAACAAAAGAAAATAAATTTGTGTGATGAATATTTCCATTTGCTTAATTACAATAATACTTTCACTTGTGTGTGTGTGTGTGTGTGTGTGTGTGTGTGTGTGTGTGTATGCGTGCCTGTGTGCTGGTGCACATGTGTTGTGTGTTTAATGTCAATTGTATCTCCATACATTTGTTTAAAACTTAAAATGTCAGAAGCCAGAAAAATACTGCCTACATGAATCATTCCATGTTTTTCACTAAAAAGTTTACCCTTGTCTCTTCAACACTTAATTCAAAAGGTGTCTTTTTGAGAGGTTCATATTAACTGATTTTTCTGATACATTCTACTTAATTTTCATGGAAAAAATTAACTCTTCTTGCATTCATAGTTAATAAGCTTATAAAATATTCAGCTCAACTTCAAAATAGCAATAACAAAGTCAGCCGACATAAGCAGGTTTTGAACAAACACAACTGAATCTTGGTAAGCATGTAACTCAACTGTTACGTTCAATAATATATACACATTCTAGAGAGTCAAATAGATGCTGTAAGAAGTCAGTCTTTCTTAGGCATCAGTAAGCATATTTTACATATATTTTGCATACAGATTGATGATAAACCAACAAATAATTTGAATGGAATACAACTAAAAAATGTTCTATTATACTATGGTTTATAGTCTCACTAAATACAGACTTAATACTTTCATTAAAACATTGACTTAACTCTTATGATGCAACCCTTGCTTCTATTGCTCATTCATCATTTTCACCTTTTTTTTTTAATCATGAAAACAAATTCACCACAGTGGCCCAGTGATCAAGGAAAATTCTAGATTATCTCTAATATGTATGCATTACAGAGTTATTTAGAAACCGTATCCAGACGTTTTAAAAAACCTGTACTATCACACGTGGAATTGGAAATGAGGGCTGCACAACATTCCATTTTTAACATACTGCTCAAATCATAAGGAAGAACTGTGTACACTAAAATAAATTTTTGAAAGCCAAATAACTTCCTAAATTACTTAATTTCTTAAAAATTCAGCTATGCTTTGCACAAATTAATGTTCATGATTAATTTCCTGAAATGATTATGCTACATTGAAAAGGAGCAAGAAAATAATTTTAAAATCACCCATATTATTTGAATAAAAATGCATATTTCAGTGCCTTTCTACCATTTTCAGTTTTCCAATAAGAGTTGCCAGGGGAACCTCATACCAAACAAAAACTGCTGTCAAATGTCATCATTAAAGTGAGCTAACATCACCCCTGGGATTCCTCTCTTGGAGGCTCTATTCATTATTTTCTAAATCTGTAAAGCTATCATTTACAGGGTTTCTTCTGAGTACTGACATAAAAAGAAACAACCATAATTTGTAGATGTCAGGGGAAAATACTCTTTCCCTCCCAAAAAGTGATGTTCTCAAAGAAGGGAAAGATTACAGTACGTCTCACCTATCATTCCCTCAAAAACATGGACATATATATTGTTGCTTATCAGTTGCTATCAGAAGAAAAGAAAACATTTTGAAACTAAGTCCAAGAAACCTTTTCATAACTGTGGACAGTATTGCCTATTGATCTATAACAAAGGAAAAGACCCAAGATGGATTTTTTTTCTCATTTTATTACTGGCTTTGGTGGTTTGAATTGTCTCCGAGAAAAATGCTGAGTCCACAGGAAAGTACAAATTGCCCCACTAATAAAAACTCAGAGCTGTAAAGCAGTTCAACATGCCACTAAAGAAAAGCTTAGAACAGGGAAAAAGAAGAGTCAAGTAAGAGCATGTCATTTGCTGTCTTTGATCTAATATTCCGTAACTTCCAAGTTGGATAAATAAATGAAGAAAGTTTAAAAGGTGGTGGAGGAATTTAGAGAGGGCATTGTTGGGACACAGACTTTGAAGTCAGACTCAAAGTTCAAGTTATTAGGTTCATGTTTTCCAGATCACTTTATCTGAATGTCTGTAAATGTTACTTTTCTTAGTCTTATTCTTTAAATTTCAAAAATGGGGATAATAGGGTTGCTGGACAGTAATCTCCCTGGGTAATCATACAGTGTCTCCAAGCTGAAACCAAGTAAATGTTTAATAACTGGTAGATGCTTCTAACATTATTAACATCATTGCCAAAATGTACATTAGACAGAGAAAGGATTACTCAAAGTAATCCCTTTACACTGTAATTGAATAATTTAAAAATGTTAAAATTGTTTAAGCAATAATGTCACCATACTAATTTACGCAATTAGACTATTCTGTAGCAAAGTACTTGAAGTTATAGTCAATGCAAGTAAAATTGAATGCTGTCTTGCAAGGAAATAACATCTCATGGGAAATGTGGATACAGTTATGCAGAAACAGTACATTAAAATTTTCTTTGGAACATCTCTCTTTATTACTTATAATAAAAGATTTCAGTGCAGAAAAGCTTCAGATCATAGAAAATTATAATAAAGCCAAAATTATTTTTCTCCATCAAGGGTACTCCTTAATCTTACCATTGCCTAGCCCTCCAGCATGGTCACTACTAACTCAAATATTGAGGTGTACTATCTCAGCAATCTGCATCAGGAGGAAATTCTCACGTTTTCTATGTTGTACTTGAAAATGAAATATTTGTTAAACTTCTTCGGTTTTGATAAGATCATTTTTAAGTGAGAACATTGCAAAAACAGAAACGACAGAACTGGGAATTGTGAGAATCTTTCTTCAGAAAACAACCATAAGCTCCAAGAAAATCAAATAGAATGCTAGATATACAAAGTGAGAGAACAACAGTGAACGGTGATAGGAGGGTAAGTTAGCTCTAGCCCATTACTACTGCAGATCTAAGTTTAAATAATGCCTAAGATAAAACCAAAATTCAATTCTTTCTTCTGAGAGGTTTGGAAATAGATATAAATATATAAAAGCGACTTATTGTTTAATAATTCCCTGTATATTTAAATTCAGGCTATCTACAACTAAAATAAAATTGTGCCAAAGAGTAATGAAAGAAATCTTTATTATATTGTGACTCCTGTTTATTTACATTTAAATAATTTTTCTTAATATTCACAAAAATATACAAAAACAAGTCAGGCAAAATGATATATTAGTGTGTGTATAGTTCCAATTTTAATTTAATTGATAAAACTTTTTCTTAGTACTAAAATCATGAACATAGTGATGCTACTAGTAGTGGTAGTGATTTGCACCATTTTCATTGCTCTCTCATCTGGTTTGTCAGTAACACACTTTTAACCTAAAGTAGTGGCTCCACTATTTCTAGCTGGCTAGTGGCCACCCACCTCTCTGTTCTGGTCGGAATTAAAGACTAATCTGAACCAAAAATTGCTTAAAATTTCAACATGGAAATTTGTAATTTTTTGCATTTTCATATAGTTTAAAACTTTATTTGCACATCGTGACTTTCCTAGATGAAAAGCGTTGTATTATTCAGTCTGAATAAAAGCTCTCTAAATACTTCAATTACCTTTTCAGTTATTTTTGTAAATTCCTTCTTTATTCGCATAGTGTGTTTAATAAGAAAGAGCTTTTCTGCAATAATTATTTTATTTACAACGAAATTTTCTGTAAAACGAATAGAAATGATTAATTGTTTCAGTTCTCGAATTTTTGAAAGAAATTAATTGATATCATATTATAATCAAAACCAATATATTTCAGACCTTTGATAGTTTTTATTTGTAATAATCGTTACTACATTTACCAGCCTATATAGGGGCTGTCAGTTATAATTCCAAAGTAAACCTGTGACTTGAGAAAAATTTAAAAAAAACAGAAAAAATATAAATGCACAATCAAGGAAAACATGCAATTAATTTTTTCTTCCTTTTATGATAAACTTTCTTCCCAGTCATGGTATTAGTACATTAGAGTAAGGCAAAATTAAAGGTGTAATAACTAAAAGAAATTAAGAATTTGTTTTGTAGCACAAATGTAATTTTAGTTTAATTTAGTTAAATATAATGAAGTTAGTAAAAGTAATAAAGTTTTGAAAAATATTAATTTAGGTAAACTTTATGTTCTTTTTATTTTGCCATAATTATAAAATGGAGAAATAAATGTTTATTAAGATTGACTTAGTTACATATATTTTTATGTAAAATAACTTTAAGAGTTGCATAGAACTCCTATGAACAAGCTGATTCCTGTTAAATACTATCCCATTATCAAACTTTACTCTGTTTCCCAATCCTTGACATACAAGGCAGCTAGCCATTATGAGAACAAGCTGTGGATTAGAATTCTGAGACTTGACTCAACATCCTTCTACTTATTATCTGTAGGATTTGGAAAAATAATTTAACCTTTCTCTGCCTTAACTTTTTAAAAATAAAATCATCATAATAACAAAATCTAGCCTTTAAATTTGTAATGAGGATTAAATTAGTTACTAATTAGACAGAGTTCTTAGAATGATGATTGATTAGTAGTAAGCATTTATGGTAATATACTGTAATTAACTTCATTTTAGCCCAGTCTTAGGACAAGTCAGATTATTTATTGAAAAAACATTTCTAAAAAACCTGTATCAGAGTAAATGATAAGAAAAAAATGTCTAGAATTTGTATACAAGTTTCCATCATTACCAGTGGCAAATAATACTGCCTGTTTCTCAATATTCTAATAATATTTTATTTATTTTTTAATAGTAGAAGAAAAATAATTTTATTTATACTTTCACTTATTAATACATTTAAGATTTTTGAATAATTTTAATACAATTATCTGAATTTGCCCTCCTTTTTCTTGTCATTTTGACAGCTTTTCAATTGAAATCTACTTTTGCTTATTTTTGAATGATTTTTAAATTATAGCTGGACCTATATTTATCTGACTTATTTTTAAAGACTCTGAAGGCCTTATCTTGTTCACATTTTTGACTTTTCTTCATACTGTATGCTGTGTTTTGGCATGTGTCCATATACTTTATTGCACAGAGGTAACACTGTTGTTCTTATGTTATTCTGTCTTTTCTATTGTACACATTAAACATTCTTTAATGAAATACTATATACATATCTACTTGTATCTATTTCCAAATAATATTGGGTTTATCTATCTTTATTTTTTAAAAATCTTTATCGGATATATTATTGTATTAGTCTGTTCTCATGCTGGAAATAAAATCATACCCGAGACTGGGTAATTTACAAAGGAAAGAGAGTTAACAGACTGACAAGTTAGCATGGCTGGGGAGGCCTCACAATCATGGTGGAAGACAAAGGAGAAGCAAAGGGAGGTCGTACATGGCAGAATGCAAGAGAGTTTGTATCGGGAATTCCCTTTATAAAATCATCATTATCAGAAGACTAGCACAGGAAAGGCCCTCCCCCATGATTCAATTACCTCCCACTGAGTCCCTCCCACAATATGTGGGGATTATGGGAACTACAATTCAAGATGAGATGTGGGTGGGGACACAGCCAAATCATAAGTTATGTTCAATATTTTGAAAGACATAACATTTTCTAGCAGAATTTTATAGTAAAAAATGACCAGTTGTCTAGTCACTCTGTATATAATAAACCATAGAGAACAATATGAAAATTATAAAGCAGCAAAGTCAAGCAGTTATTCTGTAAGCATACTTAATAATTGCAAAACATATTAATATAACCATACTAATACACTAAAATGTGAAAAATATATTCATATATGGAATATTTTGAAAAGTGTCTTCTGATAGGTAATAAAATATAAGTTCATCTAGATGAACTTATAAATCATATAAAATATAAATCTTATAAAATATAAATCATCTAGAAAAAATATGAATCAGTCCTAAATTAGTGCACCATTAGTAATAATAGCATTGCAGACACCAGAATCAGTCGGGGAGAGGGAAGCGTTGTGGATGCATGCACTGTTCACATTCTCTAACACTTGTACATTTCTAATGCTTAAAAATTTCTCGTGATTCTTAAACAAGAAGAAAAATGTAAGACATGAGGAAAAGTGGACAGTGTTGTGCTGATAAGGAAGGTATTGACTCTGCTTCTTCTGAAGGCAATTTCAAGAGCAATTTCAGGCAAAAAATTCCGTAACACTGTTATTCAGGACAAGCCACACCAGATATCATGTCCTCTCAATGGCGTCACAATTCATTATGTGACTCACAGGTCAGTGTCATCAATAAAACTCACCATCTGTCTTTCCATCCTAACTAGATTCTTTTTGTGTTAACTGGCTGTCAAACTCATTTGCCTGAGTGCTGCTGAAGGAATGTATTCATCCAGTAGCCATTTATGTATCACCTGCTAGGAGTCAGTCACTGATTCAGGTGTTGGGGGAACAGCAGAAAACAAAATGAACAAAAATCCCAGCCTTTATCTTATTATGGGTGAAATGAAACAAACAACAATAGAAAAGGAAATTCATGGCCTATATTGTACCCTGGGTGGTGATAATCATGTGTCTGTGTTGCAAAATAGAACAGAAAAACTGGTAAGGTTGTGTGGTGGAGGTTGCAATTTTACAAACGTAAATGAAGGAACACAAAGTGAAAATGTAACATTTAAGCAAAAACTTGAATTCTTGGAGATTAGAGTTATGTAAATCTGGAGTGGGGAATGGGAATATTTTCTGGGATTTTCATAGAAGGACAGGATACATATTTACATATTTATATATATATACAACTAAGTCAAAGGTTCACGAATTGCATGTTTATTTGCCCCTGCCAATGTCTACTGGTATCTGAAGATTGGAAGAATCTCTGTGGTCTTTTTTGTTTGTTTGCTTTGAGGCAGGGTCTCACTCAGCCTCCCATGTAGCTATGACCACAGGTACACACCACCACTCTCGGCTATTTTTTTTTTCTTTGTAGAGCTGGGGTTCTGCTTTGTTGTCCAGGCTGGTCCCAAATTACTATACTCAACAGATCCTCCTGCCTTGGCCCCCCAAATTGCTGGGATTATGGGAGTGAACCACCATTTCCAGCCTGAGGCTCTGTGTTTCTCTGTTAACCATACTCTCCATCATTCTCTTCTGTTGCCCAAACAGAAGAGTTAGTCTGTTGCCTTAGAAATTAATCAAGTTGGTTCTAATGCAGGGTTTCTTTTTTATTCAATATTATTTATTCAGTATTTTTTCTATGGTAGACAGTATTCTAAGCGCATATCCTTATCCTCATACAATTGTAACAATCTGATGGGGGCAAATTATTATCTTAAATTTGTAGATGAACAATCTAATTATCTTAGATATTTATAACTTGCTCAGCTTCCAGATTTTTGTTTTCTACAACAAATGTTATCACAGTGCAAACTTGCAATGGCAAGGTTAGCCCTAAAGACAGGTATGCCATCTATGTTAACCACACATCATTTAGGTTTTACCAAACCAGAAGTTTAAGCATCTGAGGCAAATGCTATAAAGTTTATAGGGTTGTGAAAGAAGAAAGTAAGCTCTGAGGATAATATACAAATATTACTGAACGTTTGTAATAAATAATATAATATTACACAATAGTGAAATGGGTAACATTTTGTCATAGAAAATAAACATCAAGTCAGTTTCTGCTACCCTAATAGCCAAAATGACTATTGTCAACAAAAGAGACTGATTTCAGTAAATACAAGAACAAATGCTCCCTCTCTCTTTTTTATTTCTCTCTATATATGTACACATATATGTACATAATATATATTACATATAGATAATATATAATTATATATAATCTATATATCTAAATATATATTTATAAACTATATTATACATATAATCTAAATAGATTATATAATTATATATTTTATATAGATTATATATAAATATATGAAACATACTATATAAAATATAGACTATCTTTAAACATTTTTAGTGACTTGTACGTTTCTGGAGATGGTCTAGGGGGACTAGTATCCAAAGACTTTTATAGTAATTCCTGTGGCACTCCAGATAGCTTCCAAACTTAAGTCTAAGTCTGAGCAAAACACTTTGCAGGAAACAATGAAATGAATTTCATATTTATGTCACACACACACACACACACACTTTACATTGGGAGTCATGCTCTCATCAAGGATTTTTTATGTATGTACCCTTATTTTCAGAGTATACCTGCCTCCCACTGATAACTGAATCTGCATAGTTGAGGGGCCATCATTGACTGATTCTTGATTTCTGGGTACATTTTCTTCAGCAAAAAAAGGGAGAAAAAGTACAAGAAACTGATAAAAGGAATGCAGAAAAAGCAAAACTCAGAGTTATGCAATAGCATTGAAAGAAGAGTACCTACTCATTTTTTTCAAGCATTGTTTCTCTTCAAGAATGACACCAAAATTAATTTGAGGTAGCCATATTCTCTAAATCCTGCCGGTTAGTTATCATTTAACTACTCTACACTAAAAAACAAATGATGCCCAGATATAAATGACATTTCCATCTTTTATTTTCAGTTCCCTGTTTGGATTTCCCTTGTTATCTATTCTTTCTTAAAAAGATCTTAGCTTATACTTGTTTATGTTTATTAATTATTTTGCTTTAGGATTATTGTTTTCTTTCTCTTCATGTGAATGAATACATACTGGATAGCAGGGCCTATGGATTCAAAAGAGCCTCAACTCATCCCATCAACTAATTGCATTGCTATATTATAGCAACTGAAAGATGTATGCAATACAATAAGGAAATTTGAGTATTTGAGAATTGCTGTTCCAAAGACTTGAAAACGTTTTTCACAAGTGGAAATGTAAAAGATAGGTATAATCAATTAATTATCCAATGTGCTTATGTGATCCACAGGAAGACGTTCATGAAAAACTACATCTTGGCCCACGGAAAACGCCATTGCACAGCTATGGTGGCTTGGCATTTTCCAGTGGGTTACCATTTTCTGCTTAGACTTTCATGTATGTTTTTGCCTCTAATGTCACAGGTTGGGGAGCGTGGAGAGAATAAATAAATAAAATGAAATTCAAGAAAGAAAAAAATGACATGGCAAAGAATAGTAAGATTATAGGGATGCTGCAGAGCCAAAGGGAACCTCCATCTTTTCCAGACTAACAAGAGGCAAGGTGTGGTGGAGTCCATTTGCTATCCAGTAAATCCTCCACTTCAAGTAAACAAATATCATTGCTTAATAAGCATCAACCTTTAAGGAGTTGAAATCTAACATTCACAAAAAGTCCAGATCAAAAATTGCACAAAATTAGAATGCGTATTTAATAAAATGTGACTACTGGTAAAAGCAAGGAAATAAGGATCCATGTGGAATCTGAAAAGGACAATTCTGTGTTTTATCACATTCTTCAGCAGGCACTTTTTAACCATTTTAAAATTCAGATTTTATGGGCACATAATAGGTATCTATATTTATGAAGTACATGAAATGTTCCAGTACAGGCATGGAATGTGTAATAATCCCATCATGGGGAATGGGGCATTCGTCCCCTCAAGCCTTGATCCTTTGTGTTACAAACAATTCAGTTACATTCTCTTAGTTATTTTAACAGGTACAATTAAATTATTATGCACTATAGTTACTCTATTGTGCTATTAAATATAGGTCTTATTCATTTTATTTAACTTTTTGTTCCCATTAACCATCCCCAAATCATCTTGCTTTCTTTTTAAAACATGCTCGAAGAACAGCTCAAGGTGGTATTCAACATCATCACTAACATTTGGGTCCTACTAAGAGTAATGATGACTGTGAACCCCATGGTATGAATAATCATGTTAGCAGAATGGCTCCATGTGTTCTTTTCCAATAGTACATATTTGTGCATTTATACCTCATGTGCTTTGTATTCGTATGCAGAAAAAAAATCTTATTTTAATTCTGATTTTCTATCATTTTCAAAAACAAACAATATGTTTAAAAAATAACAGGAGGGCAAATGCAGTACACTTCGGTGCTTCTGATTAAAATAAAATGTATAAGATAAGGACAAGAAAGAATATCTTCTGTAACACTGATTTTAAAACTGCAAAAATATTAAAGGTTCTCATGTTTATTTGCAATGAAAATATTATCCATACTGTTACTGTCTTAATCTACAAATTAATGAATTTCTGCAAAATCACTAAATTTTATTTCTTTTAAGAGACATTAAGTTATATAAAAAGAGTTCCTATGGTATAGAATCTTTTAAATGATCATATACTTATGGTTTAAGTTTCAACTTGTAAAAGAATGAATGGAAGATGTTAAGAAATAGCTATCCTAGCCAGTCAGCATATGATTCTGAGTCAAGCTAAGCCTTCATATAAATTTTAAACACATTATGTTTAACCATATAAAATATTGCTAACACGTTTTTTCTTTATTACATTTATTTCAAAAGGTAGTCATGAATTTTTCCAAATGTTTAGAGTTGTCTGATGGAAACATACTCTTTTAAAAGGTTTATTTTTCAAGCCATTGTTATTTCAAGTGAGTTAAATGCCAATTTTGGTTGAGAAAATACAGCTATAAATACAAAAAGGCACATAAAGCCATACTCAAAAGCCAGATGAACTATATTAAGTCCAAAATATTATCAATTTTATTCTTTTGAATATGTTTCTAAATATGATTTGTTCAAAGATTATTGTTGAAATCCAATTTCTATTTAGACGGAGAAAAAGTTCTTATGGGGAATACAACACTGCAAAATTGCTTTAAATTATACCTACTTGTATATCAGTATTTTGCTAGGAAAAATCAATGGCAGCAACCCATTCTTTATAGCAGTTTCATTAAATATTACGTCTTGTTCTGATATTTTCTTTTTCTAAAGATATTTTCTTTAGAAATCTGATATTTTCTGATAATATCTGATATTTTCTTTTTCTAAAGTGTTTCTTTCTAAAGAAAGGAACACTTGTATTTTGTTTAGGTTGTTTGACTAACTACCAGCTTCAATTAAAATTCTTAGCTAAAAAAAAATAGCTGGAAACATTCACTCAAAGATCAAGGAAATAAAAATAAGGTATTAATTTTCCTGCTCTAAAGCAATAGCTGGAGTTACTGGAATTACTTTGGTACCTTGACATTTGGCATATTTATATTCTGTTATTATTGTCATTCATGTATATGCAAAATTTGAAAAATACACATAGAACATATTTTGTTAATTTATTTAGTGATTTAAATAAATAGTGATGAGAAATATATTTGCTCAGAGGTTTGTTCTCAGGCAGTCTCAATATATCATCTCAGCTTTTAACCACTAAAGCGATAATTTTGGTTCGTTTTAATTCAAAACATATATTGGATTCTAGTGCTGTTCTGGGCAATGGTGAAACCATGTTGAATTACATATCTGTTAAACAAAAGGATTTGGCCTCTTTAAGTATAAAACTTATAATTCATATAATAATGAAATTTATAATTTCATCATTACAAAACAACCAATTAAACAATTGGAGAAAGCAATCAATTAAAAATGTTGCAAATAATTCTAAGATGGAAACTGAGAATAATATCACAGAAAATTATGCTGTGCTATAAGGCCTTCATATAAATATCAAACAATGAGGCTGTTTGTACTGAAGATTAGAAAGACTGGGAAGAAATTTATCTGAGAAAGTGATGATGAGAATGCTGAGTGTTGGAAAAAAAGCAAGAGGTAATGAAGCAAGTAGTACGTTATGTTTCAGGAACACACAGTATAGGGCACACAGCTGCTAGCAAAGGGCCAGTGAGCATAAAGAGGGCAGGTTTGACTACGGTGTGAGAAAACACTGCACAGTCCCTAGAACCAGCAAGCCAACACCAGCCACAGTCGTATTTTGATCCTTAGTCAAGCACAATCATAATTCCAAGGAAGTTTTTGTCATAATCAAACCTGCGTTTCGAAAAGGGCGTCACAACAGCCATGTAGAAAATAATAGGCATCAGCCATTTGTTCCAGAGTGCTAGAGCTTCCTAGATGGACAGTCACTCAAGCCAACAGGTAACACATTCAGTGTCTGTCACTTCCCAACTTGGAATAAAAGTTGTCCAGGAGGTCTGGCTTCCCACACTGCTTCAAAAAGTGACCCATGATGCATTTTGGAATTACAGGGGATTTAATCCACATGGAGAAATATTTGGTCAAGGGAAAGTAGGGAACAGAGGGCAGCTAAAGTCACTAATTCCCTCTTTTCTCTCTTTCATATGCCTTCCAGAAAAGTTGAGAGCTATCAAATATTTTACAAACTGAAATCAACAACACTCGAGATACACTGCATATGGAAATAAGCAAAGAGAGAGCTTAAGTGATGGGGAAGGCAAAGATAACATAACAGACAGAGAACACTGGGCAGGACTGGCTTGTGGAATGTAGTAAGAAGGACGTCTTGGACATGCTGAACTGAGCGGGATGATAACATGGATTTGGAGTGTGGCAGATAGGTTGTGGCAGGAGACACAGAAGTGTGCACCTGCATAGATGCAGTGAATTCAGCCCTCGTGCCTGGTGTCTCTGCTTAGCGTGATGAAGGGCAACGCCCCAAAGCAGTCAGCAAGGAGTTCCAACTTGCACCGATTCAATACAGCCTGATGCTGCTGCATATTGTTCAGCACCAAAACAAAAAGACAACTTGATCCATTAATTAATTAAAATGAAATCAAATAAATAAAGAGAGCACAATGGCATCAAAGTATAAAATTAACAGTTAAGAAATTTAAGTGAAGGATATAGGGGTGTCTGTGCTTTCATTCTTCCAGCATTTCTCTTCCAGCATTTCTCTAAGTTTCTTTTGTTTAACAAAAACAGAAAGAAAATGTCGTTAACTTTAGAGTTTACTGCTCTACTATAAATTTAGAAGCACACTAAAAATGACATCAGTTTTACATATATAGAGAGAGACATAAACATATATATTTAGACACACACACATACACATGTACATATATATGTGTCTAAACTTAGCCTAGTGAAAGCAGTTTTGTTAAAGAAATGGTGATCTGTTTGAGTGTGTGGGAGATTAAGTGAAAAATGAGAAAAACAGACATTACAGAAAAGTCTTTAGAAAAGTTTGTATCACAAACTTCTTAATTATAGTATTTATAAAAATATCTTTAAAAAACTAAAAAAAACTCTAATAATTCAATGTTAACAGAAATATTGTCACACATCATAGAAAAGATAATTTGAGCGCCGGGCGCGGTGGCTCAAGCCTGTAATCCCAGCATTTTGGGAGGCCGAGGCGGGTGGATCACGAGGTCGAGAGATCGAGACCATCCTGGTCACCATGGTGAAACCCCGTCTCTACTTAAAGTGCAAAACATTCGCTGGGCATGGTGGCGCGTGCCTGTAATCCCAGCTACTCGGGAGGCTGAGGCAGGAGAATTGCCTGAACCCAGGAGGCGGAGGTTGCGGTTAGCCGAGATCGCGCCATTGCACTCCAGCCTGGGTAACAAGAGCGAAACTCCGTCTCAAAAAAAAAAAAGAAAAAAAAAAAAGAAAAGATAATTTGAAGTTGTAGCCTAATATATAAATCTTTTAAATCTGTGAAATATTTTTGTATAGTTGGCAATGAAAGCAACCCTGTCCAAAAAAGTAGAAAAGCTATGTTATTCGTATTATATATGCCCACTATACAATGCATATCAGACAAACCTTTTAGCAAAGTTACAAAAGCCTAATATATTCAAAGTAAAATTAATTACATGTTAGAAGACTTACTGTTAGAGTATCCCAAAGGACAATAGCTTTTGAGAAGAATATGATTAAGAACCTTCATATTAATAGATCTCAAAACTAGCTGTTTAAAAAGACAGGTCTATTCTAATAAAGATACCAGTTTCAGTTGGTGCTTGGTCAATGTCTAATCACATATTTTAATAGCTACTTAATGAGTAAAATAATACAAAATGTCTTGTAAGATTTGGGAAGCAGTTGCTGCATTAAATGAAATACTTGAATTTCATTACAGTGAAATGTAATGAAATGGCATTTAGAAAACTTGTCAAAATTAATATAAAAGGCATTGCCTTGTTCCAGTTATGATTTTGTTTAATAAAAAAATAATCCTTATAATCAAAGTTATTTTTATTCGAATCATTCAAACAAATTATTTTGAGCAGTGAAACATCACACACTTGCTAATAGTAAACCATGACAGTTTAAAAGAGCAGTGTCTAAGTATTATTCTCAATCAGGCAATGAAACCAAATAGCAAAATTAAGGTAAAACCTTTGTCTGTCAAAGACATTATATTTTAAATACAACATAAAACATCTAAAGAGAAATTAATCATCTGAAAACATGCATTATAAACTTCCTTATCTCTCCACTCAATGGTTAATGTGTGAATCAGAAGAGTTTAGAATTCTATAGATGCAATTAGCATATGACCTTACAGTTTTTACCAAGTTAAACCTTGTCTGTCTTTCATAACACCTTGAATAAGCATTAGTGTAAAGAGAAGCCTTTTAAGCCAAAATTGTCTGCACTAACAACCTCTCACTCATTGACTAAAGACTCTAATTTTAAAAAATGTAAGTCAATCACTATGTAAACCTAAAGAAAAATTCTAGTCACCCCCACCCCCACCAGCCATCTGAATGGGCACCTTCTCTTTGCCAAGGGCATTCCAAAGTTAACTTGAAAAATATAACTATTGGATACTGGGCTTACTAGCTGGGTGATGAAATAATATTTACAACAAACTTCGGTGTCACATGTTTATCTATATAACAAACCTTCACATGTAACCCTAAACCTAAAATAAAATTTAAAAAAAAGAAATTGAACATGCTTCATTATACCCTCCTCCCTTTGGGAATTCAGGAAAAGTTGAGTAGCATTAACATCAACAAATATATTGTCTGATTAACATCTACAGTTTGTTCTCCCTGAAGCCTGTTACTTGAAGGCTTCATGTGCATGATAAAACCTTTGTCTCCACAACCCCTTATCATCACCCAGCCATTCCATTCTATTGATAATGTCCCTCTCATATTTTCTAATACAAAAGTATAATGAATGGCCTAGCTACTGTACGCAAATCCATCACCACCTTCACATCAAGGTCATGCTTTGTATGAACTCTTCTCTAACCAGTGATGGAGCACATCAGGTAAGTAAGGCAAAGCCTTTCCTGTGAGACAGAAGATTCCTCAGACATAGAACTTTGGCTCAAGGACTCTCATGGCCTTGCCAAAATTTTACTAGAACTACCCTGCAACCTGCAATCCCACTTTTCTGCATGGAAGTCCGACCACCATCACGGTCTGACAGCTAATGTAGCCTGTTCCACTTCCTTCCCTGTTTAATTTCCTAGGGCAAGACCCCAATATATTTCTTGCAACTTAATTTCATCTTGGCGCATGCTTCTTGGAGGACCTGTAGTGGTGTTGCTCTTGTGTCATAGCATCATGAAACATTTTATAACTGAGACTCTTAGACCTACAAATCATTTTAGAAAGTATTCTATTTTACACAGGTAAAGAGCAAAAAAGAAGCCGGGAGAGGCTGAATAGATTTTTCAAGTATGTATAGTTATCGAGGAAATCCAGGACTAACTGTACTAATTGACTATTTTATTTCAAATCTGATAACTACATACTACTGCAAGGAAAATATAAATTGTGTCCTAAAGCTAAGAGTGATGTCCATATCATCTCTGGAAAGAAAACCCACCGTCATTATTACAGCATTAGGGATTGCTTTAAGCATTCCTACAACCGAGTTACTAATATGTCACTCCCCAAAGGACTTCATGAAGACTCTGCTTAGAAACTCTATTCCTTCTTATTTAGTTCCTAAGTAATGGGACCTTATTTTTTCTTAACACCCTGAATACATTTGTCACAAGAATTCTGTTTTATTTCAACACATTCATTACAATACAGTCATTAAATATAAAATTTTCTCATTAACGCAGTTTTCAAATGGATGCTCTCATTGCCTCCTAAATGAATATTGTAATAAAACAAACAATAGACTTCTAAAAACAATGATGTCACTACAAACCTGCTTATATTGACATTCATTCACTATTACCTCCTTGAGTCCAACCAAAATATGAGAAGCTAACTTCACCTTAACTGTTTTTCCCTCTGGTGTTCAATATTCATTTTAAAGTCTAATTTTCCTTTCAAAGACAAAACTCCACAGAACAAAGAGAGAAATAAGTCACTTTTCTGGAAACTAGCTACTTTTCTCTATGACATACATTGCCTTATTTCCAACAGTTTCCACATACATAAAAAAGAGGAACACTCTTTTTGTGTTTTATAAAGCCCTTCATTCAGTTTTATTCATGAGAATTGTAACAAAAAAAATCTATGTAATTAGAATATCCATACTTTCTGGATAAGAACCATATGTGGTATAAAATAAAATAAGGAAAAATATATATTTGATACCTGTCAGCGAATATCACTAATGGTTATAATATGAGACCTAAATTTCATCCACAAAAATTAACTTCTTATTTTGAAGTTTAACTTAATTGTCAATCATTTCTTAGGCATAAAATGGAAAAATAAGGAACCGCTAAAAAAAGCCATAATATTACATAAAACACAGTATACATCCTGCAAACTATAATACTTTAAATAAATACATAATTGTAAACAGAGCTATAGTTCTTAGGGATAATATTCATGTTTATAAGTTTGAACCTAGAAATGGTTGTAAGTAATACTAGATGCGAAACTTCTCACTAACTTGAAAACATATATCGACCTATTTTTTTTACTAATAATTTTGCCTTCCTAACTTTTCCCTAATAAGTTTGCCTTCCTAAATTTTATTTAATAGAAAATAAAGGAGCATATGTGTTATTGAACATTTAGTGTGCATCATACACTGAAGAGTGGATATAGGTTATTTAGCTAAATTCACACAAAATCCTATGATATAGATAATACCATATTCATTAACAGATAAATACGACAGTTATCAAACATTTAAATATTTTGCTCAAATTTATGCAGTTCCTTTTTGTGTAGTTTAGATATAATGCATACATTTCTGATTATATACATATTTGTCCCAATTTAACAGTGATTCTAAGATTGCATTCTAATGACGTACTATGGTTCTTCTAATAGTTCTGAGAATTTTTTAAAATTTTATTCTTTTGTTTTGAGTATAATATAAAACTGTTTAAGCATATTCTGAATCATGGAAATGACCACCAAATACCTTAATCCTGATACATTAATCTAGCCCTTGTGTTTGCACCTGTGTTCATGATCACAGTAAGCCAACTGATTCTAGACCATATCTTAGCCAAACTGAAAATACCATAATGGCATTTATTGTTCAAGTGATCATTTCACATCAAGTAAACATTAAGTGAATAATGTTAAATTTGTAGCAGAAGATAGACACCTGCTCATGACAAGAAACAGGACTACAAGAACAATAACAGCAATGTTCACATTTGATGAATACATTTATCATTATTATGAAATTCTTCTATGCCGTGTATCAATAGCTAATTTTTTATTGCTGAGTAGTATTTCACTGTATGAATTTGTTGGTGCTGGTAAATCTATAGGGGTCTGCAGCAACCTCAATTCTTGCTTTCTCAAAAGAAAGAATTCCACTGAGGAGCATATGCAGAAAAAGAGACCGACTACGGCAAGTTTTAGAGCAGGAACCAGGCTTAGTTAAAAGCTTTAGCCAGGCACAGCGGCTCATACCTGTAACCCCAGCATTTTGGAAGGCTGGGGCTGGTGGATCATTTGAGGTAAGGAGTTTGAGATCAGCCTGGCCAACATGGTGAAACCCTACCTCTACTAAAAACACCAAAAGAAAAAAAAAATTACCTGGGCATGGTGGCTCATACCTGAAATCTCAGCTACTTGGAAGGCTGAGGCAGGAGAATCACTTGAACCGGGGAAGCAGAAGTTGCAGTAAGCCTAGATCCCGCTACCACACTGCAGCCTGTGCAACAGAACAAAACCCCCATCTCAAAAAAAAAAGAAAAAAAGAAAAAAAAAGTTTTAGAGCAAGAACGGATAGGAAGAAGTAAGGGTACACTTACTTGGAAGAGGGCAAATGGGCAAGTTGAAAGACAAGTGCGTGGCTTGACCTTTTGACTTGGGGTTTTCTAGGTTGGCATACTTCTGGGGTCTTGCGTCCCTTCTCCCCTGATTCTTCCCTGGGGTCAGCTGCTCACATGCACAGTGGTCTGCTAGCACTTGGGTGGTGAGCATGCAGTGTGTTTACTGGAGCTGTACCTGTGCTCACCTGAGGTGGTCTTCCCTTTGCCGGCAGAATGTCCCTGAAAGGTCATATACCAGTTAAACTCTGCCACTTTGCCTCTTAATACACGTGCTGGAGCCCACTCACCCAACTACCAAGATCTTATCAGGAAGCTGCTGATCACCAGCTTCAGGTGTTTCTAATCTCTTGGGAAACTGCCTTTCCCTGGCGCCAGCTGCAACCAATTATTATTTTAGGGAGACTGTAGCAACTGCCTGACCATCGCTTGATGGTCACCTGACATTGCTGGTGTGGTGTGGTGGGGCCCACTCCTGTCCTCCTCGTGCCTGACTAACTAACTACTGTATCAAATATACCACTTTATTTATTCGTTCATTTAGTGGTAGACATTTGGATCGTTTAAAGTTTAGAATTATTATAATAAAGCTACTGTGAACATTAATATACAAGTCTTGGTGTGGAAATGATGCTTTGTTCAGATTTCACTGATTGTCTTTACAGTAAGCTTAAGGAAACACCTTTTTTCCCTCATATGATGCTCTGTGCTTTCAGTCTAATTTTTCTGGATAGTCATTCCTCAGAGGTGTCATTTTCTCCTCTTGGACACTTTTCAAAATGTTGAACATGAGTTTCTGAAGCTCTGGAGACAAGCCTATTGCCCATTTTCTTTTCTTGCCTAGATCCTGGAACACTCTGTCTATTCTGATGGAAAACAGGCAAACAAATGTTCTAAACTACCCTGTTTCTATGCACAACCTAAATTACTCAGAGAGGGTTTGGGAAATATAGCAGAAGTCTAGCCACAACACCATTGTTTGCAGCATCCACTGTGGCTAGGGACTAAAGACAAGGCTATCAGTTTGAAGAGAACAGAAGAAAAATTTTAAAAAAGAAAGAAAAAAAAAACTTTAGAAATGTATGTGAAATATTAACTTAGCAATATTGGAGCAGAAGTTTTAAGGATTAGCAGTTTGTACCTAGTTTTATACTTGAGAGTTTTGGTTTGTTTTTTCAGTTAGAAGCAGTTCATCAATTACTTCTAACTTTCTTAAAATTTAAATTTATTTGGAATCACCTCAAAGTATTACAGGAATTCTTATGGTTACATAAGTTTTTACATTCTTACATTCTTTTATATTTATTATTATTTTTTAAGACGGAGTCTCACTCCATCACCAGGCTGGGGTGCAGTGGTGCAATCTCAGCTCACTGCAACCCCCCTGATTGAACTGACTGTCCTGCCTCAGCCTCCCGAGTAGCTGGGATTACAGGCATGCACCACCATGCCCAGCTAATTTTTGTATTTATAGTAGAGACGGGATTTCAACATGTTGGCCAGGATGGTCTCCATCTCCTGACCTTCTGATCCTTCCACCTTGGTCTCCCAAAGTGCTGGGATTATAAGCGTCAGCCGCCGTGCCCAACCAATTCTTAAATTCTTAAGCAAAGCTTTTGTTAAGGAATTTATGATCTGGAGTTAGTATAAATATATGCCTTGTCTAAGGGTAATTACAGACGGATTATAATATATTTCTTTCATTGCTTTAATTGATACAGCTGAGGATAGCGTGAGTCAGTACTTTTATCTGATTAATAATAAGAAATGTTCATCAATCCGAAGATAGTCTTGTAAATTCCAGGCTATTAGGATATGACCATTCTTGTATGTTTCATATTAGCTCCTGAACTTGCTCCAGAATAAGTGGTCATTCCTGAAAGCAGAATAATAAATTCATTTTTTCACTTTCAAGGTTTTAAAATACATTTTTGTATGTCTGTTATTTGGCTTGGAAATTGTCTCTTTTACTTAAATTTGCTAATAAACCTAGGACAGATAGGATGATTTTGAACTTTTTAATAAATCATGAGGTAATTTGGAACTGGGATTATCCTCTATAGAAGAAAAACGTCTTATCTTGGATACCATCTTCTTTTCCTCTTATCCAGATTCCAATTTGCGGAGAGTTTTAAGCTTTCAGCTTTCCTCCGATCCTCTGTGTTCTTTTATCCCTATTTCTCATGGCGATGCTGAGCTGCATGGCAGGTGGTTTATGTAGGCTCAAGATCTTTCAAAAGCGCAGTTATCACATTTTTCAACAGCTCAGGTAGTATGAATTTGCTTTTCTTACAGTACCTTTCTTCAAAAAAAAAAAAAAATGTAATTTTTGCCAACTGTAAATGGAACTCAGACCCCTGGGAGTTTAAACTCATTTCGAGGTTTGGAATCTACATTACTCAAGTGTGTTTGAAACATGCAAAAACCATTTTCTCTATAGCTCTGGGATGTCCAAGAGGCTCTGGAACAAGATGATTGCCAGGAACAGAGAAGTATCTTCATATTTTATTCCCAAATATTTTATTTCTTCGCATTGGATTATTCATATTTGTCCCGCAGCCTTAAATAATTTTCAGTACCTCAGAATACATGTCATGTTTTTAAATGATTTTCATTGTTAAATCTATTTTAAAACTCTACTAAAAGAAAACTTAAGGTTATTCATCTTAATTTGTACACATAAAGAAATCTCTCAATGTGGTAACAATAGCATTTCCTATTTCATACAATGTTTAACAATATTTAAAATTACAATTATTTTCAAAAATTGACACCTTCAAATATCTTTCATTAAATCATCACAAACAAATAAGCTTTAAGATAAATACTATTTCTGTTGTTCACAGGACTAGAGAGGTGCTGCCTGCCAAAATACTTCTCTAAATAAAAGAAAAACACTGGCAAATATTGCCAAGATCAATGTTTTCAGAATTCTTAAAGCTAACCAAAGTATTGCAAAATATTAACCAAAGGCTAAGAAAAGACGACTGAGCCTTACAAAGAGAGAGAGCTTTGGTGGCAGTTCAACTTGCCCTGTTTCCATAACAGACTCCCCAGCTTTGTGGTAGCATTGAAAACCATCAGCCTCCACAATCACAGTGAAATCAGCAGCCTTGCAGCCACCTGAAGGGGACAGAACAAGGTTGGGGTTCTTCAGAGCCCCACTCACAGTTAATTGTAGTAATATGACCTAATGGCAGCTTCCCGGAAAGTCCTATTCACCGGCTTCTATTTATTTGACATGACTCAGAGCTTCCCCATTGTTTGGGAACAGCCTTTACCCAGAGGATTTGGAGAAAATAATCAGTAGCAATTGTTTGTCATCAAGGCTGTCTGAGATTGTGCATGTCACCTCTTATCCCATGACCCAGACACTAGTTATTTTAAAATATATACGTTTTATTTGTTTTACTTTTATATTCTCCTTTTTCATTTATCAATATACGTTTTTAAATTAAGGACATTATAAATAATATATTTTATAAATAAAATCTATTTTATTTTTAATAGAAATGAGGAAATGTGCACACTTAAAATTTTAATCTTCAAATTATTTTGAATATTGCTTTTTATTAAATGTTACTATAGAGGCACTTAATTATTGTTACATATGTATAATCTTAGTGTTTACATTAGTATTTATGTTATTTGCAGTTTATATTTTACCTTTTTCAATAATTACTGTATTTACTTTAAATTGTCATGACTATCACCAATTAATATATGCCACAATTTCTTTGCTCTTGAGTTCTTTAGTGTCATACATAATTTGATTGCCTGGGGCATTTCCTCAACTTGTGAGGTATTTTTCCATTATGAAGAAGAAAATACAATTTTTTTAAACTTTCACATTCTAGAAAGAAATATTTTTAATGAAAGGGTTTTGTTGTTTTGTTGTTGTTGTTTTGAGATGGAATTTCACACTGTCACCAGGGCTGGAGTGTAGTGGTGTGATCTTGGCTCACTGCAACCTCTGCCTCCAGGTTCAAGTGATTCTCCTGCTTCAGCCTGCTGAGTAGCTGGGATTACAAGAGCCTGCCACTATGTCCAGCTAATTTTTTGTATTTTAAGTAGTTACAGGGTTTCACCATGTTGGCCAGGCTGGTCTTGAACTCTTGATCTTGTGATTCTCCTGCCTCAGCCTCCTAAAGTGCTGGGATTACAGGCATGAGCCACCGTACCTAGTCAATGTAAAGTTTTTAAAAGTTATAATGCATACAGAAAATTCCTAAATATAAGTGTGCAACTAAGTTAAATAAACCCATCCATTTAACCTGCTTACCTCCTTCCTAAAGTAACCATACTTCTGATACTTAAAACAACAAATTAACTTTTGTTTGTTACTGAGCTTTATAGAAGTGGAGAGAATACACTCTTTTGTATCTGACTGATTTTATGCCATGATGCGTTTATAGAGTTCCCCAATGTATCACTTGTAGTTACCATTTTTTTATTCTTATAGCTATGTAGTTTAAATAAAGGGTTTTCCAGTAGACTTGATGTAATTCTAACCAGTATTTCACAATGGTTTTGGAAGTTGACACTCTCATTCTAATACTAACAGGATGTATGAAATGAAAATACAAAGTAATCTTGACATAAAATCTAGAAAACTTACAATATTTCAACACTTATGAGAAAGCCATGGTATTCATGAATATACAGTAACAGTTTAAAGACAGCCAGAAAGACTTCAAAGAAACCCAATAGGAAGTTCAGAAATAGACCTGATTTTTGCCAAAGATTGTATGATAGTCCAGTGGGGTAAAGACGGTATTTTAAATAAACAATAGTGGGTAATCAGTTAAGTGTGTATCTACATGCAAAAATAAATTTTTTTGTTTTCACAGGGTATACAGAAACTTAAATATTAAGTGCCTAGGATAATAAACAGGGTTTGATAAAAATATAAAAGGTAAAACCAGATTTAGGGAAGAAAACATAAAATATGATCGTGATTTGGGGCAGGTAAATATTTCAAATCCTAATGTATATAATGATGCCTTTTCTGAATATGATCATTTTAATGAGCAACAAATTATTAGATAACAAATGTTTTCCTTCAACCTTATAACTATATTTGATGTCTTAGAGAAATCTTAGGTGAGCTTACTTTTTCAATCTGTTCTTTTTATGTTTGACAACTAAGAAGATTATTTTCTTATCCCTGGATTAAAAGACAAAAATCATTGGTAGAATTTCTCTCAGAAAATTCTGATTAAAACCATCTAATAGAATATTATATTTCTAATACCTAACAGCAAGGAAAATAAGACAACAAAGAATAACTTATGATAACCCTCAATATTAAATATACCAAATAAAGGGACAAAAATATGCGCAATAAACCATTAAAGCTTTGGCAAAAAAAAAAAAATCCAGAAATATCCTTCAAGGAGAGACAAGACAGCATTTTTTGTCTCTCTTTGACTCTCTAGAAGCACTTTTGATGAGCTAATATCACGAAGATGCTCATTAGTGTTTCTAAATTTGGAGTTTCATAGACAGAAATATAATTTTACCTCATGCCCTACCTACTTTGCCTAAAGGATTCAAACATGCCTACTAGGATAATATAAATTAAACATGGGATATTAATAAATTTATCTTTGTATCCCTAATGAAAGCATAAGCATCAGGAATCCATATTAAATTAGTGAATAAAATGCAATTCCTTTAGAATTTTATAGACTTATTCCAATAGCAGAAGTATTAATTTTTGTTTTTACATATAATTTTAAAAGAAACAAAAAGTTCATCCAACATGATTTATAACTGTGTCCAACTGAGTTATCTTTTTCTCTGATATTTCATACCTTGAAGATACAGAAAAAGAGATTACCAAATTGTAGTTTAGAAGGAAAGACAGACATGTTTTTTAGATAAGTCTTCAGGAAAGTCAATAGAAATTATTTGGCCATGTGTTAATAGAGAGGTCTGACAGAATTATTCTCTTCATTAATAAAAATGTAGGGAGATACAGAAAAAATATGAAATTTATGCAAACATCGTGATGAACATGGAAAGATAAAAATTAAAAATAAGTAAGAAATAAAAAGGAAGGAAACAAAAAGACAAGTGAAAAAGATAAGGGAGATAGGAAAATACAGATGAAGAATCCATTCAGGATGAATATGCACCTAAAATAAATGAAATTATCAAGTGTTTAATGTCATAAAAATAATTGAGTAATATCAAGAGTGAAATAAATACTATCTGTGTAGCTGCATTGTAATAAACACAATAAAAATGATAATTTTAGAGCTAAGGAAATTAACAGAAGTCCAAAAAAAATTTTACAAATAAAAATTAATAGAAATGACAACTGCCAAACAGGCATAGCTGTTTTAATTACTGAACTAGAGAAAACAGTCAATATAATCTTAATGAAAGCAGAGAAAAAGACAAAATAATTAATGACGTTGTGCAAAAGATAATAGATGTGGAAGACAAAGAAAAGTGAATTACGGCACAGTTTCTGTTTTTAATGTAACAAGCACATAAAATAAGTAAGGCAAAGATTTACATATAAAGCAAATGAAAGTGTCTGGAATGGAAATAATAAATAAGACTATATAGATTTAATGGAAAAATGCTACATATCAAAAAAAGAAACATAGAGTTAAGTCGTCAACACTTAAACATATTCTGATTAAAGTATGAAAACTGTAGAATAAAGACATAGATCATTAGTGTCTTTGTAAGTTCTCAGTTGTTCAAGTCATGAAGCAAAGTGCATATATTTCTTGTGTGTGCATGTGTGTGTGTGTATTTTATTATACTTTATGTTCTGGGATACATGTGCAGATTGGGCAGGCTTGTTACATAGGTATACATGTGCCATGGTGGGGGTTTGCTGTACCCATCGTCCCATCATCTACATTAGGTATTTCTCCTAATGTTATCCCTTTATTTCTCCTAATTCTGTCCCTCCCCAATCCCCACCCCCTGCTATTCCTCCCTGACCCCCACCCCAAGGCCCCAGTGTGTGATGTTCTCCTCCCTGTGTCCATGTGTTTTCTTTGTTCAACACTCCCTTATGAGTGAGAACATGTGGTGTTTCATTTTCTATTCTTGTGTCAGCTTGCTGATGGTTTCTAGTTTCATCCATGTCCCTGAAAGGACATGAACTCATCCTTTTTTATGGCTGCATAGTATTCCATGGTGTATATGTGCCACCTTTTCTATTTAAAGTGAGAATTGAGAATATGATATAGCTCAGTTATTACTAGAACATAAACACAAGAGCAAAACATTCATAAAAATGGAAAAAACTGGAACTTGTGTTTAGTGGGTGCTCCATTTTGTGGCATCATTTTTCTTCATTTGCTCCTTTGTTTAATGTTGGTTATTTGGTGAAAATATTTCAGATGTTTTTAAAAGAGACGTTTCCAGGGCGCTCTGCTTGATGAGGGTGTGCTGCAATGGTAGCCGGGGAAGAAATGAGAAACACAGACCACACCAGGGTCACATAGATTTTCTTGTTTTCTTCTAGAAGTTCAATCATTTCTAAATGTGTACTATACTTAGATATAGATCTACTTTGACTTACTGTTTGTCTAATGTGTGAGTTCTGTGTTCAAGTGAATTGTTTCGCATATAAGCATCCCATTGTTCCAGCACCATTTTTCGAAAGGACTACCCTATAGCCATTGCCTTGCCTTTGTGCCTTTGTCAAAAGTCAGTTGATCACGTTTGTGAAGGTGTTTATGGACTGCATGTTCTGTTCCATCAATCTGTGTGCTATCGTTTCGACACTACAATGTTGTGTGATTACTGCATCCTTTACACCAAGTCTTAATTAAGTAGTTCAAGTCCTTCAACTTCATTCACCCTCTTTACTATTGCACTGGTTGGTCTAGGTTACTTGAATTTCAAAATACATTTTGTAATGAGGTTACCAGTAGTAAAAAGTCCTAGCAAACAAAAGTTTACAAGGATTTTAAATGGGTTGTATCACGGCATACTTTTTATAAGGATGTGTGTAATGAATCCTTTCTAGAGTTCATTGCCAGAAGTAAATTTAGCTTCTTTTCAGGACATGGAATGTCTTTCAATAAAATCTATGCAGACTAAGGTGATTCTGCTTTAATATTGGCATCAGTGAAGCAAATAAATTAATCATATTTAGAAATAAATATGGTCCTTCATCATTTTTGTATAGTTGTTAATTAGCTTTTTATTTTAACACCGAAACCTGTATGCAAGTCATATTTGTATGTGTTGCAGGCCTATTAGTAGGTCAGATATAAGTTTTAAGTAAAACTAGAAACTAGAGAAACATAAATGTACAAAGATAGAATAAAAATAGAAATTTAAATCCAAATATCGATTAAAATGTCATCACATTTTGGTTCACTGAAATCTTATATTTTGCATCAATTTGCTCTTCATGTTAAAAATAATGGTCACTCAGTGACAACGTATAGGCATGGATGGGAACAACATACACTGGGGTCTGTGTGTGGGGTAGAATTGTGTGATTACTGCATCCAGGGGAATGGAGAGCGTTAGAAAAAAGAGCTAATGCGTGCTGGGCTTAATACTTAGGTGATGCGTTCATAGGTGCAGCAAACTAACATGGCATATATTTGCCTATATAACAAACCTGCACATTCAATATGTGTACCCTGGAACTTAATGTTAAATTAAAAATAATAATAATAGTTACTTTTTCATATAGTTTGCTTTACTTTTGTTTCAAGTGATTCTGTAATAGAACTGGAAAACACAACACGAGCAAATGCAAACTCCATCATGATACAGAAAAGAAGCGAACAAGAGCGGGATAATTTGCAATGTTTTCAGTTAGTGGAAATGAATCTTCCATTACAGCTAGAACTCAAATTTATAATTAAAAAAAAAATTTGGAAATGCACTGAAGCATTATCAGGGAAAAGAAATACAATGAGTCCTAACTTTACTTAGATTGTTTGGGTAGATGAACATTTACAGAACAGAGAATTTGAAGATGGATTAACAACACTACGGTTACACTATTTCCCCATGTTCTACACAGAGCTTACCTAGTATAGTTGTTTCTCTTAGAACTCAGTGGCAGAAAGAACTACTCTGATTTTAAATGGTTAAACCACTTTTTCTGGTATACCTTTTGTAGTTCATGAAAAATATATTTCATAGGATGCTGGCTCTTTCCTTTGTACATAAATAGCACTTTTCATCAATGCCCTTCAGCAAGAACAAACAATAATTGTTGAAAAGAAGTGTGGTTAAGAGATATCATGTATATAAAGGAGTCATACAACTAAGAGTAGGATACAGAAATCTTATAAAGGTTTTGTGTTGATAAATTATACTATTTTTTTTCTTACTCAAATGTGTTTGTGACCTTGTCAGAAAACTAACATAGTAACTCCAAAAATGGTTTACCCCTAGAATCCATTTGAAATTTCAAACTGTCATCCACCCAATATGTTCAGAAATCTCACCTACACCTCATATTTAGTGACTGGACTTATAGTTACTCTTTACGTCCCACAGCAACCCCTTTGGAAAGGATTCCTGCTGAACTCTAGGTACATATGGGATTCTAGTATGCTGCAATTTTAAATCTTACACTTGTACACTGGCATCTACCTCTAGACTCTAAGGAGTTTGATAAAAGTGTACACATGATCAGCATCTGTTTTTTAACCAAATAAGCATATTAATTACCACTACAAAGTAGTAAAAAGTATAATGGCACTGGGTATTTTGTTACTTGTGTGGCTTCTGGACTGTGTGGATTATTAACTTGAAATAAAATTTTTCATTTATAAAATTATTTATTCACTCACATGTTCCATGTCTACTATTATAAAGTACTTTGACCTTACTTCAACTTCCAGTCTATTGATTGGTCTCCTGAAATATTTTTATTCATTACTATTCTCCTTTCTTTATTCTATTAGTTTTTCTCACACAGCTAATAAAGACATACCCAGGACTGGGTAATTTGTAAAGGAAAGAGGTTTAATGAACTCGAAGTTCCACACAGCTGAGGAGGCCTCACAATTACGGTGGCAGGCAAGAACAAAGTAATGTCTTACATGGTGGTAGGCAAGAGAGCTTTCACAGGGGAACTCCCATTTATAGGATGATCTCATCTCATTAGACTTATTCACTACCATGAGAACAGCATGGAAGAAATCGCCCCCATGATTCAATTATCTCCCCCTAGCTCCATCCTTTACATGTAGAGATTATTAAAATTCAGGGTGAGATTTGGGTGGAGACACAGCTAAACCCTAACATTTACCTTCTTTCCTTTCTGGAAAGTTCATGGTTCCTTATTCAATTATCTCCTATTCATATCCTAAAATTTCCTGCCTCTTGATCTTTGTTCCTAACTGGGTCAGCTCAGATCTTCCACAAAGCAGAAGCTGAGCCTGAATTGGAATTAGATGTAAGAGGTTCCTCAGGGTGAAGAAAAAAAGGGGGTGGCCACAGGCAGGGAAAGGCTTTATGCCAAGGTGCTCTCACTATGCCTGTGAGAGGAGAAAGGAAGGGAATGAGAGAGCAGAACATGAAGACTCAAGATCAGGGCAGTTTTGACAGAGCCGGGGCCCAGGCAGGCCAGCAAGAAGTCCCGAAGCGAAGATTGCTGTCAGAGTGACTCCCACAGGCAGCACAGCCCAGCTCCGACGTGTTCACCATGCTCTGTCATGGCCTTGGCATAAAGGCTGTGCTGAATCCCAAAAGTACCCCAGCAGAAAGTGGGCACCCACACTGCTCGTTATAGATTCTTCTGAAGAGATCTGAGTGCTGGGTCTCTACAGCTGCTCCCATCCACCCTTTCCCTGACAGACCTGATGCCCCACACACTTTCAAAGAACACACCCTTCATAGTTCCTGTGGGTCCCTTCATAGTGTAAAATAAAGAAGAGAGAGAATTTTGGGACAAAATTCAGTTTCCCTCAGTAAATTCAAAATTCAATAAGTTGAACCATATTCAACTTATTTCTCCTCCATCACATATTTTTAACTCCTTAACCTTAGCTATCAGCTCTTGGTGACTTTCGAGGCAGAGTGACAGAAACCTGGGTATTCTGCAAATGTTAATTGAGTTATAATTGGTAAGGAAGGAACACGAAGTGACTAAGTGAGTCAGTTGGGTTCCACATGTATCCCTCATGCCCTTGGAGTCCAAGTGTCCAGGAGGCAGGCAGAGCTGTCCTTGAGTAGACCACTTGCCTGCCCCCTGATGAGGGAGTACCTTCATGGGGGACCACAATGAATAACCCTGTAGAGTCCACAGTTAGATGGACAGGAAGCACAAGTCATGGGAATGATGGTGAGCGAGTTTTCATACCTCACATCTTGGTTCCTTGGTTCCATGGGTCTTGGTTTCCAAACAGAAGTATTCTTTGTTATGGAAAATTAATATGTATTCCATTATATGCATGGAGAATCCAGAATTTTTAAATAATATTAGAACTGAGTGCATGGAAGTTAACATACCTCAGGGTAATGTGATTAAACCTCAGTTGGTCAAGTTGGTCCTGTCCACTGGCTTGGGGTACCAGAAGTCACAAATCCTTACCAGATAGAAATTTTTTCTATTTATTTATTCAAGATTTTCACAAATTAAGAGAAAATCAATACAGATTTCTAATTTATTATAAATCAAGTATGTAACAAGCTTATGATGTGTGAGAGTCAATAGAAAGAACAAACAACATATTTTAATTATAGAACATATTAAGGCCAATAAATATGAGCTTTATCAGAGATAGGCTATGAACTAACTATCTATGCTATATTTGAAAACTTAAATTACAAAGAAACAAAAAAGGAGGTTATAAAAATGGTGTTGTATATTTCACATTCGCTAATGATAACCACAATTACTGATACTTTTTCTCTGTTCTATTCTAATTTGTTTCTGGAAAATCCAATTAGCTAGATGTTTATTTGGTATTGAGTCTCTGTGGTATCCTTGATAGTGAACATACCATAGATTTTTTTTTCTCTCTCAATGTACATGAATCTAGTTTCATTTCTTTCCATCCCTAAAATAAAAAATTATTAGATATGTATAACTTTCTTTCTCTTTTTCAGTCTTAGGTAAAATGTTTTTGAAAGTCTAATGAGCCCTTTTCCCCTTTTAACCTCTGTTAAGGCTAGCAATAAGAATCTTTATAAAACTCTAAAAGACTTATCTCTCTAGGTTAATAAAGATAACAATAATAAAATCTTCTGAATTGAAAAAGAACAAAATGGGAAAGATGAATATCACATATAAATGGGAGGGAGAAAATGAATAAATAAGTACTATAACTCATCATGGAGCACGCACATAAAGACACTAAACTACTGGATGTAGAAAAATAAGGCATGAACATTTAAAAATTAACATATTACCAAAAAGGCGATTATTAGAAGTTATAAAATAATCTTGGTTTAGTTTTCTTTTATTTTAGTTTTTGTCTAATTAGTATTTCTTAAGTTCTCATCATCTCAAGATGTTTCTACAGTGTCTGATATTGATCTATCCTTCTATAATTTTTCACAGAAGTAACTTGTTTTCAAGAGGTTATATCAAAAATTTAATTTTGACTTAAAACCAGATATTAGTAATTATATGATATGGGATAACTCTTCACCTCAGGAAATCAATTGCACAACTTCTATTATTATCTTACAACCTAAGTCCACTGAAATCACTGTAATTAATGTACAAAAACATTCATATAAATGTATTCATATTGTGGTATGATGGCTTTGAATAAACTTGAGATAACTGAAACTAATTTACCTGACTCTTTTCAAGTTCACCTGTATATTTCAAACAAACTAAAAAATATGTATATTTATTTAGACAGCATGGATAAAATAGAAGCATGTGGCAATGGGTTATTCATTTCTCTAGAGTTTTGCTCCTGGCTACAAAACAGGATACTGATATGATCCTGGTGCTCTTTGAGACTGAATGTGGAGAGTGGTGGATTATTGTGTTAATGACTTAACTTCTGCTATTACTTGGCCATGCTGGGCATGCATTTTCTGTGATGGAAAAAAAGAAGCCAGGTGTTAAGGGGAATTAGAATAAAACTGACCCCAACCCAAATAGCATCAAAACAATAAAAGCTTAATTGTATTGTATTCATTTTGTGCAACACATAGACCTCCTCTAAAAACAAACCCAGCTCTCTCCCACTCTTACGACCACCACCACACTCCTGTCCTTCAAAAAACCAAATACTTCTTGACAATTCCCTTGCTCCTAAAGTTGTTATCCCAAAAGAACCTTTCTATCATGAGCTTATTCCTGCCTAAGACCCAGTCATAATATTAAAACCTAATTATTATTGATTCAGCTATTTTTTCTTACTTAGGGAGCCAGAGTTTAGTCATATGTGTGAAAGTATTTCTCTGTTGACATAATAATAATCAGTACATGTTTACATTTTATTATTGTACTCTATATCTAATTTAATCAAATATATTTTCATTTCTCTCAAAAAGAAATTTTTTTTTTTTTTGAGATGGAGTTTCGCTCTTGTTACCCAGGCTGGAGTGCAATGGCGCGATCTCGGCTCACCGCAACCTCCGCCTCCTGGGTTCAGGCAATTCTCCTGCCTCAGCCTCCTGAGTAGCTGGGATTACAGGCACGTGCCACCATGCCCAGCTAATTTTTTGTATCTTTAGTAGAGACGGGGTTTCACCATATTGACCAGGATGGTCTCGATCTCTCGACCTCGTGATCCACCCGCCTCAGCCTCCCAAAGTGCTGGGATTACAGGCTTGAGCCACCGCACCCGGCTCAAAAAGAAATTTTAATACTTTATAGTAAATTGTACATACTTTGACTGAAACCTGCTTTACTATTTTTATTTATCAAAAACAACAACTAAGGAAGGCTGATGGAGAAGAAAATAATTGTTAAATCTATTATGTAAATTTTAAATCTATTATATTTAAGAGAATATAAAGAAATATTTGAATACCTAAACAGAATCACTTACATTTTATTTCATATAATTTGAAAAACTCTTTTTTCTTTCTTTTTTTTTTATTGTATTTTAGGTTTTGAGGTACATGTGAAGAACATGCAAGATTGTTGCATAGGTACGCACGTGGCATTGTGGCTTTCTGCCTTCCTTCCCCTCAGCTATATCTGTCATTTCTCCCCATGCTACCTCTTCCCACATCCCCACCCCCATCCCTCCCCCATTTCCCCCCAACGGACCCCAGTGAGTAGTGCTCCCCTCCCCGTGTCCATGTGAACACATGAAAAACTCTTTTTTCTTTATTATTACCAAATATTAAGAGCTAGTTTGTTCAAATGACAATGTCTAATTTGGGAATATTAAAATTAAAATACGACACTAACTTACAGGAAAGTACTGGCACAGCTGGAAAACGTCACTGTTATTCTCCCTCCTTTGCAAAATAGCCTTTTCATATGTCGTGTGAATATGTGATGATCATTGCATCTGTAATGCTAACCAACCATTTAATAGCAGGTAATGGGCAAGTGTAAGCCTACTGCTGGGATAAATATGGACTAGAACTTGTTACTATGAAATCATGTGCCTAACAATGAACTCAAAGCTAGAACAATCAGGAACACGATGACATACACTAAAAAGAAATAAAAATGAACAATAACAAGATAATTACTTTATTTCAAAAAAGAGTATTGATGAAAAATAAAAGGCATATTATTGATTATTCATGTCATAAAATTATAGCAGATTAAAAAATGAAAGCTCCTTGCTTATAGAGATCAAATTCTATGGGGATACACATACATATATATTTACATGTGTGTATGTTTGTATGTTGTGTATACGTTTGTATTCTTTCTTAAGCGATGCCTTTAGATTACATAAAAATAAATTTTATACCAACACAAAGGACTTCATTGTCAGATTCACATAAAACTAAATTCTTACTAGACAACAAAATTTACTCATGAAAGGAAAGACAGTGAAGCAATACACCCTGAGTTCACTGGATGTAGCTTGCTGAAGTCCGTTTTTCTGAGTGAGGAGATAAAGCACATGTAGAGACTGATACAAGGAAGCCACTTAGTTTTGAGGTCTTTTTGTTTTTGTAACTCGACAGCCATATTACTATAAATTCCATCTAATATATCCTTTCTTCTGACAATTGTACCTCATAAATCCAGACATTTCAAATTTATTTATAATAATCTATCTAGACTGAACAGGAATAGCTTTCCTAAAGCATTTTTAATGAGTACAGACCAGCACATAAACTCTTCACGTTTATATTCTAGCCGGTAAATTCTAACTGCATGTTTCCAGGAGATCTGGTTAGATTCTATGAACACAAGTTCTCTTAAAAGGAATTTGGAGGAAAGACTTACTCCAGTGAGCAGTTTGCAAAACAGGGAGATGAAGGCTCTGGTGTAAAACAAAGGTGACTTCTAGAGTACAAAGGGAAGCCACGTTTTACAGCAAACGTTTCCTTTCAGGTTCCCAATCAGTCTGCTTGTGCAAACGAAGGTTGGAAAATTGCTTAATTCTGATTGGTTGACACAGCTGAGTTCTGATTGGTCAATGCAGCTGATTTCTGTTGGGCTAAGGTAGATGAACTCTGATTGGTTGGTTTGGAAGAGTTTTGAAAGTCCCAAAGATTACAAGGTGTGGGTTTTCAGGGACCTCAGAGTCCATGTGTGACCCCCTAGTCAGCAAACGGTCACTTGGCCTTATAATGGCCACTGGGCTCTAATAATCCACTCAGGATTCATCTTGAAGGGTTGTCTCTTTCACATTTACAGGTTGTGAAAGAGCACAGCCATATCTGGACTCGTAGAAGGTATTTTACTAGTTCAGATATGCCTGTGCTCTTTTACACATATGGGAAATACGGGAAGGGAAGGGTCAGCTCTTTTGCCGACCCTTCCCTTCCCATATTTCAAGGTAAATCAGTGTCACAAGTTAATTGCAACAATGAGGTTTTATATTAAATCTAAAGCAAATGTACAACTTACCATGTTATTTATTTGGGTTCGAGGGGTTGGACATTTAACCATAGGAGTAATCAACATTCAAATGTGATTCATAAACATTTTCTCTATAAAATTTGGATTTCTAAGTCAGCCGTTAAAAAAGAGGAAAAAAACAAAATGATAAGAAATATTTAACTAAAATAATAATATACATGTGATCAGAAAATCTTGTGGTTAAAACATAAATGTGGCTATGTGAGACTTTGAATATTTCTATTAATTGAAGCAAATATAGCAAATTATTAACAAGTCCTTTCTATTCACACAATAGGCAACATTTCCACTAAAATACATAAAATAACAGCATTTCATCTATTAATAGAAAAGTTGGGATTTTTCTGGTTGGGAACCTGAAAGGAAAGGTTTCAGTAAACTGAAAAACTAGTATCTCCTTCTATTTGGCAAGGAAAACATTCCTTGTCTATTTACCGTGGCTCTTGACACTTGACAACTTCCTACAGAGGTCATCCGTAAAGAAGGTAATTAAGTTGAGTTATTTAGTTGCAAAAAGAAGGGAAAATCAAATTAAGCACAGTTGAAATATTAATCAAAGGTATATTCAAAAGTTGATATTTTAGTGTTATCCACTCAATGTTGATATGTTCAAGTGATTTTTTTCATATACCATAGTCTTCTGTTTGTTTGTTTATTTGTTTCTTTACTCTGCCAAGGTCCAGGATGCCAGGATGCAATACTCTTCCAGGCTTCTTAATAATACTAGTTCTACTTGTTTATTAATCTCAAACATTATGCATAGTGAAATCACATATGCTTTATTTTGGGTTGAAGGGTTGGACATATATGCTTTTCTATGGATAATTATATTTATTTGGGTACATTGAAGGTACTTAACATATATTAGTGTATTGTATATAAAGTGAAGTGGATCTTTCTTCATTGCTCAGTCATATTTTAAATTTAGAAGCTATAAGTGAAATCAATCTTTATTAGTTTGAAATATAATTCTTGCTATAAACAGAGAATAGTTGTTTTAATATTACATTAAATCTTTTGAGAAGAGCATCTACATATCTGGAAAAAGTTTCACCTCTAACGTTTTTCCTAGCTAACCACCTCTTAATCTTATTGGTACAGCTTTCCTTATAAATATGTTAATTTAATTAATAATGCCACCATCATTTTTGCTTTTTGGGAGTAGAATCTGTCTCTTTTAGTCAACTTAGGACATAACTGCTTTGTAATATTTTCTAGTTAATCTTCCAGTTTAATTATCAGGGAATAATGGTATTTCCCTTTATTCATTTATCTTTATAAAAAGTAAATTACCAAATACATATGTCAGTGTTGATGAAGAAAATCCACCTGCTGCTAAAGTGCAGATCAGTGTAAAGCAAAGGTGATTTAGCTCTCCAAAGATACTGGTAATGTCTGGAGAGTTTGGCTGTCACACGGCGGATGGGAGGTGGGGTGTGCTGCTGACATCTACTGCACTGGGCCCAGGAATGTTGTTAAACATCCGAAAATGCACAGCAAAGTCCCGCATATGAAAGAATTATACAGTCCAAGCTAACAATAGTGCTAAGGTCAAGTTATGCTAATGTAAATTAACGGAAGGCAAGCTGCTTTAGACAACTTAGAAGATCTCTCTCAGGATGTGATAAACTCAAAAGATGAATAACAATAATAGCATGAAATGAATATGGATAGCTAAAAGATAAGATCATCCAGGGCCTCAGCTATGGTGAAAATTCTCATTTAAATCTAACAGGAATTGGAAATCCTTGAAGGGTTTTAAAGAGAGAAGCAATATTATTACGTTTACATTTTTAAAGCATTGCAATAAAGACTATGGTTGTACTGTAATAAGAGCTAAAACAAGTTGGAGTTCATCTTAATAAACTGTGTGATTCATGTAGGTGTCTTGACACACAGCAGCACTAGTAGAGATGAAACTAAGTGGAAATTGTTATAAATATTTATAAGGTAAACAACAAAATTTAGCAATAGATTTGAATATAGTGTTTAGAGAAACAAAATTAAGAATGACCTCTAAGTTTTTCTTTAGCTAATGAATTTGAAAAAAAAATAAAAATAAAAAGAAGACACAGTGCCTTTTATTAAGTTGGAGCACACTGGAGGAGGAGAAGTATAAAGAGATGTTGTTAAAGTATGTAATATTAGCAATGCTCATCAAATACACAAAGATAAATTTTGAAAAGATAGTGGAAAATGCTAATCTAAATCTTAGAGAATAAATTGGTCCAGGAGAACTTTCTAGAACATGAACTACATGTTTTAAATGTAAAAATGGATGTGATCACATAAGACAAAGTCAGAAGAAAAAGAGATGTCTGTGCCCGTAGAATTGTTAGCATGTAGAGTCTGTAAATAAAGTACAGAGAAAGTTCCAAGCATTGAAACAATATCAAGGAAACTGTGGCTTCCAAAGTAATCAAGCAAACAAATAAAATGAGAGTTTTGTGAAATAGAGAAGAGGTAGGCCTTGCGAACTATTGTTGAGGGCCTAAGTAAATTTAAAATGCATTCTAGACAAATATGCATGTGTTGCATTTGAAAATGGGTTTATTACTAATAACTTTGGCATGAAACATTTTGGCCAGCAATGACACGATTGAAGCAATGTGGTCTCCAAATAATTTTATTATTAAGATAGATTTTTAAAAACTAGGAAAGACTAGCTTGAAACCAGGAAGCAGAGGATGCCATGAGCTGAGATGGCACCATTGCACACCAGCCTGGACAACAAGAGCAAAATTCTATCTCATAAAAAAAAGCTTAGGAGAGACTTTAAAAAGATTATGAACTGATAGGTTGTGGCAGATAGAAATGTTCAAAAGAGAGAAAAACTTTGCTATCACAGAATATACAGAGAGTAACAGTTTATAAATTCTTAGAGCACATGAAGTATTCTGTTTGAGACCAGTTCTGATTGAAAGGACATGATCTTGAGAAAACTCACCTATTTTAACAGGAGGGAAAGGTTGTTTGATGGTGAGAGTGCATTTGTAAATTTAATGATGAACAAAACAGGGGTTTCTACTCCTTATGAAGTATGAGTGTACCGGAGTGGGTGACATCTTCTTGCTTAGGGTATGAGCAATCATAAATCCATGCTGAACAGAAGTCTCCTCTATTTCTTCCTACAGAATTTCTACAAATTATAAGAGAGCAAAAATAAATTTCTAATTTATAATCATGAAACACAAAAGAAAAAAATCTATAATATATAAAAGTCAGTTGAAAGAACAAACAATATATTCTCACTATAGAACATACCAAGAAGTATAGAAATGGAATTTGTTATACATTTTAAAATAAAGAACTATATAGCCAGTATTTAAAAATTAGCAAATAGAAAATCAGTTGGATGTAAACGTGGATTTATTTCTGTGTTCTCGATTCAGTTCTATTCCTCTATGATCTTATTTCTATAACAATACCATGTTGTTTTGGTTAGTATAGCCTTGAAATATAATTTGAAATCTCCTGGTGTGACACCTGCAACTTTGTGCTTTTGATCAAGATTATTTTGGTTATTTTTGCTCTTTTTGGTTCTGTACATATTTTAGAATTTTTTTCCCATTTCAATGAAAAATAGCATAGGAATTTTGATAAAAATTGCACTGAATCTGTATATTACTTTGGGCAGTATGGTTATTTTAATGATATAAATTAACTCATTCTGTAACTATGGGATGTCTTTCCATTTCTGTGTCCTCTTCAATGTCTTTCCTCAGTATTTTGTAGTTTTCTTGTTAGACATCTTTCACATTCTTTTTTAGATTTATTCCTAGGTGTTTTATCTTTGTAGCTATTTTAAATGGGTTTGAATTCTTGGTTCGAGCACCAAGAACATAATCTGGGGCAAGGACACCCTCTTGAATAAGATGTACTGGGAAAATTGGATATTTATATGCAGAAAAATAAAACTGGATCAGTCTCACAGTATACACAAAAGTCAACTCCAAATGGATGAAAGATTTAAAATGTAGTATCCAAAATGATAAAACTACTAGAAGATGTAGGGAAAACACTTCAAGGCATTGGTATAGGTGAAGATTTTATGGCTAATATCTCAAAAGCATAGAAAACTGTGACAAAAATTGACAAATAAGACTGTAGTAAACTGAAAAACTTCCATATAGCAAAGGAAACAATCAACAGAGTGAAGAGACAACCTGTTTAATGTGAGAAAATTAGCAAAATATTCATCTGACAAGGGACTTATATCTAGAATACACAAGGAACTACACTCAAAAAGAAACAAATAAATAAATCTATTAAAAAGTGGGGTAAGAACATAAACATATTTCTTAAAAGAAGGCACAAAAAATCATCTAAAAAATTGCAAAAAAAAAAAAAGAAGGTAGAAAAATGACTGACAGGTGTATGAGAAAATGTTCAACATGACTAATCATCAGAGAAATGCAAATCAAAACCACAAAGAGATATTATTTTACGCCATTAAGTTTGTTTGTTAATAAAGAGACAAAATAATAGATGCTGCTGAGGATGTGGAGAAAAGGGAACTCATATACACTGTTGGTGGGAATGTAAATTAGAACAATCGCTATGGAAAGCAGTATGGAGATTTCTCAAAAAACTGAAAATAGATCTACCATATAATTTAGCAATCCCACTACTGGGTATTTACCCAAAATAAAAGAAATCAGTATATCAAAGTGGCATCTGCACTTGCATGTTTATTTCAGCACTATTCATAATAACAAACATGTGAAACCAACCTAAGTGTCCATCAACAAACAAATGAATAAAGACAGCATGGTATATATATATATATAGATAGATAGATAGATAGATAGATAGATAGATAGATAGATAATGGAATACTATTGCATTAAAAAATGACATTATGTCATTGGCAGCAATATGGATAGAACTGGAGGTTATTACATTAGGTGAAATAATGTAGGCACTGAAAGACAAACACATGTTCTCACTCACATGCGAGAGCTTACAAATTTATTTTATACACATTTTATGCATGTAACAAATACTCACATGTACCCTATAAATATATAAAATATGTCTCAGTAACATAAAATTTAAAAAGATAAATTTTTAAAAAATTAAAAATAACTAAAAAGTTAAAATATTGAAAATCACTAAAGAAAATATGTTTTAAAAAGTAACCGATTTTTTGGAGCACAAAACAATGTAATTCAAAAAATGAAAATGTTTAGATTAGATAATAAATTAGGAAACTGACAATTTGATTTGAAGAAACTTTCAGAATATTTTAGAATGATTAAAGTATTAAAGTAAGGTTATAGATAAAACGGTTAGAATTCAGATGCTTAACATAAAGTTAAGTAGAGTTCTAATCGATAATTTAGATTGGAAGAGAGGCATTATTTGAAGCTACAATGACTAAAAATGTTTTAGAACCAAAGGTAAACAAGAGACTATAGGAGAGGAAGTATAATGAATTTGAAGTAGAATAGAGTTTTAAAAAGTTGTACACAAAAGCCTTGCACTAAAATTCTGGAATGACCGAAGATATAAAGAAGGGTTTAAAAGTAACAAGAGAAAATATCATCTAAAATGTGGTTTCTAATACATTTCTTGGTGGCAACAATAAAATCTCAAAGACAAAGTAATAATATTTTCCATGTTTTGGAGAAAAACAACTGTTGACTTAGAATTGCTCATCATGAGAAACTCTATTTAAAAAAATAGGAGATGAAATAAAGACAATCCCAAACAACAAAAACTGCAAGAATTTACCATTATTCTATTTTCACCAAAGGAATGTAAGTTAGATATACTTTGCCATGAATGAAAGTATCACCAGAATAAGTGCCTGAGAAGCAAAGATGACGAAAAAGACTATGCATCACGTAGTAAACAGAAATACACATGCTTACTATAAAAATAACAGACAATAATGTTGCTCTATTTTTGTGATGTAAAGGACATATATAAAATGTCAGTAAAAAGAATATGTTTACTTGCACACTATGTTAGGAAGTAGTGTTGTAGGGATTTATGTTAGTCTGGGGAAGAAGTGAGGTATTCAGTAAAGTTACACAATGTCAAATACGTATGGCAATATTTCACGAGTAACCACTAAAAGCAAAAGTATGACTTTCAAAAATCTGAAATTGTAGATAAAAATAGTGGAAAAAACTAATAAAGCAAAAGATCAACTAATAAAAAGCAAAGGAAGAAAAGAAAATGATAATAGATGAGATTCACAAATGCTGCCTTAGGAATCAACAATAGCATCACAATCACAACAGACACAGAACGTACCACCTAGCTCCCCTGTAATGAATGACTTGCTGCCCAGCTGTGAGGAGTGTGACAAACAGACCCAGCACCCACTAGCTTTCAGTTCATTTGGGCCTTGTATCAACTACAGAGAGCTGCCAGCCTGAAGCCGCACGTTTCTGAGATGGCCACATCTGCTCTCTGTGAGAGACAAATGTGGAAAAACTCAGCCATTTCGTTTGTCTCCAATGTTGTCTGTCAGATTGGCTGAGGATTGAGGGGCCTGAATAACAGATTTCCTCCTTTTTTTTCAAGGAGGGAGAGAGCCCACACTGCAACCGTTGGTACTGGCAAAATTTGACAAATAGGCTAGATGATGAGGCTTTGGAGCTAGGTAATGAGTGGCCAGTTTGTAATGAAGAGCTCCATCACTGCAAGTTGGTGGAACACATAAGCACCGTGGAATGAAGCGGACGTCCCATTGTTAAAACCTTTCCAGTGGTGAATTGGGAGAACCTTTCAATGGAAATGAATGCACTGGCAGGATTTTAAATTTTAAGAAGGAAATAGTAGGTAGATAATGGGATTTGGTACCTGTTACTAATCATCACTGATGCTCTTCTTAAAGATAAAGAAAGGCTGAAGGTAAATTACAGAAATTGAAAAGCAGTTGTGAAAAACAGAAGGATGTTTGGTTACAAAGAGTGCTCATCTCCTGTGAAGGCACAGCAAAGAAAACCAAGGATAAATCCTAGTATTTAATAATCCTAGTGACTGAACTCAGAGAATAGTGAAATCCCTGTCAAAGCAAACTTTTATGGCAAATCTAGGGCTCTGATTTTAAAAATCTGGGCTGAAGACATAAGAGATGAAGATACCTGGGCAGATGTCCCCAATTATTTTAACTCCTTGGATTCTCCTGAACATTTTCAGACCACAAAAAATGATCCACACTTCTCTAATAAGCGGCTATTCTGGTTCCTGTATAAACCATTTGAACCCTCTGGTATAAATACAGACTGATCCGAAGTCAAATTCAAGCAAACTCATTCACCAGTGGCTGCTGACATTCAGTTCTGATACCTTGGCTAGAACAGGAGTAAGATGATCTCAGGCACAGAATACGTAGTCATTAAACTAATAAATACATTCTGTTTACTTCATTCTGAAAAGTGAGTTAGAAATAGTTTGCATAGACCGGATGCGGTGGCTCATGCCTGTAAACCCAATATTTTGAGTGGTCAAGGCAAGCAGATCATTTAGCCCAGGATCACTTGAGCCTAGATCACTTGAGCCCAAGACCAGCTTGGTCAACATGACAGAGGCCCATCTGTACAGAAGAAAATCAGCTGGGCCCAGTGGCACACACCTTATGCTCCTAGCTACTTGGGAGGTTGAAGTGGGAGGATTGCTTGAGCCTAGGAGTCAGAGGTTTCAGTGAGCCGAGATGGGGCCACTGCACTCCCATCTGGATGAGCGTGAGACCCATTCCCCCAAACCCACAAAAAAAGAAAAAGAATAACTGGTTTTTATAGACATGGAATGGACAATCATATACATTTACAGTTGTGCCTGCATGATATCCGGTCACCACAGCCAAGAAAGAAACCCTGTTGTGTATTTTGTTGTCCACTCCCTATCTATGAAAACAGCTTCGGACTCACTTTCCAGATTAAGACGAAGCAAGAACAACAGAACATGATTCAGCATATTGATGCTAATAATGCGGAGTGAATCAGGAAAGCAAGACAGCATGCTAGAGATGTTGGTGAGAGACACGTATCCTACATGGTGGAAACTAAACTGTACAGAGATTCAAAGGCCGAACACATCCATAAAATTTGGGGGATTCTGGTGATCAGGCATATGTTGAAATGTAGTTCCAAAGTAAAATAAAAATTACTGAGTTTTACTTCTCCCACCACAAGAAAAAGAAATGTTTCTTCGTGCTTTGAGGGCAAGACATAACACATCTAGGAATACTTTTACAGCCTATATGCCAGGTGTTGGGAAAGAATGCCAGGCTTGAGTGAGGCCCAAACAGCAGGTGACAAAGGAAATAAATTGGAAATTTGTTACATGAAGAGACCAAGAATAATCTCCAAATATGTGCAAATGAAACAACTGACTTTTAAATAACCCATAAGTCAAAGGAGAAATCACAAGGTGAATTTATGGTAATTTCATTTATGAAATTTATGATCGTTTCATTTCATTAAATTAAAAACACAGCACATCAAAAATATTGATGGAGCTAAAATAGCACCTGTAAGGAAATGTATAGAACCAAATGCTTATGTTAGACAATAGGAAAGATCTCAAATCAGTGTTGCAAGTTTTGGTCTTCAGATAATAGAATTTGAAGAGCAAATTAAACACAAACAGCATTTATAAGAAAGCAATAAAGGTAGAAACTGAAATAAATAACATCAAAAACAAATAGAAGATAAAAGTAAATAAATGCAAAATTGATTGTAAGAAACTTTAAGACTTTGACAAAGTTTTAGCAAGAGTCCTTTTAGAAAAAAGAGAGAAGGTAACATTTACAAACATCAGAAATAAAAGAGGAAATCTCACTGTAAATTTTATAAACACTCAAAAATGAATAAAGAAATAATATGAATAATTCAAAGCATAAAAATTTAGACACTTAGATGGACATAAAGTGTGCCAATTTATCAAACTCTACAAATTACCAAAACTTTTCTAAGTTGACAATCTTAGAACTATTAATAACGTTGAATTCATGGATAAACTCTTCCAATAAATGAATCTCCAGGCCTGCAAGATTTCACTGGCAAATTCTAATGAATTTAAAGAATATCTTCAATTCTACATACTTCTTCCAAGCAGTAGGGCACTGAATACTTCCCAACTCATTTCACGAAGTCAGAATTATTCTGTGTATTAGGCACACTTCTCTAGAAAAACAGAATAAGTAGGATATATAAAGATACATAAGAAAGGATTTATTATAGGAATTGTCTTATATGCTATGAAGGTTGAGATTCCCCATGATATACCTTCTAAAAGTGGGAGAATCAGAAAGATAGCAGTGAATTTCAGTCAAAGGTTGAAAGTCAGGAACCCAGGAGCTCCAATGCTTGAGTGTAGGAAAAGAAAGATGTGCTAGCTCAAGAAGACAGAGAGGATTTGCCCTTTCTACATCTTTCTACATCTTGTTTAGCCCTCTGTGGATTAGATTATGTCCATCAACACTGGTGAAAGTCAATTTTTTTGCTTGGTCTCCCAATCCAAATATTAATTTTTTCCAAAAACACCCTCACAGACACACCCAGAAATCCTGTTTACCAGCTATCCTAGCATCCTTTAGCCCACTCAAGTTGACACATATAATTACCCATCACATTCTGATTATAAAATCAGAATAATAATAAGAAAAAAATCACAGCTTAATATCCTTCAGGAACATAGAAAAAGCTCAATGAAATAAAAGCAAATCAAATCCATCAATATTTAAGAAAATATATTACAATTAATTAAGGTTCCCCTCAGAAATGCAGGTTTATTTAATATTTAAAAATTAATCAATTTAATTCATCCTACCAGTAAAGTCCACATGATCTTATTAAGTGATCCAAAAAATGACATTTAAAAATATTCAACCTCCTTTAGTTATAAAATTTCCCAGCAGATAGGTATAGAAGAGAAATTCCTCAATCTAATAAAGGGCGTCACCCAGAAAAAAAAAAAAAACAAAAAAAAACCCTACATCTAATCTAATTTAAAAGCCGGTGACTGAATTGCTTTCCCCAAAGTATACAATGAAGATAAGACTATTCACTCTCATCACTCCTATTCAACTTGGTACAGAACTCTTAGGTAGTGCAGTAAGGCGTAAAAAAGAATTAAAAGATGTATTCATTATAAAGAAAGAATTAAAACTGTCCCTATTCACAGCAGATATGACAGTTTTCATGTAAAAAAAAATTCCAAGAAGTGTATAAAAATTCTGCTAGAACTAATGTGAGTTTAGCAAGGTTGTAGGATACAAGGTCAGTGCACAAAAATCAATTCTACATTCATGTATTAGAAATAAGTCATTAAAAACATAATTTTTAAAAGCAATGTCATTTAGAGTTATTCCCCAAAAAATGGAATGATTTTCCGTATATCCAGTGAAACACATACAGGGTCTGTATTCCAAAAAAACTACAAAACAGTCATGAAAGAACTCAGACCTGAAGTGTCCATGAACTGAAAGATTAAACATAGAAACTGTGCAGATACTTTTCAAGGTGAAACATTTAATTCATTTTAAATATAATTCAAGCAGATTAACTATGCAGAAGCAGTTTCTAAATTGTGATGGGTAGGCAAAGAAATTAGGAAAGCCAAAACAATTGTAAAATAAGAATTAATTTGAGGAGTCGCATCACCCAATATTAAGACTCACTATGAAGCTATTGTAATCAAAACACTGTGATATTGGTGAAGGTAGAATTGAACAGATTCTATTCAATAGAACATAATAGTGTCCAAAAATAGGTTCACACAAATATAGCACATAGCTTTTTGGCAAATTTACAAAGACATTTCAGTGGAGAATAGATTGACTTTTCAGCCTATGGGTTAGAAAAAAAATGGAACTTTATCTACAAAAACTAATGATAACTTCAAGCTTAATGTCATAATACATACAAAAAACCCTGAAAATGGACTAAGAATCTGAAAGTAAAACCATATAACTTTTAGGTTAAAAAAAAAGAAAAAAAAAAGCATATGAAAGAAACACTGTGGCCTTGATTTAGCCAAAATACTTTTAGATGTGACACCAAATGTGTGATCTACAAAGGGGAAACAAATGTTAATGGGACTTCATTAAAATTAAAAACCTTTGATCTATAAAAGACATTATTATGAAATTCAAAACATGAGCTACAGATGGAGAGAATATGTTTGCACATCACATATCCTAAACAGTATTTGTATAAAAATATATACTCAAAAATCAGTGGTATGAAAAAAATCAGTGTTAAAGGATAGGCAAAAGACAAACGGAACTTTCAAAAAAGAGAATATAGATGGCAAATAAGAACATCACGTTAAAATCATGGTGAGATACCACTCCAAGCCCATTAAATGCCTAAAATAACAGCAAATTCAAACTGCTGGCAAAAATGGAGCACAAAAGGAATTTTCAGGTAGTACTTGTCAGAATACAGAGTGTTGCAGTCACTCCGGAAAACGTTGTTGTACAGGTTCTTATAATAAACATATGCTGTACTACCAAGTAAGTCAGCAATACAACCCCCAGGCATATTTCCAAATAAACTTAAAACATCTTCACACAAAAACTTGTTTACAACAGCTCCATTCATGTCCACCAAATCTGAAAACAACCCAAATGCCCTTTGACAAGTGAATGGATACACAAGACGTGCTGTGTCCATCTAATGGAATATAGATGTCCCATTCATAGAGTGAAATACGACTTAGCCATACGTGAGAATGCTTTATGGATTCTTGCAGCACGGATGAATCTCACAGAGATTATGAGGAGTGAATTAATCCAGCTATAAAAGATTATGCATTTCATCCTTCCATGTGGATGACATTCTCTAAAAACAAAACTATAGGAGCTGAGAGTAAATGAGGGGTTGCCAAGGGGCTAGGATTGTGACAACAAAGGCAAAGGAGTATTTTGGGGGTGGCAGAGATGTTCTGAATCCTCATTCTGGGGATGGTTGCAAGAATTTGTACTTGTTTTAATATTGATAGAACTGGACACTTGAAGGGTCAATTTTACTCTATGCTATTTTAAAAAAGTAAAACAAAGTACTTTTTATAATTGGAATCATGCAGTGTTTGTTCTGTGCCTAGTTTATTTTACTCAGCATATTGTCTTCAGGGTTACTCCAGGCTGTTACATGTGTCAGGATTTCCTTATTTTTTAGTTGAATGATAGTCTATTGTATATAAATGCCATATTTTCTTTATCCATTCATTTGGTTAGTAAATAAATGTCCTGTTTGCCTTTTTCATTCATTTGGAGTGTGGAATGGTGGTTCCAGGTGAGAGATTTCCCCATTAGCCCCTTACTATTCAACAGGTCGGAAGTGTCAGTTCTACAAGATACACGATTTCTAGAGATCTGCTGTATAGCATTGCGTCTACAGTTAACATATTGTTTTGTATGTTTAACAGGAGTGCAACACAGCAGTGTGCTATTAATCTATGAGATTCATCCAGGTTGCACGTGTATCTAAAACCCGTGCTTATGTAGTTTGCTAAGCAGTATTACCCTGTATGGATACAGCACAATGGTAAGAGGGTAGATCTCATGCTTAGTGTTTTTGCAAAAATTAAAAAATAAATCAATGAAAATAAATACAATGAAAACCCTTAATGCATGATAAACACACCCCAATAAACTCACTGTTCAGGTTGCATTTGGGGGTATCAGAACAAGATCAATTTATCTTTAATCTTACTGAACAATCAAAAGACTAAGATTTAGAGAACTTGAACGATTCTCCCAAGTTATAAAATTGGTATGGGGCTAGATGATTTGCCTGTGATGAACTTTTGAGCTTCTTCACAATTTCTGCTTTTCTTGCACTCAGGAGACTTTGGCTTTCTCAGGACCTCCCCTGTTCTACATTCCAGCTTCTCTTTCACTTCATGTTTCATATGAGATTTCAATGCCCAGTAGATCAACAATTCCCTGCATTTCCCCCACTCTGACCCTAATTTACATATCCTCTCTAAGGTTTCTATTCGTATACTTTCCCAAATTAGAATTTAGGTATTATGTATATTAATTGAGGAATACTTGTCATCCCTACAACAATGTAAATTCTTTAAAGATTATCTGGAATTATTTCAACATCCCCAGGACCTAGCTCGATATTTAACTGATACAAAAGACTCTAGGGAAATATTTTTGATACAGTTAAATTTAATTTTATTTCCAAATAAGAAAGCATTTTATATTGTTAAGCAGGATGCTGCATTAGGATTATACCACTACTTCAAGATTTTGCAAAAATGGCTGGCAGTTATTTTATATCTACATGACTGAAAATTCCAAACAAATGATTCATTCTCCAAAATAAACACAGCATTTCCCCCCAAAAGACATTTAGCTTATATTCCAGATTGAAGAAACTACTATGGTTTGAAGAACAACACTCTTAAAATTGTCACAACTATGTGTGTTACTCTGTGTGTTTTTTCCTCAGAAATATGCATCATTTTGTTCCACAATACATTTTATCACTTCATTGATAAATGTTCATCTTTAGAAAAGTGAAGGGCAATTATTGATTGTGTAGATGTGCCAGCTTTAGGAAGTACAATCAGTAATTAAATCACCATCTCTTATCTTAATACACAAATTATGATCAAAATTGTATAATGCATATTTTTGCCATAATTTTAAGTATTTGTCTGGGTTAATTATTAGATACAAATTCCTAGTAAAATTGTAAATATTTTTAATTACAGTATGTTGATGTATATTACCAAGAGACCTTCCAGGGAAGTTTATCTGCTTTTATTCACTCCAGATATTTACCTCGTCTATAGATCCATGAAACACAGCAATTCAACATGTACTAATATAGCAGGTTATATTAGTTCAAGTATCTTAGGAATACTAACAAGGTTGAGTAAGTTCTGATTTTATATGGCAAACAATGTCAGTTTCTAAACATTACCACTTGTTTTTCTCATACAGACTAAAGCCACATGTATAAGTGTACAGTTTTCCGGAGAATCAGAACAAATAGGCTGTGTATATATTTTTAGAATTTATTAGTTTTAAATCACGAATGCAATTAGGGAGTCTGGCAAATTTAAAACATGTAGTTCAAGTTCAAAGGTCATCCAAGAAAAGGAGATGATGCAATCCAAGTTTGAAGGTGGCCTGCCAGCAGAATTCCCTCTTGCTCAGGGAATATCAGGATTTCGTTTTATTCAGGCCTTCAACTGATTGGATGGGGGCCACCACATTATGGAGAACAATCTACTCTAAATCTACCAATTTAAATGTTAATCACATCCAGATATACCCTCCCAGAGACATTCAAAATATTGCCTGGCCACATATCCTAGCACCATGTCCCAGCCAAGCTGACACATAAAATTAACCATACCAACAATATAATATTAATGAGTCAACATCTAAATTTAATTGAATGTTTGCATTACCAATCATTTTTATGCTCATAGCTGTTTAAAAACAAAGCAATGATAGCTAACTTTCGATCACTGAATAATAAAATGCATTTTAAATGGAATGTATGATAATACAGGGCTGATGGTAATTTTTGTCTTCAAAACTATTTAGAATAGTACAATTTTTTTTTGGAGGCTGCAATAAACACTGTAATGTTTGATTCTATTACCTGATTCTGATCAATTGAAACCGAAAACTTACTTATGAAAAATAGTTTCAGGAAGTCTGTTTCTTTGGAAAATTTTGAACATGAAATGCATTTTGATCTACACTGGTTTTTTTCCCCCCATTTTCCATTTCAAAAGTTTCAGATGCCTTTTCATGTTTCATCCCCATGGCAGGCAGCCTCAGATGTGTTTCGTTTTAGAATTGTAATGTCTTTGAATAACATTATTCAAAGTAAAATGGAATGAATTGGAGAGTTATCAATCAACATAAAGTGAAAAAAAAAAAAAGCATTTCAGAGGAAAACCTGTGACAACATTTTCCCAAATGATTATTAAAAAAAAAAAAAAAAAAAAAAAAAAAAAGACAACCTAAGTGTCATGATCCCTCCTATGCACAGGACCAAATCCTGTGAATTTGTACTGAGTCCTGTGAATTTGCACCTTTGGCTGTGGAAGGCTCTCCGGCAGAGAAGCCTGAGCTGATTCGCATTCTATTTAATAGTCTTGAGATTTTCAAGTCAGTCCTGCCTCTGCACCAAATGTCTCTATTATGGCAGACAGAGTAACCACTGAAATTCAATTTAATTAACCAAACTACATTATAGTATTCATTAATAATAGTGCCTTGTATGCACATATTCACTTTTAACAGTGCAGACACCTCAATATGAAACAATGCATGTCAAATAATGGAACACATCAAGCTAATCAAGAAGGTGTTTGTCCTTTTTGCTATATTAATACAACTGATTACGGGGCTTCTTAATAAGTGCAAGCAAGCTACAGTTAAGTTGCCCTGTCTAAATGTGAGTAATGTCAGGCTGAATACTGGCATGAGTATAAGGAAATTGGCTTTGGCAGAAGGGCTTTCTGGAGCATTGTTGCATAGAACTTAAAAAATGAGACTCAAGAAAAAGACTCTAAGGCTTTTTTTTAAAAAAAAATTCTTTTACTTTAGGTTCTGGGGTACACGTGCAGGTCATGCAGGGTTGTTGCATAGGTGCATACACAACCAGGTGGCTTGCTGCTTCTAATCCCCCTTTGACTATATCAGCATCTCTCCCCACGTTATCCCTCCCCACCTCCCGCTGACCCTCCTCCAGCACCCCCCGACTGACCCCAGTGTGTGATGCTCCTCTCCCTGAGTCCACGTTTTCTCATTGTTCAACACCCGCCAATGAGTGAAAACATGCGGAGTTCGGTTTTCTGTTCTTGTGTCAGTTTGCTGAGAATGATGGTTTCCAGATTCATCCAAGTCCCTACAAAGGACACAAATTCATCGTTTTATATGGCTGTAGCTATGGTATGTCAGTATTTGTAAATCACACTGACATTGGTGAACAGATCAGTAGAACCAGGTGCCCACAGCTGGCTCAGCTGCCCCACGGCTGACAAGACAGTCCCCTCAGCACATTCTATTTGTGTCACGATCACGGGCCCTGGGGTACTGTTGCACCATTGCCCCATTTGGAAGCTCTTCTATGGACTATATAGCATCAGGGATAAAAAACTAACTTACATAGTGCATATGTACCACATTTTCTTTGTCCAGTCTATCACTGATGGGCATTTGGGTTGGTTCCAGGTCTTTGCTATTGTACACAGGGCTGCAATGAACATATGTGTGCATGTCTTTATAGTAGAATGATTTATACTTCTTTGGGTATATACCCAGTAATCGGAGTGATGGATGGGTCAAATGGAATTTTTATTTCTAGATCCTTGAGATATCTAAGGCTTTTTAAAAGTACAAGCAAGCTACTGTTAAGTTGCTCTGTCTAAATGTGGGTAACAGCATGTTGAATGCTGCAAGACGTAAGGCAATTGGCATTGGGAGCGGGGCTTTCCGGAGTTTTGTTGTGTGGCATTTAGAGAATAAGACTCTAGAGTGGGCAGCATGATATTTTGCAACATGGTTAGCCCCAGATATGGAGCAGCTGCAGGAAATAGGGAGTTACATTTACATGAGTTTCTGAGGAACTCAAATAGTCAAAATGTACTGTTTCAATGTCCAGGTAAAAATGTGGGACCAGTGAGTGTACTTGGAAAAGTGAGTATCATCTCTATTTTTTAAGTGAAAGATAATATTATAGTGTTCATGGGACCAAAAAGGATGTAGTGGTTTGAGCTTATTAATAATGTTGATGGTAATAATGATAATCAGAATGGCTGACATATATTGAATGCCTAACATATAATGAGCACTGTGCTAAGGGCTTTATACACTGAAGTCTCTCTCACAAGAGCCCCACAGCAAACACAAATCATTGTCTCTTGTGGGGAAATCTGTTCCCCTGTAAGAAAAGCCAAATTTGTTCAGGTAGCCAAAGGAGACCTTTGGTTCCAGGAACAGTGTCTAGTCTAGCATGATTAGGCTGAATTCAGCATAACCTGCTCTCATTGACAGCTCTAAGGGCTGAGCATGTGGCTAATTTCCACTAAAGAAAACAGACTGGAAACTCTTATGGGGATGGTTTTTATTCCAAAATGAAAAGAAAAAGCCTCAGGAAGAAAGATTGTTTTGCTTTATCTCCTCCTTTCTTTTATAAACATAGTCCAGGCATCTGAATTAGCAGAAGTCAAGATTCTTAAACCATGAAGCAATAAGCCCATGTGGGACTGAAAAGGACCAAGAAGCAGCCTGGGAACTTGGTGGTGGAGGTGAGGCGCTGTGGGATTTAGATCGTTTTTCCCCTAACTTGTCGATATGTGAGAAAATAGACAAACCCCTGATTGTTCGAGCAACTCATGCCAGATTTTCAGTTACTTACAAATAAAAGCATAGTTAACTGATATAAATCCTATGAGCTTTATCTGTCAGTAGAAGCGTGATGGCTACAAATAACAGAAATTATCACTAAAACTATCGTACAGTAAGTTAGTTTTTTATCCCTGATGCTGTGTAGTTCATAGAAGAGCTTCCAAACGGGGCAATGGTGCAACAGTACCCCAGGGCCTGTGATTGTGACACAAACAGAATGTGCTGAGGGGACTGTCTTATCAGCCGTGGGGCGGCTGAGCCAGCTGTGGGCACCTGGTTCTACTGATCTGTTCACCAATGTCAGTGTGATTTACAAATACTGTCATATCATAGCTACAGCAAAGGAAAAAAAAATTGCTGGAAGCAGATTCAGTGGGAGAGACATTTAGAAATGTTCAACTCAGAGACTGAAGAACTTGGGTTCTTTCTGTTCCTATACTCTGCAACCTTAGATGCTGGCTTTATCCTCAAGACAGCACCAGTATTAGTGTCACATTCAGACACGAGTGGGTTCCTCCTCTGGGACCAAGAGATATTTCCCAGGACAAGTCAGTGACTTCCTTACTTACGTTAAATAGAAAGTCAACTTTCTGGTTGATTGGACATCTATAATATTCAACACAACTATAAAATCTTTAAAAATTATTCTTACTGCCAGGCACGGTGGCTCAAGCCTGTAATCCCAACACTTTGGGAGGCCGAGGCGGGTGGATCATGAGGTCGAGAGATCGAGACCATCCTGGTCAACATGGTGAAACCCCGTCTCTACTAAAAAACACAAAAAATTAGCTGGGCATGGTGGCGTGTGCCTGTAATCCCAGCTACTCAGGAGGCTGAGGCAGGAGAATTGCCTGAACCCAGGAGGCGGAGGTTGGGGTGAGCCAAGATCGCGCCATTGCACTCCAGCCTGGGTAACAAGAGCGAAACTCCGTCTCAAAAAAATTATTCTTACATCTCAATGCTCTATCTGATTTAAATATGTATCTCTTTGTATTTATATTCTAGCCTATGCTTCCATGGAAGCTCCTGTTATACATAAGATAATATAGTATGTTTGTCTTCTAATGAGTTCTTGCCATCATTTCTTCACAAGGAGAATATTTGATTAAGAAACTTAAAATCTCCCAGTGTAATTGATAAGAAAACTGAATATCAGATAAAAATTCTTCTTAGTCTTATACTGTTTTGTCTTTTCTTCGAACGTCTGTAGGATCATTTTCTGTGTCTAATTATGAGCAACACAGATTGGTCTGAGTTTGCATCACCTATTGGACACTAGCTTGATGTATAATCCAAGTCTACCACTTACCTGTACTTTGGATTCTTCACATGTAAAATAAGTTGTTGTGGCAAAGAAATGAGGTTAAGCCTAAAGCGAATAAAAAATTAGCTATTTTTTTCTTAGAATAAAAATTTCTTCAGCAGAAAGAATGCCTATAGTTGTATTTTGTAAAGTGTCCAAAACATTGCTATAATTTATTAATGTGATATTATAATAACCTCTTGTATTATTATAATATTTTTCAGTGTCAGCCACAGCATTGTTGTTATATAAAGCAAAGCAATAATCTTACATAACTAGTTTCAAATATCTCCAGTAATAACACATTTTCTCTTCATTTAAATTAAAATATCCAGAGCCCCTTAGCCATCAATGCTAAAATTAGAGGCTGTTTATGTTTTCATTATTTTACAAATAACATCTAACTACATTATACTGTCTTTTCTTATAGTATATATTCTTTTGTAAAAAATCAGTGAATTTCAATGAGAATTTTAATAAGTCTTAAGTATTGTGTTAGATTTGCTTTTCTTGGTATTTAGTGTGCCCCATGAGAGGTCTTAAAAGAAAATATGTGGATAGATTCTTATCAAGTGCACTTCAGAGTTTGAGGCATATTATGAATTTGATTCATTATTCCTGTTTTAATGTTCAGTAGTTTTACGTTAATATTTTCAAACCATTTGTAGACATTTTCTAATTTTCTCTAATCTGCCAGAGATCTGATAGGGGTTGATCATCTCTTAAATTCATCAATTTGGTAGAAAAAATATGATTGGAGTAATCATGAAATACAGCATCATAAAAATATCTGTTCATATAGCTTTATAAATGTACACTATTTTGAATTTTGGTATTAACACTATTTTTCCTGTAGAGTCACATAGCATAGTAAATATCATTTAAATACTATAAATTTTTTGAAAGTGTAGCAAAACAATCTGCCTCATAAAAATTGTGGTGTATAAATGTATACAAACTATAATTTCTCTGTGAGAAATATGGGACTGTTAATATGGCAAAATTAGAAGAAACACAATGTTTGAATGCTTAAATATAAATGAAAATAGTCATTTGCATAAAAATTGTAACATGTATTATTTAAATATACCCATCAATTTGGAAATGAAGATAATCAAGTGAAGCCTCAACCATTTAACATTTTTGTTGAAAAGGAAAAATGTAAGGTACTACAGAAAAAGTCTGCTACAAAACAAACAAACAAACAAACAAAACACAATACATTTTCAAGACCGAGTGAACTAAACAATAGGAAAATCAAGGGAGAAAATGACATAAGGTATAATAGAGTAAGGTGACTAAGTTAGGCCATGTTTCTCGTTTAAAGAGTTGATGTGAACCAAATAGAGTTTTGTGGTGTCAGGGGCATACATTTATCTCTGTGTATAATAGCTCTTAATCAAACACTGTAGCATTAGGCTAAGTTGAATCTGAATTTCTAAGTTGTCTACTTTTGCTGCTCTTTTGCTGACTTTGTATTAAAGTGTACTTTATATAAAAATCAGCTAAAGGTAGAGCCTTTGCCAATAATATAAATAATATTGTCAACATTACTAGATCATAATTTGACTCAAGTACTCTGCAGTGCTTTTCACTTCTTCACCTAATGAAGACATTTATATTGAGGTTAATGTTGAGATTTATAAAAAATTGTTATTCCTTCTGCAAAGTTAGTAACTAGAAGAAGAAGAGGTAGTGTAACATATGATGAATTTGACAAATGGTGCTTTTAGACCAGTTTGCTGTTTAGAGTGGAGGTTATCACTCATAGGTACTGAACCATATGCAAATGCATAATACATAACAAATAACTTTTGCCATAGCAGGCAATAGGTGCTTCAGGGAAATCACATTGTTAGTTATTATCCAGGATGTGTGTGAGTGTATAAGTGTGTGTCCTTGAATGTAGTATGTGTCTTTTTTATCTCTTTCTACTATACTAAAGGGAAAATAATTACATACGTAAAATTATAACTCCAGTTAGGAATAGTAGTCATTTCTCTAGAAGGTTAGCATATTGATACACATAAGTTATTTTATTAGAGATTTAATCGGTCTTTATTTCATTTACTGACATAAAAAATGAATAAAACCCTCAACTACCCTCTTTGAGTGCAAAATGCAATATTACTGGTTTGTACATATTGCATGAGAAAACGAGTAATATTTATATTCTAACCAGACATTCTGTTCCCAGAATGCAAAGGCCAAAAAGAGGCATACATGACCACAATTATATCATAAGGCATGTACTTTTTGTTAAATCTACCAACTCAAGTTATAGAAGCTCATAAGTTACCTTTCCTTTATATTCACAAGAAAATATAAGCTGGATTGTCATACAATCACCTTCAATATCTTCTATGGCTAATCAAATCCAAGAAAATTTTTTGACTTCGTTAGCATGATTTTTATAATTCATTTCATATTTATCATAGCTATTCTTTCCGCTTTACCTCTGGGCCCTGTACCCCTAGAGATGCAGCCAGTCATGGAGAAGCAGTTGCATTTCTCAGACAACCCATGGTTTTGCTCACCTTCTTGTCTCTAATTCTACTTTTTTTTCTCATCCTCCAGTTATTTTTTCTCATCCTTCTTGGACTGCCTAAGTCATCCTCCAGGATTTTTGCAAGTTTGTCCTAATTATTCCTATTCAAGAGAAACAGACCTTTCTTTGTTACATGTGTGTCTATTTTCTGCATAAGATTTTGGATGCAAGAAGAGAACTTCAAGCTGGTTAAAGTAAAATGGAAATAAACTAGAAGGACACTAACTGAATAACTCACAACTGGGTTTATCATTAGTGTCAAGAGAGGTCCAAACAAGGGATGGCAGCAGATACCTTTTGCTTTCTTGTTCTCACTGTCTCTTTCTCTCTCTCTCCATATGGTATTTTGTCTATAAATTTTTTGCATCATTTTTTTCTGTATTCTCTCTTTCTGAAGATAAATTTTCCTCCAGGTCTCTCAGCACATGGTCAAACACCGTCTGCACAGACACTGACAACCTTTTAATTTATGAGCTCATACTAGACCTACAAAAGTCCCTGAGTCCTCATAAAGACTCCAGAAGGCGGAGAATCCAATCAATTTGTCTTGGGTCAGGTGTCTATTCTGATAAAAATAGCTTTGGATATTTGGTTTGTATTTCAGCACACATTTAGGCAGATTTATTAAGCTGAACATTTGAAAAAGCATTCCTGGGAAAGTGGATTGAAAATTTCCAATATACTTTCTAACTTTTGTGATTACGGTTCTTAATGCATTATATTTAAATAAGGTATCTTTTACCAACAAACTGTGAGGTATGTAAAAGTATGGATTATAGTTTCTTCTTATTTTTTAATATTTTTGCCCAGAGCAAGCTTATAGTAAATAATCTAGAAGTGTTAAAAAATGAACTGGAATGAATGCAATGTGCTGCCCTGAAGATTATGCCATCTGAGGTAGCATCATGAGAACTCACTAGACATGTTTTGCAAAGGGGATTTGTGACCTTGACTTCTACTTAAATATCTGAATCTTTAAAAATATGCACTATGGCTTGAATAAACCATAGGATGCTATGAGGGAAACCTTAACTAGACTCCAGGTGGTGAAAGTTTAAAGCTTAAGTAACCACTTGGACTTCGTTTTTACTAAGAAAAAAATATTAACACACAAATAACAACTTGATGTTCTAGTTATCTATTGTTGCATGAACAAATTATGCCAAACTTAATGACATAAAAGAACACCCATTTATTGTCTCATGATTCTTTGGGTCAGGAATTTGGACAGGGCAAAGAAGGTTACTCTCTGAGCTTTATGAATTCAGACCTCAGCTGGATGGTTCAAATGCCTGGAAGCTAAATGGAAGGTACGACTGGGATCATATTTCTAAGATCTTGATTCTAGCTGTCTCAGATCTTAGATTTCTCAATTCTTCTCTACATATGATCTTTGTATTTCTCAATTCTTCTTCATACATGATCTTTGCATTTCTCAATTATTCTCCACCTATGATCTTTCCACATGGTCAATGTGGTCTTCCTCACAATATGGGGTTCTCTAGGGATTTGGATTTCTTACCTTTTAGAAATCCAGAAGGAAGCAGACAGTCCTCTTAAAGGATAAGCCCAGAACTACAAGATTATAATTTCTAATGTTCTGTATTCGTAGAGACAAGCCAAAGTGCTGTCCAAGGTTAAGAAGGAATATACAACTTCTACATGCAGAGAGGGAAGAAGGGGAAAATGGCCATCTTTGGAGACTGTCTATCAGAGGCATGTAATACATTTAGATACTGCTTTAGCAATTCCATTCTAGTTTCAGAGCAAATGCTGTATATAATCGATTGATCTTCTGTTTTTAGTGTTTGTGTGAATTTAGAGTCTCATTTCCAATTTCCTATATATTTCTGTACCATTATTTAAGTTTTACTTCTTTTCACTTTCCAAACACATGCACCTGAATGGGCATAAATGGCTGAAAATGAAAAGTCTAGCACTAAGCTTTGGAAGCACCCAGCACTCTCAAACTGTTTTACAAGCATTATCAGGAGAAATGCATAAACTGCCATATGCCTCTTGCTCACTAAGATGATCTGACTTTTCCTAGATAATTGTAAAAAACAATTTTAGTGATTTGGTGCATTTTTGTTAACACAGATTGAGACTCTAAGAAACCTAGACATGCAGGGTTACCCAGTTCTATTGGTGATATAACAATAAGTTCAAGGTTATGTGACTAAAAGTACTTATATTGTCAGTACTTCACATTTCCTTTCATAATCATGTAAGATATCTCAGAAATGTTCAAAATGCCCAAGATTTCATGTAAATGTGTTCTTTATTTGAGGAAAACTGTTTTTAACAGCACAGACAATAAGCTAGATCGGGTGCTCTGACCAGAGTTAGCTGACCTCTGTTCTACATCATATTCAGTATGAATTCTGTTCCAGTTCAGATTTAGTTCAGCTGTGAATAATAGAAAACTCAACCAAGAATGGCTCAAACAATTAGAGGACTCATTTTCTTCTATAAAACTAAAAAAAAAAAAATGTTCTGTAGGTTTGAAGATCAGGGTTCAGCAAAGTAACAATGCTACCAGGGACCTGGAATTTCTCTTTTCGCTCTGCCATCCAGAGCATGTGGCCCTCATCCTCTGTCTTAGTATGTTAACACTACTGTAACAGAATGCTATAGGCTGACTGGCTAATAAACAACAGGAATGTACTCCTCACAGTTCTAGAGGCTGGAAAATGTGGCTTATAGACATTTGGTTTCTCACTGTGTCCTCACATGATGGAAAAACAAGGGAACTCTTGAGGATCTCTATTATAAGTGCACTAATCACCTCCCAAAGACTAGACCTTTGAATTAATATAGCAGCATTAATCACCTCCCAAAGGCTGTACCTTTGCATACTATTATCTTTGCTATATCTTTGCATACTATATCTTAATAGTATCTTGCATACTATTAACATATGAATTGTGAGAGGACACACACATTCAATCTAGGGCATCCTCCTAGTCTCATTATAAATGCTACATCTTTAGGAGGTGTTCACGTGCTTCAAACAGAAAAAAATTATTTGAAAATGCTTAATACCTTTTGCTGTGAGTCTTTGTATCTTTGATAAGAAAGACAGCCTACCTCAGCAATCTTCCCTTAAAGGTATTCAGCCAGGTACAGTTCACATGACCAATTCTGTTTGGAAAATGAGTCTAAAAAGCTGATTGACTTAGTTTTATGATTTGTATGGTAAGTAATGGCAAGGGGAAGGCGCTTTGAATGGGTTCTGTGATCTAGTCTGCAGGATATGCTACTCTAATCTTCAGATTTTTTTATTCAAGTGCAATTGACAGAGAAAATTTTAAGAAGTGATGCTGAATCTTGATGTATATCTTTATGCTTGAGTTATAAAATTGGAGCAGGAAAACACAGATTTAAATTGTCACTCAGCTGCTGAGAAGGTAGGTGACCTTAGACATATTATTATTTTATATCATATTATCCAACCTGCCATTTATAGATCAGATAGGAGGATATCAAAGGGAGAAACACGGAGGAATAGGTAGCACTTCAGAAGGAAATGAAGCTTTCCCATTTTCACTGCACATGATAAGAAATTGAGAAAACAGACAAAGGTTGGCACTTATATCTCACTGGCCCGAATTGTGGAACATGACCAGAACTGCAAAGATGTCTCGAAAATTAAGTCTTATTTTGCTAAAAACATTACCACCATAACCAATTATTTCAAGAAAGGAAGGAGGAGAAAATAAATTGTGAGTATTCAGCTTGCAGTATCTATCACATCTACATTTGGGTATGTGTAGGTATGGCAAGAATCAAATAGTCACTGATTCCTTAAATCATTGTTCATACATATGTGTGGATTTTCTACGACAATAATATTTTGTATATACTTAAAATTGCAATGATCAAGATAAATGAAATATTTTCATCGTGGTACTTACATTATAGTAAGGAAGAGATAACAAAAATGTAGGCCAAAAAAAAGTACATTGCAAATCAGGTAACTGTGAATGCTACAAGAAAAATAAAACTGAAAGATAAACTAGAGAAACTCTGGAGATGGAATCGGGCTTGCATTTAAACGAGATTGGTTGGAAGGCCTCTCTGAAAGAGTATACATGACTGACACTTAACATATAAGTAGGAACCAGAAATGCAAAAAATCAGGAAAAAAGTCTGTGAATGTTGAGCAGAATTAGAGAGGAAAAAAGCCCCTACAAATAGGCTTACTATGTGGGAGCCACAAGAGGGTGTGGTAAATGAGATGGGTAGGATGCCGTTTGGGATTAAAGATCTCTGCTGACCCAGGTTTCTTTTACGCCACTTTGGATTTTATCCTCATAGTAATGGAAATCAGAGGAGCATTTGAAAGAGGAAAATAATATGTAATTTTAATTTATTATTTATTTATTTATTTATTAAGTGAGACAGAGTCTCACTCTGTCACCAGGCTGGAGTGCAGTGGCATGATCTCTGCTCACTGCAACTTCTGCCTCCCAGGTTCAAGCAATTCTCCCTGATTTAGCCTCCCCAGTAGCTGAGATTACAGGCACAAGCCACCACGTCCAGCTAATTTGTTTATTTTTAGTAGAGATGGGGTTTCACTATTTTGGCCAGGATGGTCTCGATCTCCTGACCTCATGATCTGCCTGCCTTGGCCTCCCAAAGTGCTGGGATTATAGGCCAATATGTAATTTTTATTGGTAGAAACTAGGTGGCTGATGAGATTAGAATCAAATCTTATGTTACATATTTGACATATGCATAGTATTCAAATAAGAATTAATGTTTTTCCAGCAACTTTTCCAAATATATTGAAGACAAATCAAAAGTACACTAGAAAGCACTAATACTGGGGCCCATCAGATTTGGCAGTACTATTAGAGATAACTGATTGCTGTTTTGTAACCTTAAGATTTGCTGAAAATGTCAGCAAAACAAAGTAGTAAAAGCAGCATAATTAAGATGTCCACACAGGCATTGTGTGCTAACTATGCCAAGAGCACATGGTTCATTACTGTCCATTTATGTTCAGCTCATGTCTAAACTTACATAATCTTCCTAGGTCTGTACACTTGCTAATATAGTATGACTGTATCCCTCCCAACCCCTGCCAAATCTCAACTTGGATTGTGTCTCACAGAATAACCATGTGTTGTGGGAGGGACCCAGGGGGAGGTAACTGAATCATGGGGGTCAGTCTTTCCCAGACTATTCTTGTGATCGTAAATAAGTCTCAAGAGATCTGATGGGTTTGTCAGGAATTTCCACTTTTGCTTCTTCCTCATTTTTCTCTTGCTGTCACGATGTAAGAAGCACCTTTTGCCTCCCACCATGATTCTGAGGTCTCCCCAGACATGGCGAACTGTAAGTCCAGTTAACCTCTTTTTCTTCCCCGTTTTGGATGTGTCTTTTGTCAGCAGCAACAAAACTGACTAATACACTTAAAAATTACATTTCCAGATTTGCTTGGTTAAGTTCTCACTGAAGATCTCCACGTGAAATTTGAAGTGAGAAGAAGATCGAGGCCACTCTGATTCCACAGACAGCTTTAGCATCTTCTCCACTTGCAGCTGAGCTTGTGTTTCATCATGAAGGTGGTGGTCCTATCAGGAGGCATGCTGACTTTATAGTTCCTGCAGCATTAATTAATAGTATCAGACATCAGGAGCCCTGGCTTTTACTCAGTAGCAAGTGTCAGTTCATATCTGTGTGTGTGTGTGTGTGTGTGTGTGTGTGTGTGTGTGTGTGTGTCCATCGCATTTTCAGCAAAGGTAAGTTCATAAAGATGGACTTATTGAAGTCTGAAAAAGAGTTTACTTCTTTAGCAAAGGAGCTAAAGTGGAATCATATCCCTGAGAGTCAGAAAAGCAATGGTTCGTTTTTGCTTTTCCTACTCTACTAATCCTTTTGTAACTGATTCCTTTCTGAATATCCACCTGCAATCATAAAAGTAGTTTCTGTTTTCATAACAGAATCCTGATTCATAGAAGTCTTGACAGCTTACATTGTAATACTGTTGCATATATACCAATAAATACTTACCAATATGTACATGCTATATACCATACGTATAGTATGGCTGTATCCCCCTGACCCTGCGCCAAATCTCAACCTGAATTATATCTTCCAGAATCCCCACATGTTGTGGGAGGGACACAGGGGGAGGTAATTGAATCATGGAGGTCAGTCTTTCTCATACTATTCTTGGGATAGTGAATAAGTATCACCAAATCTGATGAGTTTATTAGGGGATTATCAGAGATCTGATGAATTTATCAGAAAATCTGCACAATATAAATAGGCAGTTTTTGAAACATGTAATTTTGGACCAGATTGTCTATTTGAAAGTAATATACATAGGACCTGAAATTCTCTTCAGAAATTTTAAGTTAAACTATAAAATAAATTTTAAATATAAAAGATGAGACATGAATACCTGCAACTTCAAATAGCTAGATTTTTATTTCAATGAGTTTTGTCTATAGATTATGTTCTATTATATTCACTTTCCTCTTATTATTATTTCCTTGTTTCTAGAATTCTCATTGATTTAAATTTAGGTAATTGATGTACAGCTTTCATGATTTTTAAATTAAGCATTTAAAGCTATAAATTTATCTCTAAATGCTGCTTTAGCTGAATCCTATGTATTTTGAAATGTTATGTTTTATCATAAGGTTAAAATATTTTCTAATATCTTGTTTATTACTTTATGGATGAAATATAAACATATGTTGCTTAATTTTCAAGTACTTGGGGGATATTTTGATATATTTTTCTTAATAATTTCTAATTTATTTCCATTATAATCAAATGAAAAACTAAAAATAATTGAAAATTAAACAAAGCAATTTAGCATCTTAACTTGGTAAAGACAACAGTTCTTCGTCATCTCAATAGATAAGACATTGAGAAGTTTCAACTACCATTTTGATGAAAACAAAAAGAAAAAATAAAAGTCCTCTTACTAAACCAAGAATAGAAGGATTTTCATTAAGTTAATAAATACGTTATCCAAAGAAACCTACGTCTAACATCTCACTTATTGGTCAGAGATTGAACTCTTTTCTTATAAGCAGCAACAGGAAAGGGAGGTTCACTCTCATCACTGTTCTTCAACATTGTGATGGAGGTGTAGTTAGTGCAAAAGGTTGGAGAAATAACATAAAAGGTACAGATATAAAGAAGAAACTGAAAGTGTTTTATTTGCAAATTACCTCATTATCTATATAGAACATCTTAATAAATAAATAAAAATGAAGGAAGATAAAAGTAGCACGTGAATTTATCAAGATCTTGAGAAATGAGGCAAATATACGCAGACACAACCAAAGGACAATTGAAATGTAAAGTTTTAAAAATCATATTTAGATAGCAAATTCATTATTAAATATTTAGGGATTAATTTAAGAAAATATGTGCATAGCCAGTACGCTGATTCAAAAAATGCCTAAATAAATAGAATTCAATAAAAAACGTATATCATGCTCATAGATTGAAAGGCCTAGTATTATTAAGAAACCATTATAGAGCTATAAAAGACCTTAAATAGCCAAAACAACCTGTGCAAAAGGAACAAAGCTTCAGGCATCACACTACATGGTTTCAAAATATATTACAAAGCTATAGTAATCAAAACATGATGGTGCTGACATAAAAGAAGACACATGGACCAATAGAATAGAATAGAAAGCCCAGAAATAAACTCATGCATATGATCAACTGATATTCAGCAAAGATGTCATAAGCACGCAATGAGGAAGGCACAGCATCTTCAATAAATGCTGTTGGGAAAATTGGCTATCCATAAGCAGATGAATAAATCCATATCTCATTTTATATAGACGAGTCAACTACAAACAGATCAAATACTTAAATATAAGACCTAAAACTATCAAATTACTAGAATAAAACATAGGAAAAAAGCTCCATAGTGATGGTATGAAAAATGATTTATTGAATGTGACCCTTAAAACACAGCGAACAAAAGCAAAGATAGACAAATGGGATGGCAATTAGTATAAAGTTTCTGCAGTGCAAATGAAATAATAAAGTGAAACGACAACCCACAGATTGTGAGAAAATATCTGTAAACCAAACATCTGATAAAGAGGTAATATCCAAAATATATAATGAAATCAAACCTCTCAACAACAAAGACAAAAAAAAAAAAATAACCTGATGTAAAACTGGGCAAATCACCTGCACAAATAAATAGCTACCAGATATATAAAAATATGCTCAGCATCACTAATCATTAGGAAAATATAAAATAAATATAAAATAAAATATATACCCCATGATATCACCTCAATCTGCTAGAATAATTATAATAGAAAAGATCAGAGATAAGGTGTGATGGAGGATATGTAGAAAAAGGAATCCTCACATACTGCTGTTGGGAATGAAAATCAACCAGCATTCTCAGCAAACTGACACAAGAACAGAAAATCAAATACCACATATTCTCACTCATAGGCAATGAGAACACATGGACACAGGGAGGGGAGCATCACACACTGGGGTCTGTTGGGAGGATATAGGGGAGGGACAGAGGGGGCTGGGGAGTTGGGGACAGATAACATGCGAGAAATGCCAGATGTAGGTGATGGGGAGGAAGGGAGAAAACCACACTGCCATGTGTGTACCTATGCAACAATCTTGCATGTTCTTCACATGTACCCCAAAACCTAAAATGCAGTAAAAAAAGAAGAAGAAGAAGAAAATTGCTGCAGCTCTTTTATGGAAAACAATACGGAGGTTCCACAGGAAAAACCTAAATGTTGAATTGCCATATGTTCCACCAAGCCCACTTCTGGGTATTCATGAAAAGGAATTAAAATCAGGATATCAAAGACATATCTGTATTCCCATGTTTATTGCAGCGTTAGTCGCAATAGCCAAGTTGTGGAAACAACCTAAGTGTTTGCCAGCTGATAAATGGATAAACAAAATGTGGTACAATACACACTGGAATACTATTTATTCTCAAAAAAGAGAAGCCTCTGACTTGGGACAACATACATGAATCTAGAGGACGTTATGCTAAGTGAAAGGGGACAGGCAGAGAAGGCAAAATACCACATGATCTCATTTGTATGTGGAATCTGAAAATGTCAAATTCATAGCAGTAATGGAATGGTGGCTAATCAGAAACTGGAGCAGGATGAGGAAGGGTTGATGGAAATAGGAGAGATGTCAATCAAAGGGCGCAAAGTTTCAGTTAGGAGGAGTATGTTCTATTGATCTATTGTGCAACAAGCTAACTATAATTCATGATAACATACGATGTATCTCAAAATTGCCAAAAGGGTATAGATTTTATTTATTTTTTATTAATCACATTTTTTAACTTTTATTTTTTATTTCAGTAGTTTTGAGGGTACAGGTGGTTTGTGGTTACCTGTATGAATTCTTTAGTGGTGAATTCTGAGACTTTAGTGTGCTTGTTAACCAAACAGTGCACCCTGTAGCCAATATCTAGTCTTTTATCCCTCACCCCCTCCCTCCTTTTCCCCCTAGACAAAGAGTCCATTATATCATCCTTAGCTCCTCATATTTTAGCTTGCACTTATGAGTGAGGACATAACAGTGTTTAATTTTGTATTCCTGAGTTGCTTTACTTAGAACGATGGTTTCCAACTCCATCCATGCAGTTGTGAATGCATTATATCATTCAGTTTTATGGCTGAGTAGTATTTCATAGTATATGTGTGTGTGTGTGTGTGTGTGTGTGTGTGTGTGTGTGTGTGTGTATCACATTTTCTTTATCTACTTGTTGGATGATGGGCTTTTAAACCAGTTCCATATTTTTGCAATTGTGACTTGTGCTGCTATAAATGTGTGTGCATATGCCTTTTTCATATAATGACTCCTTTTCTTCTGGGTAGGTACCTAGTACTGGGTTTGCTGTATCAAATGGTTTTAATTATGTAAGTGAAATCCATACTGTTTTCAGTGGTGGTTGCACTAGTTGACATTCCCACCAGTAGTGTAAAACTGTTCTTTCACCACATTCACGCAAATATTTTTTAAAATTTTTAATTATGTTCATTCTTGCATAAGTAAGAGGAAGGTGGTATCACACTGTGGTTTTCAGTTGCATTTTCCTGATAATTAGCGATGTGGAGCATTTTTTCATATGTTTGTTGGCTGCTGGTATATCTTTAAAAGAGTAGATTTTAGATGTTCTCACCATAAAGGACAGATAAGTAGGTAAGGTGATAGATATGATAATTAGCCTTATTTAATTATTGTACAATGTTTACATTATCAAACATCACATTGTATCCCATAAGTATACACAATTAATATTTTAAAATACAAGTCATATATTTTATATCAGTTAAAATGTATAAATTTTAAAGTATATTGATATCATTTGTAATCAAAGTTTCTTAAAAATTCAATGCAATCTTAAATAAAATCTCAGTACAGTTCCTTGCAGAAATTGGCAAGCTATTTTTAGTAAAATTATTGATAGATACTTGTATAGATATATATATATATATACATATATACACAAATTGAAAAGAATTTTAATGGTAAAAAATTATAAAAATGAAAAATGGAAGATTCATACTCCCTAATATAAAACAGTCAGTAGAGTGAATCGGCAACCAACAGAATGGGAAAAAAATTTTGCAGCCTACCCATCTGACAAGGGGCTGATATCCAGAATTTAAAAAGAACTAAAGCAGATCTACAAGAAAAAAACAAACAAGCCTATTCAAAAATGGGCGAAGGATATGAACAGATACTTTACAAAAGAAGACATACAGGAGGCCAACAAACATATGAAAAAATGCTCATCATCACTGGTCATCAGAGAAATGCAAATCAAAACCACATTGAGATACCATCTCACACCAATTAGAATGGCGATCATTAAAAAATCGGGAAACAACAGATGCTGGAGAGGATGTGGAGAAATAGGAACACTTTTACACTGTTGGTGGGAATGTAAATTAATTCAACCATTGTGGAAGACAGTGCGGCGATTCCTCAAGGACCTAAAAATAGAAATCCCATTTGACCCAGCAATCCCATTACTGGGTATATATCCAAAGGATTATAAATCATTCTACTACAAGGACACGTGCACACGAATGTTCATTGCAGCACTGTTTACAATAGCAAAGACCTGGAACCAACCCAAATGCCCAACGATGATAGACTGGATAGGGAAAATGTGGTACATATACACCATGGAATATTACGCAGCCATCAAAAACGATGAGTTCACGTCCTTTGTAGGGACATGGATGAACCTGGAAACCATCATTCTCAGCAAACTGACACAAGAGCAGAAAATCAAACACCGTATATTCTCACTCATAGGTGGGTGTTGAACAATGAGAACACATGGACACAGGGAGGGGAGCACTACACACTGGGGTCCGTTGGGGGGGAAATGGGGGAGGGGCGGGGGGGTGGGGAGGTGGGAAGAGATAGCATGGGGAGAAATGACAGATACAGGTGAGGGGACGGAAGGCAGCAAACCACACTGCCAAGTGTGTACCTATGCAACAATCTTGCATGTTCATCACATGTACCCCAAAACCTGAAATGCAATAAAAAATAATAAATAAATAAATAAATAAATAAATAAAAGAATTTTTTCAAAGACCATAAATAATAAAGGAAGTGTAATATTGGTATAAATTGTTATAAATATAGAAAAAATGAACATCATAAATATTTCACAAATAAATGGGTGCACATGTGGGAAGTTAATCTTTGACAAGATATCAGGGTCAATCAAAGGGTAAGGAATCGGTTCTTCAACAAATGCTGCTGGAACAAGTGGAGAGTCATACAGAAAAGAAAAATTAATCTCAAACACAACTACACCTTATCTATAAAATTAAATAAAATTGATAATTGATTTAAACATAAGAGCTAGAATTATACATCTTTGATAAAATGTCATAAGAGAATATATTTGCAATTTGGGCACAGGTAAATATTTCTTAGGACAGTAATCATTTAAAAATGAATAAATTAGACTGTCTAAATTCAAAGTATTGCTCATAAGAAATTTCCATTAACAATAACAAAATTATAATGCTCATATTGTGAGAAAATATATGCAAAATTATTTCTAACACATTCATATATCAATCAATTTTAGACTTTTTTTTAACTCTGTAACATAACAAAAGTAGGTAAAAGAGTTGAGTAGAAAATTCACAAAAAGATATACATATGGCCAATAATCACAGGATAATCAATACCATTATTTTTCAGGAAATATAGACTAAATCCATGGAGTGAAATATCTATAAATTTATCAATGTGGTTGAAATTAAAACACCCACAATACCAATTTTGTGAAGATCTGACACTATGACCCTCATCTATTACAGGTAGGAGCATAAAAGGTCATAATCATTTTGGAAGACAATATGGAGCTTCTCATGGAGTTAAACATGCACTCTCTGTTCTTCGACATGTACCCAAGAAAAATTCAAACTATGGCGTTGCAAAAACTTGTATATGAATGTTCATAGCAATATTATTTATAATAGCCACAAAGTAGAAAAAGCACAGATGTTCATCCACAGATGAACAGATAAACAAATTGTCAACTATTTATACAATGAAATAGTACTCAACAATAAAAAGGAAATAGATTCTTAATGTTGCAATAACACAAATAGATACAGGACAGGTTCTTGACTTTGCCCAGGAAAAAATTCAAGTGAGTTAGTGGTGAAAGAAAGCACTGTTATTGAGGCTGCAGCAGTTTGTAGCACCCTGACTGCTCCTGTTCTTGTGTCAGTTTGCTGAGAATGATGGTGTGGAAATGGACTAACACAGAGAGGAAATTGCCTTTCCACTGTCTTTCTGTTCTCTCAGGGGCCCTGGCCAAGTGGACAGTGTTCATCCACACATCCACATCAACATTGGATGAACATTGAATTTTATTCAACAATATGCTTAGAAAAAAAAAAAAAACAGGCTCTATTTATTTGTTAAATAAGAATTATTATATATATTCCAGAGATATTTATTGCAATCAATTCATATAAATAAAATAACTTTTTCTTCTTTATATCTTCTTTACAAGAAAATAAATATGGTCATGTAGACTAATATTTGCTTCTTAAATATGATAATTATTATTTTCATATTTCTAGGTAGGAACTTCTCTCCAAATTAAATTAGGAGAATCATTTAGATAATGACACCTCACTATCTAAGTTCTATCAAAACATGTATTTAGCTCTTACCTTTTGTCAGACATTGTATAAAATATTTACATTTATTGGATTATTCATTTCTAACTAAAAACACATGAGGTAGGTAGGTAGTTGTGTGAGTCAGCATTCTCCAAAGTAGCAAACCAAAAGGGTGAGTGTATGTGGGCATGTGATCTGTTATAAAGAATCTATCCACAAATTATGGAGGCAGGTATATTCCAAAACATTGGGATGATCCAGCAAGTTGGAGACACAGGAGATCTGGTGGTTCATTTCCAGCCCAAGTCTGAAGGCCTGTGTACCAAGAAAGCCAATGGTGTCATTTATTCCAGTAGCCTGGCAGGCTTTAGATTAGGAAGAGTTGATGGCTCAGTCTGCATGTGAAAAACTGATGTTCTAGTTTGAAGGCCATCAGATAGGAGGCATTCCTTCTTACCTGGAGAAAGGTCAGCACTTTCGTTTTATCCAGGCTTTCAATTGATTGGGTGAGACCTGCCCAAATTCAGAGAGAACCAGCTTTATTCCTTCTATTGATTCAAATGATAATCTCAACTTTAAAAAGTATCCTCACCGAGACAGGCAGCTAACGTTTGGGCAAATATCTGGGCTCCCAGTGACCTAGTCAAGGTGTCAAATAAAATTGAGTATTAGACTGGCATCATTCCTATTTTATACCTGAAGAAACTGAGTCATAGAAAGGTAAATTAATTGACTCAAGATCACATAGAATATTAGTAGTTGAGTCAGAAATTCTACCCAGTATATCTATCCCCAGTGTACAGATCTCATAGACTTTCAGTGGTGTTACTTCCTCCTTGTATGATAGACTTTTCTGGACATAACCCATCTGTAAGTAACACCAATCAATGCACAGCTCTTTCACACCATTGCAAAGTAGAAAAATGTGGATTTAATGGAGAACCCAGAGCTCCATGTGGCTTGGGAAGCCTCACAATCACGGCAGAAGGCAAGGAGGAGCAAGTCATATCTTACATGGATGTCTGCAGGCAGAAAGAGAGAGAGCTTGCGCAAGGGATCTCCTCTTTTTAAAACCATCTGATCTTGTGAGACTCATTCACTAGCACAAGAACAGCATAGGAAAGACTTTCCCTTGTGATTCAGTTACCACCCACCAGGTCCCTCCCACAGCATGTGGGGATTCAAGATGAGATTTGGGTGGAGACACAGCCAAAGTATATCAGCCCTAGGCTAGAGGTTGATAAAATCCTATGAAACAAAGCTTAAAAGCAAGCCACAAAAGAATCAAACTTTTTAAGAAAGTCGAATTCCAAAACAAAATTCAAGATTATTTATTTAACTATAACTGTGCCCAGCATCCAAGCAAGGAAAAAAAGTCACAATAGTGATAATCTAATGAAAATTACTAGACATGCAAAGAAAGAAAAAAAAAAAAAACATGATTATACATACAGGGAAATTCAATCACTGAATGATGATATAAATGATAAAATAATAAAGGATATTATCATATTGTTTATGCCCTGCTCTCTCTTAGGCTAAGAAGTGAAAAGAAAAATTGAACATGTTGAGCTAAGAAAGAAAAAAAAAAAAAAACAGCTCAATCAAAATACTAGAGCTAAAACACTGGACTTAAATGAAAAGTGCACTGGGTAGAACTAACAGCTGATTAGATGTTATAACAGAAAACATTTAGGAAACCAAAACAAGAAAAAAAAATTGTAAACTAAAAAAATAAATAAATAAAACTTCAGAAAAAGATTTTAAAATTCTACCATGAAAAGAGAAAATAAAATCCTCAAAAGTTGCTAACAAACATGGCATCAGGCTTAAATATCCTGATATGCATGTAACTAGAATCCCTAAAAGAGAAACAAAATTGGAGGGAAAGCCAGAAAAAGTTTTAAAGTTTATGCACCTAAAAAAGAGGTTTAATATACAGGAAGCAAACACTTGCAGAAGTGTGAGGAGAAATAGACACATCCTCAGTTATTATTGATGATTTCAACACCCTTCCCTCAATTTTTTATAGAAATAGTAGGCAGTAAATCAGTTAAGGATACACAAGTCTTGTACAAAAATAACAACCAACCAAAGGGGCTTAATTTGCATGATGAAACAATCAGTCCAACAGCAGTGGAAAGTTCTTTCTATCTTACTCTGCCCCACCAAATGCCATTATGACTACATTGTTCAGAAGAGAGAAAAAATAGTGAAGGGATGGGAAAAGAGAGGTTCCCGTGGATGTTTAGCTGATAGAAGAGCAGTGGATCCTAAACTGTAGTCACACTTGGCAGTCCTGATTTTTAAGCACTTGATAACTATTAATTGACCAGAAATGAAAATTTTCCTAACAAATTACCTTTTACCTCTTGCCTAATTTACTGAAAAAGTCATTAAATGGTTATCTATGTTTCTAACATTGGCCCCCTCAGATTTATTTTCCCTTTCTACTGCCAGAGTGGTCATTCTACAGTGTAAATCAGATCATTTGTATCTGTTTTTCTTAAAACTCATCAACAGATCACTGTTGCATTTAATACATATTGATTAGCATGGTTTTTAAGGTCTTCTGTTTGCATTTCATATTTGAGTTTCACTATTTAATCACAATTATTTCATGTAGTGGGACTTGCCAGTCCTTTTTCCTGGCATATTTTCTCTTGTTCCTGCTATCATTAATATGAACTTGTCTCTCAAATATTAATACCACTAGTAAATTATTCTTGATACCAAATTTGGATTATGTGACCCATCTATGTTCTTCTGAAGTAAACTACTAATAACAAACTACTAATTCACTGCGTTATAGACTAGTTAATCTAGTGTATGGTATTTATCTGTTTCCTCATTCGTCTTCCCCAGTAAAGTACAAGTGCCTAGAAGTTAAATATTTCACCTTCTAGATCATGGTGCACTCAGCCCCAGTCCAGTGATAGGCACAAAGTTGATGGTGAATAAACATTTTCGGTTGTATTTTAGCTGTGATTGTAGAAACTTCAAGGTCCTGTTTCTGATTGAGGTGAAAAAGCAGTTCATCTGGGCAAACAGGCGTGGCTTTAATACACAAAACACATCTCCATGAATATCAGGAACTTTCCACATATTTCTAGAGACTGGTAACTAGAGAACGTCTTTCTGGAGTGTGGGAAGGTTGAGGGAAGCAGGATTTTCACAATGACTTTAAAATAAAGACTATCCATATTTCTCTCTTGTCCGACAAGGCCCTAAGCTTTCCCTTAGCTTCACTAAACACAGACACATTTTCCCGACTCTGCGCCTCTGACATCCCTCTTAGCAGCCCTTACAGAATCGAAGTGAAACCCCAGAGGCTCTTTTCCTTCCTTTTTCCTTTCTTAGAACATTTATTTCCAAAAACTTGTAACTATAAATTATTTATCTGCCACTCTGAGTTGTAAATATTATTAAAAGCCTCTTGAGGCTTTTACAAACCAGAAATTTCTTTCTCAAGTACTTAGGAACCATCCCTTTGAAATGTAATCAAGGAATAATGAGCCCTATCTCCCAATCTCGTTGGGAGAGCAGGAAAGTAACTTCAGCAGGGGAAGTACCTTGCTTCATGAAGATATGGGAAAGATTACATGCTAAAATCATGTGGAATAATGTAAAAATGCCTCCCGATATGTGTGTGTGTGTGTGTGTGTGTGTGTGTGTGTGTGTGTGTGTATGTAACTTATCACATGAAGACAAAACTAAGGAACATCCCTTATATTATTTATAGCTTATCCTAGTAGAAATTCTATTAACCACAGAGGAGAGAAGTTATCTCTTGAGGGAGTGTTTATTTCCTATCTGGCTAGGAACTTCTCACATAAGCACAGAGTCGCAGGCAGAAAGGGAGCACAATAGTAATAATAAACAAATACATGTGTTACTGGGTTGCTTTGAATAGGAAATAAGAGTGTGGTGGTCTTGCCAGGGTGGAAGTGAGGGAATCAAGTCACATCTGTGCATGGGGGAGCTTTTCGAGCACCTGAGCTCAAAGCCTTTGAGCAAATGCATTCCACTTTTGAATCAAATTAATATACATTTTTTAGTCCCTTTCTTGAGCTTGATGTGTGTATATGCCTTCAGAACTTTACAAAAAATAATTTAAAAATCAGAAGGGAAAACTTAGGAGGGCTATTTGGTCTCCTCAGCCTTTAACTTTTCTTGTCAAATTCCCCTATATTCAGGTTTAACATTATTCAGGTAAAAGTTCTATGCCCAGGAGTGATGCTTATCCATGACGCAGGTATAAGCAAAACTTCTCAGGGAAATGCTTCATAGAACCAGAGAATCAGTATATTAATTTGCAGTGAGAAGGGAACTGGCGGTGCTGCCGAATCCATTCCTCATATACAAGCTATAAAATCAGATATGGAAATCATATGGCCTTATTTCAGGGATGACACATTAAGAACAATAAAAATTAGTTGTGAAAAATAGATGTTTAACGTCATCAAGATTAAAAGAGACCATGTGTTTCTTCATTCTTCTTACATAAAAGACTAAAACTCACAAACACAGAAGGGCAGATATTTTATTCTGAATCTCTGTGGATGAGTCTTGCCAGCCTTTTGCTTCTCTCACTTGACTTTTTAGATATTTTCATAGATTGAAAGCACCACCAGTGACTGGTACATTCATATTCTAGATGTTAATTATAATCTGTGAGGTAACTGTCACACCCTCCTGGCAAGCTCAAGCAGATTTATTTGCTTCTACTGCTATTGTTGTTGTTTTTTCTTTTTCCATTCAGGTGATGTTGCATATTACATTGAAATTATACTTTTCTAAATTTATATTTTCTCTCTCAAACTGCAATCCCATCCTTCTCCTTTCTGAGGACATAGAGGATACCTCTCCACATCTGTAAGGGTTGATATTAAATTCCTCTATAACAGGAGGCTTGATGTTTAAAAGAAAACTATTGATTCATTTTCTGAGAAATAGAACAAGTTTTGCCATCTATCCTTTGAGAAGACTGGATAAAACGTCAAATGCCCTTTCATTTTAAGAAACGGTGCGTGCTTAGAAAATGACAAGTTCCCAAACATATGATTTTCAAGCTCTGGTACCATTTAAAAAGTAAGTCAATATCCTGCTCACGCCAACTTATATTTGTCTAGCTTTATTAACCTCTAAGTTTGTATTCACATTGCAGTTTAGATTTTTTTATTTGCACCACGCTCTGACACTGAGCTAACCGGCTGCCTCGGCGCAGCTTGGATTTTTTAAACTCTCCTTCTGTGGATCCAGCCAGATGTACCAAGTATTCATTTAAAATGCCCAACTCTGTGTAAAGCAGCGGAAGTAAAGCAATGAGGAAGAGGCTTGAATAGAAGCTTTAGATTGGATATGCACTCCAGAGATGCAGTTACCATGGTAATAAGCGCTAGATAAACACATAGAAAAACTGGCAGACAAATGGACAAAATAAGATCTTATTTCCAGATTCACACCTTATATGATTTGCTATGTTTTGATGAGCAATTTTTATCTGTACCAAGGGAAATACAACATTAAAGAGGACATTTCAAATTCATTAGCATTACAAAATAATCACTTAATTTAAGTGAAAATATACATGCTTTGGCCCAATGCTGTCATTCTTCTGTTTGTGGCATAATCTTGGACACACACAGAAACAAGAAATGTTAATAAGCATGTGTGAAGAGGATAGATTTGCACCAGCCGTCTTGAGGAGGCATCGAGTCACCTGGGCCTTTCTGTCGCTGTTTTAAATCTGGGATCCTACTTAGGAAATGGTCTCTTCTTGCAAACACCTCTCAGCTCCCCACTTCTGCTTAATAAATTCATTCTTGATATCTAGTATCTTTGATATCCTCAAAGCGAAACTGGAATATCAAAGGTTTCTCTAAGTTTTCTGTTGTTAAAAGCGCATACCTGAATTCAATTTTAGATGATGATAATCTCTTCTTGCTTGGAGAAACAGATGCTCCCACGCAGCTTTATATGCTCCATTTGGTGTTAAAAAGCAGGCAGAGATTTCAGCACGAGGGTGTCGAGGTCCTCAGCAACATGGTGGGCTGAGTTACTGAGCAGGGGCTCATCCCTAAGAAGCCCTCATAAAGTGTGTAGCTGCTATCTGATACTTACCTTTGCCACCCTCCCACTTGATAAAATTATCTTATATCACGCTTGAGCGACAGAAAAGCCTGCTAAATCAACACAGACTCTTGAAAGTATATTTGGGGTTCAGAAAGTATCTTTGGGCTTCTTTAAAGTAGGGGAGAAACAGTGAGAATAGCATGAAGAATTGGAGGCAGAAGAACCACAAGAATGAAAGAGAAGTTGAGACCTTCAGCCAAAGGGAGAAGATGTCAGTGGCATGTTCACGTAGTTGTGGGAGAGGATGAAACTCCTCTCAGTTACACAGACTATGAGCTGTTTCTTGAAAATAAAAGGAAATAATGACCCTTCCTAAGACGAATTACTGATGTTATATTCTTACTTTACATGTGAAGGGCAGCTCTGCAACACATGTGAAATAAATACAGTTTTGCTTAATTTATCTTGAGCTGGAAAGACGTCTAAGATGATCTAGATTTTAAAGACATGGATGTTTGAATGGATAATACTTACATATAGAGATTAAATTTATAATTTAGATAGTAATCGCTAGCTTTGATACAGATATCTCAATAAGAAGTTTTTAATAACAGGTGACCGTTTGTGAAAAAGATGGCTTCAAGATATTTCCATTAAATAATCTTCCAAAAACTCTACTGGTATCTGATTTTCTGAAGGAATTACTTTGGTCACCTGTTATCAAATCAAGAGTTTAATGAAATTGTACAGGATAAGTCAAATCAAGAGTTTAATCAAATTGTACAGGATAAATGGCAAACTACTCAACATCTTATGCAAATATTTTATTTAAATGTTTTATCACTGAACTTTAAAAATGATTAGAAAAAAATCATATGCAATATTGCCAAAATGTGAGTTTCTTTTATTTTTTCTTTTTAAAATTTAATATAAAGATCTATATAATAGATGTTTATATGAGTTACTGTGGGCAGAGATTCAAAGATCTCAGCTTTGCCATCAAAACAAATGCAATCCTTGCTATCAAGATGTTTGGAGTTATCCTGTGTGTTGAGTGAGCTGGAAGAGTGATAATGGAGAATAGGGAAAGACAAATTATTCTATTAAAGGGAGAGTATTCTAAGTGCAGAGTATCCTAAGACCCAAAAGTGATGATATCTTATTAGAAACCCAAGGAAGAAGTTGTTAAATCTGGTTGTGGCATAGAAAAAGATATCAGGGTAGAGTTTCAGCTATTGTGCTACAGCATTGCTAAAATCAATTTCAAATCACAAATCATTGAAAACAAAGGTCAGAGGGTCATGTCTGGTGACATTTTTTAACAGTCAAAAAGTATTTTTGAGTTTTCTTTATTAAAAAAAATTGGGAAAATCAACCAAAAATTAGTATGTTTAGGAATCATTTCATGAATTTCAAATCTTTTCAATATATGGAATTTAAGAAAATTTATAATTTAATATCTGAGTGACTAGATGCATAGCAGACACATAGCAGTCATAGTCTCTGGAGGAGGGAGGAGACACCCCATTGACCACAGCTCACTTCCACACAAGGCAATTGAGGACTAAGATGCCGCATCAGCTGAAACTACACCCAAGCAATACTCATCCAGTGACTTTGAAAGCTCATGTTCCTTTGAGCCTCATGCGGTCTATTTATACTATCATCCTTTTCTCTTTCATTTTCATCTCCATTATCATATCACTCAAACATATGGATTGAGGACCTTTGAAAAATATCTGTCATCATCTTGAAAGATTCCGTCACTGATGTGGCACACACACACTTAAAATACTAAATCTAAGAATGCTTAGTCTTTGCTCATCGAGGACTTTCTGATTCCGGACATATTCCCTGCCAAATACTGGGTGTACAGTAAGCACACAGTAAATGTTGTCAATTAATCAATTAATAGGTGATCAAGACTTCTATTTTTCTGTTAGGGTTGTGCATAGCCTATCATCATTTGAAACTGCTAAACCTTATAAATCAAAAAGTTATTTGTTTCTTTTATTTAGCTTTCCAACACCATTTCTTGCCAGGGTTATTTTCTTGAGCAATGCCTCATATACATGCTAGATCCTTTAACCTTCATGGACACCTTCAACTTCTGTATTTTTCTATTTTAAAAAAAATTATGTATCTTCCTAATCTCATTTACTTCAGATTCAGCCATTGAACTAGAAAAAAGGGAAAAAGATAGCAAATATTTAAATGCTTTTCTTCTGCTGCACCCACTCAGCAAAGAACCAGACCCAGCTAAAATCTTTAAATCTATACTCTAAGCAGATTGAACCATAAGCTGGTTCAATATATGATGATAAGCCATCATCATATATTCTCTCCCTCACTTAATGACACATCCCCAACAGCCAAGCCTCCAAGAAAATAGGCACCTTGTTTCAAGACCTACCATATAACATTTCTGAAAATCGTTTGTCTTGATATATATGTTTTCATTCTCGTAGTTGTGAAAATCAGTTCCTTACACACACACACACACACACACACACACACACACGCACACACATGCACCCCTTTCACTTGTCCCTGGCTTATACAGGATAAATGACAAACTACTGAACAGGTCATATGAATCCCTTAGGACCCTGACCTACTTCCCCGGAATCAACTCCAGTCATTTTCTGCCTGCAGTTTGCACATCTTCTAGTTGTCGTACAGACATCTCACAAGGTTTGCTGTGTTTGTTGTGAAGATGACCATCCTATCCACTGCTCTTTCATATTCATCTTGAGGTTTTCTATTCCTCTATAAAATTAATGTGAGCCTTCTCCAGGAAGTCTTCCCAGGTTTCTCCCCTTCTGGTAGAAGGTAATTAAATTATGGGGTTGGGTCTTACCTATGCTGTTCTTATGATAGTGAAGAAGTCTCATGAGATCACATGATTTTGTAAAGGGGAGTTCCCCTACACAGCCCTCTTGCCTGCTTCCATATAAGACGTGAATTTGCTCCTCATTTGCCTTTCACCATGACTGTGAGGCTTCCCCAGCCATGTGGAACTGTGAGTCCATTAAACCTCTTTCCTTTTAAATTACTTAGTCTTGGGTATGTCTTTATTAGCAATGTGAGAAAAGACTAAAATATATCCCTTGTGCAATTACCTAGTCCTCTCCTTGGTGAATCTTCCTGTTCACCTTATATGTCAGTCATGCTGAACAGAAGGTTTGTTAATTGCTCTTTGTGGATATGTCTTCATGAATGTTATTCCCTTTGACTGGATTATTCTACAAAGTTGACATGACACTCTAAAAAACTACTCAATCCTCAGGGTCCAGTAAAATATTTCCATCATCAAGAAGCCAACTATGAATTTATTTCATAAACTTATTTATTTATTCTTCTGTTGCACTTAGGCCTTGTTAAAAAGGCCAAAGATTTATTTCCCTATTACTCTGTGAGCTCCTAGAAGAGAGTGAGCATGCGTTGTCTTATGACCTAACACAGTCTAACGGAAACGATATTCCCTAAATATAGGTGGGATTATACTAAATGGTATTCAGGGTTTTCCAGAGAAACAGAGCTGTTTCCAGAGAAACAGGACATATATATATATATATATATATATATATATATATATATATATATGGAGAGAGAGAGAGAGAGAGAGAGAGAGAGAGAGAGAGAGAGAGACATATATGGGAGGGACTTATTAGGGGAATTGCCTGATAGCGTGATGGAAGCTGGGAAGTCCCACTGTAGGCCATCTACAAACTTGAGCCAGAGAAGCCAGGAGTGTGGCTGAGTCCAAATCCAAGGGCTTCAGAACGAAGGGAGTTGATGGAGTTAAAGGCTGAAGGCTTGAGAGGGTGGAGTTGGGTTGGGAGCAGTTGTTCCCTGGAGAGAGTCCTGGAATCTGAAATCTGGAGAATCTGGAGTTCTGATATCCAAGGGCGAAGAGAAGATGGGTATTCAGGCTCCAGAAGACAGAGAACAAGAGTTCACTTTCCTGGAGTGAGGTGATCTCTCACTGTGGTTTTGATTGATATTTCTCAGATGATTAGAAATGTCAGATGGGTATTTTGCAAATATCTTTTCCCATGCTGTGGGTTATCTCTTCACTTTGTTGCTTGTTTGCTGTACAGAAGCTTTTTAGCTTGATGTGATCCCATTTGTCCATTTTTGCTTTGGATGCCTGGTGCTTCAGAGGTTTTACTCAAGAAACTTTTGTCATCTCACCATGGTTTAAAGTGTCTTTTATCAAAAAGACAGGCTATAATGGATGCTGGTGAGCATGTGGAGAAAGAGGAAACTTCAGACCTAAACACCAAATAGTTGGTGTACCACCAAAGTAGTATGGCCACTATGGACAGTACGGAAGTTCCTCAAAAAACTAAAAATAGAACTAGTATATAATCCAGCAATCCCGCTGCTGAGCACATATCCAAAACAAAGAACATCAGTATATTGAAAACACGTGCATGCCTATGTTTATTTCAATGCTATTCACAAAAGCCAAGATAGGGGATCAACTTAAGGTGGTACATATACACAAAGGAATAGTATTCAGCCATAAAAATTAAGAAAATCTGTCATTCGCAACAACATTGAGGAACTGGAGGACATTATGTTAAGTGGAATAAACCAGGTGCAGAAAGACAAATTGTCATGTTTTTGCTCATTTGCCGGCTCTAAATAACTTTATCTCATGGAGACAGATCTTAGAGAGATGGTTACCAGAGCCTGGGAAGGGTAGCGAGAAGGTGGGGACAATATAGAGAGACTGTTAACAGGCATGAAAATACAGTTAGCAGCACAACAGGGTGCTTACAGTCAGCAACAATTTATTCCATATTTCAAAATAACTAGAGGAATTAGAATGTTCCAAACTCAAAGAAATGATAAATACTTGAGGTGATGGATACCTTCATTACCCTGATTTGATTATTACATATTGTATGCTTGTATTAAAATGTTGCATGTACTCCATAAATTTGTACGACTCTTATGCATCAGCAAAAAAATAAATAATTCACTCTTCCTTTTTTTTTTTTTTTTTTTTTTTTTTTGTTCCATCTAGGTCCCCATCCAATTGCATGGCACCAGCTCACATTGAGAGCTCCTCCAGAAATACCTTCACAGACACACCCAGGGAAGTTTAATCCTTCTAATCCAATGCCAAACCACCAAAATTTCCTTTTCAGTGAATGATGAACAGGTTCACTGCCTGCTGAAAAATTGAGAATAACTAATGCAATAATTGAGAATAAATGATACTTTACCATTTATCTGCTCGTCCCTCAATCCAGTCAAGCTGACATCAGAATCAACAACCACACTGAACTAACTTGCATGTTTGGAAATTGCACTATAGAATCTTACTGAATGCCTGAGAAAATGACAGGTCCTTCTTTACTTTACTTAGTGCAAAATTCTATTTTAGAATTTACCATGTTACTTTCACTAATTATTCATCCCTCAAGCTCAAGCACAGCGGCCCTGATCTATTCACACGTATCAGAGTGCTTTGCACATTTTCAAAGATTAATAGCCATTTATGAACTGACTGATTGAATAAATGTGTAACTAAACGAATGAATAAAAAAGGGTAAATTTAGTCAAAGGGAAAGTAACTATGCAATGATATGTATGGGTTCAACCAATTAAAGTATCATACATTCATTATCATTTCCCTGAGCTACCAAGAAAATCTTATTTTATGCAACCATGTAAGGAACTATTTAATAATTTTTAGTAACTTACCAATGTTGAAACAACCAAATCAGAATTACTTTTCTCCTAACCAATTTAATAATTTATTTTTAGCTTAAAGTCTAAAGTTGAATATTTGGAAAATAACAAGTATGATTTGATAATATATTCTTTATAATATATGAAAAACACTAATATAAGCTCTTCAATAGTGCCTAAGCATATCAATAAAAGTAAATGAGCATGAAATTTCTAGTTTAATGTGTAGGGATAACACTTGATACTGTATGTGTTAGAATCTATGGACCTCAATCCGCTGACCACCCTCACCTTACAAGAGGACTACAGTTTCATCCTTCACACTCTTCAGCAAGCTGTACATGAGGATTGAGATATTGAACAAATTTGTCAGGTAACTTAAACAAGTAACTGTATGACTGGCACATTACCAAGAAAGGAAAATATAGTTGAGTTGGGACAATTAGAACAGAAAAAAAAATATTAGAATGTGGGCACTAAGATTTACAAGTTGAGTGTCGATAACAAATATTAAGACAGAAACCATGAATGGGCACAGCTGCGGGAGTTAGCAGGTCAAGTACAGGAGGAGCAGTGAGACTGTCAAGAATAAAGGTTGCTCCTTCAATGAAACTGACCCTGCATGATCTGCCCATGTACCATAGAACCTAAAGTACAACTAAGAAAAAAGAAAGAGGCACAATAAGACGAGATGCAAACAAGTTTATTTTTTAACAGCTATGTTTTGAGAAATAGTGCACATACCATACAATTCAGCCATTTGAAGTGTCCAATGCAATGTTTTTAGTAAATTCACAGGTATGGGTATCATCATCATAATTAATTTTAGGATAGGGTTTCCACCTGCGAAAATAAAAAAAAACCTAGGTAACTTATATGTATCAAACCCTCCTCCCACCCCTAACCCCAGCTCATCGTGGCACTCATCCCTAAGGAACCACAAATCTATGTGCTGTCTTTATAGATTTGCCTACTGGACATTTGATATGAATGGGACCATAGAGTTATTGGTTTTAGTTCTATTTGATAGATCAAAACATACACACATAAACATGAAAAAGAAGTTGAGTAAGTGTCTGAATGTCACAAAGCTTTTAACAGTGTCAGGATTTGAATGCAGGAAACTTGACTCCAGATTCACAGAATCATTTGTTATGGCAGATGCTGAAATATCATCACTGTAACTATATGTCAGGAAGCGATAAGCAGAGATTTAGATGAGCAGAGTATTTCTAAAAAGGATAAATTGGAGAATAAGTTATTTGTATATTTAATTAGCTTTTTTCCAACTTATTGAACCCATCTGATAAGCTAGGATTTTATTGGTTATACAACTATTGTCAATAATACACAATGAGTCTATTTTTCTTAAAGAATTGCAGCCTTCTACACAATCCATTATATAATATATTGAGTAAAATCAAAGCACTGGCTAGAAGTATAGAGATGTACAAAGAAAGAACAAAAATCAAAGAAATTAAGCTAAATGTTTAAATTTTAAATGTTGGAATAATGGATGAGCTTAAATTTGGTTTATATTCCATCAACATTTAAATAAAAATTTAATCAATATTTAAATTTAATCAACACTTAAATTTAAATGTTGATGGAATATAAACCAAATTTAAGCTGTTCTTTATTCAGAATTAGAATGATCAGAAATTAAGTATGTAACTACTACAAAGACAAAATGCTAAAATGCTAATATTTACTCCCTGTGGCAGTTATTGCCAATTTTATCCAATGTACATTTTGCCTTTTCTTAATATTTGTAATAAAACCCCGTTAAAGTTAGAGACTACCTTTTATAGGCTTCTTTGCATGTAGATGTATATATGGCATTAAAACCCGTACTCTGTCACTTCCACAGAGCAATGCCATTTCAACAGGAGGCTGGAAGCAAATAATATTCTTTTTGAATGGGAGATGAAGTTAAAATGTTCATGAGTAACTGGAGTTAGAGACTATCCTGAGAGTTGAGTGACTTGTATTTCCTCTATGATCTCAAATGAGAGGATATTTAAAAATACGTGATAAATACCTTCTGAAATTTAATATCAGAAAAAATTTGAATAATTTCTTCAGAAAGAAAAACTCGATGTAATCTAGCATTCTGTCATATAATGATTTATTTATAAATTTATTCAAATAATACTACATATATATACATATGTATGTGAGAGACATTCTTCCAAATTTAAAGATGTGATGAAAACAAGGAGCTTATTGAAGGGATACAATTTCCAAAATTGCAAAGCAACAACTGAAAAATTAAGTAATAATACCCTACAATGTGTAATTAAGCAGGAGTAAGCACTCTAGTCCTAATGAAACAGTTAAGTAATCTTGACACAGGGATAACATTTGAGATGACACTAAACATCAAACAAACAAAAGTGGAAAATCACCAGGTGGCTAAGTGGGGGGCTGGAAAATCCAGAGGAAGAGGAGATCAGGTTTCTAGATGATGAAGCTTGGAAGAGCATAGTGACTTTGGGAAGCTACATGGTTTTTGTTGTTATGGAAGCATAACAAGGAAGAGGAAAAGTACTAGCAGGTGAACAAAATTATAGATTCTCTATGATTATATAATTATAGTACATATATTTATAAAATATATATAATGTATGTTTATGGTGTGTATATAGTGCAGATCTTGATAGTATATATATCAATTATACATATATACAGTGATCCTTAGATGATCACTGTGAGAATTGAGAAATATATTTCTAAACATGGATAGCATTAAAGTTATATTTCTAAACTTTTATTGGTTATATATTAAAAATTATGTTATAATTAAATTCTAAAATTATTTATAATTATCGTGATCCTTAGATTATATATATTGATCCTTAGTTATATAAAAATATGCTATAACTATCGTGATCCTTAGTTAGAGTTTAGTTTATTTCTAAAATTGTGTTTCTAAATTTTTAAATATAATTATGGTGATCCTTAGATTACCATTGCAAGAATTTAGAAATACTAAATTTTAAGACCATTGCCTTTTAGAAAGAGTTTGAAACACAGATCATGAGACCTGGTGAGATCCAAAAATCTTTCAGTCAATTGATAGAATTTGGGAAATGTTAACACGATATTCCAGATATTCTGTGAAGTCAACAACAACATTCTGTAACCATGACAACAAAAGGCAGTGTTGTCACTGACTGTTGGGACTTTTATTATACCCATTTAACAAGCAATAATTTCTCTTTTGCAACATATGCTTCAATTAGCAATTTAAGTATCTATGAGTGAAAGCTGTATGTGGAATGTACTTAGAAACTAAATAAGGACATATTTCTAAAAAGTCAGCAAATACATTAACCATTATAGAAAACATAAAGATGGACTAAACACAGTTATTTTCCTTTGTGTGTAAAACAACTAAAACTGGTTCATTATATTACAAATATAAATCAAAATGAATCAGCTGATACTGGAAGTCAATGGACACAGAAAACCCAATTGATGTGGAAAAGCCAATCAGTTTTGGGCAAGATTCTGTGCAGGACCTAGAACACTGGATTAAACAGAACTGAATTAAAATAAATAAGAAAAGACTTAGTGGAGATAGTAGCTCTATAGTGAAGAGATGAATACAGAAAATGAACATTCCGGAAAGAGGTTTATTATATGCAGAGGGTGAAGGTGCACAGAGAGGGAAGGGTGGTTACAGTCTGACAGGTAATTAGGTGCACAAAGCACAGTGTGAATGATGAGGCTGGAAGAGCTCAAAGAGGAGGTACAGGGAGATCCTATTTAAAACAGTGTTGCCAATCACTTTAATTAAGGATATACAGAATCATATGTAATGGAAGAAGTTTGATTCCCCCTCTAGAATCTGAACTTAATTGCATGCAACAAATGCTATAAATTTTAATTTGTCGAGGCTCATACCAGATAATCATAAACAGAATCATTGCTGGCATTAACTACTGTCCATTTTCTAAAATTAATGTCAAAAGTGTCATTACCTGAGGTTCGACCAACTTGTACAGTACTTATAATATTGTCTCACTGGAAAATTATTTTTGTCTAAACAACCTTCAACATATCTTATTTTATTTTATTTTTTATTGCATTTTAGGTTTTGAAGTACATGCAAAGACCATGCAAGATTGTTGCAAAGGCACACACATGGCAGTGTGATTTGCTGCCTTCCTCCCCATCACCTGTATTTGGCATTTCTCCCCATGCTATCCCTCCCCAACTCCCCATCCCCCACTGTCCCTCTCCTATTTCCCCCCAACAGACCCCAGTGTATTGTGCTCCCCCTCCCTGTGTCCATGTGTTCTCATTGTTCAACACCCACCTATGAGTGAGAACATGCGGTGTTTGATTTTCTGTTCTGTGTCAGTTTGCTGAGAATGATGGTTTCCTGGTTCATCCATGCCCCTACAAAGGACACGAACGCATCGTTTTTGATGGCTGCATAATATTCCATGGTGTATATGTGCCACATTTTCTCTGTCCAGTCTATCATCAATGGGCATTTGGGTTGGTTCCAGGTCTTTGCTATTGTAAACAGTGCTGCAGTGAACATTTGTGTGCATCTGTCCTTATAGTAGAACAATTTATAATCCTTTGGATATATACCCAGTAATGGGATTGCTGGGTCAAATGGAATTTCTGTTTCTAGGTCCTTGAGGAATTGCCACACTGTCTTCCACAAGGCTACAGTAATCAAAACAGCATGGCACTGCTACCAAAACAGATATACAGACCAATAGAACAGAATGGGGCCTCGGAGGCAACACCACACATCCAGAACCATCTGATCTTTGACAAACCTGACAAAAACAAGCAATGGGGAAAGGAGTCCCTGTTTAATCAATGTTGTTGGGAAAACTGGCTAGCCATGTGCAGAAAGCAGAAACTGGACCCCTTCCTGACACTTTACACCAAAATTAACTCCAGATGGATTAAAGACTTAAACATAAGACCTAACACCATAAAAACCCGAGAAGAAAACTTAGGCAAAACCATTCAGGACATAGGCGTAGGCAAGGACTTCATGACCAAAAACAGCAAAAGCGTTGGCAACAAAAGCCAAAACAGGCAAATGGGACCTAATCAAACTTCACAGCTTCTTCACAGCAAAAGAAATAGTCATTAGAGTGAATCGGCAACCAAAAGAATGGGAAAAAATATTTGCAACCTACCCATCTGACAAAGGGCTGTTATTCAGAATCATGTTTTGACCATAGTCGAATATTAATACATAGAAGTAAAAAATGCTAAAATAAATTATTATGATAGGTTCATATAATGAAAAAATATTTGTGTCTTGTCTTTTCTTCATATTTTTTTAATGATCTGGTTAAGAAAAATGAAATTATTTGATTTATCTCAGAAATTTTAAACTACCTAATAGAGAGGGAAAAAAAATGTCCTGTAAAAATTATGATTTTTATCAGTGGTAAGTGTATTTTTCTTCAAAATTAGATCATCACGGCATCTATAAAGCAGATGGTAATAGGCATTACCATCATTAATTTCTGTCTAGAAAAATGCAGGGGGTAAATTATTTTTAGATAACTTAAAATGTGTCCTTTCCCTCAAAAAAAATATTTCCACAGAACATGTTCATTTGTGGGAATTTCTGGATTAAGTAAAACACAGTTATGTGTTTATATATTTGTATGTATATATTGGACTGGTCTTGGTGTAGAAAAGGGGAAAACATATATAGTAAAGAGATATTCTTTTGTAAGGTGAAAGTAAGGATGATGATTTCTGTCTTCCAGACTTGCCCATGATTTTTTCTAAGGTGGCCCAGACTCTAAGAAGTAATGTTGGTCCTTTGTCACTTGTGCTAACCATCAACCTAAAAACAAACTAAAAACATATGAAAAAATGTCAAAGGACTAAAAAGAGACAAATTTTTATCATACTTTGAAAATGCACAAGGAATCATCTTGGAATATGTTGAATATTAAAAAATTGAAATTGACACAGCACCATCTATTTTATTTGCTTCCTAATCATTCTAGAATAGTCTGGAAATAACTGCTTCAAACCATTAAAAATGTGAAAAAAGAATCACTGAACATCAATCATGTATAACTATGAATATGTCATAGAATTATCTATTTTGTTTAGAGAATGTTATACATAATATATTATATATTGTATATATATTATAATCTGTAATAAATTTCAGATTAATAATTCATCAATTTTATAATATGTTCTACTATACTATTTTATCAAGATATTTGGAGGTGAAAAGAGTAAAATGTGTACCCAAAAGAGAAGTTAAACTTTTTGAATCCTTCCCACTGTATGTTTCAATATGTAGAATCCATGCAGGTACTATCTGCATAGCCATGCTCCATTTGTAAAAGAACAAATGATCTGAGCCCACTAGAGCAGTAATTTATTGTATTAGTGTTCAGAGACTGGAAGTTCAAGAATTCATCAAAACTAGAATAAAAACATGCACACATATGTTTATTGTGGCACTGTTCACAATAGCAAAGACTTGGAACCAACCCAAATGTCCATCAATTATATAGTGAATATAGAAAATGTGGCACATCTATACCATGGAACACTATGCAGCCATAAAAAAGGATGAATCCATGTCCTTTGCAGGGACACGGATGAAGCTGGAAACCATCATTCTCAGCAAACTGACACAAGAACAGAAAACCAAATACTGCATGTTCTCACTCATAATTGAGTGTTGAACAATGAGAACACATGGACACAAGGTGGGGAACACCACACATTGGGTCCTGTTGGGAGGTGGAGAAGTTAGGGGAGGGATAGCAGGGGGTAAGGAGGTTGTGGAGGGATAACATTAGGAGAAATACCCAATGCACGTGACAGGAGGATGGATGAAGCAAGCAATCATGGCATCTGCATACCTATGTAACAATCCTGCACAATCTGCACATGCACCCCAGAACTTAAAGTATAATAAAAATAAAAAATAATTTTTTCAATAAAAAAAGAAAGAAAAAAACGAATAAAAACGAATCAAGTGGTAGCACATTTATATCTTGAGATGGATAAAAAGTGTCAGAAATACATGGAATATGAAAGTAGAGACATTTCTAACAGTTAATATGTTCCATCTTGCACTTAGAGCTGTAGATTCAATCTACCTCCTATGCATAGTCTAGGAACAAAAAAACAAACAAGATTTGCAATATGGCAAGATATGGCTCTGATACTTACCAGCACCGTTAGGACATAACCATCTATATCGATATAGATCTATTTCTAAGAGAAAGAAACTATCAGTAACAACTGAATGGTTTCATAATAACAGTAGCAATAATGATAAACTACTCATTGAGAACAGTTAAAATGATTTTTTAAATGTCTCCAGAGCACATTCCCATGACACAATTTCATAATTGTACACATCAACAGTAGTGCTAATCCATCCCCTAGTGCATCAGAACAGTCAATGCTAATGTTTTTAGATCTTCAATGTACCTCCATGTGCCTTGTAGCAGTCTCTTGGCAGTGTAATAACTTATATAACATGCATTTAGAGTCGGAGGACAGCCCATTTTTATTGCCAAACTTAATCATTACTGCTGTGGCTGTTTTCCTTATTTATTTTTACTTTCTATATTTTGATTTTCAGTTTGAACTACGTAATTCGAATTACAGATTGGTGATTGTTACCAATCTGCAAGGGCATGAAGTGATCTAGCCAAAGAATAACAGTGTCGTCAGCACCTGCGATGTCATCTGGGGTTATGTTGCAAGGGAATGAGGACTTTCACATCTGTTTTGAAAGAAATTTGAACTTACAGATATGCTTTTCAAAAACAAATGAAAATGCTTTTTATCCATTCAGCGATTTAGAAGCAGTCATACTCTGTGGCAAAATGCTTATTGGTTTGCATTATGAATAAATCATTGTTTGAAAGTCAATTAGTATAAAAACTAATTTCTTTTTTTATTGCAATTTAAGTTCTGGGGTACATGTGCAGATCATGCAGGATTGTTGCATAGGTACATACGTGGCTAGGTGGTTTGCTGCCCTCATCCTCCCATCACCTATATCTGCTATTTCTCCCCTCATTATCCCTTCTCACCCTCCCCACCCCCACTGTCCTTCCCCTAGACCCCCTACTGAATGCAGTGTGTGATGCTCCTCTCCCTGTGTACATGTGTTATAATTGTTCAACACCCATCTATGAGTGATAACATACAGTGTTTGATTTTCTGTTCTTGTGTCAGTGTGCTGAGAATGATCATTTCCAGATTCCTCTATATCCCTATGAAGGACATGAACTCATCATTCTTTATGGCTGTATAGTATTCCATGGTGTATATGTGCCACATTTTTTTAATCCAGTCTATTGATAATGGACATTTGGGTTGGTTCCAAGTCTTTGCTATTGTAAACAGTGTCACAATGAACATATGTGTGCATGTGTCTTTATAATAGAAAAAAATATAATTCTTATGGCATATATCCAGTAATGGAATTGCTGGGTCAAATGATATTTCTATTTCTAGGTCATTCAGGAATCACCACACTGTCTTCCACCATGGTTTAACTAATTTACACTCCGACCAACAGTGTAAAACTGTTCCTATTTCTGATTTGTTTCGAATTTCTAAATAGCATTGGTTTAGCTGCCTTTTCTAGAGGAAGATTTGACTGCCACAGAAAGACTTACTTGTAGATACAAAATGTTGCTAAAATATGAAACTGGTTAGTTCATTTTCACACTGCTTATAAAGACATACCCAAGACTGGGCAATTTACAAAACAAAGAGGTTTATTGGACTTACATCTTTACATGGATGGGGAGGTCTCATAATCATGGTGGGTGGTGAAAGCCACGTCTCACTTGGTAGCAGCAAGAGAAGGAATGAGAACCAAGCAAAATGGGTTCCCCCTTATCAAGCCATCAGATCTCATGAGATTTAGCCACTACCATGAGAACATTAAGGGGAAGAAGAAAAAAAAAACACCCCATGATTTAATTATATCCCACTGGGGCCCTCCCACAACATGTGGGAATTATGGGAGCACAATTTAAGGTGAGATTTGGGTAGGGCCACAGAGTCAAACCATATCATTTCACCCCTGATGCCTCCTAAGTCTTATGTCCTCATATTTCAAAACACAATCATGCCTACCCTATAGTTCTCAAAGTCTTAACTCATTTCAACATTAACTCAAAAGTTCATAGTCCAAAGCCTCATGTGAGACAAGGCAAGTGCCTTCCACTTAGTAGCCTGTAAAAGCCAAAGCAAGTTAAGTATTTCCTAGATACAATGGGGGTACATACATTGGGTAAATGCAGCCATTCCAAATGGAATAAATTGGCTGAAATACAGGTACTATAGGTCCCATAAGTGCGAATTCCAGTAGAGCAGTCAAATCATAAAGATCTAAAATGATTTTCTTTGACTCCATGTCTCATATCCAGGTCACGCTGATGCAAGAGGTGGGCTCCCATGGTCTTGGGAAGCTCCACCCCTGTGACCTTGCAGGGCACAACCTCCCTCCAGACTGCTTTCATGATCTGATGTTGAGTGTCAGTGGCTTTCCTGGGTGCATGGTGCAAGCTGTCAGTGGATCTACTATTCTGGGGTCTGGAAGACAGTGGCCCTCTGCTCACAGCTCCACTGGGCAATCTCCTAGTAGGGCCTCTGAGTGGGAACTCCGACCCCACATTTCCCTTCTACACTGCCCTAGCAGACGTTCTCCATGAGTGTCCCTGGCCCTGCAGCACATTTCCGCCTGGGCAGCCAGGCATTTCCATACATCCTCTGAAGTCTAGGCAGAAGTTTGCAAACTCCGGTTAGTGACTTCTCTGTACTCACAGGCTGAACACCAAATAGAAGCGGCCAAGATGTGGGGCTTGCACCCTCTGAAGCCATGATTTTTCAGCCACAGGTGAAGTGGCTGGGATACAGGCACCAAGTCCCCAGGCTGCACACAGCGTAGGGACCCTGGCCTCTGCACAGGAAATCATTTTCCCCTATGACTGTGGACCTTCCATGAGAAGGGCTGCAGTGAAGACTTCTGACCTGCCCTGGAGACATTTTCCCCGCTGTCTTGGGGATTAATATTTAGCTTCTTGTTACTTAGGCAAATTTCTGCAGCTGGCTTGAATGTCTCCCTTTCTCCCTAGAAAAATGTGTTGTTGTTGTTGTTGTTGTTGTTGTTGTTTTGTTTTCTAACACATTGTCAGGCTGTAAACTTTCTGAATTTTTATGGTCTGTTTCCTTTATAAAATGGAATGCCTTTAGCAGCACCCAAGTAACATCTTGAAGGTTTTGCTGCTTAGAAATTTCTTTCAACAGATATCCTACACACTCTCTCTCAAGTTCAGAATTCTGCAAAGCTCTAGGACAGGAGAACATGCTGCCAGTCTCTTTGCTAACATAACAAGAGTCACCTTTGCTTCAGTTCCCAACACGTTCCTCATCGCCACATGAGACCACCTCATCCTGGACCTTGTTGTTCATATCTCTATCGGGCTTTTGGTCAAAGCCACTCAAAAAGACTCCAGGAAATTTCAAACTTTCCCACATTTTTATGTCTTCTTCTGAGCCCTCCAAACTGTTCCAACCTCTGCCCGTTACCCAGTACCAAAGGCACTTTCACCTTTTCTGTTATCTCTTCAGTAATGCCCCGCTCTGCTGTTACCAATTTACTGTATTCATCCATTTTCACACTGCTCATAAAAACGTACCTGAGATTGGACAATTTACAAAAGAAAGAAGTTTAATTGGACTGACAGTTCCACATGGCTGGGAGGCCTCAGAAACATGACAGAAGGCAAAGTGGACCAAGTGACAACTTAGGTGGATGGCAGCAGGCAAAAAGAGAGCTTGTGCAGAGAAACACCTGTTTATAAAACCATCAGATTTTGTGAGACTACCATGAGAACAATATGGGGGAAACTGCCCCCCATAATTTAATTGTCTCCTACCAGGGCCCTCCCACAACACCTGGGAATTATGGGAGTACAATTCAAAATGAGATTAAGTGGGAACACAGCGCCAAATCATATCAGAAACTAATTATATTTTTTTCATTTCTGCCTGAACGGAACATCTTGATATACTTAAACTATTTAGAGTATAACTTCAAATATTATACTAAAATATTATTTATTTATATATTTATTTTTGAGACAGAGTCTCACTCTGTCACCCAGGCTGGAGCACAGTGGCATGATCTTTGCTCACTGCAACCTTCATCTCCCAGGTTCAAGTGATTCTCCTGCCTCAACCTCACAAGTAGGTGGGATTACAGGCATGCACTACCACACTCAGTTAACTTCTGTATTTTTAGTAGAAATGGGTTTCATCATGTTGGCCAGATTGTTCTCAAACTCCTGACCTCAAGAGATCTTGCCACCTCAGCCTCCCAAAGTGCTGAGATTACAGGCATGAGCCACCGTGCCTGGCCAGTAAAATACTTTTAAACTAAAAAATAATTGTCACAAATTACAAGCATATACTTCTTGCTTTTTTTTTTATTTGACAAATGAAAGAATTTATGACCTCAATGAGAACATACTTATTGTTATATAATTAATTTATATTTGTTTCTATAACGAATAGGGACCAAAATATTTGCTGAATGTTTAGAATTTTTTCATGTTTGGTAGTGAATTACTGAGGACATCAATAATGTCCAGTAAAATAAAGAATCAAAACAATGCATATGTAGGTAACAGTGCATGAAAAGTTTGTGGCCTATTGGCCTAAACTGATTGGTCTTGAGATCCAAATTTCTGGCAAAGTCCTATAGTTACATGTCTTCATTAATACAAATGCAAATATTTATAGTCTTAAGTAATTAAAGCCAAAGTCCACCAGAAGACAAAGTAATTATTTTCGTAAATAACATTTAGCAACACAAAAAGGCAATGAGGCTTACTGGCGTTGGCATAATTGATATAAATCTTCTCCAATTGCATACCTGTTCAATCTTCCTCAATTGCATTCCTATTCAAACTCGAGAAATATTTGACACCATATCAGGGAGTGTTGCATTTTCTTTGGGTAACTTGTTAGGAGACAAAAGAGTGGCCACTTATTCTACCTTCACCATTTACAAATCATGTGAACTGATACAAATCATTTAATGGCTCTAACGCATTTCACAGTTGTTAGTGAGAATAGCCTCACATCACTGTCATAAATGTACAATGACATTGTATAATATATCTGAAAATGCTGTAATTTATAAATTGCTGTATTAATGAAATATAAAATTATAAATATATATAGTAATTATTTCCATAGATACATGATCTTGATAAAATTGAGACTGAAAAGGAATCCATTTTTTTGAAAAACTAAATTTTGGGGTGAAATATGTAGAATGAATAACCTGCAGAATCACAACATAAGTTCCTATAGAACTTTACATAATGATAATAGCTGTCAAGCTTGTTCCATTGTTGACTTCTGCCCCAGAATTCCACTTAATTCTATTTGATCTTATTACCTGCATCCAGAAAGCAAAACTCTCTTCCATTTCCTCCCAAGTGATATGACACTTGAGAAAGGTAGATCATGGCAACCTCTATTTTAGGGTCACATTTATTTTTCAGATATGCAAAACACATCTCGCTCCATCAGAAAGCAACATCATTATTAGTCCTAGCTACTTTCCATTTGACACATTTGAAACTAATAGTTATAGCAGTAAAAAACAATGAGGAAAACTGAACTCAGAGAAATAACAGGTCACTAAATGTACTTACGGTTTTGAAAACTGGTGTTTCACCAATTAAACTTCTAACTATCAAACGTGCCAAAATTATATCATTGATATGTATTGCAAATGTGTATATATTGAAAAATTTAATTGTAGTATGTTTTCTGTATCACACTTTCTTCTACGAAATACAAAGGAATTATTATTTCTCCCCAGAAATTTTCTAAAAACTAATAATCGGCTTGTTCAGTTTATACTGCTCATCCACAAATAAGTACTTGGTCATGTCATAAGTAAATGCCATGCTATGGTAGGGCTGATAATCTCTGAATAGATGTATGTGTATGTGCATGTATTTCAAAACATTGTTACTTATCAGGGTGGAATCTTATGAATAAGCAATTTTATTGCAGTTCAAGTGGCTCGAGAAGCCTTTGATTTTTCTCCTCCTACAGTGGCATGGTATGATTGCTAGAAATGGTGGCAGAAGGGTCTTTTACTGCTCTGTAAAAGTAGATTGCTGTTGCTTTTTAACAGGGTAAGAGACACATGGTGAGTCCAGGTGACTTCTGGCCTTTACTCAAAGTCAGAATATGCTTCCTTCCCCTTGACGCCAAGGAAGACTGAGATATTTGCCTGGACCCTGAGCTGTGACATATTTCCTTTCTCCACAACCCCAAACATGCTTGAGGCTTTGCTTCCTGTGAAAGACCCAGGAGTGGGAAAGAATGTTTCCAGTCGGCACTGCTCCCACTCAGACTTTCTGAAGAACACCCAGCAGACGTCCTTGGGGAAAGAGCTTACAGTCCATTGCAAATTTTCTTTATAACTATATCTCCCAGTGATTCTAATTCCTCATGATCATCCCACATGTCTGGTAAAAATTAATTGAATTTAGCAGTCTTTATAGACACTTTTATGGTGGTCAACTCTATTTCTGTTCTTCCTAAAAGGAAACATCACAAGGATTCTTTTGCAGAGGGTTTTGTTGCATTTTAAAATTCAGCCCACTTGTTTGCCTTGTGACTGAGGTTTCTGATGAACTCAAGACAAAGTAATTATACTGGCAGTGATCAAATTTTTAAAATATAATTATGGAGGGAAAATGCTCTTATATGGCTTTCTACGTACTAAGCAGAATGCCATTGTTTTTTTGTTATTGTAAATAGTATAATTTTAATCTTCTTTTATTATTTCCTCAGACTGAAGGAGCAAAAAGAAAGTTCTGAAAATGTAAAAACGTAGATGTTTTGAGGAAGAGCCCCATAGGTCTGAAGATCAGATCTTGGACGAGCAGTGACTGACTAGTGGTATTGGTGTTTGTGGTGGGGCTATGTGTATATGGAGGGTGGGCAATGGAGCTGTTTCTACAAACCTCTAAAAATAATGAGAATTGAATTCAGCTGCTGCTTTGGATGGTGCTGCAGCTGCAGAGTGAAGGTTTGCTAGGATAATGGCTTCAAGGAACTGCAAGCAGACAGGAAGCTCCAGTGAAGCAAATGAAGGAGAAAATCCCTTTCTTTCTCCTTTGGCCACATAGTTTTCTCGTAGTTATCCCTACTAGCCAAAGTTAACACAGAGATATCTGGAAAAGCAGAAATGTTATTGGCTAAGTTCCCCTACCTTATAATGTAAAATTTAGTAATATTAACTTAATAATTGCACACTTACCTTAAAAACCACTAATAAACCTATAACAAATAAATTTTAAAAACTAGTAGGCCATTGAGAAAATCTACTATAATAAGAAAAATGATTGCCAAAAAAAAAAAAAACCCTACAGGAAAATATGGCAATATGAATAAAATGACAGTTGAACTGGCAGAATTTCAGAAAGAAATAGAAGGAAATGCAAAACACAAATATGAAAACACAATTTTAAGTGAGAATAGACACAGAAGACTAGAAAAGTCATGAAGATACAGTAAAGATAGAAATAAGAAAGTGTAAATTAATTTAATCGGAATAAAGGAAAACCAAATATAATTTACAGATACAGAAGAAATGAGACAGGCACAACATATACAGAATCGGTTTATAAAAGTTCCAATAATAAATTTATGGGCACAAATTAAATTGTAATTTAAGCAAACTTTTTAAAATAAAAAATGCTTGCTTGAATGTACATTTTAAACATCACAAATTATCCCAGAGTATCCTACATTTAGACATGAGCAAAAAAGAATTATGAGAGCTTAATGAGTAAGAATGGATGTTTTAGTAAACAGGCAGATAACTGAATTCCTGATAATGGAGAAGAAAGCAGGCTCAAACTTATTCTTTGCCATATTCAACATAAAAGATAGTGAAACAATACCTGCAAAATAATTGGAGAAATAAAACAGAGTCAAGCTTCCAAACTGTATATTCTGTCAGGCTTTAAAAAAATTATACGAGGTGTTAACATTTTAAAAATACAGTCACTAAAGAAATATTATTGTGGTAGGTTATCTTTTTCTAATTTCTAGAGGATGAATAGCATCCAATAAGATACAGTTGAGAAAACCATGCCTAAAGGAGTGATGGTGAGCAATGAACTTATTTACTTATACAATGACACCCCAAAACAAATATTGACATTTGGGATATAGAACAATAAAAATGGAATATACTCCTAAAATATAAAAATATTAAAAATTTCAAAAGTTGGAAGTGAAAGAGGGAAATAAACATGTGATGTAGAATAGGCTATTGATTGCTCCATTTATTATAGCAGGGAGTCATAAATGTAGTTTAAAGCTGGCAATTTGGATTTTATTGATGATAATCTGATGATTTAGAAAATAAGGGTAAAAAAGGGAATCATAGATCTTCACAACGTTATTATTCATAACGGCATTTATAGATATTCTACAAAGGTTAAAACGCTAGAAATATTCAATAAACTTTTGAACAAAAAATGCAATATATTTTGAATACATGACTGGAGGCAATAAATAAATTTTGAAAACTAAGAAAAGACTGTTAAAGGAAAATACATTAACTATAGGGTACAACATAAAACACATAAAAAGTCAATCCACACATGCTACCCAACAGTAGCAAAAATAAGTCAATCCCATCTGGTTAATAAATAAAAGTTAATTTTCTATTGTATCAAAAAGCCAAAGTCAGCCAGATATGTAATATATATTTTTAAAACATATAAATTAAGGGATTCAGAATGTTGAAAATAAAAAGTGCCAGCACAAAGCCATATCAAGCAATTGAAAAAAAATCCATTAACAGAAAGAGTTTTTATTATGTTAAAGCTTGTCATCCTCAGTTAAGCTGAAAGGCATGCATTTCTCTAACAGAATATCGTAACTATAGCTACATGTTGTATGAGGACAAACAGATGGAAGTCCACTATGTAGTTGGATAATGTAATTCACTCTGAACAAAATCATATCAGTTTTTTAAAAATATAAGACATAAAACCTTACAAAACGTGGAGAATATATAATTGATAAATACTATTCATGTTACCCTGGACCTAGAATATCCATTACATTAAGAAACAAAAGTTATCATTACATAATTACCATTATATTAAGTCACAAAGGAAAACTTAGAAAATCAAGAGTAGTAAAGACAATGCTTTTTATGGCAATATGATAAAATAAAAATAACATCCAAAAATAAAAATCACCCGTGTTATTGAAATTGACAAAACCTTCCTTCTTAGATAACACTGGCATGAAGGTGAAATGCAAATAACTTTGCACACAATTAAATAAATGATAACAAAATTCTTGGATTGTAATTTTTGTGATGAAGCAAAATACAAAATTTAGAGAAAAAAAATTGGCTTTAAATACTTAAATTTCTCTTTTGGTGAGGACAGGGTTTTCCTTTCTTGCCCAGGCTAGAGTGTAGTGGCGAGATCTCAGCTCACTGAAAGCTCTGCCTCCTGGGCTCAAGTAATTATCCTGCCTCAGTCTCCCAAGTAGCTGGGATTGCCAGTGCTCACCACCATGCCCAGTCAATTTCTTTTTTATTTTTAGTAGAGACAGGGTTTTAATATGTTCGTCAGGCTGATCTTGAACTTCTGACCTCAGGTGATCAGCCCACCTCAGCCTCTCAAAATGCTAAGAGTACAGGCATGAGCCACCACATCTGGCCCATTTTACATAATATTTAACAGTTCTTAATACTGTGGGAATTTAAGAAAATATTAATCCCACAAATTAGAAAACATCTTTCTTTAAAAACTTGAAAACGTCACAATTCACGATTGACTTTATGTGTGTGTCTTTCAGTAAGGCTATATGTAAACAGGTCTCTGATATGCTTTGGCTCTGTGTCCCTGCCCAAATCTCATGTAGAATTGTAATGCTCATTGTTTGAGGAGGGTCCTGGTGGGAGGTGATTGGTTGATAGAGTGGATCTCCCCTTGCTGTTCTCATGATAGTGAGTGCATTCTAATGAAGTCTGGTTGTTTACAAGTGTGTAGCCCTTCCCCCTTTTCTCCCTCTTTCTCCTGCTCCAGACATGGAAGATATATCTTCTTCCTCTTCACCTTCTGCCATGATTGTAAGTCTCCTGAGGCCTCTGCAGACATGCTCCCTGTACAGCCTGCAGAAATGTGAGTGAATTCAATCTTTTCTTTATAAACTACCCAATCTCAGGTAGTTCTTTATAGCAATGCAAGAATGGACTAATCCAGTGTCATATTTACATTAACTGTTTTTATAACACATATTCAAGATCTGTTTCACAGTTTTTATTGAAATAGTTTGTACCATGCCCAGTTTTCTCAATCTAGGTAATCACATTTATTGAAATAAAACAAAAGTTAATAATTCAACTAAAATCATTTAAGAGTTGCCATGTTTGACATCAGGAGGTGGACTTATAATTTTAGTTATTAGATTCATTAATTCTATCTTGGTGAAAAATCATGAATATGACTCTAAAACTAGAGTGAACTGGTTGTGTGAATTTGTTTAAATTGGAGCCAATCACATATAAAATAATTGTAGATCTCACATTGAATATTACATTTATTATAATAATCCATAACTTAATGTTTATTCATACCTTTTCTGGGTGATTTTTCAAATGACATTATGGAGTTCAGAAGATTAAGAATTTTTGTATTAAGTCTATTCAGGCTGCTATAACAGAATATCATAGACTGAGTGGCTTATTAATGACAGGAATTATTTCTCGTAATTCTGGAAACTGGGAAGCCCAAAATCAACAGATGGGCAGATTTAATTTCTGGGTAGGACTCTCTTCAGAGAGGCCCGGCTTCCTGCTTTGTCCTCACATGGTGCAAGGAACAAGAGGTCTCTCTGGGGTCTCTTTTATGAAGTCACTAATCACTGGCCAAAGGCTCTACATTTTAATACCATCCACTTGGAGTTTGGGATTTCAGCATATGAATTTGAGGGAAGCACAAACTTTCAGTCCATTACAGAATTGTTATATCATTTTCACTTATATGAAAGCTGAGGATAAAGTAGTTCCCTTGTTTGGATGAGGGTCACAGAAATAGAAGTTGAAACTGAAATCTTGAGCTCTTTCCATTACACACTTTCTCCTTCTTCCTCACTACAACCTTTCCCCAATAACATCTGCAGGGATAATTTTGCCAGTGATGACCTTAATATTCAAAGCTGCTAAACTGCTGTGATAGCATAAAAATTCTTCCCTATCACTGTATTATTATTAATTTTGTTAGAATTTGGATCCTTATATAGCTCAGTTTGTCTTAAATTTATTTTTTATCTGTGTAATCTTTTTTTTTTTTTTTTTTTTTTTGAGACGGAGTTTCGCTCTTGTTACCCAGGCTGGAGTGCAATGTCGCGATCTCGGCTCACCGCAACCTCCGCCTCCTGGGTTCAGGCAATTCTCCTGCCTCAGCCTCCTGAGTAGCTGGGATTACAGGCACCCGCCACCATGCCCAGCTAATTTTTTTGTATTTTTAGTGGAGACGGGGTTTCACCATGTTGACCAGGATGGTCTAGATCTCTCGACCTTGTGATCCACCCGCCTCGGCCTCCCAAAGTGCTGGGATTACAAGCTTGAGCCACCGCGCCCGGCCTATCTGTGTAATCTTAAAAAATTCATTGTATGTCACTACTTTTTAGCTTTCTCATAAGTAAATGTAGAGAGATTGAGAAATTAAGTTAGATAACATGACTATCCTTTGTAAACTTTAACAAATATATGACATGCTACTCTTTTTAAACTAGAGATTGGTTTTGGGAATGAAATGGTTCTTACAGGAGTGATGCTATTACGTTTTCCTCTGTTCTCATACAGACACAGACATGCTAACATAGACAATAAATTGACAACAAAATGAAGACAGATTACTAATGAAAACTAAATAAAGATATTATTAATTCTAACTGCAAAATTACTCTACACCAAAGCAATATAATTAGAGTTAATTTTAAAGCCACTTTAGAATAAAGGTTAAATATTGGCAATTATAAGAGTAAATAAAATAAATAAATCAGAACTACGTTTTTTCTTTTCTTGTCTAAATAATATATGGCTTAGTCTTACTAACTAAATTGTTTCTTCAGTTATTATTTTGATGTAAGGAATTTTAAAAAGTGGGGTTTCTTTAGATCTTTTGTGAAATTTCTGGACTAAAATTCTCTCGATAAGTGTTACATATTATTCATTATGGAGGCATCAAGGGAAAAGTCTTAAAAGCTAGAAGTGTATTAAGAACTGAGTCTTCCTTGTATGCTATGTATGATATGTAGACTTTGAACACACAAACAAGTAAAAATACCATGTATAATAATTCTTTTTTAAAAATCTGATCAGAATTTTACTTGGAGATAATGAAAAGCTAAATCCATGTTGACTCCTTTCTACAATAATGAAATGCAAGATTATTTGTGCATAAATTCAATAATTTCTAATCTTCTGCTAAATTGTAAACACAATGTAAACCAAACAATAGTTGTTATCACAATAAATTGCAACAACCTAATGATTTTTAAAATTACTAGCAAACACCTTCTTTGCTTTTTTCTGGAAGTCTAAATGCACTTTAAAACACAAAAGTTTATTTACAAAGTTACCTACCAATGTACACACTCTATCTTTCCAAATAAGACCGACTTTAAATTGACCATTCAAGCTCAACTTTTAAATGCTGACTCCTTGAAGAAGCTGGATATTTTTAGATACAAATTTTATAGCCATGTGTCTTTTACTGGAATGCTAAAGACAAGCGGTTTCATTACTATAGCTTTCCTTTGTGGAATTTTTTTTTCAGAGCTATTATCCTAAATGTGGGTATTGATGGCACTACCCATGGGGTGGAAGCATTAGAGCGGCATAACTTTTAGATATTTTATAGAAATCTTCACTATAATGTCACTCCTGGCAAACAGCTGTGCTGTGATATGTCACAGTGATGAATCATCAAGCATGGTAAAATCTAAAGGACAGTTATATAAAAACTTGTATTAATAAAACATAATTTTCACAAGTGCAAAATGAGCATTTGCATATACTCTAAAAACTTCTACAGCATTTACTCCAAAGTGTCTAGTACATGACCATAATTTAGGATCATGATGATTTCCATGTGGTATTTCAAAGAGAAACAAATCCCTTCTTAGCATGTAAGACTGGCAGTTAATTGTACAATGTGAGATTATGTTACAGCAAGATCTAATGTAAGTTCCTTATAAAATTACACTGGACTCCCAGTCCAGACAAAATCATGTGGACTGCTTTCTCCCTGCTACGACCTGCTAAGTGTCAACATAAACCCAGTAAATGATAGAAGGGACAACCAAAGCATAACTCTGAAATGTAGAAAGAGGAAAGCACGCTGAGAAGGGATATCAGGACTGGAGGAACATCACAGAGACAAGGCATCTTACAGCCACTGCCCAACAAAGAAAGACAACTGAGAGCCAGCATTTTAGGTTTTTAATTTTATTTTTCTGAGTTCCTGGGTACGTGTGCAAGATGTGCAGGTTTTTTGCACAGGTAAACATGTGTCACGGGATTTGCTGCACCTATCAACCCATCTCCTAAGTTGCATTAGCTCTAGCATGCATTAGCTATTTTTCCTATTGCTCTCCACCCACCCCCATGCTTCACCAAAAGGCCTCAGTGTGTGTTGTTCCCCTCCCTGTGTCCATGTGTCCTCATTTTTTAGCTCCCACCTGTAAGTGATGACATGCAGTGTTTTATTTTCTGTTCCTGCATTAGTTTGCTTAGGTTAATGGCTTCCAGCTTCACCTATGTCCCTGCAAAGGACATGATCTCATTCCTTTTTAGAGCCAGCATTTTCTGACCTCTTCCTCCTCTCAAAACAAGTAACAGATGATGGCCCAGGTAGGCTCATTTCTCCTCAGGAGTACCATCAACAAAATCAGGGCCACCTGGTAGCACTGGGTTGACCAGATGCCCCACTGACAATAAGAGGCCAGAGAAAACTCTTTTAATACCAGGATACTGGACCTGAGACTTCATTTTCTTCCCAGAGACCACAATTCATCAGCAAGGAGGATGTCACCTCCACAAGCACCCTCCCAAGAAGCACTCTTAGTCTCTTGGGCAATAGACTCTCCCCAGCTTGAGACAACAGGCATCTTGGCCGGAGGAAGCTTCTTTTATCTTCTCAAGCAACACCAGCAGGGTTCAGTGAAAAGCTCAGCAACACGACAGGTGATAAATTAAGCTGTCCAAAATTGCCCCTCAAAGTCTCTGATAATTCAATTGTTATTGGACTCACAGTCCATAGCAAGACCAAGACCTGTGTGGTAAATCACAGGATGGCGCGGTGCTAAATTAAAAATGTAAATAGAACCAAGAGCTTCCTGACATCTTAGCTAAAAATCCTGGTTACAATTAAAAAAAAATATCACCCATCATAATGAGAATGTCACAGGTTAAATGAAAAAGCACAATCAGGTTGATTGTGCTCATGCCTGTAATTCCAGCACTTTGGGAAGCCAAGGTGGGCAGATCAGTTGAGGTCAGGAGGTTGAGACCAGCCTGGCCAATATGGTGAAACCCCATCTCTACTGAAAATACAAAAATTAGTAGGATGTGATGATGCATGCTTGTTATCCCAGCTACTCCAGAGGCTGAGGCAAGAGATTCGTTTTAACCCAGGAGGTAGAGGCTGCAGTGAGCCAAGATCACACCACTACACTCCAGCCTGGTAATGGAGTGAGAATCTGTTATAAAAACAAACAAACAAACAAAAAAGACACAATCAATTGATGTCAACACTGGGATGAATCAGAGGGTTGAAATTATCAATGACATTAAAGCAACCATCATAAAATGTTTCAACAAACAATAACAAAGTATCTCAAAACAAATGAAAAAAGCAAAACCCTCAGCAAAAAATAAAAGTTGAAATGATGAAAAACAACCAAATAAAAATTATAGAATTTATGGAACTGAAAAATACTATGATAAAAATCTTTAAAAACTCAATTCTCTGTATAGGCTCAATGGTAGAATGAGGTGACAATGGATAAGAGAGTAATCTTCAAAGCAGATGAAAATCATTTATCCGCCGGGTGCGGTGGCTCAAGCCTGTAATCCCAGCACTTTGGGAGGCCGAGGCAGGTGGATCACGAGGTCAAGAGATCGAGACCATCCTGGTCAACATGGTGAAACCCCGTCTGTACTACAAATACAAAAAATTAGCTGGGCAAGGTGGTGCGTGCCTGTAATCCCAGCTACTCAGGAGGCTGAGGCAGGAGAATGCCTGAACCCAGGAGGCGGAGGTTGCGGTGAGCTGAGATCACGCCATTGCACTCCAGCTTGGGTAATAAAAGCAAAACTCCGTCTCAAAAAAAAAAAATCATTTATCCAATCTGAATAAAGATGAAAAGTAGACTAAAAAAAAAATTTAAAAAGAGTAGAGCTTCAGGAACTTGTTGGAGCAATAATAAAAGATCCAACTCCATGTTTCCAGAATTCCAGAAGGAAGTGGGAGTGAGTGAAGTGAAAGGATATTCTAAGAAATAATAAGTGAAAAATTCCCAAATTTGTCAAAAAACATACACTCATAGATTCAAGAAGCTAACTGAAGTACAAACGGGAAAACTGCAACAAGGCAAACAAATGAGATGATGCAAGGCACACATATTGCAAAAGAAATAATAAAACCATCTCTAATGCAGATGACCGGGTTGTCTACATAGGAAGTACTGAATATACAGAAACAAGAAGAACAAAAAAGCTCTTAGAACTGCTAAGTGATTTCAGCAAATTGTAGAATATAAGATCAACATATAAACATGAAACACGTTCTCATATGCTAAGAATGGACTTATAGAAACTGAAAATAATAATTCAATACCATTTGCAGTCACTCAGAAAATATTGTATGCATAGAAATATATTTAACAAAACGTGTTACAATATGTATGTGCTGCAGATTACAAAATGCCAAAGGAAATTTGAGAACACCTAAATAAATGGAGACATACCGTGTTTCTAGACTCCAAGACTCAACACAGCAAAAAATGTCAATTCTCCTCAAATTGACCTACAGGTACATGTGCATTTCTATCTAAAGCCTAAGCCGGGCGCGGTGGCTCAAGCCTGTAATCCCAGCACTTGGGGAGGCCGAGGCGGGTGGATCACGAGGTCGAGAGATCGAGACCATCCTGGTCAACATGGCGAAACCCCGTCTCTACTAAAAATACAAAAAACTAGCTGGGCATGGTGGCACATACCTGTAATCCCAGCTACTCAGGAGGCTGAGGCAGGAGAATTGCCTGAACCCAGGAGGCGGAGGTTGCAGTGAGCCGAGATCGTGCCATTGCACTCCAGACTGGGTAACAAGAGCGAAACTCCGTCTTAAAAAAAAAAAAAAGCCTAGTAGGGGTGTGTGTGTGTGTGTGTGTGTGTGTGTGTGTGTGTGTGTGTGTGTGTTTTAGACATAGAAAAGCTTATTCTAAAACATATGTGGACAGTAGCAGACCCTAGAATAGCTAAAATCAATCCTGAAAAAGAAAACAGAAGTGGGAGAAATCACTCACTAGAAATTAGGGCTTTTGTATAACGAAAACGATGAAAATAGTATTACGTTGGTATAAAGATAGACATGTAGGTCAGTGAAGTAGAGAACCATAAGACAGACTGTATACTTACACAAAGGTGTCTAACTGGTTTTCAACAAATAAGGCAATTCAATGGAGGAGCGACAGTGGTGCTGGAGCAATGGACATCCATAGGTAACAAATCTTGATGTGAATCTCACGCCTCATACAAACATTAAGTCAAATGCATCATAAACTTAAAATATATAAAACTGTTATTCTTTTAGAAAAAAAAAACAGAAGAAATTCTTCAGGATATAGGGCAAGACAAAGTGTTGTTAGACACAACACTGAAAACATTATCTATAAAGAAAAAATTGATACATTGGAATTCAAATACATTTTTTAAAATCCTTTGCTTTGGGAAAGATTCTGTTGAAAGGATGAAAAGAGAAGCTACAAACTAGGGAAAACTCTTTGTAAACCACATATCCGACCAAATAAAATAAATAAAGACACTACCAAATGTTGAAGGCAAACTAGAGAAACTAAAACATTGATATATTGCCAGTGGGTTGTAAGTACAGCCACTGTACAAAACAGTTTGGTGGTTTCTTACAAAACTAAGCAAGCAATTATCACGACAAACAGCAATTGTACTCTTATGCATTTATTGCAGAGAAAACAAAATTTGTGCTCACATTGCAACTTGCTCGTGAATGTTCATAGCAACTTCATCCACAATAGCCCCAAATCAGAAACAACCGGTAATTCTCAACAAATGAGTGGTTAAATTCTGTTGTGTTCATATCGTGGAATACTCCTCAGCAATAAAAGGGAATACACCACAGATAGATGCAACAACCTAGATGAATCTGCAGAGAAATATCCTGGCCAATAAGAGAAAAGTCTATCCTGAAAGTTACATAGGAGATGATTTCCTTTATAATATATTCTTGAAAGGATAAAATTATAGAAATGGGGAACAGATTAGTGATTGCCAGGGGTTAAGGAGCAGAAAAGTGTGGGAGAGTGAGTGTGGTTATAAAAGGGCCGAAAAGGGGACGTTGTCATGATGAATTGTTCTGTCTTAACTGTATCAATGTCAACACCTCAATTTTAGTAGTATGCTATAATTTTCAAGGTATTTTCATAAAAAACTAGGTAAAGGGCACATTATATTTCTTATAACTGTATAAGTCTACAATTATGTCAAAATACACTATTTAAATTGACTGTGTGTTAATGTTTATAAAAATAAGGTAATGATGGTTTCCAGGTTCATCCAAACTGACACAAGAGCAGAAAATCAAACACCGTATATTCTCACTCATAGGCGGGTGTTGAACAATGAGAATGCATGGACACAGGGAGGGGAGCATTACACACTGGGGTCCGTTGGGTAGAAATGGGGGAGGGGTGGGGGGGGTGGGGAGGTGGGAAGAGATAGCATGGGGAGAAATGACAGATACAGGTGAGGGGACGGAAGGCAGCAAACCGCACTGCCATGTGTGTACCTATGCAACAATCTTGCATGTTCATTACATGTACCCCCAAACCTAAAATGCAATAAAAAAAATAAAAAAATAATAATAATAAGGTAATGATATCCAACCCTTTTGTCACTCAGATCTCAGAAGTTATTTTAAGTGTTTTTTTTTGTGGTTGCTTTATCAATGTAATCACTCTGAGAGGGGAATCCTGTTACCACTGCTGCTTTTAATAATGGTGATATTCTAAGGGCAATCCACTGGAAGACACTTCTGAAAGGAATTTGCAGACAGGCAGCTGTAACGACCGTAGGGAAGTTTAGAATGTCTGAAGGGCTTACTCAGTTTATCCTTATCATAAACCACAGAGTATTAATACCTTTTACTGCTTTTATTTCTAATACCCGAAAGGAAAGTGTTTAGGAATGCTAGCGTATTTCCCGTGGCTTGCTAATAAATCACACCTCTACTTATCTTGCCCTTGGTAGAAACTGGGCCTAGTTCATTTAGTGGGCAGTGGTGCACACTTCCATTAGTGGCTAGCTTCACTATTAGATCATCTTCTAATCATATAAAATGAGGCAAAATAATGCTGGGAAAATTATTTTCTGGCTCCCTTAAGAAAAAATATTGGATGCTTATTTATTATCCATTTCTATGAATATTAAGAGCTTCCAGACTCAGTTTTTATATAGCACACTCATGAGTTTCTGTGAAAGTTAAAATGAGAAAATATAATGTATAGAATATAATGTGAATATATTTTGTTGTTTAAGGAAGGAAGTACCCAACAGGAAACTTGGATTTAAGCTTTTGCGTTTTCCGTCTTCCTATTTAAAAATGATTCGATTTCTTCTCATTTTTGGTTAAGTCCTGCCCCTCATTCTCAGAGTTGATGATTACCTCAAGCTGCATGTCATTTCATCAGTCCCAAATTCTTTGGAATATGTCGGAATTCACACTAATCATTTTGGTTCGGTTGAAAGTTCTTCTCTATATAGAACTAGGTCTTTCACTTGCCCACAAAGACAATAGTTGTTTTGTTATTCGTGATCTCCCAGTAACAGTGCAGCCTAATGGAATTGGAAGAAAACTGTGTGTCTTGTGCATTGCTATTTGTCAAATCAAACCCAGATGCTGCTGTTATCCCTAGAAGTTTAGTCAGAGTCTCCCAAATCTCTCCTTCCTTAGTGTACAGACGTGACAGGCACCCATATATTTTCAACTAAACTTGTTTTTCTCTGACAAAATAAACATTTCTTATAAAATTCATTAATTTATCAACAACTATTATTTGAGATACCTGAAACATTTGATTTTAAAGTTACAACTTAAATATGATTCAGTTGTCTAGCCAAAAAAAACTGTAAATTATTAAAAGTGCATATCTTACATTTTTAAATATGATATAATGCAGTTTCACATTGTATAAATAGCATGTAAAATTACCTAATGTAAATAATGTATCATGTGATGATTTCATTGTCATCTTTAATTGGTATACTATTTTGAGGAAAAAAATCGATGTCCTAAAATAAAAATTATGTCAGCTTTATTAGAAAACCATAAGACTTAAAATATCAGGTTACTGAATCACAGTGAGTTTTAATTAGAGATAACTTGAGGGGTTAATGACAAAGAACTCTGCTTGGAGAAGCCATATGCCTCAGACACAGAACAGAGAGAAGAGCCAGAGGACAAGGACACCTACCCAGAAAAACCAAGTCGTGTTCTGCCAGGGGCTGGCTGCGCTTAGAACTAAGAGTCAAACCTTGATATGAAAGCAAAGTGGTGGAAATGGGCAAAATACATTTATTTTAGGCACTTCAGAACAAAATAAGTGGCCTTCAAAACAAAACAATTACTATAAACGTATGAAATACTTGGGATTCCTTGCCCTTCTTCCCTTTCCTCTTTCTTCCTTTTTGCTTATGTATTATGTGGAATTATTTAATATAGTATTAACTACTGACTGTCAAATACAGGATACGTGCTATGGACCAAACGTGTCTTCCCTCTAAATTCATCTGTTAAAGCCTTAACCCCCAATATGATTAGAGTTGGAGAGAGGGCCTTTAGAGAGGTAATTAAGGTTAAACGAGATCCTAAAGCTGAGGTCCTGATGCTATAGGAATGGTGGCCTTATAAGAACAGACACTCCAAAGCTTCTGTCCTTTTCTGCTCACACACCAAAGAAAATCTCTAGGAGAACACAGAAAAAGACAGCTATGTGCTATGTGCAGGCCAGGAAGATGGCTCTTGCCAGAACCCAGACAAGCTGGTGCCCTTCTCACACTGCTCTAGAATTCTGGCCTCTACAATGCCAAGAAAACTCGTTTCTCTTATTTAAGCCACCCAATTGGTGTCATTTTCTTTAATGGCAGTCCAAGCTGACTAAGACAATTCTTATTTTACCACATATCCAATCTATAAAAGATAAGAGAAGTAATTTTGAGTGAGACCTATCATAGTTGAGAAAATCAAATTTGAAATGCCTTGATGTAATGAACAATATGTGTGTACATGTTAACAAAATACAATGCATAGGCAATGTATAAGAGTGTGCATAACCAACACTTTATCAAAAATATATATGAGGTTGAGATGAAAACTAGGAGTTGGAAGAAGAGTTATGGCAGAGACTCAATGGCCTAGCCCTGGGGTGAGTTGACTTAGAGGCATGGCCTGGTCAGAGTGTAGGATAAGGTTTTCTCACAATTGAACAGACAGCTCTGTATTTCTTTCCAGGGATGTCTAAGTCTAGTATTTTCCCAAAGGCAAGATAAAGGATAATAATGATCTAAATAGTTACTTTTAATGTGCTATTAAATGTTCAATACTCCCCTGTGACATTGAGGGCTGGCTTGTGTACACTGTTTAGGAACATATAGATGGATAAATTACAACTTTTTGACTGGCTTGGCTAAGTGACCAGTGAGTCACTTTAATGAAAGAAACCCACTTGAAACTCTTGCTTAGGCTTGTCTGAAACCACAGTTCCTCATGCAGGTCTTGATGGTTCATAATCTGAAGAACAAGTGAGTGCTCTATGGCTGATAATGGACTCTGGGGGACTTCACCTGGGAGTCTCTACCCTCCCTAAGCTTGCTCAATCATTTTACCTTCAGCTTGCAGCATCCTTTCTCTTAAAGTCTTACACGGTTCACATTGTGGGATCTTGTGATTCCATTCAACTATGTGATCTTGTATATTCAGTGCAATAGATCCTTGGGTCGATCATGGAATTAGAGACTTGACTGATTTTCCTACCTTTCTGAAGTGCTTGTTAGACTCTGACATCTTTAAGACAAAGATCATGCCTCATTTATCTTGTTTCCTAGAAACTGGCATGGTACTTGACACATAGTCCCATTCACGAATGGGTGAACAAGTGAGAAAAATGAATGATACTATTCATTATCAGAATACTTTTTTTATACTAAAGCCATATCATTCAAATGTTTGAAGTGCAGTTATGAGGCATTTGGAATTAATAATAACCAAAATTAAGGACAGGAGAAAAATACTTCAGTAGTAAAACATAAGAGTATGTGGAAAAGTTGAAAATAAGATCACAGATGTCATTGCTGAGGATTAATTTTACTTTTTAAAAGTACACCCTCTAAGAAATATCTTTAAAGTAATGGAAAGACAGTCTATAATTCAACTGCATTTTTTAAAACTAGTGACCATTTTCTGGTCACTAGATCAAGAAATGTGAATATAGTCTTCAAGATATCACTTATGTAGCATATACAGTTTACATATATGGTATCATAAAAAATTAAAGATAATATTGGTGGTCAGAAGAGACACTGTTTATAAATTTTAAGAGTGCAAGCTTCAAAACTCATATTTGACCTACCCCACCCCACAGAAAAGGCATAAGAAGTTAAAGAAAACTCCAAATCTTTGTTTTCAAATTTATACCCCTTTTTCTCTAACAACATTGGTCCTTTGCTTATTTTTTTTCTCCAGGTTCCTAATACTTGTATCAAAAATACATGTGTTGAATGACACATCTGTAATGGGCTCCTTTTTTTGTCTCACTTTCCCATACCCTTTTCAGTATTTTTTTGGTATTACCTTCCAAGGAAATTACTTGAACTTACCCTTTTCTCAGAGTCTACCTCTGGGAAAGTCTAAATCAAAAAACTAACACTACTGGAGGTAGTGATATTGAAACTGAGTTTTGTATCCAAGAATAAGGTGAAAACATGGCTATCAAAGAATAACAAAAAGATTACAAAGTAGAATGAGAGTGTCATATTCAGGATTCTATAATTAATTTGTTCACTGAAAGCAAGGTTGGAGTTGTGTAACCAAAAGCTGTAGGCATAAATATGAAATAGCAGACAAAAAAGTCTTGTATATCTTTATAAGGATTGTAGGTTTTAAATCATGTGTAGTAGAAAATTATGTAAAGAAGACTTAGTGAACCAGAATACTTGTATTTTTGTTGTCTGAGTAGATGATGGAGAGAAACTATGAGATTATTAAAATAACATATTCACAAGATGATGTGAAATTGATTTCAGCTGTTCCAAGGACGGCGAAGAGGTACAGAGAAATTGAAGAAAATTTTGGAATTTATAATCACTAGAACTAAAAAAAAATAGATATGTTGGAATAGAGACTCAAGTTGTTCTGCTTGATTAGATGACAGTAACACTTGGTAACATTTAATCAGGTAGTGGTTATGGGAGGAGAAATAAGCTGAAAAGTAAAGTGGAGTTTCAACAGTAATAACAAGTTTAGTGTTGTCAGATTGAGTTTGAGCTTCTTGCCTATTATCCTGTGGAAGTTTGAAGGAATATGTTTCTGTAGCTCAATGAGGAGTCCATATTTTGTGATATTTTTCAGTAGTGATAAGGACACTTGGTAAAACACAGTGGTTTGTATCTTAGTGCATACATTTAGGAAAGGGCTGAGAGGCGTTTACATGCTCAATGGTATGCAACAAGAAAGTGAGAGATCATTATTCTACATCGAGAAGTAGTAGATATTAGTTCCAAAATTTTCAACTGTGATGGTGTTTAAAACGTTGTTCTGTGGTGCCTTTATGTTCAATAGTGGTATTTCTATGGTCAACATTCCTGCTGAAAAAGGTAACTCTGCTCTTGTCTGACTCTTCTGATTTTCAATGGAAAATTCAAGTTAAATTATTTCAGAGGGAAGGGGAGTGCTGCTGTTAATAAAATAAAATAAATTGTGATCTGCTATGCCAATTAGGGAAGCATAGATAATAGATAAGCATGGATGAAGCCTCAAAAATAGTGTTGTTTAAAAGACAATTTGAGACGAATGATTTCACATAGAGATAATGAAGTCATTTGCATGAAAATTTCTGTTATAATAGAAATATTTGACAACTAGTTATGTATAAACATGTAAAAGATCACCTGTATTCATATGTACAAAAATACAAAGAAAGAAAGAGTATGCTAAAAACATAAAATAAAACCATAAGATTTTAATATACCAAAAGCATTAATCAGCGGTACTAAATTTGATTTTGCTTCAATAAAATAATGATAATTTTTTAAATGTTTAAGCTACTAGTCTCACTAAAGATAGTAGGGAAGAGAATACATTTATTTCTTAGTAAAGTATCTTGTTATGATTCTTGATTGTGATTAAATAATTTTTAGTTCCAAAGAAAGATACAAACACTTCACTTTTCACAGAAAACAGACGGCTTATACAAATTGGATGCTACAGCACTTTATTGCAACTGCTGATTATCTTTCATCTTATTAAAAGCTGTTGAAAATAATTTATTATTTAGTTGCTAAGAGATTATAAAAAATTCATTTTTGCTAATGACACAATCAGATTATATTTTATTGCTCAATTTTTATTGGTCTTGATAACAGGGCTGTAGATTAATTGTATCTCTATTTCACCATCTCAGAACCATCAAAAATTATATGTGCTGAACTAGGACTTACTTAGACCAAATAGATTTTGCTTTATTTTAATTAAATGATTTATAAGACTAAAGTAGATATAGCAAATTCATTATTTACACTTCTTTTTGTATATTGTTTTCTATTAGGTAATTCGTATGAAAAATCAAATTAAATTATTTCTAACACTCTCAAAATTGGATTAAAATATTCTTTACAGTATTCAACAAACTGGATATAACTTGCAAAAAACTAACCTATTGATTGCTCTAATATGATAAAAAGCATAATCTTTGAAAAGTTGGCTCGGAAGAAAATAGAGAAAAGTTAATAGAAACAAAACCTTTGCTTGTGTTTTCTGAGATGTATTTTTCTGAAATCCTGCACTTATTATCCTCACCAGTTCCATAAGGTAGTCAAGGAAGATACTGGTATGAAAATGTTCCAGCAAACTCATGGGCAAACTAAACTCCTTTTAATATTCTTTGATATAAAAGAGACCAAGATGAAATGTATAAAGACATATTTACTCAATAAAAAGTAATAAGGAAAGCCAATTGTAACTAGCTCATGTCCACATATTTTGCTAGACTGTCAGTCTTTCTATACTTCAGAAGTCTTTTGGGTAGCCAGAAACCCTTGTGCTAGGAAGAATAATCACCTCAATAAATGTCCACTTCCTAGTCCTTGGTGTTACCCCTCTGGATATGTGTCATAGTATATATCATTCCTCAAAAAATGTTAAATTACTAATTCTAAATACCCATGAATGTGTGAATGTGGCATTAAAAAAAAAAAAAACACACACACATGGCCTTTGCAGATGATCAAGTTAAGATGGGGTCATTAGGTAGCCCTAATACAATGTAACAGGAGTTCTTTATAAAAAGGGAAAAATTTTAGCACAGAGATATGTCTTCTGGCTTCTGGTCTTTATTTCAATTTAAATTTATTAGAGTGTAAATTTATTTGAGCTTGTGAGATCTAAAGCATGTATAAAGCATATAAAGCATGCATGTTCTTTATACCACCAAGTATAAAAACGAACAAGTGCTAATTTAAAAAATAACACTTTGGTGTGATAAAATGTTACAGGAAAAGCAAAGGAAAAAATGGTTAACTAATTTTTTGAGAAATATTTATGTGCTGCTGTATCTTCAAGGATGAGTTCGCCAAACAGGTAAGCGGAGTAATAGAGAACAGTGTGTGAAGACAACGACGGCAACGAAAATACGTGAAAGATAATACAGAGTGCAGGGCGTGGAAGGCAATTTGGAAAGTTTTTTTTATAAAGGGCAGAGAAGTAGAGAGCAGCCGCAGATGAAACTGAAGTAGAAGCTAGAGAAATATCAAAATATGGTCAGCAATGGTGGAAAACGTGACTGTTCTAAATTGTAGTTCATTATCACTTAAGAAGTATGTTTTCCGGGCCGGGCGCAGTGGCTCAAGCCTGTAATCCCAGCACTTTGGGAGGCCGAGGCGGGTGGATCACGAGGTCGAGATATCAAGACCATCCTGGTCAACATGGTGAAACCCCGTCTCTACTAAAAATACAAAAAATCAGCTGGGCATGGTGGCGCGTGCCTGTAATCCCAGCTACTCAGGAGGCTGAGGCAGGAGAATTGCCTGAACCCAGGGGGCGGAGGTTGCGGTGAGCTGAGATCGCGCCATTGCACTCCAGCCTGGGTAACAAGAGCGAAACTCCGTCTCAAAAAAAAAAACTAATAATAATAATAAAAATTAAAAAAAAGAAGTATGTTTTCCAGTTGTGCAGATCTAATTTCTGCTTGAGCCCTTGATATGACAGTGTATTAACACTTATATTCTTCAATAAGGGACAGGCAAACAGTGCAAATGAATGGGACACCCATCCATTTTCAGCTGCCATGAATTGTAAAGTCATTATCAAAGGTCTGAATTCCTTAATTACACATTTGTTTTCCTGTGTTTAAAGGAAATTTGGATTTTTTTTTTTCAAATAAAACTTAAAATTGGATAAGTTTTGGAATTTCACATAAAATCTACATTCTACAAAACTGGAAACCTCACATCTATTAATTACGTTACTTGAATAACTATGATCTCTTAATTTCACTCATTATTCAGAACAGAAATGAAGGTGACTTTTCTAGATCATAATAATTTTGCCACCAAATCATCTTGGCCCTAATTACATCTAGTTTTTTAATTTTCTAGAACTATACTTATAATCATTTAGAATCCATATAGATTACAGATAAAAATTTTGGTCTTCTAATTTTTTTTATCTACTTTCAACCATCTTTTCTATTCTCAAACACCTCATTAGTCACCTGAAACTTTAGTTATTACCAATAACCAGGCACTTCAACATTTTTAATTTCAAGGATCCCATTTTCTAAACAGCATTTTGTCTTTTAAATTCACATTATCTTCACTCTGATAATTAGTTACTTCTTTTATTATTTTAAGATTTATGGTTGTATTTAGTGGGGTGGAGCACAGAAAAATAGGTGTACACTATCTCGTCTATAACTGAAGTCTGGACTTTGCTTTTGATCACAAATAGCTTCTTTCTCATCTATCATCAATATTTTCTTTTAAAAATTCATTGTTCCTAAAGATTATTCTAACATCTCACATTATAAATAAACAAAAAGGCAATACGTAACACAGTTCTTAGTCACTGTCACATTTTTCTGCTGTATTTCATTGTAAAGTACCTCTAGGGTGTTCCAAACTCACTGGTTCTCCACTACCATTTCTCCCTATCCACATTTTCTCATTTCACTCAAAACAGGCTTTTCTTTCTTTTTTTTTTTTTAATTGCATTTCAGGTTTTGGGGTACATGTGAAGAACATGCAAGATTGTTGCATAGGTACACACATGGCAGTGTGGTTTGCTGTCTTCCTCCCCTTCACCTGTATCTGGCATTTCTCCCCATGCTCTCTCTCCCCAACTCCTCACCCCTGCTGTCCCTCCCCTATTTCCCCCCTACAGAAAACAGGCTTTTATTTCTATATTCCACTGAAACCGCTCTTATCAAAGTCACAAATAATGTCTTTTTTTGTCAGATTCATTTATCTGTCTTTAATCTCTTTGTCAGCAGCATTTGTCATGATTAATTCTTCTTTTCTTCTAGTTTCTAGAGTCCCACATTTTGCCAGTTTTCTACAGAAACCACTGGAATCTCATTTTTGATTTTAGGATTGACTCCGTTCTTTTTCAGAAACTTCAAAATTTGGGATGCCTCTGAATTTACTTTTTGATTCCTACTCCCTCTTTAAAAATAATTGCTCACTCCCTAGGTGATATCATCTTCAGTTACAGATGTCATTTAAATACTATGATTACCATATCTTTATCTGTAAATTCTACTTCTCTGTGTTTCAGATTCCTGTATTTAATTGCCTACTGGGTATATCATCTCAGAATTTGAATAAATGGTTTAAAATTAACATGTGCAAGAGCAGAAAATCAAACACCGCATGTTCTCACTCATAGGCGGGTGTTGAACAATGAGAACACATGGACACGGGGAGGGGAGCACTATACACTGGGGTCCGTTGGGGGAAAATGGGGGAGGGATGGGGGGGTGGGGAGGTGGGGAGAGATAGCATGGGGAGAAATGACAGATACAGGTGAGGGGACGGAAGGCAGCAAATCACACTGCCATGTGTGTACCTATGCAACAATCTTGCATGTTCTTCACATGTACCCCAAAACCTAAAATGCAATAAAAATAAAATAAAATAAAATTAACATGTACAAATCTAAACTCTGTCACTGTCATCATTTTTTCTCCACCGTTTCTATTTTTCCTATGTCAATAGATGGCACCACCAAGCCTAAATTCATTTTTTCCACTCATAATGAACACCAGATCCTCAGCTTATTGCCCATAAATAAAACACATCATGAATTTGTCCACATCTCACCAATTCTATTACCACCAAGCAATTCAGACCACTATCATTTCTTACGTGTATTGCTGCAGTGACTTTTTAACTAGTTTCCCTTGTATTTCTAATGACTTTACATGGCAGTGAAATAAACAGTTTTAAAATTTTAATCATATTCTATAATTTCTGTGGTTAAAATAATCAACTATTCCAGTGAGATAAAATATCCAACTTCCCAGCATGCGCAGCTTTCCTCTTTCTTGTTCTAACACACTACTCCAGCCCAGGGGTTCTTACACTTGATTGCACACCGGAATTACACAAAAAACTTTACAACTACTAAGTCCTTGGTAATGCCCAGAGAATCTTATTTGATTGATCTGGAGTGGAGTCAGGGCAATTAAAAGTTGTTAAAGTTTTCCAAATAATTGAAATATGCAGCAACATTTAAGAATCACTGCTCTACCCAAATTATCCTTTTTGCCTTCAATTGAAGAAGCCAAACGGGTCTCCCCCTTTAGGACAGGCACACCCCTGCAATTGATAACAACTTATAGCTTCCCCCTCCCCTTTACAGCTAAACTGGGGTTTCCTCTCTCAGAGGCTGTCTCCAATCTGGGAGCTCATTCTTAATTAAGGACCATCTGACAGAGAGGTACCAAAGCCAGCCTCCTCGCTTCAAGATAGGAGTAACGCTGTGGAGAAATTTCTGTTACTAAGTTTTTTCATGGAATTAGACAAGGTTTCCAGCTAAGACCATTTTCTCTTTGCTTTCTTCCATTGCTCTATCTTGCTTCCCCCACTTGAACAAGAATATTAAGTCACCTTATTAGATTTTTTCACTTGCTCTTTCATATGCCAGGGATGTTTTTTCCAAATATTGTCCCACAGCTTTCCCCTCTTCATTCAAGTTTACTCAAATGTCACCTCCTAAGTTATGCATTTATTATGACTTTGTTTAAATACACCTGTTTCTCGACTCCTACAAACTGTATTACTCCACGTATTTGGTTTATAACACTGCACATTATATACTTGTGCCTTTGTTTATTTGCTACTGGAATATAAACTCCATCAGGTCATTGATTACCTCAGTTGTTACCTCTATGGCTTCAAAATGTACTTAATATCTAATAATTAATGAGCAAATATTTCTTAAATGAATCAATCAATCAGTGAGTAAGCTCCAGCTTGTTTTTAGTAAGCCAGGAAGAACAGGAATCAAGGAGCATAATAATGATTACACATTCCGAAGCTGGTATTTTAGGGCTTCTCCAAAACTCTCTGTACGTTAGGTCTGCTGACTAATGACTGGGCTATATTCAACTGAGCAATCATGGTAATTCAATTCCATTATGAATGAGTCAACTCTGTAATTAAACTAGGCATGAAGTAATGCATCAAAAATACTTATTACCTTCCATTATTTAGATACAATGCTAGACAATGGGAGACAAAGACTCACTGACTCATCGCACAGTGCATCACAGCTAATGATGAAGACAATATATTTTTACATAGTTAAGTTACATTGAGATGGATATTAAGAGAAATGACAAAAATCTAGTGTAAGCCTGAACACACTGTGCTTGTGGGAAACGGGAAAGAAGTAGTAGTGGGAGAAGACGACACTACATTAACACAGGAGATACTTGATAGAAAATTGTTAAGCAGACAAGAAAAAAGGGCAAGGAAATAACAAGTCAAAATCACAATGACATAAAAAGCACAATAATCTCACAGAAGCTCAAGTAGCTCAGGCTAGCCAGAGCCTAAAATTAAGGAAGTGTCAATAAGTGCGACCATAAAGTAAGCACGTTTTCAACAGCTAAAGTAGTTTGGTTTTGCCCAATCAGTAGGAAGAGCCATTGAGAGTTTTAATCAGACTTGTTATGATCTCTCTTCCTAAAATGGTAACTTCAATTGCAATGAAGAAGGTGGATGTGAACTGGAGATACAACAGATTTTTTTTTTATTTTCCTGCTGTATTCCAGATAAGGAATTATAATGGGCTCAATTAAAAACATTTGTGAAACACAGAGAAAAGATTCATTAAAAATTATGTGGGGACATATTGATATAATCTTGAAAGCATTTGGATGTGGATGAATGGAAGTGATGAATACTACAGATGGCAACATATATCTAGGTATTCTATTGTTTAATTTAATAAAGGGAATATCACAACAAATATTAAAAAGAACTAAGATAATCCAATCAGTCATTGCAATTACAAACTTTATGAGGCCTGACCATATCTATTCAAGGAAAGTGAAGAACAATTATTTTTTCTTTGTCAACACTACAAAAATTCAAACCTTGCATCTGTATTCAGATCTTACTCTGGAAATGCAGGAATTTTGAGAACTGATTGCCCTGATTTTCATGTTTTGCTTAGAGGTTTTATACTGCTTTAAGCAATTAGAGAAGGACTCTGCATTCATCTTTGATATAAGTCTCAATCCTAGAGTACCTATTTTCCACATTTGTGCCTCTCTGAAATGCAGTAATTTTGCATTTTTCCAATCATATAGTCCTGCATTCTGATGTCTGCTTCTCATTACGCCAGGAATCCAGACAGCTGGAAGTTACTCCTTCTCCTTCAATTGGGTGCCTATAGCAACAAGAATGTGAGTCTCTGGAATACTAACTTGCAATGCATTGAAGTCAATTTAAAAAATCAAAGAACGACAGTAAGGTGACAACCTGAAAACCTGATTTTATTATTCCCTGGCCCATTAGTACTTTTAAGTTTATAAATTCTATCTCTAATAAGACACATAATAGGGATATTATCATGATTCCATTCATATATTTTAAAGAGAGAAAAAGATTTCTTTAAAATTTTATTCTAGTAAAATACACGTAAAATAAAATAAACATTTTAATCATTTTTGAGTGTGCAATTCAGTAGCATTACATTCATTCAAATTTATTGTTCAAACATCAGCACCATCCATCTCCAGAACTTCTTCATCTTCCCCTTATAGAGCTCTTGCCCATTAAACAATAACTTCCTCTTTCCTTCTCCCTCTTCTACTGTTCGATCTGCATAAATTTCACTAGTCTAGGCCCCTTCTATAAGTGGAATCATACAATATTTTCCCCTTTGTGATTGGTTTAGTTCACTTAGCATAATGTCCTCAAAGTTATTCCATGTTTTAGCATGTATCAGAATATCCTCCCTTTTTCAATCTGAATAATATTCCATTGAATGTATATAGCACATTTTGTTTATCAGAACATCTCTCAATGGACACTTGAATTGTCTCCACCTTTTGGCTGTTGTGAAGAGTGCTGTCATGAACACGGACATACAAATATATGTTTAAGACTCTATTTTCAGTTATTTTAGGCAAAGACCTAGAAGTAAAATTACTAGATCATATGGTAATTCTATGTTGTTGTTTTTGAAGAATTGTCATACTGTTCTTCACAGGTACTACCATATTTTACATTGTTACCAGCAATGCACAAGAATTCCAATTTCTCTATAACCTTACCATTTGCTGTTTTTCTCTTTTTCACTCAAAAAAAATTGTAAAAGGTGTACAGTTAGCTACTATTTGAACAAAATTTTACCTAAACTTTCCTAGAGGCAAGGAAAATGCAATGTTACTAAAGATAAATAAGATATCTTAAAATGTATTTTGCCAATTTCAAGCGTAAAGTTTCTCATCAGTCACAGCAAATTATTTGTAATAGGATATTCGTTATATTTCAAGGGTCCCATGAACATCAAATAATATGGCGATCAGCTGGAAGAACTTACATGATTCAACACAAACTCACGGATAGGATTTTATTACAATGAAGCACACAGTGTGGGGAGAGCCGGAAAAATATATCTAGAGTATGTACAGTGGTTATTAACAGGCATTGAAGGTCTCCTGATATCTGTAAAGGCCAGAGAAACTTGTTTTTCTCTCCAGCCAGTAACAGTGAAGACACATGCAAAAAACTTCACCCAGGGAAGCAACTTAATTCTTGGGATACATACTCTTACATGGATAACAGAAAAAAGAATAATGGGATGTGAATGTAAGCAGATAAATACTTGTAACAAACATATTAGATGGAGAGATACACAACCATTTCTTAAAAGTAGTTATCTGAATAAGAAAGTTCTTACATATTTCTAATTTGAATTTCATATACAAACCTTTTGCCAAAATATTTTCTCCATGAACAGCCAAAAAAGAAAAGCATGTTATACCATCATGTTCAATCTGTATAAATGCTGGGAATACTTATTTTGCTGATTCAGACTTTGTTATTTACCAGTGCACAATATTTAAAAACATATCCTCAGAAAAGTTTTAAAAGCCTGTAATCTCAGCACTTTGGGAGGCCGAGGCGGGCGGATCACGAGGTCAAGAGATAGAGACCATCCTGGCCAACATGGTGAAACCCCATCTCTACTAAAAATACAAAAATTAGCTGGGCGTGGTGGTGTGCGCCTGTAGTCCCAGCTACTTGGGAGGCTGAGGCGGAAGAATTGCTTGAATCCAGGAGGCGGAGGTTGCAGTGAGCCGAGAGTGTGCCACTGCACTCCAGCCTGGCGCCTGGCGACAGAGTAAGACTCTGTCTCAAAAAAAAAAAAAAAAAAAAAAAAGTACATTATTTCCCTTATGCAATATTTAATAATCAATGGTACCTAATTTGAAAGAATGGATCTTATTTATGAACTGCCACATGAAAAAATTACCCTCAGACTTAGTATAGTTTAAAACAACAAGTACTATAAGCTCACCGTTTCTGAGTCTCAGGAATCCAAGGGCAGCTTTGCTTTTGTATAAAGGTCCCTCACAAGTTTGCAGACAAGTAGTTGGCTGGGGCTGCAATTTCACCTCGAGTCTTGACTGGTAGGGAGAGCATGCACATCTAAGTTCGTTCACTAGGTTATTGGCAGATCTCAACTTTGACAGCGTAGGCGTCTGCACAGGGCTATCTTTACACCAAAGACTGCCTCCCTAGGAATGAGCACGTCAAAGAGCAAGAGAGGAGAGGAGCCCATTTGTATGACCTAACATCAGAAACCATGCTCTTTGTATAAGCTATTCTCAGAAGTGGCATTCCTTCACCTTTGCTGTATTCTACTGGTCAGAAACAAATATTTAAACCTAAGAATATTCCAGGGGAAGGAGTTACACAAGGGTGTGAACACCAGAGGCAGAGGCTTTTGGAGAGCGCCTTAGAAGCTGCCTCCATGTAATGTAGGACCCCCACTCCAAATTCTTCACTTTTTAATTTCTCACATTGCCTGTATGCTGGGATGATGGGTCTTCAGTATTCCCAAATGCTAGTACCTAAATTGAATGAGTAACCTAATCAGATAAAATTTAGTTGTGAGAAGATCCATTCTAATTTGTGACAACCAGTTAACTGAATGGTGTTTTGCTCAGCAAGTAGAGTAGCTAGATCTTCAACCCGTCCTGTATTTAGGATTCTCAGTCTATCACTGAAAACGTAAGTGACCTCAGATGTCAGATTTTGACTTTATCCTTTTAAGAGAGGATTAGAAAATACAGTTAACAGGCTGGGCGCAGTGGCTCACGCCTGTAATTCCAGTACCTTGGGAGGCTGAGGAGGGTGGGTCCCAGCTACTCAGAAGGAGCAGAAAAATCACTTGAACCCTGGAGGCGGAGGTTGCAGTGAGCCAAGATCATGCCATTGCACTCTAGCCTGGGCCACAGAGTGAGACTCTGTTAATAAAAATGTCTGACAGCTATTTAGCTATTTTATTTTATATTTTGTTTATTATAATAGATTATATCATATTAATTTATAATTATGTTAAAGCAAGTGTCTGCTATCCAACATAATATAAAGATACTGAAACAAGTTACATGTAAATATATGATAATTCTAACTGATGATGCAATTTTTAAAAGACCATTTAAGTCAGTAGTATCCAACATAGATGTGAACATCATAAAGACTGAACTGAAATATCTAAACTACCTAATTCCACACAAGTGCACTAAGTAAGAACTTCTCGGATGGCCAGTGTAAGTGATGACTTTTAAAGGTAAATCAAATGTGCAATGTGTGTTGAAAGCTACTGAGATAAATGATTACCTTATAGGAGTAAATAGAGGGTCTGAGAAAACTACTGGAACACCCAAAGGTACCTAAATTTTTGAAACCTCAGGTTGAAGACATTAGAGGGATTCATGCAACACAAAAGGCAGTACTAATTACTCAAATGGTTGATGAATTGACACATTGCACTGTTGTTATTCACTGGAATACACAAAATTTTCAATTTTCATATGTGAGTTGTATATGTTTCTTTTGAAAATGCACATGGAGTGCTTCAGAAGGCTCTGATGAGCTTTTCTCTTGAGTTTTCACATATAATTGTCATGAAAATGTTATTGACATTATGGCAATATGTAGTATGATTTAAAGTACAGTCTGAATGCCTTCTGATAACTAATGTCAGAAAAATTCAAATTTTAGATCATTGCTGTACAGTAGCAATTTCTAGGATGATGCAATGTTTTCTATCTGCACTGTACTTTATGCACGATTCACAAGTAGCTAATGAGCATGTGCAATGGAGTGAGGCAAAGAAAATAATTTACTTTATTTTGTGTTAATTCTTTTAAATTTAAATTTGCATAGCTACTTGTGGTTAAAACTACCTTATTTGAAAATATAGCTAGATTTTTTTAAGACACAATTCTTCAGAAACTATGCTTCTTTTTTTTATGATTTATCCTTAACTTTGATGGAATTAAAATTATATTATCCTTTTTTGTTTCTACTTCACTAGCAAAAAATATTGGGGGAAGTTTTATGTAATTTTCAATAACTATTAAATATAAGAGTTTAAACTTAGAATTTCAAAGTTATATTTTACTGATTTTATACAAATAAACTTTAAATTGGACAGGATATGCTAAGGTGACTGATTTTTTCTCATAAAAGATGCTGAGGAAAGATGATCCTTTGAAAAATAAAACCACATTTATTTTCTTTAGTATTAATGTCATACTTACAATTTTAAGGATATCGTTGACACTCAAAATACACAAGACTCAAGTAAACCTGACGTGGAGTAAGTACCCTCCTGAATCTAAAATAAAAGTCAAAATTAAAAATCTGAAAATAAATTAGTAAACTAATAAATTAGCTCTTAGAGGAGACATAAATATCAAATTAAGCAATCAAAAGTGCCTCCCCAATTTTCAAGGGTAAGTTTTGTTTATTACATACTTTCAGTAAGGGCAGTTCAAAGCCCCATTTCTTAAAATGAAACTCTGTAAGTCATAAGTTGCAGCGATGTCAGTTACAGTTTAAAAATATTTCTAAGAATAAATGATGCATACAATTTAAAATTTAAAATTGGAGTAGGATACAGAGAAGTTGCAGAGTCATGTATAATATCGAAACAACCGTGAGATATCTTACCCCAGTAAAATGGCTGTTAAAAACAACAGATGTTGGCAAGGATGTGGAGAAAAGACAATGCTTACCCACTGCTGGTGGGAATGTAAACCAGTACAACCACCATGAAAAACAGAATGGAGATTTCTCCAAAAAACTAAAAAAAAAAAAAAAGAAGAATTAGAATTTGATCCAGCAATCCCACTACTGGATATCTTCCTAAAGGAAAAGAAATCATTATATAATTTTATATTTTAAAAAAGGTATCAGAAAAGATCTTAAAAACTACTATTGATTTCTTGCTATAAGAAGGAAGCCAGTAGTTTGAAGAATATTATTAACTCAGTCCATGGCTTGTCTGAGAACTCCTGGGACAGTATTGACGTGTCTCAGACTGCAGATGATGGCAGAAGAGCTATATCAGAAATAACTACGGTGCTCCTGGAGGCTGGCAGCTTGCTTGCGTGCTTTATAGACTACATTTTCAGAACAAGTTTATGTCCACAGCAAAGTTGAACAGAAAAATACAGAGTTCGTCTCATAATTACCTGTTCTCTCCCTCCCTACCAAATATGTACAGCCTTCTCCCTTCCCCCAGCAGAGGGGTACAATTGTTGCAGTTGAGGGACCAACTTGGTCACATCATTATTACTCAGAGTCCATATTTACATTATGGCTCTGGTTGGATGCTATAGTTCTATGAATTTTGACAAATGTAAAATGACATGTATACACCATATCATACAAAATACTTCCACTGCCCTAAAACTCCCCTGTGCTCCATAAATGCAGCCTCCCTCTCCTCAATTTAACCATTTTCTTATTTTTATGCTCTAACATTACTTCTTTATTTCCATCCTCAAGGTAGCAGGCACCTTTGCCACAAGGGACATGACAATGTGATGATTCAGAAGTGTGTGTTAGGGCTCATTGGGTGCAGCTAAAAATCACTTCTTCTACTGCTTTAGTTAGCCAAGGGCACGTTTCTAAACTGCTCAACAATTTTAATGTCATTCTTTGCAAAATATATATGCATAGCTTATATCATATGAGATTAATGTAATGTTTAAATATGTAAGAAATGTTATACCCACTTCATGGTAATAAATGGCAGAAAGGTTTAGGAAGGTAAGAGAGGTGAGAGGTGAAAAAGAAATTTACTTTGTGCCACACAGCGTGAGGAGACTACGCATACGTGATTCCAATTGTTCTCCCTTGTATTTATGTGTTATGCCTGGTCCTCTGAATTCAAAAGATTCCCGTTTAAATCCAATTTGAGCAGACAGCATTATCAAATACGAGTACTAAAATCAGGTTTAAATACCAATGTTTGTATAAAGCAGTGAATAAAATGCTTCAGAATTCCACCTGAAAAAAATTCCAAAACTAGGCCGGGCATGGTGGCTCATGCCTATAATCCCAGCACTTTGGGAGGCCGAGGCGGGTGGATCACTGGGTCAAGAGATCGAGACCATCCTGGTCAACATGGTGAAACTCCGTCTCTGCTAAAAATACAAAAATTAGCTGGGCCTGGTGGCGCGTGCCTGCAGTCCCAGCTACTCAGGAGGCTGAGGCAGGAGAATTATTTGAACTCAGGAGGCGGAGGTTGCAGTGAGCCGATATCGCGCCACTGCACTCCAGCCTGGGTAATGAGCGAAACTCTGTTAAAAAAAAAAAAAAAAAAAAAAAAAAAAAAAAAAAAAAAAATTCCAGAAGTATTGTAACAAGCTTTTCTCCTGTGAAGTATTTGTTTGCTAGAAATTAAATACTTTTAAAACATATAAATACAATAGAGAATAATTGGAATTGTACCACATTCTAAGCTTTACCATAATGAGCTGTTTCATCAAGTTATTTTTCATCAAGTTATTTTTTATCTCTCTGGAGTTTTATACATTTTTCTGAGTTTAAGAGATAAACAGCATAATCTTTTAACTCAGATGCCTCAACAAAAACTAAATTGATATATCTAGAAAAGAGCAACTTGTGCCTGAAATTCTGGGTTTGACAAGTAGACACATTTGGACAGTGAATAGTATGGAAGATAAGTTAAAAGACACATTTACATAAGTCATAGGAATTGAAACTACAATCAAAAGGTTTGTTCACTGAAAATTTTTGTTTATCAAGTGTGTATATGTAAATAAACTTTGTTATTCCAACTTCTTTCTTGAAGGAGGAGCGTGCCATAAAATCATTTTTCTTCATACATTTTATAAAACTAAGGGTTATAATTATCACTTTTTCACAGAAGGTTATAACTTAGTAGCAGACTAGAAACAAAAGCATGATTGGTATAGTTAAAAATGAAGCAAAAACAGCATAAACATGACCATTATTTGGAAGGAAATTAAAACATTGCTTTCTTAATCTGAATTTTGAGACTCTAATTGTATATAAGTTATGGAAAGTTTAAAAAATAATCTTTATAGTAAATCTATTAAGGAATCATGATGTATTTAAAATAATTATTTTGTAACAAACTGAGCAAAACACAAAATCCTTTCTAACATTAGACAAAATAGCAAACTTTTCTGAGCTCCAATTTTCATATAAACATAATCATTTCTGCCTAGCTCATAGACTTATGGGAATCATATAATATTGATAGAAAAGTGATTTGTAAATTATGAGGTGCTACATGGTGCTATTATCATGGCAGTTGTGGCTGTAAATCTCACATATTGCTATACCATTTTGTATAAAATCGTTTTTTAAGCTGCATACACAAAGAGATGAGCATCCTGAATAAATGTCTCCATTTTGACAGATCAGTAAAAAATACAAGTGTCAAACTTATCACATTTCTAAACATATAATAATAATAATAACCTTTTTAATGTTATCTCACTATCTGAAAAAAGAAAAACACAAAAGCAAAAACCAAAAAGACAGGTAGCAATTACAGATACAAATCTATTATTTACTACTAGAATTTGAAATGATTTCATTTTTAAACAGTTTTAATATGTTCTGTTTATTTTTTAGGAGAGAGTGATAGCATTCAGAACGTATTTAAATCCTATAATTTTTTTTAACACTCAAAGTTTAAATTATCAAATATTTAAGGAAACAAACCTGGCATAAACAGAAATTTTCCCAAACAAATGCATGTGTGTATCAATTTTCATCATTTCCTGGTGAATGTTTGTTGTTGTTTATTCTCTGTGTTTAAGGATTTGATTTGTTCTCTGATGTAATTAATATTCTCTAAGGGAAAAAATAAACAAATGAGAATCTAACCTACTGGATTATTTCATAAAAGCTATTAACATTTTTAATCATACATTTAACACCAAATATCCTTGAACTGTCTGAACATATATTACTGAATACTGTGATGATAAATATGCATCAAACATCACCATTTTTAATTTAGAGCTGATAAACTCAGTTCGGTATCTTTTAAAACAAATCTTTCAGATTTCCTTCCATTGCTTGTTTTCCCCACAAGATGAAGTTCTTACTTTTCGGTGACTACTGAAAGGGCAGTCCTTATACCATTGTGATTACTGCTAAGACTCCTTAGCTACCTATGAGGTTATTGCTAATCCTCACCAATATTGTTGGTAACCAGTCTTTGTTCAACTCTTGGTCAACTGCAAAATTGATGAAGCATTTATTTCCTATTGTGGCCCTAAAACCTACCACAAATTCTGGATGCCAGAAGTCCAGATTGGCTGGTCTGATGGCTCTGCTCTGGGTTTCACAGAGCTGGGCTAGTCACAGAAGGCTCTGGGAAGAATCTGGTGGTTGTCAGAATCCAATTACTTTGAATTACAAAATTATGGCATCAATTTTCTTGCTGGCAGATGGTTGCGGAACATTCTTAGGTACTAGAGACTTCTCTAATTTTCCCTGCAGAGGGAAATCCACACCTCAGAGCTGTGAAATGTGCACTGAGTCCTTCTTACACTGAGGCTAACTTCCTGTTCCTCCCCCGTCAACCAACATCCTAGAGACAGTTTTCTGCTTTTAAGGACTCATTAAGTTGGACCAACCTGCACAATCCAGAATAATCTGCCTATTTTAAGGTCCAGTTTATAATCTTAATTACATTCTGAAAAATTCACTGTGCCATGTCATATAAATTATTTACAGGGTTCTGAGATGAAAGCATTAACATGACTGGATGTGGGAACATTATTCTTTGTACCACACAAGGCCACAGTTCTGGCCGACGGATGTCACACGTCATTGCTAGGTGGAAACACAGGCGTGCCAGTGCTTGGACCCCAGCTCCTTTTCCTTTACTGTGCTGACCTTGGAAGGGCACGGGGCAGAGCTGTGATCCTCCAGGGCACAGCCGCAAATCATCTAGGATTAGCACTACATTTCAAAACCAGATTGCCTTTCCCCATCTTGCATTGAATTCTGAGACTGGGTTGTAAGAGGTGGGTTATTCTGTCCTTTCATTTTCTCCCTATTTGAACAAGAATGTCTGTAACTTTGTCCTGTGCCAACTTCACTGTGGTATTCAGGAGCAGGTAACTTGTCTTTTCAATTTCATGGGCCCACGGATACACAATTTATGTGATTCAACTGATGAGATATTGAACTTTTTGAACTGATATGTGTTGGATAAAATTTTGGACATTGAATTGATGTTGTAATAAGTGGAGATCTTTTGAGAATTTTGAATAAGGTAAGTGTATTTTGTGTACAAGGCTGACATCAATATTTGAGGGCCAGAAAGCCTACTGTGGCAAGTGAAATAATAGCTCCCCAATGATCTCCACCCTGTAATCTCCAGTACTCATGAATATGTTACTTTCTCTGGCAAAAGATCATTTGACTATGCAATTAAGGACATTAAAATGGTGAGATTTTCCTGGAATATCCAGTGGGCTCAATTACATGAGTCCATTAATAAAAAAGAATTGGAGTTATTTGTTTAAAAATGAAATGAAGAAAAGAAAAATAAAATTCAAAGTGTGAGGGACAGAAGGACACAACTCAGCTTCACTGGTTTTGAAAATGGATAAAAGAGTCACAAACCAGGAATGTGGTTGGCGTTTTAGAAGCTGTGAAGAGCGGTCAGCCAACATCCTGCCATGCCATGGGGATTTCAGGCCTTTAACTACAATAACTGAATTCTACCAATGAACCAAATGACCAAAGAAATGGATCCTTCTCTAGAGCCTCCAGAATGGAGGGCAGTCCTGCCAGCACCTTGATTTTAGCTCAGTAAAACTAGAGTTGTATTTCTGATCTACAAAACTATAATATAATAAATTTGTGTCAATTATTTTATTAAATTCATAATCATTTTTAGAGTGGTAATATCAAACTCACAGAGACCTCATAATGGCAAAAGCAGGACAGTTAATTAGCCTTGCAGCAGGATTATAAATATATACTGTGCTCCATTACAAGTGAGTGTGAACTGTTACTGGTCCCCTTTCCTCACAATGTTGAAAAATAATTCAGTTTCTGTGACGATTAGTGATGTTAATCATTTTTTCATATACCTGTTCACCATGTATATAGCTACTTTGAAATGATGTCCATTCTAATCATTTGCCAACTTTTAGCCTAATTAGTGTTTGTTTATGCTTTTGTTTTGGTTTGGTTTGGTTTTAGGTTTTGAGTGTTTGAGTTCCTTGTAGATTCTAGATAGTAACTGGTATTATTTCCTTGTCAAATAAAGTTTGTAAATTAAAAAAAAGCATATCAAACACCTATGGCTGGATTAATCAGCTCCAGCAAATATTCCACAGCTGGCATTAGCAGGTGCAATCAAGGATACTACTTGATTGGTAGTATGGTAGTTTACTATCACATTTTAGGATCTGCCTATCTTTTTCGTAGTTCAGTTGGTTAAATTAAATAAGCCATCAAATAGGGAAAATGTGGTACATATACACCATGGAATATTACGCAGCCATCAAAAACGATGAGTTCACGTCCTTTGTAGGGACATGGATGAACCTGGAAACCATCATTCTCAGCAAACTGACACAAGAGCAGAAAATCAAACACCGTATATTCTCACTCATAGGCGGGTGTTGAACAATGAGAACACATGGACACAGGGAGGGGAGCACTACACACTGGGGTCCGTTGGGGGTAAATGGGGGAGGGGCGGGGGGTGGGGAGGTGGGAAGAGATAGCATGGGGAGAAATGACAGATACAGGTGAGGGGACGGAAGGCAGCAAACCACACTGCCATGTGTGTACCTATGCAACAATCTTGCATGTACATCACATGTACCCCAAAACCTAAAATGCAATAAATAAATTAAAAAAAAATAAGCCATCAAAACGAAAAGGAGTCACCATACTGGGCCTGGTTCAGTGACCTTGATCAGCAGGAAAACATAAAGTTACCTCTACACAATAAAGGAATATATGTGAACTTTGGGGTGATTGACTAGGGTGCTTTTTACTACTCCATTGCCCTAGCATGATAGAATGGACGGATGTTGTAGCCATGCAGAGAGACAGCTCTGATTATCAAATTTTAGACCATTCCAGGATCCAGGACGATGAAGGTGTAAGTCTTAATGCCACATAAGCTACCAAGCAGTGTCAAGGCAAGAGGATGATGAGAAAGAGGGAAAGAAGGAATATTCACTGTGGTCCCGGCAATGGAAGTTGCAATTCATACAGTTAACCTCCCACTTCCGAATTCTCCCTTCCCATTTTCCCTCTTGGATGTTTGCTCTAATAAAATCCTTGCATATTTAATTCCATGTTACAATCTTCTTCTCAGAGTACCTACACTCACACAGTTTGCTACTGGATAATGGATGGCGTATTTTTCCTTGTAACTAAGAGAAGCAATTCTAAATGCACCTTGTGCATTTTGGTCCTATGTATGTTCCAAATTCAGGTATTAGTTAAGACAAAATTGGCGAATCTTGGCTCACATGCCCAAACCCCAACTGTCAGCATTCTGAAAGAACAAGAATATTAAGATCTCTTAGTAGCTACTGTTCTCAAGATCTCCTACATAGACAGACTTTAAACAAATCAAGCACATCTAGATGCCAGGCCAAAAGAAAGAAAGAAAGGAGAAAACACCTCATATGTGTATATTACATCACACAGCATGGCTTTCTGGCATTTAAGGAAGCCCATTTACTATATTTCGACTTCAGAATTTAAAAACTAACTTGCATGAAGCAATGCATGTATCCTTCAAAAACCTGAAAATACATGTACTTCCTTTTTCTAACCAAACTCTTCTAAGTGTAGTCGTTACCTATTAGTTCATTAGTTCCAAGTGTAAGATTTCCAGCTAGTATTTTTTTTTAAAGCTAACAGTTGTGTATTTGTATATAACTATTAAAAGGATATTTATTCCATTCTAACAACCCTGGGTATTTTTTTATTCACAAATCCACTGTAAAAATAGTATTTTTTTATTCGTTAGTTCTGTCATCATTCAAGACTCAAAAATCAGCAACCTATGCCACTAACGGCAACATTAACGCATTACTTACATGCTCTATATTCAGTGCGTGTAAAGAGGGGAGAAAGAAAAAGGATGGTTTTCAATAAACAGAAATATATAAACAAGTGAATAAATAAATTTTTACAAATGGTCATCAGGCTGCATCTTTATTAATCTACAACTTCCCTCTCCACCTCATGCTGCCATTTCTTTCACCAGCTTTCGGTTGGGGAATATATACTATTAAGGTGATAACTGCTTTATTTATGTTATAAAGCCTTTAGAAATATTCTTACCCCATTGTAATGAGTACTATTTAATGTAATATTTTCAGCTGGTGAGATGCTTGCTGAGAGCAGTTATACTCCACCTACTTCATAAAAGACATAGGGTAACAGCAAGTCTGCAGCCGGGACAATTCAAAGGTGTTCAGGCCACGTGGAAAAAAAAATAGATTATTCTAAAACTGTAGCCGCTTATCAGATGAGGAAAATACAATGATTAATATGTGTAGAGGCACCCAGAATTCGCCAGCCAACCTGCCCCTGGACCTCACAGGCTCACTCATGTGCCGAAAGCAAGAGCTGTCATTTCCCTTTGCTTTCAATCAAGCACTGAAAGGGTCACTGTTTACATTTGGCATGTCCAGAAATAATATGCAGATACCTGAAAATGTGGCCACTCAGGCGATGAAGGCTGGTCGCCAAGCACGCAATCCCCTGCACACCATGCCCCTGACACTTGGAACGCTGGGCACTAGATTGCCTAAGGAGTCATTTTAGACTGCTTTACATTTATTTTAAATTTTCCCAACCCAGTGCTCACAACTCACCTGCAGGTTGTCTGAACTAGTAAAACTCTTCACCTGGCAGGAAGGAAACACCTGGAAACATGAAAGATGGAGACAGCGTGTTCTTGTTAACTGTCTTGTACTTGGGTGCCCCCAGGAGACTCATCACCAGCCTGCAAATGTACCGCTCACAATGGGGGCTCGCCTCCCTTAGTCTATTGTAATTCTATGTCTACCATCTGTCATTGAATGCACCGGAGGCAAAGGCAGAGGCAGACCATATTAGCCTGGCCAGGTTACCACTAGAAGACAAAAGAAGCTCTCTTTAAAGGGAGTTTCTGCACCCTGGCTAACTCTATCTGTTGCAAATGGATCAAAGCAGCAGCGTCCATGGTGCTGCATTCAGTGTTCTGAGATCCATTCTCTTGTCTTATCCTGACTCCCGCAGCTGCTGATGCTTTAGGCGATGAATTACAATATTATGCATGACTTTTCATTTCCTATTTGTCGTCCCGGCTTCTTCCAGTGTCTCAAAAACAGTGCCAGTGACAATTTCCACATGTGTGGGTTGAAGGAGTATGAGTTGCAGACAGTGGAGTATGAGGCACAGGTGACATACTTTGAAATCAAGTATAGATGGAAAAGTCGGGATACATTTAAGTCCCAGACAAGTTTTGCTCAAGCTGACTTTCCATAAACAACACTACCTTCCTGCACAGCACCATGAAAACTGGATATAGTTGAATGTTTAATTAAGATACTATATTGTAGTGGAGCAGGGGTTGGCAATCTTTTTCTGTAAAGGGACAGACAGTAAAAACCGTAAGTGGTAATTTTTACCATCTCCAATGCAACTATTTAATTGTGCTATTTTGTCATAATAGCATGATACATATATCATGGATGATAAGTAAACAAATAGGTGGCTCAGTGAAATTTCATTTGCAAAAGCAGGAGTTGACCTGTGGATTGTAGTTTTCTGACCCCTCCTGTAGGTCGAGAAGGAAGCAGATTGAAGAGTGGGCATGACTGAGCCTTACCATGATAACACTTTAACCACACGTCTTAGGTCCCAATTCCCAGCCTATACCAGGAGGCAGGCAGGTGCTCACTCAGTCTTTTAGTGAACAAACAAGTATGATAGCCAAGCTTCTTCTGCAGCATTTAGCTTTGTCTGCAGGGCTTTGTCACCCCACCTGACTGTGGTAAGGTAAGAGCTGGGTTCCCTAATCAATATTAATGGAGTTTGGAACAGAATTAGACACCAAAGTCACACCATGTCACAAAGTTCTAGCTACCAGATTGGATCCCAGCCCTGTTTATGTCATAAGAGGGCCATTATTTCCTCAGTTGTGCAGCTTAAGGATGTAAAAATGAACCAAGATTTGTCCCCAAGAGTCTGATCAGTGGTCTTGGCTGTTTTAAAGAATATAATAAGCAACAGGACACCATATATTAGCTACTGCTCCTGTCTAAATGATGCAGTGTCTTTTGGAATCAGGCAAAAGCTTTTCATCCATTCTTGACTTTCCTATGAAAACGGAGCTCCAATAAAATAGCTTTACTGATCTCTCTCAACACATCTCATCCATTTCTTTTTCCCCTGGAAATAAGAAAAAAATCCAATTAATGAATCAGAAAGAATAAAATCAGGATGCTAGGTACAGCTCCTTACTTCTTTTAGTGATGAACTGCCAACAAGAAATAGAAAGTATACATTTCCCTTTCTGCTTCTCCATGTCATAAGTTTGCACATGAAGACTCTTTTTCCGTTGAGATACATGCATAAATTGTTGAGCATTTTCTGTGTTTTGAAAGAAGTCTCTAATTCCTAAGTTCAGCATTGGAAAGCCCAATTGCCCACAGATACAATCCACAATTTTATAAGCAGTAGAAGTAGTATTTCCTTTGTCCAACCGATATTCTCCACGTCTATTCTCCAAATGAATCGGAATTTTCGCAAAATCTGGATGTTACTTATTAGGTCTTCCTTTAATATTCTCAGCAATGGCGTTGCCAGATTCAGTCTCAGGGGTAGCAAGCTCTACGATTCATTCAAGGACGGCTGCTTTTTAAAAAACAAATAGGTAAACAGAAAATAAATAAAACTCAGAACTAAAATGTCAGAACACATTATTCTTTATTTTGGTGGATATAATCTACTTTCCAAACCTAGAGTTTGGGGTAAATTATATAAGCATGATAGGACTTTAGCTGGCTACCCAACGATTACTATCCCAGTAAATAAATCATCATTAACCATTACCTACGACACTTGGGCATCAAATGTTCTGTTTACTACTGAAGCAGTAATGCTTAGTTTACAAATGCATGTGCCTTGTTTCTGGTGACACAAATCAAAACTCATCTATACCCAAAGAACTCAGGAAGCCCATTAGAATGGGCAGCATGTGCTACCAGCATCATCGTACCATAAAATTTCACATAGTGCTGCTTTCCTAAGAACCTACAATTCTGCACCAATGTGTTTGTAAAAACTGTGGTAAAAAGGATCAACTTCTGGGCCATCTCAGGAAACATAGTTAGGAGATGAAGTTTTTGTTGCACATAGTAAACCTATTCCAGTATTCCTACGCTACAGTCCTTGGGTTTTTTATTATAACAAGAAGTTGGGGTTTTATGGAAATAATTAGAACCATCCCAATAGTTTAATTTAGCACATTGAATCTAGAATCTCCAGTTAGTGTACTTGCACCAGTAAATTAAGCCCTTTCTATAACTATATTCTCCCTCCATTTATATAACTCCTTTAAAATGCTTCTCATGCTTGGGTGGGCATAGAAGGCCAAGGGAAGTGCTGAGTTTCATTTCTCTGTGTCTTCTCATCTTCCTATTTTTCACTATTTTCAGTCCTCATGCTGTGACTCGTTCATCATCGATGCACTATCTTTTTATGAGACCTCACAAGGCTATGAATGAAACTGATATTGTATCTCAGCTACCTGCAAGAACAATAGTTGAGTGTGTTTCTTAAGTATCTTAGCGAAGGGGCTGGAAGTGATGAGAAATTGTTTCCATGGTTTTAGAAATGCTCTTGGATTTGGTCTATCGCATGAGCTATAGATTTAAGATTTTGAAAGGTTCACTATTTTTCTTTCTCTGTCTGGTTCTGCCTAACTAGAACATATAAACCCTTACATACAGAATCCTCACCCTAAGTCCCAAATTCTTTAATCTCTTATCACTGGATCCCTGTATCAGTCAGCGTCCCACCAGGAGAGAGAACATTCAAATAGAGAAAATGAGAAAACTTGATTCAGGAAATATTTATAGAACTGTGAGCATGATTAGGTGAAACTAATAAGAGACAACAGAGCATTTCATGTTGGGGATCGCAAGAGGAGGGAAGATGTCAATGCCTGTACTGGAATAGATAGCACCTCTCCACCCCTCACCAAATTAGTGTCCTTCACAAAAATGTCAGAATGTGCTCTTACTTGGTACTTCCAGATTCCCTAAGGGTCATTGCATTTCTATACATTGCACATGTGATTAGTTAAGATAAGGTCATACCCTGAGTAGGGTAGGCCCTTAATCCCATAGGACTAATGTCCTTATGTGACGAGCAGAAAAGTCACAGAAACAGGCATGAGGTCATCACACCATTTGATACAGAGGCAGGGATTGCAGCCATGACTCTACAAGGCAAGGCACACCAAGGATTCCCAGCAACATTAGAAGCTAAAAGAAAAACATATAAAAGACTGTTTTGGCTCTTAAGAAGCAAAAAACTTTGCTGACAAGTGATTTTCTGAACTTCCACAGAACTTTGGGAGAATAAATATCTTGTTCCTAAAATAATTTCCACTTTTATTTTAGATTCAGGGGTACACGTTCAGGCTCGTTGCATGAGTATATCCCGCGATGTGGAAGTTTGGGATGATCAATCCTGTCATTCAGGTACTGGACATGCAGTATCCAACAGTTTTTCAACCTTTAACCCTGCTCCCTCCCTTCCCCCTCTAGCAGTCACCAGTGTCTATTGTTGACATCTTTATGCTCATGAGTACCCAATGTTTAGCACCCAGTTATAATTTTATTTGGTTTTCTGTTCCTGGGTTCATTGCTTAGGATAATGGCCTCCAGATGCATCTATGTTGCTGCAAAGGACATGATTTTATTCTTTTTTATGAATTCATAGTATTCCATGGGGTATATGTATCACATTTTCTTTATCCAATCCATATTTGCTGGGCATCTAGTTTGATTCCATGTATTTGTTATTGTGAGTAATGTTATGATGAACATGGAGTGTATGCGCCTTTTTGGTAGAATGACTTGTTTTCTTTTGGAAATATACACAGTAATGAGATTGCTGAATTAAATGGTAGCTCTGTTTTAAGCTCTTTGAGAAATCTCCAAACTGCTTTCCACAAATACTGAACTAATTTACATTCCCACCAATCGTGTATAAGTGTTCCATTTTGTCCACAGCCTTGTTAGCAACTGTTATCTTGACTTTTTAATCATAGCCATCCTGATGCAGGTGTGAGATGTTATCTTATTGCAGTTTCGATTTGCATGTCTCTGATCATAAGTGATGCTGAGCACTTTTTCATGCCTGTTGGCTGCTTGTATATCTTCTTTCAAGAAGTGTTCATGTCTTATGCCTAATTTTTAATGGTTATTTATTTTTTGCCTGTTGAATTGTTTAAATTTCTTATATTATCTATTGTTTTAAGCCACCCAGTTTGGGGGCTATATGACAGCAGCCACACGAAACAATGACATCACCCACAGTGCCATGGAATGAACTGACTATAAAGAAGAGGGCCCTGTACAGAAGCTGCGGCTTTTGGTAGGGTCATACACTCATTGCAATTCTGTAGGGAGGGGCAGGCCCAGGAACAAACACCTCACTTTTCTGTGGTCCAGTCTTCCACCAGTACTTACTTTGGGTTTAATGTAATCAAAAGCTTGAGAGAGCCTGTTGACATAGTTCTTAGAGGTCAGCCTTCCAGGCAAAAAGCAATTCGAGAAAAGGTGGAGAGGAAGTATGTGCAGAGAGGGCAGGAGAGGACTCTGCACATCCCCCAAAGCCCTGTATTTTAATGTGCATGTATTTAATGTATTTGTACCATGTATTCAACAGCTATTTTTCCACTGTGTATTGTACCACAATATCTAGTACCTGAATTCTTGGCAAGGCAGAAAATTCTGGTTCAGGAAATTGACAAGCACAATTGTGATTCAGTGATTATAATCACTGTAGAAATGATACCACTTAAAATACTTGTTAGAATACCATCACCACTGCTACACGTGTGATGCCTACTTTGTAACCATGCCCAGTTCTGGTGCTCATCCTGGGATATCACTCCTGGCATTACTGGTGGCATACTGGATTCCAACTTTGAAACTTGGATGAATGCTACTTGATATTAGTATTGAGATTGAGATCTTCTGTGTTTCTCTTTCAAATGCAGTTAACCACTCCTCTCTCTCTCTCTCTCTCTCTCTCTCTCTCTCTCTCTCTCTGTGTGTGTATTGGGGGGGTGTCTTTTGTGTTTTGCATTATCATTTTTTCCACATTCCAGAGTAGGAAATGCATCTGATTCAAGTTTAGGTCACACTGTTTTGCTCTAGTTTTAAGTACTAAGCAATGTGATTTGGGAACTTTTTCAGCATCCATAGTAAGAAATAGGTTTCTACACCATCCAAATGTAAGAATAAGTACTAGTATAAAGACACATGCACATGTATGTTTGTTGTGGCACTGTTTACAATAGCAAAGACTTGGATGTCCATCATCGATAGACTGGGTAAAGAAAATGTGGCACATATATACCATGGAACATTCCACATCCATAAAAAATGATGTGTTCATGTTCTTCATAGGGACATGGATGAATCTGGAAATCATCATTCTCAGCAAACTGAAAAAAGAACAGAAAATCAAACACCGCATGTTATCACTCATAAGCGGGTGTTGAACAATTAGAACACGTGGACACAGGGAGGGGAACATCACATGCTGCAGTCAGTTGGCAGGGGCTAGGAGAGGGACAGTGAAGGGTGGGGAGAGTGCGGAGGAATAATGAGGGGAGAAATACCAGATATAGGTGATGGGAGGATGAAGGCAGCAAACCAGCTTGCCATGTATGTACCTATGCAACAATCCTGCATGATCAGTACATATACCCCAGAACCTAAAGTGCAATAAAAAATAAATAAATAAAATAATACAAAATAATCTACCAGAAAAAAAAAAGATTTGGTAACTGGGCACACAAAAAATTACACTTCTATCAATTTTTCTAAGAAATTATTATACAAGATTCCACATGTATTATTCATATCTTTCTTTTATATAATTTGTTAATTTTGTTAATACTAATTTAAAATATTTATCTGAGTTGAGTTTAATTATTACCTAATAAATTTTTGAACAACAAATATGAAATAAACAATTTCTGATTTTCAAATATATGCTTCTCACATACATCTCTGGTATCTCTGAAATTATATGAAAATTTCAATATTCTATAAAATTAATAAATGTTTAACAGCTTACAATGTAAATTGGCTAAAACCTGAGAAAGTTTGAAAACTGATTAGAGTCTCATAAAATGTTTCATTAATACATCATTCTATATGACTTAACGGAATTATCATTTAAATCTTAGAAATAAAATTTTAGTTACACAAAAATTTTGATAATTTCTATATTATTCCATTTTTTCTACCTAAACTTTGAAATTGAAAGCCCCTTGAGGAATCCTTTCACTTTAATATTGCTTCAGATAACACTAATGAAGCATTTATTCCAATCAGCTATGATGAATGGGGGACTTCAATACTTGGTGTTACTGAACTATCTAAAATTTCCTCAAGTTTATCTGCAAGAATCAATTTGAACAACATTTATTCAGAAGGATAATGTTTCTTCCCTAAAGAGATCAGAAAGTGAATCCACACTAGGACTAAGACTATGCTTTTTGGCAACCATATATATCCATTATCATGGGACCATCCACCTGCATTATCATAGGACCAACCATCTCTATTCTCATGGGACCATCCACTTCCATTATCAGAGAACCATCTACCTCAATTATCATGGAACCACGTACCTTCACTACCATGAGGCCAACTACCTCTTCCACTCTGGGACCATCTACCTCTATTATCATGAGCCTACATTCAACATCATGGGACCAAATACTTCCATCATCTTTGGATAGCCTATCTCCATAACCATGAGACCATCTACCTCCATCATCCCGGAACCATTTACCTTCGTCATCATAAGACTAACTACCTTCGTTATCACGGGACTAACTACCTTCATCATCATGGGACCCACTACCTCAGCCATCATAGGACCAACTGCTTTCATCATCAAGGGATCTCCATCTCTACCATCACATGGGACAATCTACCTTCATCATTATGAGACAACCAGTTTAGCACCATCATCAGACACTCACCAATTCCTGCTATGTAAGACCTATAGCTGCCTCACCACTGTCTTGAATTCATGATGACTTTTTATGCCAGTTCAGGGCAGTCATCAAGGCACCTCAGATTTCCAGATCTTTAATTATTTGAGCTGTAAGCCTCTTCAGGTCTCTTCATACCTTTATTCTCCATTTTTTTTTCTATTCTGCCCAACCTCTAAAATTTCTATATGCTCTGAAACTTGGGGACTATTGTCAGCAACACCTGTATATCCTAATGCTACCCCCTGAATGCCTCCTTAACCTAGATTTGCTCTGAGGATGCTGCTTCCCCTGAAGCCTTCTCAGGGTGACTGATTTTATTCTGAATCATCTTATGTCTCTCTGGGCAATGAGGTGACTTAGGGGATTCCCAGCTTCTCATGACAACTTTCAGAATATTCATTCTCCTTAGTTTAAAATATTATTATTATTATTATTATTATTATTATTATTACTGTATCACCAACTAGTTACATTACTGTTTTCAACCATTAATTCTTGGGTCATATTTTTATATTTCTGAACATTTTATCTCCAGGCTAATATAATTTTATCAAAAATTACTTCTGCCTTAAGTCTTAGTGATTTTAATATATGTGTAGATGGGATTTCCTGCACTATTGAGCTCCCACTCTTTGAATGCTTCTCCTCTGTAAATTTTGCCTTTCCCCTCACACTTCCAGGATTGTGTCAATAAAATTGCTGCTATCTATAACACAAACTGCAAAACATCTCTAATTGCTTTCCAACCACCTATATTTTCAGCTAACTTCTGATTATATCTTGCTCCTAACAATCCTTTTACACAACAAAACATCTAATTATTAAATTATCCCATTCTTTTATTGTTTCCTATCCCCTTGATGGTGAGAAAATCATGATTATGGACCTACATGGCCTTATAATGCTATCTGAAAGTTACACTAACTGTTTCAAGTTTATTCATTCTCCTTCTTCATAGCTGTTCAAATAACCTCACCTTTTCTTCAATCTCAATGTCTTTCCACTCTCTTCCTTCAGCTGAAAATGTTGCATGTCCTTAACTGAGAAAATCAAAGCAGTTAAAAGAGTAACTCCATAGCTTTAAAAGAGTAACTCCCTAGCTTCCATTCCATACCATTGCACCTACCTACAGACACCTGACACTACATATTCCCTGCACACATCTATCAGTTGAGGAGATATTTCTGTTATTTTCTAATGACCACTCTTCCACTGCTTACTAAATTTGAATCTTTTCTCACATACATAGCTCCAAACAATTCTCAGTTCTCTCTTTTATGGCATCAAATTTTGCCTTCTATGGGATCATCTCCATGAGTATAAATTACTAATTTTATTTTCTCCTTTATAAACAAACAAAAACATAAAACCTTTCCTTTAGCCCACTTCCTTGCCATCTACAACTCTGTTCTCTGTTCCCTTGCTGCAAATATTTTTGAAACAGTTTTTAATATTATGTTTCTAATTACCTTCTCCAGTCTCTTTAACCCCACCACTCAATTAAAAAAAAATCTGCTTTTAACAATATTGTCAGTGATTGTAATGCTGCTAAAACCAATGGCCAGTTCTCAGTCCTGATTTATTTGGCCTAAAGACAGAAATTGGCACAGTTGACCACTTCTTCTCCTTTAAAAAACTGTCTTCACTAGACTTCCAGGACACAACACATTATTGGTTTTATTTCTACCTCACTTGAGTCACTCTCCTTCAGTTTATTTAATGGTTTCTTCTCTTATAATTGACTTCTTAATACTGCAGTGCCCCATTGTTTAGTCTTATTTCCTTTATCATCTATGTATTATTCTATTTCTCATCCAGTTCCATGGCTTATGAATCATCTCTGTGAAATTATACATCCTGGCTAAGTGTCTAATTCTCTGCAAGCTCACATATGCAACCCACTGCTTTGTGTTTCGAAAGAAATATCTCTAATTCCACATGACCCAAACTGATGCCTGGTCTTCCTTGAATTTTTCACCACAGGCTTCTACAATTAAGATAAGGCAATTAAAATAATTAAGTAATTAAAATTGTTCACCTAAAACATTAGAAACATCCTTAATCCTTTTTTCTCTTATGATACCCCAAACCAATCAAAGAAAAACATCAAAAAAAATTCAATCTTCAAAACACAGAATTGAATCAATCCTAACCATGTGATTTTCACCTCTCTTCACATGAGCCACCATCATAAATTGCCCAGGTTACAACATCACCTTCTCACTACTACTCTGCTTGTCCCTGCAATTTATTTCTCACGGAGAACCAAGTGAGCTTCCGGTATTAATACGTCCATTCTCACGCTGTTAATAAAGACATACCAAGACTGGATAATTTATAAAGAAAAGAGCTTTAAGTGATCCACAGTTCAGAATAGTTGGGGAGGTCTCAGGAAACTTACAATCATGGTAGAAAGGAAATCAATCACATCCTTCTCCATGTGGTGACAGCAAGAAGTGCCGGGGAAAAAGGAGGAAACCCCTCCTATAAAACCATCAGATCTCGTAAGAAGTCACTCACTCTCTGGAAATCAGCAGCATGGCATAACGGCCCTCATGATTCAATTACCTCCCACAGGGTCCTTCCCACAGCGAGTGGATATTATGAGAACTACAGTTCAAGATGAGGTTTGGGTGGGAATACATCCAAACCATATCATCTTCTAAATTGTAACTCAGATTAGGTCACTCCTCTGTTCCAAAGTCTTGTATGGATCCCCTTTAATTCAGAGTAGAACCAAAGTCCTCCCCATGGCCTGTAAAGTCCAACAGGGTCTGGCCTCTGAAACACCTCTTACCTCTCCTCCTCCTTCTCATGACCCTTGGCTCACACTGACCTCACCCACACTGGTAGTCTTGTTGTTCCTCAAACACAGACTGTTCTCCTTTTTAGATGGGTTGCACTGGCTTGCTTCTATGCCTGGAACAACCTCTCCCTAGATAGCCTGACTTTCTTTTCTATTTGTTTGATCAGTTGATACTTTCTGTGAGAGCTCACTCTAAGCATCCTACATATTACAACAAGCTCCTCCTTCTCTCCCTTGGTGTTACTGATCCTCCTTACCCAACTCTTGTTCCTTACTCCATAGCACCTATCACAGACCAGCAAATTGTAAAACATATTTATTTTTAGGCATATTTTAATTGATCTGTTTCTCACTGCTAGAATATTACTTCTAAAGGAAAGAATCTTTACTCATTTTGTTTACCAATACATCCCAAGGTGTGAAAAGTACCAGTTTCATTTTAGTGCTCAGTAAATATTTTGAACTAGTACACCACATTTCATAGGTTTAGACAAAAGTTAACCTTTTGAATCGAAGCATAGAAATGCTACTCCTTCTAAGTTTCACTCTGAACAAATGGGATTATTCCTAGGTCTAGAAGATTATATTTCTTATCATAGAAATGCTATCTAACTAATTCCCACAGATATTATTTCCATGCTTGAAAGCATCATATATTTTACACATCCAGAACAGACTTTGTTTTCAAATTACTAAGAATTAATTTACACTTCTATAAAGAATAAGCACTCTCAAATCATATGACACTGCATTGTTATATAACCTCATCCTTACTGTTTTATAGAACTTGATTTCTTAAACTTGTCATGAATTGTTCACAATTCTCGTCAGCTTTAGCAAACTGTTGAATAATGCTTTTCCGTATAGAGCTTTATATAAGATCCTCAATACAATTTTATTTCATAACATTAAGGAAGGTAACAGACAGTGTATCCAAATTTTGCATTTTTATTAGCTATGCTTGTGGGGAAAAGCCACATAATCAGACTGGAAAGTCCTCTCCAAAACTATTGTCTTATATTGCAAAGGAAAATCTCAAGAAGACTGATATATTTTAGAAGCCTAATTCATATGAGAATATATTTCTAATTTTAAAGAAATTATTTCCATGTCCCTAGATTGTAAATTCTTGGAAGTTTTACTCATATTTAGACTCTCTTTTCCTGCCATTTTTTTTTTTAACAGCAGTGGTGTGTGCCCAGTAGGCACCAAGATAATAATGTTATAAAGTAAAATTACATTGTCTTCAAGGCATTATCCACAGTAACGGCACACTCTATTCTTATTAGTGCATTATATCTTGATAAAGAATTTGTCTCAATAAGCCTGTAGCACTAACTTACTTGAATTGATTATGTGTATTACAGTTTAAATGGTTTTCATCTGACCCATTTTAAATTCATTGCTTTATAATTTCTTTATGAGACAGGATAAGTAGGAGTAGGCAAGAGGATTCTTTTCTATTATACTTTAATTTTTATATGTCAAAGCACATTTTCCACATGTCAAAGTCAATTAGGTTGATTTTCCAGAAGTGAGAAAATTATTTTAAAAAATTAAAATGTGGGAAATTGAATTTATTTACTGAATTTTGTAAATTCTTACATTCTTTTTCACAGGAGTAGTAATTACTAAGCAAGGACTCAATTTAAAGAAAAAAGTTAATGGTGCTTTTAAAAGCAATGTCTTTTGTAATTGCCTTTCTAGTAGTTTAAAATTATTTGCTTCAGTATATCTACTAGTTGTCTTCTCCCTAAAGTAAACATCATGAATCTTTCTAATTTCACTTATAAATCTACCTTGTATCTTTTAATTTTTTGTCATTCTGTCCTTAGGTTGTTTCTTAAGACATATGTGGGTTAATCCTAATTATTACTTTAAAAAAGGCATGCACTTTCTGTAAGGAGCCCCCAAGAGGTCACCTTAATTTCCATCTACATTTTCTTTCAGGATTGATAAATTTGCAAATGAACTATTTGAAAAACACACATAAAAATTTAAAAAATTTTAACCTAGTTTTCTTTTTATTTGTTTTGTGTTTTTAGAATAACTTATTCTTCAGTACATTGATCATGCATTAATGTCATTAATACATGGCATTAATACATGATCAATAATGTCATTAATACATGATCAATGTACTGAAGAATAAGTTATTCTAAAAACACAAATTCAGCTATTAATAACCTACTGCATGACCTCTGTACATAAGAGGTACATATATATATATATGTATATATATATATACATATATATATACTACATATATATATATACTACTCTTTATGTATATATATATACTACTGCATGACCTCTGTACATAAAGAGGTACAGAGATCATGCAAGAGGTTATTAATAGCTGAAGTCAAAGCTATTGTCATGTTTCAGGCTCAGGGTGAATCTTGATTTACTTGTCAGTAAATAGGCCTAAAGTAAATTTTTAACAAATGTTCCTTGTCTGTTGTCTGTTCTCAGGTTTTCACGTTGTTAAATACTCCTTGAGAGGTACTATTCTTTATATTTTATGAATTCAAGTTATTTTCCAGTAGGGTTATATGATCAAAAGCCTGCTTCTTAACAGCATTTCTTTGCCAACTAATGATGTGAGGATTCATATCATACACCTTCACACATACAGTCTCCAGCTGTATACATATATCTTTATACACATAGCTAGTGTTTGTATCTGTCAAGAAACAGTATATATACACTAGCTATGTATATGTACATTTAAACTACTATGTCTGTATACTGAAAAATATATTGCTTCTGTCAAGATATTACATATATATTATACATAAACACACACTAGCTATATGTGTATATACATTTATAAACAGAATCACTAGATATATATATATATATATATATATATACACACACATACAAAACTAGTATGTATATATGTTACATATATGATATATGGTATCTTGACAAATATCATCACTGTGTGTTTGTAATACACATGTGTATATATGTGTGTGTGTTTGTATAAGCTAGCTATATACACACTAGCTATATATATATAGACACACACAGACATACATATGCTTATATATGTATATACACATACAGTTAATGATTATATCTGTCAAGATACTACATATCTATTACATATATATTATTTGTATTATTTATTTTTTTAAGTCACTGTATGTAAAAATTTATCACTTAATTTTTTGAAGAAATGTACTTCCACTCTTTTCCTAGTTACTTATATATTTGATTTGTTTGTCTTCCTCTAATCATTTGGAAATCTAGCCAGAAAAAATGATCAAATCTGGAAACTTAAATATTACTTATATTTGTAACAATAAAAGCAACAATAGAACAATTTTTAGATCTTTGTACCTTATTTTCCCTCTTTCAGTTAAAAATTTAGATTCAATTTTTAAGGACTTCATTGCTGTATGATTAAAGTCATAAAATGTGCATTCTTTCTCATAACATTAAGACAAAAACCCAGGCCAGGCATAGTGTTGCACACCTGTATTTTGGGAGGCCAAAGCAAGCACATGACTTGAGGCCAGGAGTTTGAGACCATCCTGGCTAACATGGTGAAACCCCCTCTCCACTAAAAATACAGAAATTAGCAGGGCATGGTGGTGCAGGCCTGTAATCCCAGCTACTCTGGAGGCCAAGTCTGGAGAATTGCTTAAACCCTGGATGTGGAGGTTGCATTGAGCCAAGAGCATGCCACTGCACTCCAACCTGGGTGACAGGCGAGATTCCATTTCAAAAACAAAAATTAATCAAAAATAAATAAAACAATAAGCAAAACATTTTAAATATATTGATATAATTGTCATATTTGATTTTATAGCACAAATATTTACATTTTAATTTGAATATATTAGTTATTAATCAGTTTATCATGAAACAAATCTTATATTGAGATGATTGCCATTGATTTAGATATGACTGAAGATTGTGTCAAATTTGTTTTTACTTTATGTTGTCTAGCCACACCCCAAAACTGTGTCTACCCTTATTTAATCAAGTGATCTTTTTCAGGCAGATTTTAATGTCTTGTATACTATTTGAGAAAATTCCGTATCATTTAAAGATAAATCATTCCATAATTAGTGGAATTTAAGGCAAGTTTAGGAGGCGAAGCATTGTAGAAAAAGTTGTGTTGGATTGTGAAGACTCACCCATGTGTTAAATAGGCTTTATGTAGGTATCTTTCCTCAGATTCTGAAAACTCAGGAAAGTTGCTTCCCTAGCAACACAGAAAAGCACTTTCATTTCTGAGCTCATGTGAATCTAAGACTTCTAAGGATTTTTTTTTTACTGCAAGACCCATTCCAGAAAAACCTTACAGTGAGACAGGGAAATAGCTCATGGGCAGTTATGTATCACTAGTTAAGAGGGTATATAAATCAAGGGTGGCTATGCTTAATTTTGCCCTTTCAGAAAGAGCCAGGATGCCATACTAAGTACTTATTGATGGTAAAATTATTTTTGAGTCTCTGAGAAAATGATCATGCTCTATTTAGAGAATATTCTGATGTTTTGTTCTGTGAGCCTACGTATCTATCCGAAATTGTTTGTCTCTGAAATATTTACAGTCTTCTGCAGCAATCAATTTATTACCTGTGGTATTTTTTTCTTAGTTGTATTAAACCTTTATTGTACACTAAACAGAGTGTTTAAGTTAGACGGCCTGAAAAATAGAAACAGGAATTAATTTATGCTATTATGAATTTCAGTCTACCAATTTGCATTTTATATGCTTCAGAACAATTAATAGTAACAATTTTTTTTCTATTAACTAAAGGTAATCCAATTTCTTTTCCTGTGCCCAATTATCCAAAGTGTATGTATTTACAGTGAGTTAATACAGTGAAAAAATATTTCTATATATTCTTTCAGAAATTATAAAAATAGAAATTCAAAGCAGTCCATTAGTAAAAATAGAACACAATGTCTTTGATATACCTAACTGATTTAGAAAGCAAACATTCTTCTAGCAGGTAGTATTGTCATAACTTGTTGTTAATGAGTATGTGTGAGAAAACTCTGATTTAAATGAAATTACTTTTTGTCATATGTATTTATAAAACTCTTATTATGTGCTTGGTATTGTGCAACTTTGGAAAAAATATTTTTTAAATTTATCAGTTACAATCCTGCTACCTAGAAGCAAGAACTAATATCAAAATAGAATCACAATATTCTTATAAATAAATGTGTATTTTTTTAATTTCAAATTTTATTATAGATTAAAGGATATATGTTCAGATTTGTTACATGAATAAATTGTGTTAAACTGAGGCTTGGGGATCTCAATGATTTGGTCACTCAGGCCATAGGCGTATACCCAACAGTTGACTCTTCTACCTACTTGCCTCTCTCTCTCGCTCCCTTGCCTAGAGATCCCAAGTGTTCATTGTTCTCATCTTATGATCTTATGTATTCAGTGATTAGCTACCATGTATAAGTGACAACACATAGTATTTGGTTTTCTGTTCCTGTGTTAGTTTTCTTAGGATAATGGCCTCCAGCTCCATCCATGTTATGGCAATTGTATTATTTTTTTAAATGGATACATAGTATTCCATGAGTTATATGTACCACATTTTAAAAATCCAATCCACTGTTGATGGGAACCAAGCTTCAGTCTGTGTCTTTGCTAGTGTGAGCAGCACTGCAATGAATATAAACATGCATGTGTCTTTTTGGTAGAATGAATTATGTTCCTTTAGTTATATTCCCAGTATTGGGATTGCTGGGTCAAATGCTAGTTCTATTTTAAGTACTTTGAGAAATCTCCGCAACCTGCTTTCCAAAGATTCTGCACTGGTTTGCATTCCCACCAATAGTGTATAGTCCCTTTTCTCTGTAGCCTGTCAACATCTGTAGTTTATTGACTTTTTAATTCATTGCCATTCTGACTGGTGTGATATAATATCTAATTGCGGTTTTGATTTGCATTTCTCTGATAACTAGTAATGTTGAGCATTTTTTCATATGTTTGTTGGACATGTGTATGTTTTCTTTTGAGAAGTGTCTGTTCATCTCTTTCACCTGTTTTTATTTGGAGTTTGTTTTTCTTTGGCTTGTTGATTTAAGTTCCTTGTAGATTCTACGTACTAGACTTTTGTTAGATGCATAGTTTGGAAATATTTTGTCTCATCGTATAGGCTGTCTGTTTACTCTGTTGGTAATTTATTTTGCTGTGCAGAAGCTCTTTACTATAATTAGGTCCCACTTGTCAATTTCTGTTTTTGTTGCAGCAGCTTTTGAGAATTTATCCTAAATTACTTGCAAAAGCTAATCTTTTTTATAATTTTATTTTAGCTTAAGTTATGGGATACATGTGCTGAATGTGCAGGTTTGTTACATAGGTATACATGTGCCATGATGGTTTGCTGTACCTATCAAACCGTCATCTAGGTTTTAAGCCCCAACACATTAGATGTTTGTCCTAATGCTCTCCCTCCACTTACTCCCAACTTCCTGACAGAAACTGGTGTGTGATGTTCCCCTCCCTGTGTCCAAGTGTTCTCACTGTTCACCTCCTACTTATGATTGAGAACATGTGGTGTTTGCTTTTCTTTTCCTCTGTTAGTTTGCTGAGGATGATGGTTTCCAGCTTCATCCATGTCCCTGCAAAGAACATAAACCCATACTTTTTTCTGGCTGCAAAGTATTCCATGATGTAAATGTGCCACATTCTCTTTATCCAGTCTCTCATCAATGGGAATTTGGGTTGGTTCCAAGTGTTTGCTATTGTAGATAATGCTGCAATGAACATATGTGTGCATTTGCCTTTATAGTAGAATGATTTATAATCCTTTGGATATATGCTGTGTAATGGAATTGCTGGGTCAAATGGTATGTCTGCTTCTAGGTCCTTGAGGATTCACTACACGTTAGTTAAATTAGTTAAACCATTCAGAATGGTTTTACCAACAGTGTACAAGCTTTCGTGTTTCTCAGCATTCTGGCCAGCATCTGTTGCTTCCTGACTTTTTAATGATCACCATTCTAACTGGCATGAAATGGTATAGCATTGTAGTTTCAATTTGCATTTCTCTAAGGACCAGTGATGATGAACTTTTTGGAAGTGTCTGTTCATATCCTTTGCCCACTTTTTGATTAGGTCATTTTTTTTTTGTAAATTTGATTAAGTTCCTTGTAGATTCTAGATATTATACTTTTATCAGATGCATAGATTGTGAAAATTTTCTCCCATTCTTAGATTGCCTGTTTACTCTGATGATAGTTTCTTTTGCTGAGCAGAAACTCCTTGATGTAATTAAATCACATTTGTCAATTTTGGCTTTTGTTGCAATTGCTTTTGGTGTTTTAGTCATGAAGTCTTCGCCCATGCCTGAGCCCTAAATGGTGTTGCCTAGGTTTTCTTCTAGGCTATTTGTTTTATGGTTTTAGGTTTTACATCTAAGTCTTTGATCTATCTTGAGGTAATTTTTGTATAAAGTGTAAGGAAGAGGTCTAGATTCTGTTTTCTGCATATGGGTAGCCAGTTTTCTCAACACAGTTTATTAAATAGGGAATCCTTTTTCATTGCTTTTTTTTGTCAGGTTTGTTGAAGATAAGATGGTTATAGATGTGTGGTGTTATTTCTGAGGCCTCTTTTCTGTTCTGTTGGTTGTATGGCTGTTTTGATACCAGTAACATGCTGTTTTGATTACTGTAGCTTTATAGCATAGTTTGAAGCCAGCTTATGTGATGCCCCCAGCTTTTTCTTCTTGCTTAACATTGTCTTGACTATACAGCCCCTTTTTGGTTTCATATGAAATTTAAAGCAAAAACCAATCTTGAGAAGGGTATTTCCTAGGTTTTCTTCTAGGATTTCTATAGTTTGAGGTCTTACATTTAAATATTAAACCCATCTTGCATTCATTTTTGCATAATGTGAGAGAAAAGAATATAGAATGAAGCACAGAGTAGTGGGTGAGAAGATAGACTATTTAATGAATGGTAGTGGCACACTACATAATTACAAGTTAAAAGGAAGTAAATAAATTGGTTCTGTGCTTTATATCATGGCCAAAAATCAATTACAGAAAGATTAAAGGAATCAATGTAAAAATAAAATTTTTAAATAATTTTAGAAATATGTATGTATAACTTCAGAATATGGAGGATTTACTTTTAAAATGTATACAAATACATTCCATAAAGAAAAGATGTATAAATTACACTACTTGGAAATTTAGAACCTTGGTTCATCATATATAAAATATAATTTTAAAATCACTAGACTTTCAAAAATTAATGTCAGACATTATCACATATTCCTACATCACAGCCTGATCTAATGAATATAAATAATATAAATATTTAAATCTTTGTATTATCTAACAAAGTGGAAGACCTTTGCACTGTGTGAACCAATAATTGGATACATAAAAATTTGCCCTACAGAAAAAAGTTCATGCACCCTTCAAGCTGTGTACATTTAAAAAGAAAAAAGACAAACTGTCAGGAAATCAAAATGTCATTGACAAGAAAATACATAATTGTACAGTAATAGATTTAGAAACTGGAGCAATACACAACAATGAAAATCATTTCCACCAATAAAATCACATAATGTTAAAAATGAAATATTCATTTAAAAGACAGATTGCAGAAAAACACATACAACAGAACAATTTCAGTTATGTATTCTAAATATGTATACATATATACAATGTGCATAGCATTATGAAAATTAAAATAGAAGAAGGATATGTTTAGTATAACATTTAGCTTGCTGGTTGTTCTGGAAGTTTATAGGTGTCCTATAGAATGCTCAGCATTCCCTGTCTGGAATTAAGGCATGGGTCCTGAGTAAGCACTTTTAATTACTCTTCAAATTATAAAGAGTATTATATTGGTTATATATATATATATATATATGTCCTATGCCTAGAAATGAAAGGTGGGGAGAGAAGGAGAGAGAAATACATTCCTATCAGAAAGAATAACTTTAGGTAAGTTTTTTGATAATGACAACACAGCACAGAGAATAAATGAGTATCAGATCAGAATCTAAAAAACAAGGAAAAGATGATACAAGATGAGAGTTGAGATGTAGGAAAACAACAGAAAATGTGCAATACAGTGGCTGTGATGCACGTTTTTATATCTACCAGTCCTCATAAAAAGGAGGCAAAAATTCTGAGAGAAATGTCTGTTCAAAAGTTCAGGAAAGGAAGAATAGAAAATGAAAATGAGGTATCTAGTTATACCAGAAATCACACATGTGATCACGATAAAGGACACGTCTTAAAAGAGAAGACCTCCGATCTGGATGAGAAGCGTAGCTTGTGGCAAACTCAAGGTCCTAATAAGAACAAGAAGAAAGCCAAGTAAAACACATACGAAAAAAAAAAAAGTATCTGTACAAATGCATCAGAGAACAGTTGAAGTCAAGGCGAAAAAGAACAACTGAGAACACAGATATGAAAGAGATCTGGCCAATGGCACCTTAGCAAATTGATCAAACTAAGCATCATTAATAGTGGAACATCAGATGATATAGCCGCCAACAGTATGCAATAGATTATACACAAAATGAGTCCTAAAATCCCCAACTCTTTAACAGAAATGCAATCAAGCTTCCAGAGATTTTTCCTGTTTGTAGGAAATGCAGTGATAGAGAACTGAATAAAACATATGGAATCAAACAGACAAATTCAGAGTAGAAAATAGTCTATAAGAAAATTCACTCTTTATAGGTCTTCAAAAACTCAATGTCATGAACAAGGGCCTCTTCTAGTCTAAAAGAGATTAAACAGACATAACAATCAATTGCAAAGTTTGAAGTCGATTGAATGCTGCTTTGGATTTTAAAAATGTAAAGAATAACATAGACTCCAGTAACAGTTGGGTAAATATGTATGTGTGCCATATGACATTAAAATTATTTAGAGTTTTTTAGGATTGATAAATGCATCCAAGGCCATACATAGTGCTGTACAAAAGTAGTGATTAAATAGGAAAAAAGGGAAGATCTTTTTTAAGAAAACTACCATCTAATAAATACAGCATGGATGTTAAAAAGGGATGCTGCATTTTCCAACTCTGTGTGTCATATTAACAATTGCTTCAGGCAACTGTATTGTTAAAGGATGTTAATTGTCCTCATTCTTCCCAAGATGAATGCTGATGTGAAGCAGGTATACTTTCAAATTATACATTGTGTGTGTATGTGGGGGGAGAGAGAGAGAAGGAGAAAGTGGGAGGTGAGAGGTGTGGTAGGAGAGAGAGAAGGAGAGGAGAGAGAGGACAAATATGGCCAGTGTTTGGCAATTTTATCTGGCTGCTATTTTTCTTTCAACATTTGTTTACATTTCAAATTTTTCTCTGTTTGGGGAATTGAGACTGTGGGAGCATAGGATACTTGTGAACATTAAAACATACACACCTACACACACACCCATCAATGTTGAAAACGTATGTTACAACTAGGCTGACTAGGATTTAGGGATGATGCCATGTATTAATTAACATTCAGCATAGCATTTCAGGACCAGGGAAAGATGGGCAAATTAGATAGACAGAAGACAGAGACAGATGACAGATTCATAGGTAGATTGATATAATGATACGTTATTTTAAATAAATGCACAGCCCATCAAAAATTAAAGAAAGAATTTTCTAAATATTTAAGCATTTTATACATTATACTAAGTATTTTGATTTTAACAATTATGCCAACAGAGTATGCATAATGTGAAGCTAAGATGTTAATAAAATATGAATTGATTTAATAGTCTTCATGAAAACAAAATGTCATAGTAGTTTTTAACCCGTGAGGAAAGTATTTCACAAATGAATATCCTTCCACAAAAATATTAACCTTAGCCCTAAACTAAGAAGTGATAGGTTATGAAGGACAAGATAGTTGTTTTTTTTTTTTTTTTTTTTTTAATTTGTTGACCTAATAGATGACTTGATAGTTTTTCCCAGTGAAGTATGTTGGTTAGATAGCTTATTTTTACAATTTCAGAAGTGTGTAGAATCACTGAATATCTTGAGTAGCATTAATAAAATGTGGGGACAACAGCTTTTAATGCTGGAATCACTCTCACAGCAGGTCTGACTGCTACCCAGTGAAAAATCAAGAGATGCCAAGAAAATGGTGTTGAACTGAGCTGAAAGAAGTGTGTCTTTCTTGTCCTTCGGGTGCTCACAGGAGACGATGAACTGGGCATTCAGTGGTGGTTTGAAATGCAACAGGCAAGTCCAGCAAATGTAAATGATATTGTAGGAAGAGCTTAAGTAAATTGTGATTCTCTTTAGAGACATAAATCAGTCCACATACATTCAAAATCTCTTTCCTGCACAGTGTATGTATGCAGAACACAATTAGGCATTTTCTCCAGCTCCTAAATCTAATAGACCCTTTTCCTCCTCTCCTTCATGCCCTGTGTAAGATAACCTTTGGAAACATTTTAACTTCCGTGGGTACTTCTTATTTATCTTATCTTGAAAATTAATGTGATAAAATATTTGAGGCAGGGCACAGTGGCTCATGCCTGTAATCGCAGAACTTTGGGAGGCCAAGGCAGATGGATTACTTGAGGTCAGAAGTTCAAGGCTAGCCTGGCCGACATGGCAAAACCCCATATCTACTAAAAATATTAATACAAAAATTAGCTTGGCATGAGGCATGTCTGTAATTACAGCTACTTGGAAGGTTGAGACATGAGAATCACTTGCACCCAAGTGGTGGAGGCTGCAGTGAGAAAAGACTGTGTCACTATATCCCCCAAAAAAATAAAAGACGCATCTTTGAAATTTTACTTTGTAAAACATATCTTGAAGGAATCAAATGTGAATTTTACAATTTCTATTACTTTTATCAATTCAAAACATATTAAATATTTCTTTAATTTCATGACAAAATTTTTTCGTAAGTATACATTTTATTATATAAATTATTATATTGTTGTCAGTTATAACAAGTAACAATTTGATTACAGTACCTCAGTGTAGATTTGCTGACCCCTCAAAAATCTCACGTCCTCACATTTTAAAACTAATCGTGACTTCCCAACAGTTCCCCAAAGTCTCAAATCATTTTAGCAAAATCTCAAAAGTCCACATTCCAAAGTCTCATCTGAGGCAAGGCAAGTCCCTTCAGCCTATGAAACTGTAACGTCTAAAGCAAGTTAGTTCCTTCCTAGATATAATGGGGGTGCAGGAATTGTGCGTTCTTACCCAAATCTCATCTTGAGTTGTGCTTTCCATATTCCCCACATGTTGTGGGAAGGACCTAGCGCAAGTTAATTGAATCATGCGGGCATGGTTTCCTGTTTTGTTCTCATGATAATGAATAAGTCCCATGGGATCTGATAGTTTTATAAAGAGCAATTTCCCTGCACAGGCACCCTTGCCTGCCTTCACGTAGGACATGCCTTTGCTCCTCCTTCACCTTCCACCGTGATCGTGAGGCCTCCCCAGCCGTGTGGAACGATGAGTTCATTAAACCTCTTTTTCTACATAAATTACCTAGTCTCAGATATTTCTTCATATCAGTATGAAAATGGTCTAATATATTTCTTATCCATATGTGATACATATTTTTTCAGCATTGAATCAAGTCTGTCATTGCATGGATTGTTACAGATTTCTTGCAAATTTTGTGGAGTCCTTGCTTTTCTCTGACTTCATGTTTTGAAATCCTTTTGGATTGTTTCCTCTAAACAAAATCTTGAATTTATAACCATGTCTTCCTTGTATTTTTCAGGAAATTCAAACCGCTGAGCATTTTGTACAGTAGCAACTTCCGTGACAATAGAAGGGCTCATCCCATAGGAACTAACACATTACTCCTTTCCTTTCTATCCTGCCCACATCTTGTTTGCTCTCTGTTCTCAAACATTGCTCCCTGGTGTGTGATTCTCCACACCAGTCAGAGGCCCCGGAGAAACACAACCCAGATGCAGAAACACAGCCCAGACACAGAACTTGACAGCTCCTCTCAAGGGAAGTCACACTGACAGGCCAGGGCAGCATGCCTAGCCCAGCTTGGCATCTTCCAGTGCGTTCTTCCTACATTAAAAATATAGTAATAATCCCTGCAAATGGATATACCTAAAAAATGAACTTTAAGAAAGGTTTTACAAATCCATAATATTACACTTAGTTTGCTCTTCTGATTTCAGTTTGTCATATGTGAGGAATACGTTCAGTGTCATTATTTTGAAGTGGTCCAGAACATAGATTCTAGAGCTGGGCTATTTGGGTGTGCATTATAGCTCTGACACTTACTAAGCCCACGGGTTGGACAAGGTCCTGTCTGTGGCTTAAGTTTCTCTTCTATGAAGTTTCTCTTAAGTTTCTCTTCTATGAAGTTTCTCTTAAGTTTCTCTTCTATGATGAAGATAACGGAATAATACCTCATCAGGCTGCTGGAAAGATTGTTAGTCACTGCATCCAAAGCATCCAGAGGAGTATCTGGAACATATCAAACATTATATAATTGCCAACTTACAAAGTTTGACAGGGTCATAAACTGACCCTCAGATAGATTAAACTCTGTGGTTAGTGACAAAGCGATTGTCATATTCCTTAATATGTGGTTACAATGCATAGCCTCTAGGGGCTGTGCGTGGTTTTGTGCATGGTAAAGTTTTTGCTTTTATTTTTCTTTCCAATAGATAGATCTTGAAAATTTAAAAAGACCGTCTTCCATTTGTTTTTATTTCCCAGAATCTAGAATCATGTTATTCAAAGAAATCGCTGAAGATGGTGAGTGAATGAGACTATATCTATATCTGTCATTTCTATAATTTTACTTCCCCTGACTTCTCATTTACATCTGAGATCCAGACTTCAGTAAAATCTAGGTTTTCATATCCAACCATCTACTTGAAATTTCCAATTAGCTATTTCAAAGACAATTTCAGTTCAACTTTTGCCACATGGAACTAATAGTCTACGTTCTCTACATAATTTTCCTGGTTCCAACTTTCTTATTTCAGTGGACTGTAACATTATCAATATACTTTTCAAAGAAAAAAAGAAAATCTTCTATGATATTGTCCTTTTCTATTCTCTAAAATATAGTCTAGTACCAAGTTTCATTGTCGTTATTGTTTTCTGACAGTAATCTTATTATGAAATTGTTATGGAAGTTTTGGGTGAGATAATTTACAAAATAATAATGAGCTGGTATTTGAATACTTAAATATAGCAACTATATTTGTATATATGTTTAGTACTGCATAAAAATTGCTATGTTGCTGTGAAATTTGTTTTCACAAAATATTATGTAATCTGCTCCCCATACATTATTCAACATTATATTTAGGATACTTTTCTTTACATTATACAAGTAAATGACATTATTATAAAAATGTAACAAATATCATATAGCATATTATAAAGAATAAGATTATAACTATTTCTCCAAATGTAATAATTATTAAAATCCAGAAGTATCCAATTTAATAAATACAGATATATGTACATATTTATAACTTTCTAAATATGCTTACTTATAAATAAAATTGTTATCTAGAGCAGCTAAAGTTTAGAGGTCTGAAACACACACATATGTGTACACACATGCATATGCAACCACTCACATACCCTTTATTATAATGTAACATGGCTGTAATAAAGATATAAAGTTATTTAAATGCAGGTGCCAATGCTTTATATGAAATCTGTGAACTGCTGGGATTTTATTCTGTTTTAAAAGAACTATTATGTATTTTTACCCTGGTGCCACATCTCCTTGTCCACTTATTTTTGCTACCAACATAATTATGCAGCCTTTTACATGCTTTCCTAGTCAGCCCTATATAAGTCAGTACTATTGTCAAGTTGCCCCTAACAAGATTAGGGGTAAAAATCCAGAAGTGAAATTTTAAAAAAATTATTATTAGGGTAAATATTTAGAATTGAAATAACAAAATAAAAGGGTATTTAAAGATTAAGTTTACAAGATATTAATAGCCACTGATCTATCAAAAACCATGTCTTACATTTGTACTCATTATCTGCTGTCTTTCATGTTCATAAAACCTTCCTTAATAATCCTATGTGCCTATACCTTTCATCAATAAGCCTTTTGTACAACCACTCTACCTAAGTTTTATGAGGAATTCTAAATGGGATATAGTACCCAGTAGATTTTTTTCACCAATGAAGAGTATTTGTTTTCTTAACAGCTAAGGGAAAGTACTGTATATTTGCTATGTGTCAATCATTCATACACACACACACACACACACACACACACGCATGCACACACACACACACACACACACACACACACACACACATATATATATATATATATATATATATATATATATATATATAGTATGGTAGTATGGAACGCTCCATGCAGATTTACCTGTGGGTTGTGGAAAACCTACAGATAAATAAAACAGAGTCATGAAAATCAGAACTGCCTGTTCATAGAACTGCCTTGCGCTTTCAAGACCTGCTTAAGCCCATCTCCTACCTAATACTTGTACTTGAAGTTGGATTTCTATGTTTCCATTCAATTCTATGTCATGGAAGGGGTTGGATAACCCTTAGTTCATAGTCGGCATTCCAGGTTGCACAGTCTCTTGGTACTCCTTATTTCTACCAGAACACAAGCCTGATATACAGATGATTGTTCAAGATAAGTTTGAACCACCGAGCAATATGCTGATGCAATATGATAGCCCCATTTAGGATAGCCTTAGAGGGCAATGGGCATATTAGTCAAGATTCTCTAAAGGGACAGAGCTAACAGGATAGATGATTATGTGAAGGAGAGTTTCTTAAGAGAATTGACTCACGCTATCACAAGGTGAAATCCCACAATAGGTGGTCTGCAAGGTGAGAAGCCAGGAAGCCAGTCAAGTCCCAAAGCCTTAAAGGTAGAGAAGCCAATAGTGTAGCCTTCAGTCTGTGGCCAAAGGCAAATCACTGCTGTAAGTCCAAGAATCCAAAATCTGAAAAACTTGGAGTCTGATGTTCAAGGGCAGGAAGCATCCAGCACAGGAGAAAGATGGAGGCCAGAAGACTTGGCAAGTCTAGTCTTTTCATGTGCTTCTGGCTGTTTTTATTCCAGCTGTGCTAGCAGCTGATTAGATTGTTCCCACCAAGATTGAGGGTGGGTGTCCCTCTTCCAGTCCACTGACGCAAATGGTAGTCTCCTTTGGCAACACCCTCAAACAGACAAACCCAGAAACAATACTTTGCATCCTTCAGTTCAATCAAGTGGACACTCAGTATTAACCATCTCAATTGGTAAGTTGACAAGTTGGCAAAGCTTCAAATTTTGTATATCTTTTCAAATTTAGTGTGTAAAGAGACACCACCTTCCATTGTTAGAGGCCCTAAGTGGAATGCTAAAAAATAAAAAAAAAAAATTCAGGCAGTCATTCGTTTTTATATCCTCCAAATACTTATTTTATGTATGTACGTACCCTTTGCCTTAACACCATCACAAGGTCTTTCTAAGAGTAAAATTTGTATGGCAGCTTTTAAGGGGTGAACATTTAAGTTTTTCCTTCAATAAACAACGATCTGTGGAACATAAATATCTTTCTAGTATAAAATCATAGTATTTTAGTATTTCACGTTTTAGTCACTAAATCCAAACGCCATATGATGCTGAATTTTTTCTATTTTTTATAGTTTTCTCATGAACATTGCATATTGGCTTTCCATTGACTGATAAATGAATAAATTATAAATGAAAAAATATGAATAAGGCATTTCCTCATTATTAATCATACTAAAAATAGTGACAGACATTGTAGATGTTGTTTTGGGTAGGAGCCAGATCGCAAACACTGGACCCTAAGACTTAGCTTCTTAAATATTTCATTTTGTCAAAGACATCTTTTAGAAATTGAATTTATACCCATCTAGCCTTCAGATAGTTTGTTGCCAGAAATGAGATTTAAATTTTTTTAAACCTGCTATTTTAGCAGCAAACCAATTATTATAGAGGATGCAAGTTATATAGTAGATATAAATAAACAAATACACAACATATCTAGATTTATATCTCAAAAAAGAAACATAGGAAAATGAGAAATTTGCACTGGAATCTGATTATAGGCAAAAAAAAAACATAGTAAATAAAGATTAAAACTATGCAAAGATTAAAACTATTTTGTTTTCAAGGTGCCTGGTATTAAACCTCTGTATAGAGTCATAGTTTGTTAGAAAAAGGCAACCTATTATTTCACTTTAGCATGCATACATGTATTATTTGAACCACACAGCAATATGCTGATGCAATATGATAGCCCCATTTAGGATAGCCTTGGAGGACAATGGCCCTATTCGTCAAGATTCTCTAAAAGGACACAGCTAAGTTATCTTAAAGAAGGGAACTTTTTTCTCACAGTGAAGCCTAAGATGGATATTTTATTCAAGGTCTTGTTACAGTCTCATCAGCAGACATCGTTTTCATGTTCCTGTCTAGGAAAGTGAAGCCCTCTGCATCTGACTTTCCCTACGTCTCAGAGGCTGTTGGCAAGCAACAATGTCTGGTACAAATTGAAGGAAGGATCCAACACTACAATAAGACAAGGAAACATATGAAAGGCTTAAATTGGGAAAAGTGTCATTTGAGTTCAGCGAGATGAAGTTGGTCTATAGTTATTCCCTGCCTGATCATGCCCAGAGAAAAGAGAGAGGCCTTCCAAAATAAAAAGATGTCGGGTGAATAAACACACTAAGCAACTCAGGCACACTGCCACACAATTCACTCACAGCCTTCCTCCATTAAATGTCCCCACATAACATAATGTAATTCTATGACATTATAGTTACTTTATTCAGCTCTCAATCTGAAATTACTTGATAATATATATTTATATTTGTTATAAAATTGGCTTCTTGGGATCTGAAAATCTCTAGCTAAAAAATGAATATAACTATTTCAAAAGTACCAAATGTGACATAATAGATAGAAATCAAAATAACTACAAAGAAAACAGTTAGTTGCAAAAGGCAAGCAGAGGAAATAACACATTATGTTGCCACAACTTGCTGGAAAGTGATAACAAAGATTTGATACCATAGTTTGAAACCAAGCAGCTTCTTTCAGAACCAATTTGCCTGTCCCTAGTTTTGCAATTTACGAGATTATCTTCCTTGGTCCATTATCACTCATGTTCCCAACTGAAGGACAAATTGGGATGCTTTTCTCCTTTTCTCCCTTAGGGAATACACTATGTAAGAAATTCAACTCTTGTTATTTCAGGTTTGAAGGATTCCTGAATTTCTCTTGAAAACTGAGCTGTCATCAATTTTGCTTCACAGAGCTGAGGACTTTGTGATCAGACATCTCCTTTAAGCAAAGATCTCAAGCCAGGATTGGAAAACTATAGCCCTTGGATCAAATCTACCCCACTGTCTGTTTCTATACTGTCTCCTGTCAACAGATTTTTCTTTTTACATTTAAATTGTTTTTAAAAATAAAAAGAAAATGATATGATATGAAAATTATATAATTTAAATTTCAGCCTCCAAAAATAAAGTTTTACTGGAAAACATCCCCACTCATTCATGCATGCATTACCTATCACTGCTTCTCCACTCCAATGGCAGAGTTGAATTGGTTGTGACACAGACATATGGCACGCAGTCCCTAAACGGCATACTATCTGTCCTTTCACAGAAAAAGTTTGCTGACTCGTGATCTAAATACCAGAATGGGGCTGTCTGCCATTTAGCAACTGATTTCAGGTTCTGTTTTGTATGCCTCGTCTGGGAAACTGTCTTTTAAAATCATGTTTGGCAATATAATAAAAACATTTAAGCGGCTAAGAATTTCCTTCAGCCCTAGAAGACATTTCAATGTATTTCTTTATACATTGGCTGGGAAGGGGCATGAGAACGAAGTGGAGGCCAGACAAGTCCTAGCTGTGTTGGTTCTAATTCTTTATTTTCCTGTCTTCATAAGTTTAGGTATAATGATGATTTTGGAGGATGAAGTGGGGCAAAGAAATGTAATTATCTGTCAAGTGGCAAAGACTCTCCTTTGACCAAAACTTTAATCAGGTTTCTCTGAGTCTTCAGACTCAAACTTGGGCTTTTCTCTCTGTCCATGTAGAATCCAGATTGAGCAAGAATCCTTCTGATATGGTTAGGCTCTATGTCTCCACCCACATCTCCTCTGGAATTGTAATCCCCACCTGTGAAGGGAGGGAGCTCGTAGGAGGCGATTGGATCATGGGGGCAGCTTCCCCACGCTGCTTTTGTGATAGTGAGGGAGTTCTCACAAGAACTGATGGTAATACACGTATTTGATCCTTCCCTCTTTCTCTTTATCGCTCTACCCTGCCTCAATGTAAGCCATACATTGCTTCCCCTTCACCTTCTGCCATGATTATAAATTTCCTGAGGCCTCCCTAGCCATGCAGAACTGTGAGTCAATGAAAACTTTTATCTGCATTAATCACCCAGTCTCAGGTAGTATCATCACAGCAGTGCGAGAACAGACTAATATACCTTCCAAGTTAGTTTAGTGAAAATCCCCCTCCCTTGGTATCTGACTACCTTGGATGTCTGATTACCCTATCCATCAAGTTGCTTTAGCCAGAAACCTCTTATCCATGATGTTCCCTCTTAGTAAGTATGCATCCGCGGACCCAAACCTGCTCCTTCTTCATAAATCCCCACTTGCCGATCCTGTTGCAGTGATCCTTATACCTAGCCCTGTGGTTCTCCTTGAGTGAAGTAAGCTTAACCATCTTTAACAAGTATTTGAGTAAGTTTTTCTTTAACACAACCAAAGCTTATCTTTATGTAACTCTCAGCCATCCTAGATTTCACACCAGGCCAAAAGGCTTATTGCATCCTGGTTGTACTGAATTTTTCATGTCTTTGCTTTCAGATATGCCAACATAGACTGAGCGTAAATTCTTTCCTGTAACACTTTATTGAATGTAGAAAAAGAAGTCAACATGTTTCAATGTATTGACATATTTTTTCTGTCTTCTAAAGCCTCAAACTCAGTAGATGAGAGGATGAGTTCCAGGTTATTGTAGATGACAGTTTAAACAGCTAGCTATTTTGCTATTAAGAATTATAAACTTTCCAGTTTGGGATGGAGAAAAAAGTATCCCCTCTTCCCTGCTTTTATTCAGCCACTGAACATGGGGTGCCTCTTTTTGCTTTTCTTTTTTCCTATGCAATTTATATTAAATCTGGATTCTTTGGACATCAAGTACGGCATCTGAACTCAAACTCGGGTAAGCCAAACTGTAATCTTTATTGACACATGTAATTCGAAAGTCCGTAAGTAGACTTGGCATTGACCTGTCCAGAATTCAAAGAATATGATCAAAACTCTGCGTCCCCTCTCCCTTAACCTCTCAGCTCTGTATTTTTCTACTTTGGTCCCATTATCTTGTGTGCTTTCCCTATGTGGTGAAAAACATGCCTGCTGGTGGGATTAGGGTTCTATTAAATTATGATTTTTTAACTCAGAGAGAGCAGGTGGAGCTTGCTGGGGCAGCTTCTATACATACCCCTAAAATTCAATTCAGGTTGTTCTGTTTGTGTTGTCTACTGACTGGACATTCATGAGTGGGTCCAAAAGGGTGGAAAGATTCCGATTACCCAAAGGGGTCATGTGTCTACCCTGAAATCAGGTAAGCATAGCATCGTTCCCCAAAGGAAATACATTCACAAAGATGTTACAAACATCTTCTATGCTTTTGCATGTGTAACTAGATATTTTAAAAGGCAATTTGCCAATATCTTTTAAATTTAAAATGAGCATCCAAATCAAGAATATTTACATCATGTTAAATGGGATGGGTTGAGATGGGGTAAGCGCTAAAATTATTTCTATGTCAAGTACACCTAAAAAAAGATATAATCAATTGAAACTACTTACAAATGCAATATTTAAAACAATATAAATATCTATCAGTAGGAATTGGCAAATTAATGAATTTAATTAAAAATGGGACCCCCAAAATATGGATCCTAAGCAGTTTGTTAAAATAAATACTTGTGTAATTAACATTAGGTATAATCACATGTAGTATAAAACAGTTAATTTAGTATAATATAAATAGGATACTACATTTGATGTATGTATAGGAAATTATGTGTTTAATTTATATACATATATTTGAAAACAAAAATATTTGCAAAATATTTTAAATAAGAGGACATCATTAATTACTTCTAGAACTCTGTCTTGAAATGTTTGCTTTATACTTATCTCAGAAGCTTAAACTGTTACTATACAAATGTATTCATATATAAACTATGTGGTTAAAAAGTATTTGTGTAGCAGAGAGCAGAAAACCAAATATTGCGTGTTCTCACTTATAAGTGGAAGCTAATCACTGAGTACACATGGACAGAAAGAAGGGAACGATAGACACCAGGGCCCACGTGAGGATGAGAATATAAAACTACCTATCAGGTACTGTGCCTATTACCTGTATGATGACATAATCTGCACACCAAAACCCCATGACATGCAATTTACCTATATAACAAACCTGCATATGCACCCCTGAACATGAAGCAAAAGTTTAAAACAACTTCAAAACAAATATTTGTTTAAAATTACAATCAATAATTCCATATTCATGATTTTATTTCAGAAAAATCTGAAAAAATGTCTTAAAAATTATTTGGAACTGAGATTAAGGTAAAACACCTCATTGTAAGTTAAATATATATGAAAACAATAATTTCACCTATAACAAATATAAACAGAAAAGGTAGAAGATATTTTAGCAATAATTGCACCTATAATAAATATAAACAGAAAAGGTAGAAGATATTTTAATGCAACTAAACAATAGTTTTTATACCCAGATATGTTTAGACACAAAACTGATGTGAATTGTTTATTTCTGAAATTTTTTATTAATATTTTCCACCCTTGATCATGGGTAACTGAAAATATAGAAAAATAAAATGGGAAATAGGGGGAAATTACTATATTATTCACATGTAATTTTGAACTCAGAAAGCTAAAACCCAAGGACTTGAAAGGTTGTAAACACCTCATGCTCATTGATGTCCATTGGCTTTCAGAAACTCAGTTTGAATTGCAAGGATTATAAATGACTGCTTAAAATATCAGTATTTTATTTATTCCTTGAAATATGTCACAGAGGTAACTTAGGAATCTCCACCAGAAATATAAGAGAAAATTAATAGAAAATTTTGCCACACTTCTTTTACCAAAATATATTTTATATTTGCTTTCTATGTCGAAATTAATTTTATTTTACAAATGTTCTATGAACAAAAATGAAAAATTTTAAAAGCACGTTTTTAAAATTTCTTACTCAATAAAATTAAAAAAACAAAAGCATTGAGCAAATGTCCTAGAACAGATGCTTCATTTTATTAAACATTGTCTAATTTATGAGGGTCCTTAGAAATGATATTTTGTCTTACATGGGGAAGACATTAAGGCGTATGTTGAAGAATGCTGTAAAACCAGATGTTTCCAAATCAGGAATAACTATGGATCTCCTGAGTAATGGACACAGGGACTGTATAATGGATGCCATTTCCTTCTCATATTGGTTTCCAGGTAGGTGAAAGCCAACTTTGTGGCCCATGGCCCAATCATAGCAAATGATTTTAAGTGAAAGGTTTTAAGAATTGATTTTTGTATTAGTCTCATTTTGGGATCCATTTTATGAGTCCCTGACTTTATATTCCTTTTTTTTTCTTTTCCAACTACTTCTATTCTAGGACATCTTAATGCATTTTATGTATCTATTCTTTTAAGAAATAAGTATTGATCTTCCACTAATGGGCTAAGACCTGGAATGGACACTTCACTCTGAGTAGAATGGATTACAAAGTACATGACCTTGCCAATAGGAAATTTATATTCAATGTAGGCTTTCTTTTAAAAGGCCATCTACTAATTAATTACCTAATAAAAATTTATCATGGTGGGCAAGGAGGGTAAATCCACATCTAGTATAAATATCCATTCGACAGTCTCCCCCGTGATGAAAACAGTCTAACATAATCAATGTGAAAACTCAAAGGGAATGGGGGTATATCAGACTCGGAGAACGGTCCCTTCCACTAACAGACTGACACTGAGTGCTGGCAGTAGTCAGATCAGCTTTGGAGATGAAAAGTCCATGTGATGACATGAATGCTTAACATTCAAGTCAAGCACTCTGTTAACTTTGCCTGTAAGTGCACTATGAAAGCTAGAATGAAGGTAGATGCTAACTCTTGGCCATAGAACAGGTCTTGCCCATTTGATTATTATAAGCTTCATCTACAGTAGGTGCTTTCTGCTGAGCTTTCTTACGGAACACAGATATTTTTATACTCCTGGGCTATGTACATGTCTCTAAGATTGGGAACTCCTTGGTCCCAATCTTAAAATCTGGGTCATTTCAAGGCCTCCTCCATCCACAAAAGTTATTAGCTGCTACCTATGAGCCATGCCTTATGTCAAGGAAAGTAGACATTCAGATGGGCTGCTTGAAGCTTTGCCCATTGGAATGACATTGTCCTTACTATCTGAGATGGACACTCCCTAAGGTTATCCCCATGAGTCATACTTTTGTTTAAGCCCATCTGCTTGAGTGTGAGTAAAACATGTGATTTTCCGTTAGCCCGTATAATATGGTGAAAACGGTAAGATGCCGCTAACATGATACATTATGTGATATGAGACTGTGCTTTAGCAGACTGTAGTCTCCCCTGGACTTGAAGGAGTAGGATGATATCATGTGAACTTCCTGTGGTCAGAGACTGTGGATTGTCTCTAGGAGTTGAGGGTCTTACTCCTACAACTGTAAGGAACTGAATTCTGGCAACAACCCAAAGATCTTGGAATCAGGTTCTTCCCCATTCAAGCCCTTAGATAAGAATGCAAGCTTACTAACACCTTGGTGGCAGCTCATATGGTTTGGCTGTCACAACTCACCATTCATTCAGAACTTGCCAAGCTACTCCTCATATATTCCACTTTCATTTGGAAAAAGTTCATATAAATATGACCGATCTTGCAGCTTACCAGGTTAGGTAGAACCCATTTCATAGTAGTCAGCAAAGTTGGCTGGGTTGTATTGTGTCCCTGGCTCAGGCACTTAGCTTCTACTGAGGTGCATCAGTGAACTGAGACCTGTGCATTGCCTCCGATTCTTCCATCAGGGCTGACCTCACATATCATAGAGGTTTCTGATCAGCCACAGACACTTTGTTACCTCTGGACATGTTTGACTACAGGACCAAGGAACAGAGTTTCCTGCATTGTACCATTCATTTTTGCCGAGCCTTTTATATCCAATCATACACTCACTCACTCACTGAATGCAGCATGGCTTCTTCCAAGACATTTTTCTCTATAAGTTTTTGAATTCAAATTGCTAACTCTTGATCATTGTGCATGTCATTGTCTTTGTCCAGTTCATCTATAACACACCCAGGCTTTCTTACAGACCTTACCTTAATGTAAATTAGTTCATGAATAAATAACAGAAAGACTGAACTACCCAAGCTATGGTAAATAGATTATGTTGTAGCCAATGATATCCATTGAATAGTTTAAATTTAAGCAATATTTTGACATAAAAGCAACCAGCAACTATCCCTCACAAACTGCAAATGCAGATGTGCATTTTACCTACTCCACCATTCTCCAGTATAATTGACATAATGAAAGGGATAGTGTGAAGATAAATATAATTGAACTAAAAAAAGAGTATTAGAAAGAGACAATGAAATTGATTTTAGTCATGGGAAATTGATGGGAAAACAGAATAAGAAAAGATTGTCCCAAAACACAAAGGAACACTGATAAAGCACTACAGTTTGTTTTAGAAAATTAAAAAAAAGAATGTTCAGCATATTAGTGAGGCAGTTATTCAAGTAATTAATGAAGAATCAAATTCAGAAGGGATGAACTAGTCATATCCTGTTTTTCTTAATTGTATGTCAAGAATATGAGACTTATACTAGCAAATTCTCTCACTAGGATAAATTCCAAAAGTAGCAATCTGAAGAAAAGGAATGGACTATAATGAGATTACAGAATTCAGTTTACATTCAATATCAATGTATCCAATGTGAGACTAATAACGGAAAATACATTCTTTCAAGGAGAGAAATACTCTAAATTTTTCACAGTCAGCATCTTCCATGTTTGATAGTTCATAGAGAGTATCTTTCAAAACTATTACCTTCCTACTTCACTTTTCCTGTTAAAACATATAATTGAGAAAAGTTAATTATATTTTCAAAATGGGAAACAAATGTTATAACGCTTAACAACATACAAATAATATTACCAGCAAACATCAGAAAACAAAGAACGGAGAGCATTAAAATTCTACATTGAAGTTCTCCAGTTTTCACAGTGGGGCATTCCTATCTAACTGTTGAATTGCCTGTAGACATGGAATATATATGTGCCATTTAAAAATCGTAAGTGGTACCTTGCAAGATAAACTTAAAAACAAAAACTTAAGTAGTATTATATTTCAAAAATTATCCTGGATACTGATGAAGAAAAAGACATTTACATTTAAAGAACAGCCCCTATTATTTTAACTTTTTAATTTAAAATCATTTTATATTTACAGAAAAGGTTGCAAAATAATTAAGAATATCCACAAATGCCTGTCAGTGTACACTGTAGTACCTTTAGCAAAACCAGTTTTTTAGCATTGTAAAATCAAGTAGCAAAACGACAAAAACTATTCAGATTTCATCAGTTGACCACTAACATCTTTTTCCTGCTCCAGGATCCATCCCGGACCCCACATTGCATTAACTTGCTAGGTTTTTTTTTAGCTTCTTCTGTGACAATTTCTGTCTTTCCTTATTTCTCAGGCCCTTGGTGCTTCTGAAGAGTACAGATCAGTGATTTTGTGGAATGCCTCTCAACTTGAATTTCCCTGACATTTTCTCATGACTTAAATTATATTTTTTTCTTTTGACTATGCTTAGGTATTATATAAAACATCTCTATTAAAATGAAAGTAATTTAAAGAGTAAGCTATTAAATACAATTTATTAAACAAAGAAACAGCATCTCTATGAGATGTCACCTTAGCTAGGCTAACTTTACTTCTCAGAATGTCCTTTCCTGTCTTTTTCAGTCACAGTGAACTGCAAGAGAGCTTCCTGTGTAATATGTGCAGGGTGAGTAGGAAGTAGCAGTGATTTTACAGCTCACAATCATTCCAGCAGCTGAGCATGCAACTGTTCCGGCTTTCCCTAAACCCTACCCCTGTAGGCAGCTTCTCTGGCTTGGTCCAGTTATATCTGTGATGAAGGTCAGTGGTGTCTGCAATAGCACTAATTTCAGAGGCAATTAGAATTGACATGTTTCTGTCTGTCTTCATGGGTTCTACCTGAGCTTCGGAGGTTCAGCTTGTTCTTGTTGCCACCACCTTACATTTCTCCTCCTTTACCAATTGCTTGTGAACTTTGGGCTTTGAGCTCCAGCATTATACTAAAGACAACAGACTGACCGAGATGGCTCAACCAGTGTTCACAATGGTGTGTAGGCAAATCTCCATGCAAAGCAAACAGGCAAACATACAAACCACACACACACACACACACACACACACACACACACACGCATATATACATATGCATATATACATATACACACCAGTGTTCACAACAGTGTACAGGCAAATCTCCATACAAAGCAAACAGGCAAACATGCAAACATACATCCACACACACACATCCACATACACATATATGCACATATGTATACATACACACACACACACATATTTGTGTGTGTGTGTGTGTGTGTGTGCATGCACGCGCTCATGTAGAGAGAGGGAGAGAACCCTGTATGATACAGAATTTGGTAGGAAGAGCAGTTCCAGAGACAGAACAACTTAAAGAAGAGTTCTCTGAATTGGTTCTGTGTGCTCTGAAAATGTCTCTTTAGATTTAAAGGCACAAGTGACCCTGCTCCCAGGAGTAAATTGGGGAGGTAGGTACTAACAGCCTGCAGTAACAAGACTGTCACTCAATTTATAACCTTTAGGTCTCTGTTATCCAGTGACTATAGAAGGCATGGTTCTGGGTGATAAAGTATCTGCTGCCTTAGGATAGTTTAGTAAAATTAAGGAGTATAATAGGGTTGGCTGATTGCTTCCAAATGAACTAGAACTTGGAAAAAGAAAATAATGAGTTCAAGACTTTAAATTTGTAATTCAAAGACTGCATAAGGAAACTGAAGGCTGAAATTACTACCCTGAAAGAAACCCATCTCTCCTATAAGCTCTGGGCTGTTCTTAAAAACACAAAGTCTTATCCTGCAGATGGCTTAAATATTATGTAACTGAATTCCCAGCTTCACAGTCTCTTTTGTTAAAGTGAAAGATTGACTAAAAGTAAATACAATTATGAACCTTGGGATATAGATGTATGGGCAGATTCGAATGAAACTAGGGACCCTGAACCCCTATATCTTGCTGAATCTTCTTTGTCCCTCAAAAAGTTCTTCCGCTCTTGCTGACGAGGTTAGTCTCTTCTTACCTAGAGAACCTATAAACATCTCTCCTGTACTGGCCTTCCAGGGCACCCTTGATCCTCTTCAGGACCTATACTCATCACCTCTCCTTGCTTCTAGACATATAACTTGACTCACGTCCCAACAGGCCTGAAAGTATGAAGGACAAAATGTGACAGTTTACTAGGTTTAATACCCTCCAAAAGGATTGCACCATTTTGCTAATGTATACAGAAATCGAGGAAACATACATGAGCCTAGAATTGAAAGGTATGATGTTAAGGTGGGAGAAATATAAGTCTGATCAGGGAAAAAAATGAGCATACTAAGGGAAGATTCTAGGCTCATGTTTTAGCTTAATGGCCAGGAATGTAAACCCAAAGATGGCTTACACTAATTGTGTTTGAAATGGCAGAACTTCCTGGGTATATTGTGGAGAGAGTTATTCAAAGACTACAGACATTTGCATAATAGTATAGATTAATTACTTACCTGTTTAACTATCTAGAAGGGGGAGTTGGATATAGTGCCCATCACAGCTGGGAAAAATAGTTTTTTTTGAGATGGATTCTCTCTCTATTGCCCAGACTAGAGTGCAGGGTCATGATCTCAGCTCACTGCAACCTGAGCTTCCTGGGTTCAACTGATTCTCTTGTCTCAGCCCCCTGAGTAGCTGGGACTACAGGTATGTATGACCACACCCAGCTAATTTTTGTATTTTTAGTAGAAACGAGGTTTCACCATGTTGAGCAGGCTGGTCTTGAACTCCTGACCTCAAGTGATCCACCCACCTTGGCCTCTCAAAGTGCAGCCACAGTGCCCAGCCATGAAATACTTTTTTTTTTTAATTTATTTTTGGAGAGCCCCAGCTCCTTTGAAGATCTGTGGTTGAACCTCTGTATCAGGCGTCCCCAAACTTTTTACACAGGGGGCCAGTTCACTGTCCCTCAGACCGTTGGAGGGCTGCCACATACTGTGCTCCTCTCACTGACCACCAATGAAAGAGGTGCCCCTTCCTGAAGTGCGGCAGGGGGCTGGATAAATGGCCTCAGGGGGCCGCATGTGGCCCGCAGGCTGTAGTTTGGGGACACCTGCTCTGTGTAGACGTTATTCCCTTGAATTAGATGACCTGGAAGAGTCAGTGGTGCTTAAAGTGTCCTTGGTGGTAGGAATGCAGTTTGCAGCCTTTTGTAGTCCCCGGTAGATGAATCACAGTGCAGACACTTAGGATCACAGAGCGAAGCCACTACATAATTCATGGACTATATTATCCTTTTGGGAAACACTTTCAGAGCTTGCTATTGGCTCTTAATAGAGGCTGTCACACCAAGTTACCATGTGACATGAGCCACTCATCATCAACTATATTTTGTCTGAGCCACCATGCCATTAAACTGGACATGCACGGCAGCTCTGCATCATCAAATAAAACTGGGAAAAATCATATCCTAAAGACACAAGTAGGTTGCAGAGAGAAATTTCCCAGATGTCCATGAGCTTATTCCTGCTAAATCATATTCTATCTATGGCCTCATGGGTAGTTCTTTGTGAAAGGATAATTGATAAAGAAAAAGAAAAAAGCTTGGGCTTGATTTTTAGGTCATTCTGTATGATACACAAGTACCATATCAAAGTGGCCCCATGCAGAGATGGCCTGAAGAACAGTAGTGCAGCAAAGGCCTGCTGGTGGACGAAACCATGGACAATGCACCATTCTCCTTACCTGGAAAGAGAAATGGCCAGAAGCGAAGGTCACGATTAATTAGTGATCACTGGCTCATGGTTTGGCTATGATTCAGAAACTTGGAGGGCTTGAACTTTGAATTTAAAAATTGGTGAAAATCCACAATGAGCTCTCACTACACTATTACTTAGGTAAAATTTTTTTTTAAGTTAACAGTGTCAATTGTTGGCAAGGATACGCATCAACAGAATCTCTAATTCATTGTGAATCTCTAATTTGATACAAAGTGGCACAGCCACTCTACAAGTGTTAGAAATTTTTACAGATCTAAAGATAATCCTTTTATATAATCTAGGTCATGTGCTACTAGGTTAATGTTTACCTGGCTAATATGAAAACATATCCACATAAAACGTGCTTAGAGATGTTTTATAACACCTTTATTATTATTTCCCAAAAGTTAGGAACAACCAAGATGTCCTTCATTAGGTGAATGGACCAACAAACTGTGGTTTATCTATACAACAGAAAATGAAAACAAAAGGTCTGCAATAAAAAAGAATGATCCTTCACACCGTGCAAAAACATAGATTAACTCATAGGTGTATTACTAAGTAAAAGAGGCCAGTCTGTAAAGTCTACCTTCTAATGAGTACAGTATGGAAAGTGAGGAAAAAAACAGGTTTACAGCAAAGGGGCCAGATCAATACTGCCTCTGGCAGGTGACCAAGATTGGCATCAACAGGGATAAGTCACGGTGACAGCACGTACCCTTGATAGGATGTGATGATAATGACACTTTACCTCTGTTAGAGCCTCCCCAAAAGCCTAATCGTGAAAAAGTATAATACCTAATGCAGGGGACAGGGGAATGGAGGCAGCAAACCACCATGGCAAGTGTATGTTTATGCAACAATCCTGCAAAGATCTGCACATGTACCCCAGAAATTAAAGTATAATAAAAAAATTTTTTTTAAAGCAAAACCCACCGAGTGGTGTTTTATAAACTTATTTAAATCTGTCAAGGTCATCAAAAACAAGGAAAGTCTAAAAAACTGTTGCAGCCAAGAAAGCCCTTAGGAGATGTGACAAGCTAATGTGGTGTCCTGGGGAAATCCTGAAACCAGGAAAAGAGACATTAGGTTAAAAACTAAGGAAATCTGAATGATGTCTGGACTTCAGTTAATAATAATAAATCAATATCGGTTCAATAATTTCAATAAATATTCCATACTAATCCAAGGTATTAAAAATAAGTAAAGCTGGACCTGTCCTTATGAAGGGATGATATGATATAAATTCTCATATGTCTTCTGGTATGAGAACTCTATCATCTTTGCAACTCTATTGTAAATATAAAACTATTATAAAATAACAAGTCTATTTTTAAAAAAGTTAATGGCAAGGATATACGGAGAAGTGTGTGTGAGTAGACCTCTTAGCAAAAAGTATGAAGGTGTCTGTGTCCCCTGTGACTGCCCACCAGAGTGGCCTCGTCAGAGGAGAATTTTCATAATCAGGTGGATGGGTTGATATGTTCTGTGGATATCCGTTAGCCTCTTTGCTCAGGATCACTTATCGTCACCAATGGGCTCCTGAATCAAGTGGCCATGGTGGCAGAGATGAAGGTTTTGCATGGTCTCAGCAACAGGGACTTATACTCTCCATGGCTGATCTGGATAAGTTACAGCAGACTGCTGAATCTCCCAATAGCAGAAAGCAACACTGAATCTTTGCTTCGGTATCATGCTGCAGAAGGATCAAACAGCTTTCTAGTGGTGTCACGTTAGTTACTTTTGATGGCTTCAACCTGGAGGAAATGATACACTGTTCTTAGTGAAATAGATGCTTACTCTACATATCGAGTCACTGTCCCTACATAGAATGCAATGCTTTTAGGCTGTGCTGCTTCTGAGTCTTTTCATTAAAGGAAGGACTATAGTCTTCAGGGGGCATGACAATGATTCCACTGAAAATTTCCACTGAAAACTTGAGGCTGCTTCCTAGATGCTATGGGGTCTTCAGGCTGTTGCATCAACAAGCAAAAAGGAGTTTGTCGTAATTGTTGTGGTTATTGATTCTGAATATGAAAGAGAAAGTTGATCATTACTACACGATGACGTAGGAGTATGTTTAAAATACTGGAGATCATGTAGAGAACTTCAGAGTACTAAAATTTTCTGTAATTAAAGCCAACAGAAAACTTTAAGACCTCAGTTCAAAAAAGTCTGCTAGGTTCACTCCTGTAATTTCAGCACTTTAGGAGGCTGAGGCAGGTGGATCACCTGAGATCGGGAGTTCAAGATCAGCTTGACCAACATGGAGAAACCCCATCTCTACTAAAAATATAAAATTAACCGGGCATGGTGACACATGCTTGTAATCCCAGCTACTCAGGAGGCAGAGGCAGGAGAATCGCTTGGACCTGGGAAGCAGAGATGGAGCCATTGCACTCCAGCCTGGACAACAAGAGTGAGACTCAAAAAATAAAGTCTGCTAATAGCCTCAGCAATGAAGGTCTGAGTCACCTCACCAAGCAGGGAAGCATGACCAGCTTAAGTGCTTGCTGAGGGCAAAGGAAATATAGGGTAGGTAGTTAAATTAGTTATACATTTCAGCTTTGAATATCACTTGCAGAGAGAAAAACTACAATTGTTGCAAGTATTTCTTTCTTACGTTGACATGAATATGTTTGCATATTAACCAATTTTTTTGGTTTCTTCTCCTTTATCCTCTCCTCATCATCTAACATGTGTTAACAATAACTGATCTAAATGTCAGTATTTAAGTTGCAGGAAATCAATGGAGGAGCATGAAACAGTCGGGAGAAAAATAAACATCCCCAAAGACAAAATAAAAAATTAAAAAATTAAAACCATCTTTGTATCCTTTCATATGAAGGGTTAGAGTTTATTCCACTGTATCTGGGTTTCTTGACATGGTGTCCAGTGGAAATGTGACATTGTTATTGTCTTTACTTAGGGATCAGGTTTGGTTTAGAAAGATGGGTTAAGTGACAATTTGACAAAGGGTGGACTGTAGTGCTGTTATAATGTATCATCTTGGTGGAAAGGCCAACTAAATGTTTCCATTTCGTTTCCTCTATGTTTCTCGTTAGTGTACCCCACAAGAGAGATTCATACTCTAGATTGGAAGGCAGAAGTGAAGCAGCTACTTTTTGTAGTTCACCTTTATTAGCAATGATCCCAACTCACCTCATTGGTATGAGACAGCATCTGAGCCTGACCAGCTTCTCCAGGACTCTCCTTCAGCTTCTCTGACTCCTGGGTCAGGTGCACGCATTTAGCTCTGAGATTAAGGGACCCTGTTTCTGCAGGGAAATTATTCCACCATGGTCAGAGGCAGCAAGGACTGACATGTATTTCAGTTTGCTCTAGTTTGTGATTCTGGGTTTCAAATTATTCTTGTTATCTGCCAGTTTACCCATTTCTCCCCTCTGCTGTCAGCCCTTTGCACTTCCAGCTCCAGCATAAGACCTGAAGACCACAGCCTTAGACAAACTGCTTAACTATCTTCCAAAAGTGAAAAGGATCAAATCCTTGTAACAAATAGTTTTGTGGTTTTGTGGTTTGCTTCTCTGATTGAACCCGGCCCATTAAAAAATATTCACATTATTTCATTAACATGTTTACTCCAATAATTTTCATAAAGGCTAATTTTAAAGGGTCAAAGCTCTATGCTCAAGTGACACCTGTCATATAGATATTTTAGAAGTTTCAGGCCACCCTTCAGTTGTGGCCCTTGTATTTAGGCCATACACTGAAAATCAAGTTGACATGTTCTGTATTCATCTAGTAAACCAATAGTTCTTTTCTTTGTAGCATTTTTTAATTCTTGAAAACAAATACAATTTAATGCCTTACATCAGGCATCCCCAAACTACAGCCCCTGGGTCGCATGCGGCCCCCTGAGGCCATTTATCTGGCCCCCGCCGCACTTCAGGAAGGGGCACCTCTTTCATTGGTGGTCAGTGAGAGGAGCACAGTATGTGGCAGCCCTCCAACCGTCTGAGGGACAGTGAACTGGCCCCCTGTGTAAAACGTTTGGGGACGCCTGCCTTACATTAATAGTGTTTAATATTATGTAATTAATTTAATATTTATTGGTAGAAATTCATATTTTCAACAACAGCTATTATATTAACTGTTAGATAACAAATCTATGAATATTATTTCTGTGTATTTAAATTATTTCTAATTGTACATCTAAGTTTTCTAATAAAGTAAACTTAAAACTATCTTGAAAAAATCATACGATCTTTGTGTGTTATTTTCATAATCCCCTTTTTGATTTGGGCGTCACTCATCGTATCCTTACATTGATTGCTGACATCTATTAAAAACAGCATTTTAAAATATAATTTCATTTTATGTAATCTTGAAGAAGAAGCTGCAAAATTTCCTGTGCATTTCAGACAAAAGAAAGTAAGCCCTAGCCTATATTATTTTCTTTTTTTATGTAGCATAAAATTTTCCACATGTCCTACATATTTTGGTAATAAATTAAACATAAAATCATCTACCAGTGTTATCATCAAGTAATTCTTATTATAGGTTAAGTTGGCCTTAGATTCTAAAGTTTAGAATCTAAACCATAGGCCACAACAGAAAGATTATAAATGGGTTCAAAATCTTTAGTACACACAATGTGTGAAATATATAAAAGGGCTTTTGCCTTTTTCCCCTGAAATATATAAACTTGTACTTTTATCAGCCTATGTTTTAGCATACTTGCCAATTTTTTCAAATAATAATCACTATAAAATTGAATATTAATATTAACTCACTCAAAACATTTTATCAACTCTTGAGAAAATTCCGTATACTTCTTGTTCATTTTTGCTGCAGCCCAATGTTAAACATTTTTATATCTGAATATAGTAGGACAGTTTTTATGAAAATTATATACTCTGTTTAACATTCTTACAACTTGTAATTTAAAGAACCTCATTTTCAGATAATGCAAATGCAAGATGATCGCTCTGAAAGATACTCGGCATGGCTATTTTGGGAAAAAAAGGAGAAAAGAAAAACTTAAAAATGGCCAATGTTCCACACACCAAAAAAAGTCCAAATAACTGCATCCTGGAACAGGACGCTTTGGGAAAAAAATTCTTCGTGTCGCTTTTTGCTGCCATAAAGTAATGATAACCACAATAGGGAGTAGTTACTTCAATCGATATTTCCTAATGGAGACAGAATAATACAATTAGGACATTTCAAATTGAAAATATACAAAAGCAATACCATCTTCAATAACACATTTAAAGCACGCTTATTACCAAAATATTTTCAAGACTCTTAATTTTTAATTCACTAGAGATAATGATAGATAGGAGAATGTTTGTAAACAGATAAAAATTAATATTAAAAATCAAGAGAGTATGCCAAGAAAGGCTAGTGGAGACTGATTACTTAATACAATTTGTGCCATTTGAAATTAAACGTGGTATTAGTTGGGCAGGAGGTAAATTACTTCGCCCCAATATTTTGTTTGGCATTTCTAAATCAAGAACGGGTGTCTCTGTGAAACCTAAAGTGTTATGTAACAGAAGAGACTTTCTTTTTTATACACAGGATTGTAACACAAAAGTCGATGCTTAATTTCTCCAATTTGCCAATACTTATGAACTGACTGCAACCCAATAACCTATTGCATTTCTCTATTATAGACAGTGCTTATTAGAGCCTCAGTAAACTTCAAGAGCTGCAAAACTTGTCTATTAATTCACGGATGTACTTTTAAGTTCTTTTTGTAAACTGCCTTGGCTCAAAGTAGGTGCTCAACGAATATATGCTTAATTAATAAACTGGACACAGAGAATTATAATTACCAAGCCATTAATAATATGTCTGAGGGATTTGGGTACACAACATGTTGAAATGACCCAGGAGATTCCTAATCCTTGTACACAGCTATAAAATCCCATCCCCTTGAGTGCAGGTAGGACCTGCAGCTATTACAAAATACTCACCACCATGAAAATGTTACATTACGTAAGACTCTACCTCAGCAGACACAGCAGAGGGGTTCTCCTGATGGCCTTGATGAAGTCAGCTGCCCTGTTGTGAGGGGACGGTATTGTGAGGACTTGAATCAAGCCTCTAGTTGCTGAGAGCGGTGACCAGTGGGGAGCCAGCAAGGAAACAAGGATCGGAGCCACACAATCATGGGAAAATGAATTATTTCAACCACGTAAGGAAGCTTGGAAACAGATCTTTCTCTAATTTGGCTTCCAGATGAAAACACAGTTGGCCACCACCTTGAATTAAGCCTCAGAAGACCCAGACTTACAGAAACTCTGATATAACAAATTTATGTTGCTTTAAGCCAATAAATTTGTTACATGTCAAAAGAAAACAAGTACGAGGTCCCTGTATTTTCTTATACTGAGAAGATTGAGTTCCTTCTTCTTATTGACATAGTATAGTTAATATCCTAGGAAAGTGGATCCGAATCAATATATTGACCAGAAAACAAATGAGCTGTGCTCACAGTAACATGTGGTTAGCACACACACAGCAGGAAGCGCTAAACAAGAGAATGCAAATATCAGGAGCATAGTCAGAGAGAGTATGAGTGCAGAATACAACCATGGAAACCACTGTCCACAACATTCTCATTTCACAGCTGCAGGAGGGAGTATTTCACTCTGTGCCGTTAGCTGTGCCAGCTAGGGCAATGCATTGACCCCAAGTAATGCAATGGTATCCAAATGTCAATCCAGTCTCAGCATGGGTTCGGCTCTGACTGTCTGTAAAGAGGTAAAACAAAATTACAATCTTACTATCTTTATTGTTTACTCTCATATCTTCAAGTTACAGTAATAAAATAATGAAATCAAATAATGAAAACAAAATAATAAGAACAAGATCTTGACACTATTAACCAAACAGACTTTATGTTTACCACAGGTCTTAATTCCATTCAGAAATGCTACTAAATCTGCTATATAGTATCAAATGCTATCTTTGGTATAAATTAGTGAATGTGAGATGTACACATTAAACGTGTAATAAAGGTAATATTTTTTTCCTCTGTTATTTCAAGCTAATAATTTTCTTTGCTTCCTTGATTATATTGGGATTAAGCTGCAAGTAGCTTCTTAATTAACATAAATCTCATTTTCTATCAATCCCAATAGGCCAGATCTAATTGAGAATTTCCTCTGCAGAGGAGTATCAATTATGATCAGTTATACGTGGCTTTAAATAAGATGTACACCTTATCATTATGAGTCTGAAATTAAAAATATAAGATCTAAAATCATGTTGACATAGGGTTTTGAATACTGAAACATATAAGCATGATGAACATTTTTCATTTGATATCACAAAACAGGAAATCGGGTCAAACTGTATCCAATTAAAAGCGATCATTTTATTTTATTTTATTTTTTGATGGAGAAAATAATCACTAAAATATTCTTGTCAAGCTGGCATCTTGCCTACAATACTGGCATAGACACCAATTGTATGTGTTACTAATACAAGGACATTTAAATGGTTGAAGTCCTGATGTGATTTTAGAAAGAAAAAAAAACGTCTCTCAAATAAAATTTCACAACTTCGTAATATTTGTGTGTCTTTGGGGAAAGAAAAGTTCTAGACAGAACTAATAAAAGTACTGAAAATAGATCAAACTATCTAAAGGACAAAAATCAGAGAGAATCAGCAAAATATTTTTGCTGGGTGAGCTCAAAGTAACGTATAGTTCTCAACAACATTGGCAAAGCCATTACATTAAAAAAAATAGAGAAATATAAAGGGGAAAACATCTACTAAAAGCATTTACTAGAAAGTAGGAATGGGAATTCTATACATTTAATGAAAATATCAACATTATTATTTGATTTCATTTATTTCATTTAGTTTTCCTAACCGATGGCATGCCATTATTTACCGAAATAGCAATTCTAATAAATGTGTTTTCATGTGCACACTTTGATGGGAGAAAATCAACTGCAAAAGGAGATCATGACACTTGTATTCAAAGACTTAATTTATATTTAAAACTGAGGTGAAGAATCATGTATTTTTCAGCTATGATGAAAGACAACAAAGGAAAGGAAATTACACACCTTAGGAAGGCTAAGTTATGAAAATGTAATAAAAATGTATTACAATTCTTAGGATTCATTCTCAACTTAAACAAAGGCAATGGAAAGACAGCACACTGTCCAGCCTGCTTGTCAAAGTTTTCTCAGAGGGTCCCTGATGTGTGGTACTTCTAGGAGTGTTCATTGATCTACCAGAATGAAGCCACATATTCAGAGAGAAGCACAACCCATAAGGGGCTGAAACTGACCTTCAGTCCAGTCTAATCTAGAACTTAGAATTCATGCCCCGCTTGGCCATTATCATTAAGGGCCTGAGTCCCAAGCTTTGCAGCTGCAGCTGTACATGTGGCAGAAACATGGTTTATTAGTTTCCTGGGGATTCTAGGAAACACATGGGTATACACTGAATGCCTTGAAACAAGAGAACTTTATTCTCTCACAGCTCTGAAGACTAGAAGACTGAAATCAAGGTGACAGCAGAGTTGGCTCCTTCTGGATGCTTTGAGGGAGAATCTGTTCCATGTCTCTCTCCTCACTTCTGGGGGTTTGCTGGCAATCCTTGGCTTTCTTTGGCTCGTGGATGGATCATTCCAATCTCTGCTCTGTCAATACATGAGAGTCTACTCTCTGTGTGTCTTCACATAGTCTTTTTATAAAAACAACAGTTATTGGACATAGAACCTACCTAATCCAGTATGACCTCACCTTAACTTGAGCAATTATATCTGCGGAGATTCTAGTTTCAAATGAGGTCACATTCTGGAGTTCTAGGTGGATATGAATTCGGAGTAGACACTCTCCAACCCAGGACAGATTCAACCCGAGAGTATTCTCTCTCGACCTGGAAAGTTCACATCTAACCCATGTTAAAAGCATCTTCATCCCATCCCCAAATCCTCTGACACAGTTAATCCATTCTAGCATTAATTCGAAATCAAAATTATCATCTAAATATTATCAACTCAAAAAGTTCCAAATATAATCATCTACATCAGGTACAAGAGAGACTGGGATTGTGATTTGTACTAAGAAAATATCATTCTCTTTGAACCTCGGAAACTAGAAAATATGATACATTCATCCAAATTACAATTGTGGGACAAGCACAGGGTGGATGCTCCCATTGCAAAAGAGGAAAAATGACAGGAATGAAGGCTTTGCTCATTCAAAGCAAGTCTGAAACCCAGCAGGGCAATTTGCATCAGATTTCAAGGTCTAAAAATAATGAACAGGCTTGCTTTTCTCTCTGGGCCCACGGATATTCCATCTTCTGGGCACATCAATGTAACATCAGCCCCTGCTTCTGGACCCACTGAAGTCCTGTCGGCTCCTGATCTGTCCTCAGCTGAAATGGCTCCCCTCTTAATGCCTAAGCAGTGACCACACACTTCAACCCTTTGGGCAGCCATTTCCTTAATTCCATTCTTTTTTTCCCTTCCAAGCTAAGCTTGGGGTGGTTTTGCTGATGTAACACTTTCAAAGTCTTACTGGTCTTCCATGGATGTCAAGGAGATCCATGACTTTGTACAAGACCGTTCTCCATGGGTCCCTCCTGAATAACTCCCCCCCTTTCCCAGCCTCTGCTGAGATGGTGGACTGGACTCATGATTGCTTTTCCAGCTACACCATTGGCATTCTTCCCAGAGAATGTCTTTTCATCTTTTACAATGTGGCTAGGCAGAGGATTTTCTAAATCATCAAGTCATGGTTCATTTTGCTTAACAGCTTCATTCTCAATTTATTGCTCTCCTCTCACATTTTACTATAAATATCAGGGAAGAATAAAGCCACATTTTCACATCTTGCTTAGAAATCTCCTGAGCTAAATAGTCAAGCTTACCTCATAGAAGTCCAACTATCTACCCAGCACTAGAAGACAATTCAGCCAAGCTCTATGCCACTTCGTGACAAAAATCACCTTTCATATGATGTCCAATTACATGCTGCTCTTTTCCTTCTAAGATCTTACTGGAAGCACTTTATCATGTTTATATTTCCAGAAACATTCTGTTCGTGATGATAAGTGTGTTCTCTATAATGATGAAATTTCTCTAGTGTCCTTTTGCTTCCTTCTGAGCTATCTCCGAAATTGCCTGTAATGTCTCTATTTGTACCAACAGGTTTTTAAAGTAAGTCTAGGCTTTTTCTCTTCTTTTTTATTTTTTTGAGACAGAGTTTCGCTCTTGTTACCCAGGCTGGAGTGCAATGGCGCAATCTCGGCTCACTGCAACCTCCGCCTCCTGGGTTCAGGTAATTCTCCTGCCTCAGCCTCCTGAGTAGCTGGGATTATAGGCACGCGCCACCATGCCCAGCTAATGTTTTGTATTTTTAGTAGAGATGGGGTTTCACCATGTTGACCAGGTTGGTCTCGATCTCTTGACCTCGTGATCCACCAGCCTCGGCCTCCCAAAGTGCTGGGATTATGGCTTTTTCTATATATACCTCAAAATTTGTTCAGTTTCCATCCATTATGAAATTCCACATCCACTTTTACATTTGTAGGTATTTGTTACAACAGTGTGCCACATCCTGGTACTAACATTTGTATTTATTTCTCAAGGCTGCAGTAATAAATTACCGCAAACTAGGTGGCATAAAACAACAGAATCTATTATCTTAGAGTTCTGGAAACCAGAAGTCCAAAATTAATGTCAGCAGACTTGATTCCTTCTGGAGAATCTGAGGCTAATCTGTCTCATGCTTCTTTCCTACAGGAGCTCTAGCTATGCTGTAGAGTGGAATCTGAAGCCTCGTATGCCAGCCTGTGGCTGGATTTTCCAGGTATTTAACCATAGCAGGTTTCCATGGAAGATGGATCATAAGACCCCTACGTTCTGGGAATCCAGTCTGCTAGAATCACTTTTAGAGAAATCAACTCTGTCACCTTTCCATTATAGATGAGTGGTCATCTCTCAGTTATGGTGACTCAAGCTGTAGAATGGTCACTAATATTTTGAACCAAACTAAAATAAATATATAAATAAGGTGCTGCTAAATGAGGACAAATTAAGAATGAATAAATGTTTTCATGGCTAAGAGAAGAAAAATACAAAATTGAGATTGAAAGTGCTATAGTTATTAATTATTTCACATGTAATATCTGTGGGGGGTGTGTGTGTGTGTGTGCACGCATGTGTGTAATGAGTGGGTTTGGCAATCATTTTTATTATTAAACCAATGTTGTCTGAAATTAGAATAGATATTGTTAAGCCAGTAATTAGACCAACTCCCAATTATAATGTGATGGGAACAGAAAAATCACCTAAAGAATAACAAAATTTAATGATACGAAATGGGAAATTCATCTGTTTTGAAGGCCCTGCTTAAAGCATCTCTTCTGCTGGTCCTTTACAGTGTCATACGTTTAGCATCCTCAGACTAAGCATCTTAGCATTTTTGTGGCAAAGCCCATGACTTATAGTTATAAATCAATTACTAATCATTAGTAAATAACCACATAGAATATATAAGTATTCGATGGTGAAGTAACAACTAGATACACAGTCTGTGCAAGTATAATTGAGGATATACAATATTTGTTTATAAAGAAATAAATTATATACACTGATTACACATTTTCTATTGATAAAGAGAATTGTCATGAGAAACTACTTTTATTTGTTGGATTTAATTTATTTTCATTGCAAATGTTGAGATCATTTTTTTTATATTTTATAAACCCATGAGAGCTGTTCAGCTATAACTGGCTAGCAGGAGCTAAATAGAAAGGTATTTTATTAAACCAAATCACTTAATTACCTCTCCTCAAACAGGGTCATTATAAGTTAGACAGGCAGCAAACTTAATGAGAAAGAGGGCAAACATGCTTAAACTATGCATTCAGGTCTGTCTGACAGGTAAAGTCATTCATTTTCATAAAGACTGAAGATTAATTGAGTAGGAAGAAAGTATAAGGGTGGATAACTCTCAAGCTTATTTAGTAAAATATTAGAAATATAACTTTCTTATCATATATGAAGTATAATTTTGTCATTTTATTCAGAATAGTATATTTGGGCCTGGCCATATTCTCAGACTATTTGGCACAACCATGTACAAATGTATAGGTTAAAATACTTTCTAAAAAGTATCTCTAAATCACTAATCATATATAAAAAATAGTTATTACTTATAATTCAGTTTAGTTTAATTTGAATATCAATTATACAGTCATATATATTACATATGACAGAAAATAATCTAGTCATCAAGATCCAAATAAATATTTAATAAGGTCCTACTTTAAGAGTTTGGTTTTTTGGAAACCAAGAAACACTTTCAATAAAATGTATATAATACACAAATTATAAAATATTTATTCATTGAAACATGAAATCTATAAAGTATGATGTAAACCTGTATGTGATAATTAGCATGACATCTATTATAACTCATTAACGTTAACTTATTATATTGCTGAAAAACATTTTGACATTTTTAAAGACCTCTAAAGTTATGATTTACAATTCAACATCTGATGAACATTTGTTGGATATTCCCATCCAAATTTTAATCTTAAACCACTAAATATACTGAATAATTAATTGAAAATGGCAAATAAAACTACTTTCTTAGGAACACTAAATAATTTCAGAGAAAATTCATAAAGCAAAAGTGAATATATAAATATCTATAGTTATACTTTCCTATGTCCTATTAGTGAGATTTTGTTTAGTTTATGTTTAAACACTTTTCTGTAGCATTTTTCAACAGAGATTAAAGTTATTGTACATAATATCCTTAGAAATAGATAAAATAAAGTTTACTCATTTATTGGTTAATTTTCAAATAACCCAGTCTATTCATTTCATTTAAAAAATATTATGATTTTGAATCAAAAGCTTGCCAATTTGTATTTTGCTAATAGAAAAATAATAGATATTTGCTGCATATTCCCTTAAATAAGCTATATACTTAAGATTATACAATGATACCCAAAGTTAAGATATTATGTCTCAATAAGTTTTATCAGGCTTAATTTTTAAAGAATTAATACTACCCATGGCTTTAAGGAAACATACACCTACTGATAGAGTTTGGATGTGTGTCTCCACTCAAATCCCATGTTGAAGTGTGATCCTCAATGTTGCAGGTAGGGTCTGATGAGAGGCGATTGGTTCATGGGGGCAGTTTGTCATGAATAGTTTAGTGCCATCCACTTGGCACTGTCTTCACCATAGTGAGTGAGTTCTCATAAGACCTGGTTGTTTGAAAATGTATGGCACATCCCCTACCTCTCTCACTCCTGCTCTGACCACGTGTTGTGCCTTTACCTTCTGCCACGATTGCAAGTTTCATGCGCCTCTCCCAGAAACTAAGCAGATGCCAGCACCATGCTTCCTGTATAGCCTGCAGAACCAATTAAGCCTTTTGTCTTTTCATATATTCCTTACTTTTTTTATTTTTTTGAGACAGAGTCTCACTCTGTCACCAAGGCTGGAGTGCAGTGGTGCCATCTCAGCTCAGTGTAGGTTCTGCCTCCCAGGTTCAAGCAATTCTTGAGTCTCAGCCTCCCAAGAGTCGGGATTACAGGTGTATGTCACCAAGCCTGGTTAATTTTTTTTTTTTAATTTTTAATAGAGGCAGTGTTTTGCTATTTGGCCAGGCTGTTCTTGAACTCCTGACCTCAAGTAATCTGCCCCTCTCTGGCTCCCAAAATGCTGGGATTATAGGCATGAGCCACCATGTCTACTCTTCAATTAAACCTCTATTTTATAAGTTAACTAGTCTCAGGTATTTTTTAATAGCAATGTGAAAATGGCTTAACACAGAAAACGGGTATGAAAAAGTAGGGCTTTGCTATAAAGACACCTGAAAATGTGGAAGTGACTTTGGTACTGCGTAATGAGTATGGATTAAAACAGTTTGGAGGGCTCGGAAGAAGACAGGGAAGATGAGGGATAGCTGCAAACTTCTTAGAGACGTGTTAAATGGTTGTTACCAAAATGGTGATAGAAATATAGACAGTAAAGGCCAGCAGGAAGTGATCTAAGATGAAAATGAAAAAGTTACTGTGAACTGGAGCAAAGGTCACACGTGGTGTGCCTTAGCAAAGAAATTGACCGCATTGTGTGCAAGCCCCAGGAGTCTGTGGAAGTCTCAAACTGATAGTGATGATTTAGGGCCTTTGGTAAAAGAAACTTCTTGTCTTTGTTGTTGTTGCACAAAGGTGATTTTATTTAGGTAGAGAAAAGAGAAAGAAAGGAGAAGAGAAAGGCTTCCATGAAGAGCGTGGAAGGGGATTCCAGAGGGGAAATCCCTGGCAAAAGAAACTTGGAAGCAGCAAAGTGTGCAAGAAGTGTTTGGAGAGGCCGTTTCTAACAGCCTATGCTCAGATGAAAGAGCAAAGAAATAAGTAGAACTTATATTTAAAAGAGAAGCAGAGTGTGAAAGTTTAAAAAAGTTGCAGTTCATCCATGTGGCAGAGAAAGAAAAAGCTTTTTTGAGAGGAATTCAAGCAGGCTGTGGAGCAACCACTTCTTAGAGATATTTGCATAACTCAGAAGAAGCCAAGTGCTGAGAGCCAAGGCAATGGTAAAAATGCCTGGAAGGCATTCCAGAGACCTTCACCACAGCCCCTCCAATCCCAGAGGCCTAAGTGGAAAGAATGGTTTCCTGGACCAGGACCAGGGCCTCACTGCCCTGCACAGCCCGGGACTCTGCTCCCTGTATCCTGGCCACTCCAGGTCCAGCTGTGGCTCAAAGGGGTTCAGGTGCCACTCAGGCCACTGCTTCAGAGGATGCAAATGTTAAGTATGGGAGGCTACCATGTGGTGTTAAGCCTGTGGGTGTACAGAGTGCAAGAGTTGAGGCTTGGGAGCCTCTCCCAGCTTTTAGGGGATATATGGAAAAGCCTGGGTACCAAAGCAGAAGCCTGCTCCGGGTTCAGTGCCCTCACAGAGAGACTCTACAAAAGGAGTGCACAGGAAATATGTGGGATTGGAGCCCGACATAAAGTCCCTTCTGAGCAACTGTCTGGTGGAGCTGTGGGAAAAGGGCCACCATTCTCCAGCCCCAAGAATGATATCTCCCCTGACAGCTTGCACCCTGTGCCTGGAAAAGCCACAGGTACTCAACACCAGCCCTTGAGAGTAACTATGAAGCCTGAACTCTGTAAAACCACAGGAGCAGAGCTTCCCAAGGCCTTCAGGGCCCTCTCATTGTAGCAGTGTACATTGGATGTAGGATATGGAGTCAAAGGAGATTATTTTGGAGCTTAAAGGTGTAATGACTGCTCTGCCAGGTTTCAAACATGAATGGGGCCTGTAGACTCTTTCTTTTGCTCAATTTCTCTTTTTTTGAACAGGAGTATTTACCCAATGCCTGTACTCCCATTTTATCTTAGAAGTAACTAACTTGTTTTTTTTTTTTTTTATTATTTTTCCAGACTCATATTAGAAGGAATTTGCCTTGTCTCGGATGAGACACTGGACTTTTGACTTTTGAATTAATGCTGGAATGAGTTAAGATTTTGGAGAATTGTTGTGAATATACGATTGTATGTTGCAATGTGAGAACATGAGACTCGGGAGAGGTTGGGGCTGAATTACAGCGTTTAGACCTGCCCAAATCTCATGTTGAAATGTAATCCCCAATGCTAGGGGTAGGGCCTGGTGGGAGGTGACTGGATAATGGAGGTAGTTTTCTCATGAATGAGTTAGTACCATCTCCTTGGTGTTGTTCTCATGATAGGTCGTTCTCCTGAGATCACATAAAGTTACGTGGCACCTCCCGCAACTCTTTCTTCCTCCTGCTGTGGCTGTGTGATGTGCCAGCTCCCCATTTGTCTTCTGCCATGACTGTAAGCTTCTTGAGGCCTTCCCAAAAGCCAAGCAGATGTCAGCATCATGCTTTTTGCTCAGCCTCCAGAAACATGAGCCAAGTAAACCTCTTTTCCTTTTTCTTTATAAATTACCCAGTTTCAGATATTTTGTTACAGTAGTGAGAGAATGATCTAACAGACCTGCTCCCTACCCCCCCAACACACACATGCATGCATTTTTGTCACTTTGTTATATGTCTTAAAAGTAACATGGGCTCGGCATCGTAGCTCCCACCTCATGGTAGTCCTTTGGCCAGACTCCATCTCTTCTGAAAAACACAAAAATTATCCAGGAACGGTGATATGCACCTGAAGTCCCAGCTACTCAGGAAGCAGAGGCAAGAGAATCTTTGGACCTGGGAAGCAGAGGTTGAAGTGAGCCAAGATTATGACATTGCAATCCAGCCTGGGTGACAGAATAAAATTTTGCATCAAGCAAGCAAGCAACAAACAAACAAACAAACAAACAGTAATATGGCCAGACACAGTGGCTCACTCCTATAATTTCAGCACTTTGTGATGCCAAGGCAGGAAGGTCACTTAAGCCTAGGAGTTTGAGATGATCCTGGGTGAAACAGAGACTTCATATCTACAAAAAATAAAAATAAATAATGAGCTGGGTGTGATGATATGGGTCTGGAGTCCCAGCTACTCAGGAGGCTGAGTCTCTCTAAAACAATAAAAAATATAGCTGGATGTGGTGGCATAGGCCTGTGGTCCCAGCTACTCAGGAGACTGAGGTGGGAAGACGGCTGGAGTCAGGGAGGTGGAAGTTGCAGTGAGCCATGATCACAGCAGTGCATTCCAATCCGTCCTGGGTAACAGAGTGAGACTGTCTCAAAAAACGGGGAAAAAAGAAAAGGAACAAAATATCTAAGCAGAGACTAAGAGAAAAACATGGACATGAGTTATTGATTCTTGTATGTGAATAGATGGGTGGAGGCAGATACATATCTAGTATAAAAATGCACAATAGATTTCTCATCTATGTCATGAAAAGCCCTGCTGCTCTTACTTAAAATAAGCCATTTGGCTGTCTAGCAGCTGCTGCTTAACATTCCTGAATCCATCTCAGCACAAATAAACTCCTTATTCTACTCCGTGACCCAGTTCTACTGCTCCTTTAATGCACCCCCCTCGAGGCAGAGTTTGGTGAGTCCCTCCTCTGTGGTTAATTAGTGTTTTGTTCTGTCTTGGTTTTTTTTTTTTCATTAACAGTATGTTAACATAAAAAACCATTTGTATGTATATTTACACAAGTAAACTATTGATTTATTTAAAAAATTTGCATGTAACATTTTATTTTTATGACCAAACTCAGTTTTGAGAGATAATTGAAAGATGCTGAAAACAAGTTTTGTTGAAAGAATGACTAGAGAAATTGTTATGCATCTTTTTGGATATCCCAGTTTCATTTAAAACGACATGATTGTATAATTTTCTGTAACAAAATTAATTGACCAAACTAAATTCAGGAGAGATCATTATCATTTCCTGAAGCCAATTTGGACCAGAAGCCAGGCCATCAAATGTCTTACCAGATGTGGCTACCTACTTATAAATACAGCTGAGTCATCAGCCAAACACAGGTCATTCCTTCCCTAACCACTAAAATGATCATCCAAATGTAATTCACAAATTGCTTATGAGTGGTGCTTTTATAGTGTGTTATTTATATTTTCTTAGATGGTGGGAAATAATGTAAAATGTTTGTTTAAAATCTAAAAATTAGAAAATAAGCTTTACAATTTAGAGAGATAGTGTCCTACAGAGCTTGAATTTTTGATAAATATAAGCCTCAAATTAAAGTGCAACTCCACTAAGAACTAGCAAAGTGACTTTCTATATATTACCTATCTGCTCTCAGCCATAGTTGCTTCAAGTTAAACATGTGCACAATAATACCTACTTCAAAAATGTACTAGGAAGAACAAAAGTTACATATATATATATACACACACACTGTTAATAGATTTAAATAAAAATTTCCTAATGTTTAAAATGAAATCTCCTAAATATGAAAAGTATTTTATATCTAGATTTAAATGTGTGTTCCTGTGGTACCAAATACATTTCCAGTGGCTTCAGAGAGCTCTTGGCAGGGTGACGTACCCTTCCACTGTTTTATCACAACATAAAAAACATTAGATGCACAAAATTAAAGTTCAGGTTAATCAAAATATTGCTTGACAAAGCAAATAATTGAATTGCACTTGCAGTGCCCTGTGGTAGACAGTAATTAACAGGCAGCATCTTCAACATTTGAGTACAACTTCCAATTTCCATTTTAACATTATAGAATGCTGTCTACACATTTTTTAATGGTGCCCATGATAATAATATATTCTCTCTTTAATCATATTCCACGTTGCAAGAAATGAAGCTTGCAATTTTCCCAGGTGCTTTCCAAATTACTACTGCAAGCTAATTCTCATCTCCTAAGTTAAGAGTTTCAACACAGTGCACATTAACAGCCTGCTTATGTTCTCCTGCACAACAGAAGGTAAGTTAATATGTGCCTCGATTATATCCAGTTTGTGCATTTATAGCACCCTGTGGGCAGCACTAAGAAAGCTGTAAATGTACTTATCCCGCTTTTTTAATGGTTTACTATATTACAGTAGAGAAAGACTGAGAAAGTGAAAAGGAAGAAAAAAAAAGAAATGTATGGAGGGCAATAGAAAAGGAAATAGAAGAAAATATGACTGAATGGGGAAACAATAAGAAATGCAGATTAAAAATCATGATTTAAAAACTTTTCAATTAAATGTATAGCTATACTATATCTACATGACTGAAAGATATGTATGTATGCCCTATTCTATACATGTTTTATTTTATGTATCTTTACTTAGTTTTAATGACATAAGGTTATAGACTATATCCATTTATCAAGGATATGCTGTACATAAGATCATAAGAGAAAAGGTACATAGTATCTACAAAGAAACAGTCCTTGGGACACCTTTAATCTGTGCAGACCAATCTATGAATACCTATATACGCGAGGTAAAGATACTTTCTTTCATTTCTCATCAAGGTTAAGTAGCCAGGTCAATTTACAGTGTGAAATTTAATTTACATTTTATCAACCCAAGATATTTAAAATATTGTCCCAAATACATGTGTGAGTCATGAATTAGGGAATTAGACTCTGCAAGATAATGATCCAAAAATCTACTTATAAATTACAAATTTGAAATAATATTAACTCTGTTTTATTTTCTTCTGGCATTCAATGCTGTTTGACCTTACTGGCACAGTGAAATTTTACAGCAAGGTAGACAGAAAGGTAATGTCTGTAATATGCTATCTAATTATTTTTTGTTTTTGATATGTAAGAATAGTAGCAAATTTTTAAAAAGTGATTCATAAAGCTAACAATTATTTTTAAGATTTTTTATTGATGCATAATTGTAAATATTTAGGTAGTAAATGTAATATTTTGATTCATGCATATAGTGCATAATGATCAAATCACAGTAGTAATCAAATCATCACCTCAAATATTTATCATAGATTTCTGTCAGAAACATTACAAATATTCCCTTCTAGCTATTTTGAAATACACAATAAGTTATATTAATGTATTCTTAATGCTAACCTTTAGATATATAAGGAAAAATCATAGACAGCTAACAAAAGAATTCATAAATTAAAAATACAGACAATTTATCCAAGTTTAATATAATAATTATTAACTTTCCAAGACTATTAAAAACGTTACAATTGTTTGCCTAAATATCAACTTATGGTTTCCATTTTTAATTTTTACACTACCACAGGAAAAACAAGAACTAAAGACATAACAATGCAAGCAATCAATCTTTAAATTCTTCTCCTATCCAGAAAAACTTGCCTGAGTTTCTTTTTCTTTTCTTTCATGTTCAAATTGACACAGTTTGAAAAACTTTCTCTTATTTTCTATTAGCTTAAGGGTATTTTTCAATTCTGATGTTGATCAGGGACAACAAACTATGCTTTCTGATTCTGTTTATGCACACAGCACTCGTTATTCATTGCCTTTGAAATTCTGCAGGGCCTAGTGGCTCTGCAGGAGAGGAGTGGACAGCACAGTGCATAACAGCAGTGCCCACTGAACAGAGACAGGCTGGTTATGCTCCAGAGGCCAACTAGCTTTCTGTTTTCCAAATCATAAACGTGTAAGTATCAGAACTTCTGGATTGGGAGGGAAACTTAAGTGATCTCTGTCCCCATGGGCCTCTCCTCTTCAGTCAGTTTCTATAAGTGCTGAAAGGCTGTTATTTCTAAATTACAAACATGAATGGTTACACGATTCTTAAAATCCTTTGGTGGCTGGTATTACAATAAAGTGAAGATCTGCATGTTTTCAGGACATCTGTGCATATATTTACATTCTGGTTTCCATCTTCCTACCCAGCCACATTTCCTATCTCACTCCAACACAGACCCTACAATCTAGCCACACTCAGTGCCATACACATCCCATCTACATCTTTGTGCATTCATCATCCATCTATTTATCAAAAGAAAACACTAGTCTCTCTGTTTTAAAAGCTGCCTGCCACACCTTTAGCACCGTAGGGCTGTCCACATGGAGAATTCTCAGGTAAAATTTAAGTCCAGCTAAGATGCTCACTTCCTAGTAATTTCTCTTGATGTATTCTCAAAGCAAAATAATTTTTTTCTTCTGTGTGACTTCTCACATTGTATATGATTTTATTGAATTGCACTTCCGTCACCTAACTGCAGAGCATGTCATAGTTTTCTGTTTGTTCCCAGTCAGAAATCTTGGACAGGTAATCAATATGAACATGAATATAGTATGAATATCTTCAACAACTTATAAGCCATTATTGCCTAGGTCATGCTACCTTTAAAGTCCAACTCATTTCTACACATGTGTAGTTTTTAATTACCATGTGCATTTCAATCTTAAAAGTTGTTGAAATAAATGGAAATAAACAAACTAGTAATAAAAAGAAGTATTAGCAAATCTGTTGAGAAACCTTTAAAAGCCAGGATTGAAGGCTCCTCCATATTTATTCTTTAAAACAGACAATTGAAAATTATATGGGTCTAGAGTGTGCTTTAAGGGATATTTGCTTATCAAGGATAAAGAGAGATGGAACAATAATTGTATCCTCAAATCCTAGGTACTATTGATTTGTCAACATACATAAGATGAGGCCATATGGGAATGGACCTACATTGTTAGATACAAATATTCCAAGATACAAATAGATATCAAAAGCTTTTTATTAGGCATATCTGAAATTCAGACTGTCATATTTCATGCTTCTTAAAGGTAATTAATAAGACTCTTTTATAAATAAAGAACTTCATTAGTATTGCATTGAACTTCGAGGTGTCAATCAGATAGTCTTTCAAGTTTTTGATTTAATTCAAAGCTTTCTCTTAAAGAAAATTACATGTATACTGAGGGATGCTAGATACTGTTCCAATATTGCTCACATTTGTTTTGATTTGTAGATGCTCATCTGATGCTGGGTGTTAAATATCAAATATCAGGCCTGTTTTATACAAACAGGTTGAAACATACAGATTTCCATTTTGGGATAAAATACAAATTTGAATCCTAAAATTTCCAAGGGCACAGCAAGTTTTTAATTGTCATTTAAAGCCTATAACAGAGGTTCCCAAACTTTCTCAGTTCAAGATGCCCTTAGTGTCTCAACATTTCTCCCAGGAGCAACTCTAGCCAAAATAAATACCTGTGTATTAAGTAGTTAAGTCTAGAAGTTAACACTCATGTACACCTTAACAATTTAGTAACCATTTGAAAAAATCAAAATGCACAGGAATTGGACAAAAAAAATTATGTCATGCTTAAACAACCACATGAGGGATTAGTCAGATGTGTGTATCTAATAGGTCAGGCACAACTTCTTGAGTCTTGGAATAGACTGGGCACTGCCACTCACCTTTCCTGTTCCACGTAGATATTTTTGTGATACTTGCTTTATATCACAACCACCACCAAAAATCTGGCTATGCAATATATGGCACTATTTAAAGGAGAGTAACTTAATTATGTTGAAACTGTGCTGAAATTTGTGCTTTGCATAACAGATGTCACTGGATTTCTTTCAAAAATTTAAGGTAACTTATGGTTCTGTGAGTTTGCTGTGGCTACCATGAACATCTTTTTACTGTTGGAAAGCCACGTGTCTATGACACTTTTCATCTATCAAATAATATGCCCATACAGCTGACAAGGGATGTAAGGACCTCTTCAAGGATAACTACAAACTACTAATAAAGAAAATAAGAGAGGACACAAATGGGAAAATACTTCATACCCTTGTACAGGAAGAATGAACATGATGAAAGTGGCCATACTGTCCACAGTAATTTATAGATTCAATGCTATTTCCATCAAACTACCATTGACATCCTTCACAGAATTAGAAAAAACTACTTTAAAATTCATGTGGAACTAAAAAAGAGCCCATATAGCCAAGAAAATCTTAAGCACAAAGACCAAAGCTGGAGGAATCATGGTACCTGACTTCAAACTATATTACAAGGCTACAGTAACAAAAAAACCATGGTACCGCTACCAAAACAGACAAACAGACCAATGGAACAGAACAGAGATCTCAGGAATAAGACCACACTTCTACAACCATCTGATCTTCAACAAACCAGATAAAAAAATAGGGAAATGATTCATGATTTAATAAATGGTGCTGGGAAAACTGGCTAGCCGTATGCAGAAAACTGAAATTGGAGAATTATCTTGCACCTTATACAAAAATTAACTCAAGATACATTAAACGTTTAAATGTAAAACCCAAAACCATAAAAATCTTAAAAGAAAATCTAGGCAATATCACTCAGGACATAGACATGGGCAAAGATTTTATGATGAAATCACCAGAAGCCAGTGCAACAAAGCAAAAATTGACAAATGGTATCTAAACTGAAGTGTGTCTGCACTGAAAAAAAAAAAAAAAACTTTTCATCGGAGCAAACACACAATGTATAGAATGCAAGGAAATTTTTGCAATCTACCCATCTGACAAAGGTCTAATATCCAGAATTTACAAGGAACTTAAACAAAAGAAATAAAAAACAAGCAACCCCATCAAAAAGTGGGCAAAGGACATAAACAGACACTTCTTGAAAGAAGACAATTATGCCCCCAATACACCTATGAAAAAAAGCTCAACATCACTGATAATCAGAGAAATGCATGTCAACACTACAACGAGATACTATCTCACTCCAGTCAGAATGGCAATTATTAAAAAGTCAAGAAACAATTGGTGCTGGTGAGGCTGTGGAGATACAGAAATGCTTTTACACTGTTGGTGAGAATGTGTGAATTAGTTCTGCCATTGTGGAACACAGTGTGGCAATTCCTCAAGGATCTAGAACCAGAAATATCATTTGACCCAGCAATGTTATTACTGGGTATATACCCAAAGGAATATAAATCATTCTTTTTTAAAAATACATGCACATGTATGTTTATTGCAGCAGTAGTCACAATAGCAAAGACATAGAATCAACCCATAGGCCCATCAATGATAGACTGGATAAAGAGATTCAGTATATATACACCACTGAATACTATGCAGTCATAAAAAGGAAGGAGATCATGTCCATTGCAGGGACATGGATGAAGCCGAAAGCCATTGTCATCACAAACTAACCCAGGAACAGAAAACCAAACACGGCGTGTTCTTACTCACAAGTGAGAGCTGAACAATGAGAACACATACACACACAGAAGGGAACAACACATGCTGGGCCCTGTCAGCATGTAAGGAGAGGGAGAGCATCAGGATAAACAGGTAATGCATGTGGGGCTTAATTATTAGGTGATGAGCTGATAGATGCAGCAAACCACCATAGCACACATTCATCTATGTGACAAACCTGCACTTTCTGCCTGTGTATTCTTGAACTTAAAATAAAATTTTAAAAAATTTATATCTAGCAGAAGGAGTGTTTGTTGTGCAGTAGATTATACAGTTTTAGGAATATTTGCTACTTATGCCAGTTGGGCTCAGTCTAATTCCCATACAAGTAATATTAAGACTGGTCATGTGACTTGCTTGGGCAATAATAGGTACCTGTAAAATGACTCGTGACCTTGTCAGGTGGAAGCAATTTCCACCATCTGATTTCTTCTCTTCTGATATGAAATGTCATGTTCCAGAGAGTAGCTCCATATTTAATTTAGTAAAATACTGGAAAAAACCACAGCCCACCTTCAATCTGTATAAACGTGAATATAAAATAACCTTAAGTTTTGTGAACTACTAAAATTTGGGGGTAATTTATTACTGTGGCTTAACTAAAGCTAAGTGATCCACATAGATATTTTAATAATTTATATATTTTAAATTAACATGTATCTAAATCTTCACATTTCAGAGAGGCAATTTAATGGCCTCTTCCTCATTTTGATCAGATTTATTCCTATATTTTTGAGTTGAAAAAATACTTGAACATATTATTTCAGCTTCCACAGAAGCAATATTATGTTATCAATTTCAGTAAACATATTATATATGCATACATATGTATACACAAACATATTTGCATGAATCATTCAAACATTTATCTATTTATCAGGTTATTCAACAGTTGCTATTAAGAACCTACCACGCTACTAATACTAATTTCCAAAATGCTTCAGCTTTTTACATACCTAATGTAGAAGTGATTGGCAAATACTCTGTGTCCTTTATACAAAGTCACAAACATTAAGGTTCTAGAAAAGTTTATCCTACAGATAAATTTGCCTTCTGTTTCATAGGATGAAAATGACTGTATTACTCATCTTTGTATCATTTGAAATGACTACCATCTTTCTTTACATATACCCAGTTCAATAAATGTGCTGATTTAAATCTACTGATTTTTGTCTTAGTTGTCAAAAATAGAGAAAAATGTTTATTTAATTAATGTGCTATCTATTCATTCTGTTTTTATCTTGCATTTTTATATTTTATATTTCCTTACTTTTGTTAATACAATGCAAATTTCTGGAAGCAGACAAACATAAATTATATGCAGCCTATGACATTCTTCTAGATCATTATCTCATTCTACTAAGTTGTTAACAGTAAAACATCTAAATTTAATTGCATTATATATTATTGAGGCAAAATTCTTTTCTAACCAAAAAAACCCATGGTAATAACAAAACGAAATTATAAAAAGAAATAATGTAATAATCCTTTGACTCAATAACTCATTCCTTCTCTCTTCATTCTACCTAATCTACAAACTTTAAAAAGTAAATTTAAATATGATTTGTATATTTAATACAGTGTCATGCATGCCGTGATTTCAAGTATTGCTTTTCTTTAAAATCTTCCAAAATATTTGATTTTTAAAATGAAATTACATTTCAGCTATGAAATACATAATATTTTTATTGCTTCTAGATTCTCTAAATTTTAGGTAGAGCTTAATTCTTATCTTACTTTTAGTCAACTTTTGTGTAGTGTTGAAAGAACTGTAGAATCAGTCTCAATGAAAAATTTACTCTTCGTCATTGCCTGATATGGTTTAGCTGTTTCCCTACCCAAATCTCATCTTGAATTGTAGTTTCCATAACTCCCACATATAGTGGGAGGGACTTGGTGGGAGGTAGTTGAATCAAGGGGGCAGTTACCCTCATGCTGTTCTCCTGAAAGTTAGTTCTCAGAAAAAAGTTAGTTCTCACAAGTGGTTTTTCCCCTTTTGCTTGGCACTTATCCTTGCTAATTCTGTGTAGAGACGGACGTGTTTGCTACCCCTTCTCTCATGATTGTAAGTTTTCTGAGGCCTACATAGCTATGCTAAACTGTAAGTCAATGAAACTTCTTTTATAATCACCCAGTCTTCAGTATGTCTTTATTAGCAGCATGAGAATGGAGTTATACAATGAATGTGTACTGGGAGTATTGAGGCACTGCTGTAAAGATATACAAAAATGTGGAAGCAACTTTAAAACTAGCTAACAGACAGTGGTTAGAAAAGTTTTGAAGTCTCAGAAAAAAGACAGGCAAATATAGGAAAGTTCTAGAGACTTGGAGGGCTCAAGAGAGGAAGATGTGGGAAAGTTTGCAAATTTCCAGAGACTTGTTGGAAGGCTTTGACCAAAATGCTAATAGTAGTATGGACAATGAAGTCCAGACAGAGGTGGCCTAAGATGGAGAAGAGGAACTTCTTGGGAACTGGAGAGAAGATGACACTTTAAAATCTTATGCTTTACCAAAGACACTGGCAGCATTTTTCACCTGCCCTAGACATCTGTGAAACTTTGAACCTGAGAAGGATAATTTAGGGTATTTGATGGAAGAGATTTTTAAGCAGCAAAGCATTCAAGGGGTGACAACTTAAAAGTTTGGAAAATTTACAGGTTGATCACGCAGTAGAAAAGAAAACTTTGTTTCCTGGGGAGCAATTCAAGCCTACTGTAGAAATGTGCATGAATAATGAGTAATCAAATGCTAATTGCCAAGACTATGGGGAAAATGTCTACAGGACATGTCAGAGACTGTCCCAGCAGCCCCTCCCATTACAGGTCCAGAGGCATAGGAAGAAATAATGGTTTCCTGTGCCAGATCAAGGGCATTTTTGCTCTGTACAGCCTTGGTAGTTGATGCCCTCTGTCCCAGCCTCTCCAGCCATGGCTAAATGGACCAAGGTAGAGCTCAGGTGATTGCTTCAAAAGGTACAAGCCCCAGGCCTTGGCAGCTTCCACATGGTGTTGGGCCTGAAGGTGCATAAAAGTCAAGAACTGAGGTTTTGGAACCTTCACCAAGATTTCAGAGGATGTATGGAAATGCATGGATGTCCAGACAGAATTCTGATGAAGGGGTGGAACCCTCATAGAGCACCTCTGCTAGGGCATTGAGGAAGGGGAAATGTAGGGTTAAAGCCCCCACACAGAGCAGAGTACCCACTGGGGAACTGTCTAGTGGAGCTGTGAGAAGAGGACCACCATCCTCCAGAGTCCAGAACAGTAGATCCACTGACAGCATGCACCATGCACCTGGAAAAGCCACAGACGCTCAGCACCAGTCCATGAAAGGAGGCAGAAGGGGGGCTGTACCCTGCAAAGCCAGAGGGGCAGAGCTGAACAAGACCATGGGCACCCACTAGTTGCATCAGCACAAACTGGATGTGAGACATGGAGTCAAAGGAAATCATTTTGGAATTTTAAGGATTAATTGCTGCCCTATTGGATTTCAGACTTGCATGGGGCTGTAGCCCCATCATTTTGGCCAATTTCTCCTATTTAGAATGAGAATATTTGCCCAATACCTGTATCCTCATTGTATCTAGGAAGTAACTAACTTATTTTTATATTGCTGGCTCATAGGCAGAAGGGACTTCCTTTTTATCAAATGATACATTGGACTTACACTTTCGGGTTCATGCTGGAAGCAGTTAAGATTTTGAGGGACTGTTGGGAAGGCATTTAGCAATATTAAACTTAACTGTTGGGAAGGTATGATTGTGTTTTAAAATGGGAGGATGTGAGATTTGGGAGGGGCCAGCAGGAGAGTGATATGGATTGGCTGTGTCCCCAGTCAAATATCATCTTGAATTGTAGTCCTATAATCCCCATATGTCATGGGAGGGACCTGGTGGGAGGTAATTTAATCATAGGGAGGTTGCCCTCATGTTGTTCTTGTGATAGTGCATGAGTTCTCACAAAATCTGATGGTTTTATAAGGGGCTTTCCCCCTTTTGCTCAGCACTTCTCCTTGCTGCCACCCTGTGAAGAAGGAAGTGTTTGCTTCCCCTTACACCAGAATTATAAGTTTCCTGAGGCCTACACAGCCATGCTGAAATGTGAATCAATTAAAACTCTTTTGTTGGTAAATTACCCAGCCTGAGGTATGTCCTTATTAGCAGTGTGAGGGCAGACTAGTACACTACTGCATCGTCGATTGTTGATACAGAAAAAAGCTACTCATAAGAAACCTTCGCAAATTAAAAAAATATTTTATGGCACTGAGGTCTGAATTTCTACAGCCAGAAATCTCAGAAAAATACACACACATACACACACACACACACACACACACACATACACACACACACACACACACACACACACAGAGAGAGAGAGAGAGAGCAAGAGAGAGAGAGAGATGGTGCTAAGAAATTTGTGGGTACATGTAAATAAAGTAAGTTAAATGTATTTTTCATATCATCAGTTTTGTGTCTAAACATATCTGGATATAAAAACTATTGTTCAGTTGCATTAAAAGGAAAGATAAAGATGAGGGAGAAAAAGATATCATTATGTAACTTATATTACCAAAGAGCTGTACTTTCTGAGAATAAAACATGTTTTCTATCATATGTAAATCCTCTTTATCCAGTAGGTGGTTAACTCTACTTTAAAGCAACAGTAAACCCACTAAATTTCCCATATAAACACTAGCCATCGTCAATCTTGTTCATAGAGCTAACCTCACATTCATCTGGTTTCCTTTGTGTGGCTAATTTTTTTTTGTCACATCATAATAATTTCTCATCCTATGGTAAGCTATAATGATGATAACATTAAAAAATGAATAAAAATGTAGCATAGGAATATTCTAAATTGAATGATTTTTCCGTTGCCTGGGAGATGTCAACACTATGTCTTTAAAATAGCATTTTATAATGTCAAAAAGAGTTTTTTTTTCGTACTAGTTATGCCATAGAGTGGCACTAAAAAACAAATTAAAAATTTATGCCAAGCTAGAAAATACTTTTGAATTGTAACTATGTCACTGAGTTGTGCCAATGCATCAATCTAGTTGTCAGCCGAAACAAAGTAAAACAAAACAAATTATTATTTTTACTACTCACTTCTTGATTTCTGCTTAAGGTACTGATAAAATAATTGCTAATTCTTTATCATATGTGTGTTATTCAGGAAATGAGTATTTTCACAGGAAAAATCATTTCTATAAAAATAATGAATGATCATTGTGACATCCCTGAGGTTATACTTCTGTTATTTTTTGTTGTTGTTGTTGTTGTGGATTTAAAATGGACCTACATTTCTGATTAATTGTTCTGTTTTACTGTGTCATTTAAACATTCTGCATATTGCTACTCATTGTCAAAATAAGAATTAATCCTTCCTCATTATCAGAATAAAAACTAGAAATCTAAATCATCATCTCCACTCCAAATGACTCAATGGAATGACATGCTACCAGAAATATTTCTTAATATTAGGAACCTGGCAAAGGAGACATCAAATTTGTCAGCAGAACCGCAGATATGACTCTATCAATAATCTGTGGCACTTTTGTATTCCCCATCTGAGGCTATTATATGGCTTTGGATGACAGCCTGCTTCGACTTCATCATACGATCCGCTGGGACAGAAACTCATAACTGGCTTTCAACACAGAGCCTTCATCTAAAGCGTAATAACCACAGCCAGTCAGTATAGGAGGCTTGTAAGAGTGAGGCAATGAACACAAAAGTTAGCGGAAAAGCAGTTTGACATCAAATCTGACAACAACAAGCCCAGAAGGACAGCCTCTAAATGTTAAGGCAGGAAAGAAATGGGCTTTTGAAAGTCATGCTTTGGATAGTTTGAAAATTATGTTATTTTAGGAGCTGAAGCTATTTGTTTTAAATTGCTCTACACAATCTCCAAACCCCATCCCCACACGGACACATGTACAGACTCACCAAGGATGAAAAAGGTGTTCTTAAAACAGGCCACTTGACAGCACAAGAGGGTCCATTGCTTCTAAACACATCGTCTACATTTACCTCTCATAATTATAATTTACTGCTTTCAGGATCTCTCAAGAAGAGCTCCCTGGGGCTGTTGAAACACTGGTAGGTTTGAAGTGCCCTAATCTACTCATGAGCATTGCTTGATCGTTTCTGGAAATTTGTGTGCCAGTTATTAAATACAGACATTACTAAAAATTAAAGTATGTAAATTTGCAATTAAATCATGCTAAAACAAAAGTAATATGTAAACATAATTACTTCGTAATACGCTATTATGATCTTTTACTATTATAATATACTCCTGAAATTATTTATATCTATGCATCCGCATGTTTGAAATATTATATAATGATGTGCTACTATGCACCTTTTCACCACTCTGTGTCTAGTGAATCCACACTAGCATGCTGATAGCTTATCAGTTACAGTGGTACTATTTACACCATGAAAATCAGCAAATTCCACAAAGCATAACTTCCTTTCTCCCCCAAGAATGATTTTGAACATTTCCCATCACACTGCTGGGATACGAAGTTTTCAAGCTTTACACTTGCAAAGTGGTATAGTTATTCCTGCCACTTTACTCTTTGAGATATTTAACATCCCTTATTGAAATGCCAAGTAATAATCTGACTATCCCTTTTTTATGCCATCAGGGAGAAGAAATGGTTCCCCTAGGATTCTCAAAAGTATTATTAAACTTAGCAATTAACTTTACCTGCTGGTTGTTAGAGTTCAAAACTTAAACCCTTGTGTCACGACTCCACTTTAAAAGTAAAAACAGTAAAACTTAAAAGTAAACAAATTCAAAATGTTTCAAGTAAAAAACATTATAGTAGAAAATCGTTTTAAAAGTTTTAAAACACTGTTCTTTTATATTTAAAATAGTAGGCATATAATCACTTTTATTCATAATCACTGGTAAGTGTTTTATGTGTTTGGAGGGTTGACTGAAATAACTTGCACATAAAAAATCAATAAATAAATGACTAGAAACATAGAAAAACAAAATGGCATGAGCGGTGAGTTAACTGACTCTGTTCTTTGACTGAGCAGTGGGTGAAAATGTCCCTATGTGCCTTGTGCTTTTGGTTCAGCTATGCAACCTGACACAGACCATGGAGCAACCCATTCACTTCCCTGGATAAGTAGCGGAAGAAAAGCAAAAACAGGGTAGTAGATAAGACTGAGCTTGAATTATTCAGGTATGCAGCTGCGTATTGATAACATTTTCAAAGAACACCTCTGGTAATTATTGACAAAACCATATGGAATCCATATGAATTGGAAACAAGATCTTCCTTTATTATCAAGTGAGGAATGAAGCGGCAAACCTGCAGAATTTAAAAAAGTGACCGTGTTTAAAAGCTACAAGGCAGCTTTCCCAAGAGTTGAAAAATAATTTTTACTAGTATTTATAGACTAATAATATTGAAAGTGGTATTCAGAAATTATCTGGTAGCCTCGATTTCTAAAAAAGATAAGTGTTTATCTATCCAAGTACTGTGGGATGTATTCTATTCGTTAAATATCACAAGAGAAAACAGTTTATTTGACACTCATTGATAATCTAGTCTATTATTTATCAATTGTCACAAATTACTTAAGAACTTCTCCTTTACGACAGTTATACACACATGTGTTGTATGAATAATCATTGTTAAAATACATATTAGTCTTTTACCGTTTTTGTACACATAAAGCAAATGCCTCTTGGTCATCATTAAGAGGTCATGCAAATATGAACAAGAAAATATACTGAAATTTTTTACATTTTCTACAAAATTGAAAAAAAAATCACAAAGCTGGGTACAGTGGCTCACCCCTGTATTCACAGCATGTTGGGAGGCCAAGGTGAGTGGATCACATGAAGTCAGAAGTTCAAGACCAGCCTGGACAACATGGTGAAACGCTAACTCTACTAAAAATACAAAAATTAGCCAGACGTGGTGGCAGGCACCTGTAATCCCAGCTACTCTGGAGGATAAGGCATGAGAATTGCTTCAACCTGGGAGACAGAGGTTGGAGTGAGCAGAGATCATGCCACTGCACTCCAGCCTGGGCAAGACAGCAAGACTCAGTCTCCAAAAAAAAAAAAAGAGTGAAAAGGAATACAATTGTTTACTTGATTAGAGCACAAATAGAAGATAATAATGGAGATAGAAACATTTTTTGCTTATGAAATTTACATACTGCTTATATTTTAAATGTACATACTGTATGTATATTTCCATGACAGTTAAATAAAGCATTGCATCTATTGTGTTTGCTAGAAAGTTATTACATTCAAACTGAAAAATGACAGCAATTTAAAACATGTTTTCTCCTAGGGTAAATGCCTTGTATAAGTAATCACTGTGTTGAAAAAAAAATGGCCATAAAGGTAGGAAGTGAAAACGATTGCTTAAATGCTCATATATTTTTCTTTTGTTTAAATAAGCCATTCTCCCTCATTACTTGAAAAGGAAAATACCTCTATCACTAATAATGTATGTATAAATATAATGAGTTTGAAAAGTGTCTCTTTCAAAATACTAATTTTAAGACATCAGCATCTCTGTGAACTTTAGTCTAAGACAAAGAAGAAGCAGTTCATTCCTGTTAAATCCTATGTAGAATTCAGGTTATTTGTTGTTTGGTTTCCCATTCACTCTTTAAAGATAATTTATAAATGTAAAGGAATCTATTGAACACAATTACTTAGGTAGAAAAGTCCTGCAAATTCTGTGTAAAGAATTTGTTTCTGTTAATCACTGTCCTGGAAAAAAATTAATGTAAATAAATAATTTTTTATAAATATTTTAAGTTGAGTTTAGTGGATATTTCTTTTGTACCTAAAAATGTATTCTCCATCTAGTGACCCTAAGTTAAAGTTGACTTAAAGTACAAAACTATTTACCACATTCATTTACTTGCCAATATTTCATTACAGAAGTCAAATATCTATTTTTACAAATCTTGTAATCTTTTTTTTTTTTTTTTTTTTTTTTTTTTTTTTTTTTTTTGAGACGGAGTTTCGCTCTTGTTACCCAGGCTGAAGTGCAATGGCGCGATCTCGGCTCTCCGCCTCCTGGGCTCAGGCAATTCTCCTGCCTCAGCCTCCTAAGTAGCTGGGATTACAGGCACGCGCCACCACGCCCAGCTAGTTGTTTTGTATTTTTAGTAGAGACGGGGTTTCACCATGTTGACCAGGATGGTCTCGATCGTTCGACCTCGTGATCCACCCGCCTCGGCCTCCCAAAGTGCTGGGATTACAGGCTTGAGCCACCGCGCCCGGCCCAAATCTTGTAATCTTAAAAACAGAAGATGCTTCTATAGAAATACAAAAGAAATTAATGACATTTGAAGTAGTTAATGTGGTAAATATTTATACTGACATTTGGCTAAAAATAATGCTTTATCATAATTAAAAATTGTATCTGTTCAAGCTCCTGTTTTCCAGAAAAGTTACCAGAAGTTGGGGAGACTACTAAAGACTAAAAGATCTATGAAGCTTAATAAAGATAACTACACATTTATAATGAATTGCCAGTTCCTTGAGTTCTAGTCAAATTTTATTCTCCATAACATTTTGATCTATTTCATTACAGTCAAAAGAAAGATGACATGATGGCTCTTTTTAAATCGCAATTAACTAAAAGCCTAGGTTAAATAATAATTACAACAACAACAATAATAATATCTTCGGCAAAATCAATGCAGATTTGTTCAATTCCATTGGGCCTGGATTTAAGCATTGTTCAAGAAAGGAATGCAGGAGTTTAATAAAGTGTTCTTTATTCATTTTACTCCAATGGAATGAAATGTAATCAGAAATTTAAGGGAAGAGAAATAGATAAAGAGATTTTATGCACATTTCTATGTTCAGTTTCATTTGAATTCACAATGTGAATGTAAAGCTATCTCATTCTATGGGAATACCAAACATTTTAAATTCAGTGGTTTAACAAAGTTAAAAGATTCAATTTATAATTTCCTGGCTTCAAAAAAACTGAAACTCTGAGAATAATTTCTTGAGTGTGAACATCTTCAGAGTCTGTAGACAAAAGTAAGGGCAATTGCAGTTAGTGGATAAATCATTAGCAATCAAAACTTAGTTACTTAATTGCAAGGTCAATGCATTTGTCTTTTATTTTTCGCTTTCAACTGATATTTCATTTTCTTAGATTTTCTGAAGCTGTATATGTGCCTCCATAATTATGCTTAACAATTTGTCTGAATTTGGCTGAGACCACTCAATATTTTGGATGCTGAAATAAATATCTGTATTACATTTTTCTTTTACTATGCTACCAAAAATAATAAAAATTATTGACACATATACTGGTAATCATCCTAAAATTACTCATAAACATGAGGATATACAGAGAATATTTTCTTCATTTTTTTAGGAAAGCAAGATTTAAAAAATCCATCCATATTAACAAATATCTCTCATTTAGTAAATAATAAATGATTTTCTTCATTTAAGATTTTTTATACTTATTTTGGATTTTTAATTTATGCCTTGATAAATCCATAACAAACCAAAAAGTATTTTATTCACTAAATGTGTAAAAGATTGAAAAACACTGTATTTTATTTTGATGCCTATGTTTTTATCTTCTTTAGTGATTAGATTTCAAAAATTCCTTTTGGGTTTTAATATTTGCTGCAAAGTATTTTTGTATGCAGATTAATACATGAAAGTATTGAAAAGAATATAGCATCATTCCTATGATATTCCTGCCAAAGATGCATCATCTCAATCTGATCAAGAGAACACACAGAAGTAACCCAAAAGTAGGGACCTTCTAAAGAAGAAGCTTCTAATATCAAAGCTTCAAGGTCATTAAGGTGAAGGAATGGCTGAAGAACCCTCCAACCTATGGGAGATTAGAAGGAAATTGCTGGTAAATGCAGCACTGGATGCTGAATGTGTTCCTTTGCCATAAATGACATTATTGGCAAAACTGCTCAAAGTCAAATGGGAGACAAGGATTAGATGACATAAGGAAGAAATGTTAAGTTTCATGGTTTGATTATGCTTGTGCAAGAAAACATCCTTGCTTATAAGAAATAAGCAATAAAATGGTTGGGAGTAATGGGGCATCCAGTTGGCAAATTACTCTCCAATCGTTCAGGAGAAAACTTTGTTTTTGTTTTACTAAATTTTTACTTTTCTGAGAGTTTTTTTTTTTTTTTTGCTATGACAAAACTCAAAAATAATTTAAAAATTGAATTGTTATTCTGAATGACTAATATACAATGACATATAAAGAAACAGGCATTTAATCCCTTTCTCTTCAAAGACCTAATGTAAAAAAAAGTAATAAGAAGGTATTATATGAAATTCAAAATGTCAGATACATCATTTCCAGATGAGCTTTTTAAGACATTTCTGGAAGACTGAAAATTGATAGAAGTGGTAAAGGAAGACAGAGACAGACGTGGCTGGGTATGCAGGCTCACAACTATAATCCCAACAATTTGGGAAGCCACTGCAGGTGGATCACTTGAGCTCGGGGGTTTGAGACAAGATTGGGAAACACAGCAAGACCCCATATCTGCAAAAAAAAAAAAAAAAATACAATTTAGTCAGGTGTGGTGGTTCAGTCTTGTAGTCCCAGCTGTTGTGGGTGGAGGTAAAGGCAAGAGGATTGATTGAGCCTTGAAGGTTGAGGTTGCAGTCTGCTATGAACATACTGTGATTGTCCATTTTTACACTGCATAAAGACACATCTGAGACTGGGAAATTTACGAAAGAAAAAGAGGTTTATTGGACTTACAAGTCCGCGTGATTGAGGAGGCCTCCCAATCATGAAGAAAGGTGAAAGACACATCTCACATGGCATTAACAGGAAAGAGAATGAAAGCCAAAAAAAAATGGGCTTCCCCTTGTCAAACCATCAGATCTTGTGAGACTTATTCACTATCATGAGAACAATATGGGGAACCGCCCTCGGGATTCAATTATCTCCCACTGGGTCTCTCTCACAATATGTGGGAATTTGGGGAGTACAATTCAAGATGAGACTTGGGTGGGGACACAGAGCCAAACCGTATCATTCCACCCTCAACCCCTCCCAAGCTTCATGTTCTCACATTTCAAAACCAATTATGCTTCCCCAACAATCCCCCAGAGTCTTAACTCATTTCAACATTAACTCAAAAATCCACAGTCCAAAGTCTCATCTGTGATGAGGCAAGTGTCTTGCACTTATGAGCATGTAAAATCAAAAGAAAGTTAGTTACTTCCTAGATACAATGTAGGTCCAGGCATTGAGTAAATACAGCCATTTCAAATGAGAAAAATTGGACAGAACAAAGGGGTTACAGGCCCTGTGCAAGTCCGAATCCAGCAGGGCAGTCTAATCTCCAAGTTCCAAAATGATCTCTTTTAACTCCATGTCTTGCAACTTGGAACACACTGATGCAACACGTGGGTTCCCATGGTCTGGGCAGCTCCACTCCTGTGTTTTTGCAGGGTATAGCCTGCCTCCTGGATGCTTTCATGGGCTGATATTGAGTGTTTGTGGCTTTTCCAGGTGCATGGAGCAAGATGTCTGTGGATCTACCATTCTGGGATCTGGAAGATGATGGCCCTCTTCTCACAGCTGCACTAGGCGGTTTCCCAGGAGGGACTCTGTGGGCGCTCCCACCGGACATTTCCCATCCGCACTGCCTTAACAGAGGTTCTCCATGAGGACCTCATCCTTACAGCAAACTTGTGTTTGCTGGCATTTCCATACATCTTCTAAAATCTAGGCAGAGGTTCCCAAACCCAAATTATTCACTTCTGTGTACTTGCAGGCTCAACACAACGTGGAAGCTGCCAAGGGGGGCTTGCACCCTTGAAGCCATGGCCCAAGCTCTATATTGAGCCCTTTTAGCCATGGCTGGAGCAGCTGTGACACAGGGCACCAAGTCCCTAGGCTGCACAAAGCATGGGAAACCTGGGCCTGGCCCACAAAATCAGTTTCTCCTAGGCCTCTGGGCCTGTGATAGAAGGGGCTGCTGTGAAGACCCTCTGATTTGCTCTGGAGACATTTTTCTTTCCATTATCTTGGAGATTAACATTCACCTCCTTGTTAATTACACAAATTTTTGCAGCTGGCTTGAAATCATCTCAGAAAATGGGTTTTTCTTTACTATCACATTGTCAGGCTGTCCATTTTCTGAACTCTTATGCTCTACTTCCCTTGTAAAACTGAATGCCTTTAACAGCACCCAAGTCACATTTTGAATGCTCGCTGCTTAGAAATTTCTCTGCCAGATACCCTAAATTATCGCTCTCAAGTTCACAGTTCCACAAATCTCTAGGGCAGTCATACAATGCCACCAGTCTCTTCGGTAAAACATAACAAGAGTCGTCTTTGCTCCACTTCCCAAGTTCCTCATTTCCATCTGAGACCACCTCAGCCTGGAACTTATCATTCATATCACTATCAGGATTTTGGTCAAAGCCATTCAACAAGTCTCTAGCAAGTTCCAAACTTTCCCACATTTTCCTGTCTTCTTCTGAGTCCTCCAAACTATTTCAACCTCTGCCTATTATCCAGTTCCAAATTTGCTTCCACATTTTTGGGTACCTTTTCAGCAGCACCCCACTCTACTAGTAGCAATTTACTGTAATAGTCAGTTTTCAAGCTGCTGAGAAAGACATACCTGAGACTGGGCAATTTACAAAAGAAATAGGTTTATTAGAGTTACAGTTCCACATGGCTGGGTAGGCCTCACAATCATGGTGGAAGGTAAAAGACATATCTCACGTGGTGGCAGCAAGAAAGAGAATAAGGGCCAAGAAAAATGGGTTTCCCCTTTTCAAAACATCAGATCTCATAAGACTTATTAACTACCATGAGAAGAATGTGAGAGAACTGTCACCATGATTCAATTAACTCCCACTGGGTCCCTCCCACAACATGTGGGAATTATGGGAGTACAATTCAAGATGAGATTTGGGTGGGGACATAAGGAACAGAGGGCCAAACCATATCACATGCCATTGCCCTCCTGCCAGGGTGACCGAGTAACCCTATCTCAAAAAAGATAAAAAGATAAAGACCAAAATAAAAAAGGAAGAGAGAGACAGACACAGAAAGAGAACTACAACCTAGGGTCACTCTTCAGCAAGTTGATGGAGTCACAAAGCAGTCACTCAAAGAGACATGGGAATTGGAAATTCCAGGTACAATTTTAAAAACAAATGACAACAAAAACTCTGAGGTCGAATACAAGAATTTACATTGAAATTCTGGGTGTGAAAAAGCCACACAATTTCTAATCCAACATAGAAAATTAAAAATTCTTTTCTTAAGAAATTTAAATAAATACTGGAGATACATGATCTTTTCACTTTGGAATTTAAAGATTGCACATCCAAATGACTGAATCCTCACTCACGTGCTCAGGAACAATGATGACCAGTCCACAAGCACCGTGGATTTTCAGAGCTATTGTTCTAGTCTTCAACAGAAAGAATCAAGTGAGAGATTCAAGACCTTTGAGCAAAGCACTGAGCATGAAATAAGGAGATAAATCAAAAAAATAAAGAAATAAATGAGTGGATTCATAGACAGGTTCAGAAATTGAAGAAAAATATCTAATATTAACAGACTAGGGGTAATACAAAATACAAACACCCAAACTAAGGAAGGACACATACATTTAAAATATGGTAGTTAAATTTAAACATATTGAATTGTTATTTTAGATTGACTTTAAAAGTTTTAGACAAAATCCCAGAAACTAGGACAGAGAGAGAAAACGAAGACTGTTCATAGATACGACAAAACCAATCTTCCAGAATATTTATGAGAAAACAATTAAAAGATTTAAAGTATTTATGTTGCAGGACATTTAGAAGGAGACATCAAAGAGAAGGAAGGAATTTATTAAATAAATTAGAAAATAAACAGGACCTTTTCTACATGTGACTGGCATTGGTATGCAGATAAGAGAGTCATATGTGCCCAGAGCAAAGAACAAAAATCACACAAACAAAAAACTTATTGTCTATTTCATTATATTTTTTAACACCAAAAATAAAGGGAAATCATAAAGGCTTTTAAAACAACAACAATGGTAACAACAGCAATAATCGTAATAATAAATAAAATAGATGACCAAGAAAGATGTGAGTCAAGGAGATACTAGATTTGTCACTGGTAACACGGAATGCTAAAAGATGATGGATAGATTCCCTAGATTTAATAAAGAGAAATGTAATCAACTGTAATTGTATGCTCAGCCACACTCTCGGGGAAATGTTAGTACAGAGTAAAAATTGTCAGGTGTACCACAAAAAAAAAAACAAAAAATGAAACTACTCGAACAGATTTCCAAGAAGTTTATTAAGAATATGCTAAAGCAGAAACAAAATATCAATGGAAAAAGATGAAAATATTGAACAAACATCAGGAACACAATAAAGAAAAGTACAAGGATAATAGCTGAGTAGGAGGACTCAAAAAAATTAGAAAAGAAAATGTCAAGCATTGGATAAGAGAAGACATTTGTAAGCTTTACAAATATCAGAAAGGAAAAAAATGTGATAATAGTAGATTGCTTGTCTCCACAGTAAATGAAATTCACAGTAAAACAGATTGCAATTTTTTTTGAATTTCAATTCTAAGAATTCACTTGTAGATAAAATTTAAATTTTATTAACTTTGACATTATAAAACTAAAAGTGTAAAGGAGAGAGGTTGAGAGATCAAACTCGGAGAGGAGAGTTGGAAGAAAAAGCAAGAACTCCAACATTTTTAAAAATGGAGACACAAGACATCAAGATAGTAGCTATGTTATGCAAAAAAGAACAAAGCTATATTACTTAAAGTTATACTTAACAGAGAAATTAACACCAGTGCAACCTGCATATTATGCATATTAGTTTTACATTATAAGATTCTGATGGGCTAATCCTCAGCAATAATTTCTTCTGTCTTCATCTATCCTACCTAAGTCTATACAGGAAGTTTAACTATGAGAAACAATTAACTATAATGTAAAGATATTGTTTAGAAACATTAAGTTAGCAATAACATTTTTTCTCACTCTGTCATCCAGGCTGGAGTGCAGTGGCAAGATCTTGGCTCACTTCAGCCTCCGCCTCTCAGGTTCAAGAAATTCTCCTGCCTCAGCCTCCCGAGTAGCTGGAACTACAGGTTCATGCCACCATGCCTGGCTAATTTTTGTATTTTTAGTAGAGATGAGGTTTCACCGCATTGGCCAGGATGGTCCTGGTCTCTTGATCTCACGATCCACTTGCCTCGGCCTCCCAAAGTGTTGGGATTACAGGCGTGAGCCACTGCACCCAGCCTAAAAATTTTAAAATCTGATTGCTTTCGGAAAAGCCAAGATTTTATTAAGAAAGTAGCTCAAGTTGCTTTTTTAAACATATACATATACATATATATGTGTGTATATATATATACCGTGTATGTATGTGTGTGTATATATATATGTGTGTGTATGTGTGTATATATATACGGTATATATATATATACGGTATATATATATGTGTATATATACCGTATATATATGTGTGTGTGTGTGTATATATATATATATAATTTTATTTTAGATTCAGGGTGTACATGTGCATGTTTGCTGCATTTTTTTTGCCATACTGGTAGGGATCGGTCTTCTAGTGTACCCATTACTAAAATAGTGAACATAGCTCCCAAAAAGTCACTTTTCAACCCTTGTTGTCCTCCTCAATCCTTGTTGTCAACCCTCTTAGGTTCCCCCTCAAGTTGCTTTTTATTAAAAGTCTTTGTGTCTTAAGTGTTCAGTGTGTGGGAGGATCAACAGATCATGATGTCATTGCTTACAATCTGTGTTAAAAGTGAATTATTTGAAAATATTTGAGATTTATTTATGAAAAGTTTATTTTTACTACAGTTACATATAAGATATAACAATATTCTGGATTTTGACATTTTCACATAACACAGTCTATACCCTGACTATGTGTATTGTTCACAAAATATAGAAATAGTACTAATTTTGAGGGAGTAATTTTTGCCTTTATCTTTTGATATCTTAAGACTGTCTCAAAATTATGAAAATGGTGAGAATTTGTGGAATAATTTATATGTTCTAAATTGATTCCTGGATTAGGTGTTGAAGGCTTACCTCCAATCCTCAGATGCATATAAATAACAAATTGCACACAAAACAAAAGAATACAGTTCAATCATCATGACTCAGCAAGGCCTGTCTGTCCAGCGATGGCTGGTGTTAAAGAGCTGGACACAGCAGCAGTGAGGTGATGGTGAAGGCTGCTCTTCCTGAGTTACATGTGAGTATGGAATGTATACTCTTACCTCCATCCCATGAGTAAGTCACATTTTTAAACTCATTCTTGGCACTGTGGTATCACAGCAATGTTAACCCCATCCAAAAAAGGTAGTTGTCATACAGACTTCAGTAGAGAATGTTTAAATTGTAAAATTAATATATATGTGCCTGTGTGTGTATGTGTGTGTATTATTATTATTATTACTATTTTTTTTTTTTGAGACGGAGTTTCGCCCTTGTTACCCAGGCTGGAGTGCAATGGCACCATCTCGGCTCACTGCAACCTCCGCCTCCTGGGTTCAGGCAATTCTCCTGCCTCAGCCTCCTGAGTAGCCGGGATTACAGGCACGTGCCACCATGCCCAGCTAATTTTTTTGTATCTTTTAGTAGAGACGGGGTTTCACCATGTTGACCAGGATGGTCTCGATCTCTCGACCTCGTGATCCACCCGCCTCGGCCTCCCAAAGTGCTGGGATTACAGGCTTGAGCCACCGCGCCCGGCTGTGTATTATTTTTTTTTTTAAGCAAGCTGGACCATCACTGGCATTTATTTAGTAAGTCAAGGTGAATGCCTGTTTCAGTCATCTACAATTCTCTGAAACAAGATGCACATATGCTAGCGCAGGATCAACAAGGGAAGGTAAGAATGACTTGAGGGACTGGGTATGGTGGGTCATGCCTGTGATTCCAGCATTTTGGGAATCCAGGTGGGTGGAACACCCGAGGTCAGGAGTTCAAGATCAGCCTGGACAACATGGTGAAACCCCATCTCTACTAAAAATACAAAAATTAGTCAGGCGAGGGGGTGTGCACCTGTAATCCCAGCTACTCAGGAAGCTGAGGCAAGAGAATCACTTGAACCCGGGAGGCGGAAGTTGTAGTGACCGAGATCTCATCACTGCACTCCAGCCAGCAGAGTGAGGCACTCTCTCAGAACAAAAAGAAACAAAAAGGCAGGATGACTTCAGAATCACAAGAGAACATAAAGGGTGAGGCTAAAATACTGCTGTAGCTTCTATGCCTAAGGGTTATCGCAATTTATAGCGATAAAAATTGGAGATCAATAACAGATCTCATCAGAGCCTTTAGTTTTCTTAACATTCGTTTATGATACACAGTGTTTGGGTCTCATTATAGCATACAGATGCAACTGCAGCCACTCTCAATAGATAATTGCATTAAATTAATAAAGTCCCAAGACAAAGAACTCTTTTAAAGGAACCAGCGCTGACAGAACCAAATAATGCCTGAAAGAACATAAACAAGGTGAGGAACTTGTAGTGAGGGCCATACTCACTAGAGTAACACCTTCATAAATATCCCACCCTATATCAATATATACATTTGTTCCCTTCCCATAACATGTTTGAGAGCTTCTTATGCATTAATATCCCTGCAGAGCCTGGTTTGTTCCCTGGTACCCAAAATAATTCAGTGAATACATTTTAAACAAAATACAATTCTAAATATATATGATGAGAATATTAATGGTCACCTGAATTTACAGACTCTGTTAAGATAGTTAATTTTTGCATACATTTGAGTGGAAAACTTTAAAATAGCCTCAATACCTACAATGTTTACTTATGACTTTGTGACATTTTTATTCTTGGAATTTTTAATAATTGAAGAGATCTTTAAATATTAAGTTGCCTTTTTCTGTTAAAATGACAGGATTACAATAAACATGTTGATGCTTCCAAATACCTAACTCTAAGCTGCTGTAAACAATGTGATTTAATAATAAATGAATAGAACCATACTTATTCTCGGTCATAAGAGCTGATTGCTTAATTTTCAAGAATTTTGCAAGAGCTGGTTGTTGAAACATTTGAAATTGGCCTTGGGCAATCATTATAAAAGACGGCCCTCCTCATCTTCAGTTTTTAAACATTTACAAGTGTACCTCAGAATAAATCTTTGCTTAAGGAAAATATACAACCACATAAGAAATTAAATCTTGCAATATCTATATCCATAATGCTTTCAACAAAAGACGAGTCTGAGGCAAAGTTGTGAAGTATTCATTTTTATTTGCATCTCTTCCCTTCCATTATTGCCAGTCCAATCAGAGGCAAAACAAATTTTTGTAGATCTAGTAGATCTTAATTTTTAAATGCCAATAATACCTGTAAAATGCCCTAGATTATTTTACCTAAATTTTCTTTCAGCATCACATAAAACTCCCCAGCTAACAACACCCCAATGTGGTTTTAATATTCACCCTTTTTCCCTCTTCATCGTGTTGTCTTAGCGAAATTTATGGTTCCCCACACGTGCTCCCAATTTTCTAAGAGTCTCTGGAGCCTGTTCTAATGTAAACTCATGCACTCATCTTTTTCCATTTCTGCTTTTTTTTTTACACTAACATCGGCATATTATTCAGCAGCATGCTCAAATATCCAGTTACCATAAGCTCTACAATTATCCATTTGGTAGTTCTCACAATGCATCCGCATCACGTGTAATGCAAGTTCATGGCCTCACGCCAGACCTACTGATTTAGAAATGCTGGGAGTCGGACCCCGCAGTCTGTCCTGCAGCAGGTCTTCTAGGAGAGTCTTGTACATAAGAATGTTGAGCTTCATTTCTTTTTTTTTTTTTTTTTTTTTTAGGTTTTTTTTTTTGTTTTTTTTTTTTTTTTTTCTTTTTTTTTTTCTTGCATTTTAGGTTTTGGGGTACATGTGATGAACATGCAAGATTGTTGCATAGGTACACACATGGCAGTGTGCTTTGCTGCCTTCCGTCCCCTCACCTGTATCTGTCATTTCTCCCCATGCTATCTCTTCCCACCTCCCCACCCCCCACCCCTCCCCCATTTCCCCCCAACAGACCCCAGTGTGTAGTGCTCCCCTCCCTGTGTCCATGTGTTCTCATTGTTCAACACCCGCCTATGAGCGAGAATATATGGTGTTTGATTTTCTGCTCTTGTGTCAGTTTGCTGAGAATGATGGTTTCCAGGTTCATCCATGTCCCTATAAAGGACGTGAACTCATCGTTTTTGATGGCTGCATAATATTCCATGGTGTATATGTACCACATTTTCCCTATCCAGTCTATCATCGTTGGGCATTTGGGTTGGTTCCAGGTCTTTGCTATTGTAAACAGTGCTGCAATGAACATTCGTGTGCACGTGTCCTTGTAGTAGAATGATTTATAATCCTTTGGATATATACCCAGTAATGGGATTGCTGGGTCAAATGGGATTTCTATTTTTAGGTCCTTGAGGAATCGCCACACTGTCTTCCACAATGGTTGAATTAATTTACATTCCCACCAACAGTGTAAAAGTGTTCCTATTTCTCCACATCCTCTCCAGCATCTGTTGTTTCCCGATTTTTTAATGATCGCCATTCTAACTGGTGTGAGATGGTATCTCAATGTGGTTTTGATTTGCATTTCTCTGATGACCAGTGATGATGAGCATTTTTTCATATGTTTGTTGGCCTCCTGTATGTCTTCTTTTGTAAAGTATCTGTTCATATCCTTTGCCCATTTTTGAATGGGCTTGTTTGTTTTTTTCTTGTAGATCTGCTTTAGTTCTTTGTAAATTCTGGATATCAGCCCCTTGTCAGATGGGTAGACTGCAAAAATTTTTTCCCATTCTGTTGGTTGCCGATTCACTCTACTGACTGTTTCTTTTGCCGTGCAGAAGCTGTGCAGTTTGATTAGGTCCCATTTGTCTATTTTGGCTTTTGTTGCCATTGCTTTTGGCGTTTTGGTCATGAAGTCCTTGCCTACGCCTATGTCCTGAATGGTTTTGCCTAGATTTTCTTCTAAGGTTTTTATGGTATTAGGTCTGATGTTTAAGTCTTTAATCCATCTGGAGTTAATTTTGGTGTAAGGTGTCAGGAAGGGGTCCTGTTTCTGCTTTCTGCACATGGCTAGCCAGTTTTCCCAACACCATTTATTAAACAGGGAGTCCTTTCCCCATTGCTTGTTTTTGTCAGGTTTGTCGAAGATCAGATGGTTGTGGGTATGTTGTATTTCCTGTGAGGCCTCTGTTCTGTTCCATTGGTCTATATCTCTGTTTTGGTACCAGTACCATGCTGTTTTGATTACTGTAGCCTTGTAGTATAGTTTGAAGTCCGGTAGTGTGATGCCTCCCGCTTTGTTCTTTTTGCTTAGAATTGACTTGGCTATGCGGGCTCTCTTTTGGTTCCATATGAAGTTTAAGGTGTTTTTTTCCAGTTCTGTGAAGAAGGTCATTGGTAGCTTGATGGGAATAGCGTTGAATCTGTAAATTACTTTGGGCAGTATGGCCATTTTCACGATGCTGATTCTTCCTAACCATGAACATGGAATGTTTCTCCATCTGTTTGTATCCTCTCTTATTTCGTTGAGCAATGGCTTGTAGTTCTCCTTGAAGAGGTCCTTTACGTTCCTTGTTAGTTGTATTCCTAGGTACTTTATTCTCTTTGTAGCAATTGTGAATGGCAGTTCGTTCTTGATTTGGCTCTCTTGAAGTCTATTACTGGTGTATAGGAATGCTTGTGATTTTTGCACGTTGATTTTGTATCCTGAGACTTTGCTGAAGTTGTTTATCAGTTTCAGGAGATTTTGGGCTGAGATGATGGGGTCTTCCAGATATACAATCATGTCATCTGCAAATAGAGACAATTTGATTTCCTCCTTTCCAATTTGGATACCCTTTATTTCTTTTTCTTGCCTGATTGCTCTGGCTAGAACTTCCAGTACTATATTGAATAGGAGTGGTGAGAGAGGGCATCCTTGTCTAGTGCCAGATTTCAAAGGGAATGCTTCCAGTTTTTGCCCATTCAGTATGATATTGGCTGTTGGTTTGTCGTAAATAGCTTTTATTGTTTTGAGATACGTTCCGTCAATACCTAGTTTATTGAGGGTTTTTAGCATAAAGGGTTGTTGAATTTTGTCAAAAGCCTTCTCTGCATCAATCGAGATAATCATGTGGTTTTTGTCTTTGGTTCTGTTTATGTGGTGAATTACGTTTATGGACTTGCGTATGTTGAACCAGCCTTGCATCCCCGGGATGAATCCTACTTGATCATGGTGGATGAGCTTTTTGATATGCTGTTGCAATCGGTTTGCCAGTATTTTATTGAAGATTTTTGCATCTATGTTCATCATGGATATTGGCCTGAAATTTTCTTTTCTTGTTGAGTCTCTGCCGGGTTTTGGTATCAGGATGATGTTTGTCTCGTAAAATGATTTGGGAAGGATTCCCTCTTTTTGGATTGTCTGGAATAGTTTCAGAAGGAATGGTATCAGCTCCTCCTTGTATGTCTGGTAGAATTCCGCTGTGAACCCATCTGGACCTGGGCTTTTTTTGGGTGGTAGGCTCTTTATTGCTGCCTCGACTTCAGACCATGTTATTGGTCTATTCAGGGTTTCGGCTTCTTCCAGGTTTAGGCTTGGGAGGTTGCAGGTGTCCAGGAATTTATCCATTTCTTCTAGGTTTACTAGTTTATGTGCATAGAGTTGTTTGTAATAATCTCTGATGATGGTTTGGATTTCTGTGGAATCTGTGGTGATATCCCCTTTATCGTTTTTTATTGCATCAATTTGGTTATTCTCTCTTTTCTTTTTTATTAATCTGGCTAGTGGTCTGTCTATTTTGTTGATCTTTTCAAAAAACCAGCTCCTGGATTTATTGATTTTTTGAAGAGTTTTTTGTGTCTCTATTTCCTTCAGTTCTGCTCTGATCTTAGTTATTTCCTGTCTTCTGCTAGGTTTTGAGTTTTTTTGATCTTGCTCCTCTAGCTCTTTCAATTTTGATGATAGGGTGTCAATTTTCGATCTCTCCTTTCTTCTCATGTGAGCACTCATTGCTATATATTTTCCTCTAGAGACTGCTTTAAATGTGTCCCAGAGATTCTGGTATGTTGTGTCTTCGTTCTCATTGGTTTCAAAGAACATCTTTATTTCTGCCTTCATTTCATTGTTTATCCAGTCAACATTCAAGAGCCAGTGTTCAGTTTCCATGAAGCTGTGCGGTTCTGAGTTAGTTTCTGCATTCTGAGTTCTAACTCGATTGCACTGTGGTCTGAGAGACTGTTTGTTATGATTTCTGTTCTTTTGCATTTGCTGAGGAGTGATTTATTGCCAATTATGTGGTCAATTTTAGAGTAGGTGTGATATGGTGCTGAGAAGAATGTATATTCTGTGGATTTGGGGTGGAGAGTTCTGTAAATGTCTATTAGGTTTGCTCGTTCCAGGTCTGTGTTCAGGTCCTGGATATCCTTGTTGATTTTCTGTCTGGTTGATCTGTCTAATATTGACAATGGGGTGTTAAAGTCTCCCACTATTATTGTGTGGGAGTCTAAGTCTCTTTGTAAGTCATTAAGAACTTGCCTTATGTATCTGGGTGCTCCTGTATTGGGTGCATATATATTTAGGATCGTTAGCTCTTCTTGTTGCAGTGATCCTTTTACCATTATGTAATGTCCTTCTTTGTCTCTTTTGATCTTTGTTGCTTTAAAGTCTATTTTATCAGAGATGAGAATTGCAACTCCTGCCTTTTTTTGCTCTCCATTTGCTTGGTAGATCTTCCTCCATCCCTTTATTTTGAGCCTTTGTGTATCCTTGCATGTAAGATGGGTTTCCTGGATACAGCACACTGATGGGTTTTGGCTTTTTATCCAATTTGCCAGTCTGTGTCTTTTGATTGGGGCATTTAGTCCATTGACATTTAGGGATAGTATTGTTATGTGTGAATTTGATGCTGTCATTTTGATGCTACCTGGCTGTTTTGTTGGTTAGTTGATGCAGATTCTTGATTGTGTTGCTGCTTTTTTACCATTTGGTGTGTTTTTGGAGTGGCTGGTACTGGTTGTTCCTTTATATGTGTAGAGCCTCTTTCAGGAGTTCTTGTAGAGCAGGTTTGGTGGTGATGAAATCTCTGAGTGCTTGCTTGTTCACAAAGGATTTTATTTTTCCTTCACTTATGAAGCTGAGTTTGGCTGGATAGGAGATTCTGGGTTGAAAGTTCTTTTCTTTAAGGATGTTGAATATTGGCCCCCAGTCTCTTCTGGCTTGTAGGGTTTCTGCTGAGAGATCTGCTGTGAGTCTAATGGGCTTCCCTTTGTGGGTAACCCGACCTTTCTCTCTGGCTGCCCTTAGAATTTTCTCTTTCATTTCAACCCTGGTGAATCTGATGATTATGTGCCTTGGGGTTGCTCTTCTTGAGGAATATCTCTGTGGTGTTCTCTGTATTTCCTGGATTTGAATATTGGTCTGCCTTGCTAGGTTGGGGAAGTTTTCCTGGATAATATCCTGAAGAGTATTTTCCAGCTTGGATTCATTCTCTTCATCACATTCAGGTACACCTATCAGACGTAGATTAGGTCTTTTCACATAGTCCCACATTTCTTGAAGATTTTGTTCATTCCTTTTTGCGCTTTTTTCTCTGTTCTTGCCTTCTCTTTTTATTTCATTGAGTTGGTCTTCGACCTCTGATATCCTTTCTTCTGCTTGGTCAATTCGGCTGTTGAAGCTTGTGCATGCTTCACGAAGTTCTCGTGTTGCGTTTTTCAGCTCCATCAATTCACTTATTCTCCTCTCTATGCTGTCCATTCTCGTCAGCAGTTTGTCCAATCTTTTTTCAAGGTTCCTATTTTCTTTGCGATGGGTTAGAACATGTTCTTTTAGCTCATTGTAGTTTCTTACTACCCATCTTCTGAAGTCTGATTCTGTCATTTCATCACCCTCCTTCTCCATCCGGTCTGGTTCCCTTGCTGGTGAGGAGTTGTGATCACTTTTAGGAGGAGAGGTGTTCTGGTTTCGGGAGTTTTCATCCTTTTTACGCTGGTTTCTACCCATTTTTGTGGGTTTATCCACCTGTTGTCTGTCTCTGTCCCAGGGAGTTGGAGCTTTATGAGTTTCCGTTGCACTACTGCCTTTTTTGATTTTTTTTTTCAGGTCGGACCCGCCCAGCTAGCAGCACGCCTAGCCTCTGCCTGCCCGCAGGGGCTTTGCTGAGCTGCTGTGGGCTCCGCCCAGCTGCCCTGAGCTCTTCCCTGTAGTCCTTTTTATATGGGCGTAGTTAGAACTGTCTGGGCAATGGTGGCCCCGCCTCTGTTATCGCTTCATTTCTTTATACTGTATGCTTTGTAAAAACAGATATTTTATTTGGTTATTAATCACTTTATACCCAGGCCCCTGCAGACTATCTGGAAGATAGGAAGTATGACTCAAACAGACTAAAAATTGATAAATGCATTAATTAATCATTTTAAAACGACTCAATTCTAAAAGATTTTGTATCCAAAAAAAAAAAAAAATCTGTAAATTACTATTTTGTTGCTGAAACAGCTCTTCCCTGGAGGGCTTAAGCTTCAGCATAAAATGGATTGATTCTTATGTTAAGTCCTCATTTCTTCTAAAAAAGACATTGAAAGCACCAGTCAATGCTTAGGAAACTGTTCCAGTATATTTGCATGAAAGTGCCCAGAGCAGAGGAAAGCACAGTGATATTATTTTCATACTGATACAGCTAGGGAAAAAAAAAAAAGAATATTTAAGCTGTTATGATTGGTCTTTCCTTCAGAGCCCTGCAGCAGATTTTTTTTTTTTAAAGAAACATAGAAAAGCAGTAAAAAGAATTGAGATTAGGATCCAGACTGTAATACTGTGAGGGAAAAAAAAATCAAAAGCCTCATATGAAAGAAGAAATATCTAACAGTAGCTTTAATCTTAGAAGTCTCCAAACCAGCTTCAACGTGGAGTGCCAGCGTGTTACAGGTGCACTCCACATGAGCAGGTGAGCAAAATAAAGAGGCTGTCAGGCTGTGATGAATTCCTGTCCATGATGCATTCATCCCAAGGTGCCCTTCTGCATCTGGTGTATATCTCAGTGCATGTAATTTTTTAGCTGATAATTTTCAAGAACATAAAAGATCTCAGAACCAAAAGAGGCTGTAAGATAGTCTACAAGCCTAATGAGGCTGCTTAAGCAATGGATAGAAAAGATGTATTAAGGAAGAATTGTTGCTTACCAAAGAAATAGATACATGCATTCTGATTTCATTATTCCTAAAGATGCTATCATAGGTCATTAGAATTATTTGGGCCACAATTTAAAAAAAAAAAAAAACCCTCAAAGCCAATGGTAAATGGAGAGTTTAATGAATTCATTAAATGTAATATTTTTCAATTAAAATAATATAGATTGTGTTAACTTGATATCTAGTAAAACTGTTATATAACATGGTATGAGGTAGGTAGTTATAGTCCTAAGAGACAAATGCAAAACTAAATGCATATTTCTTCCTTCTCTGCATTTTGAAAGCTAGCTGAAATGTAATTATCACACAGATACCTTTGTTATGTTTTTAAATTGTTTCTATGTTTACATATATATCAAAACAGAAATGACTATGGCTATAGCAATGAATTGAAAAATAAAAACGTATTTTCAAAGTTTAAGTGTGCTAATGCGGTCTAATAACAAGGAATTGTTTATTTAGTTGCTCGTGCAACAAGATGATGACAAGAAGAAATGCTCCTGAATGCTGGAAAATCGCACACATCATGTTGAGGAAAATCTTGGAAAATTCAACAGTTTTAGAAAGGGGTGTTTTGGATTTTAAAATATGTCACAATAAAAACATTTACCAAACTGTATCAGTTTTCCGTCACTAACATAACAAATTGCTGCAAACTTAGTGACTTAAAAGAAAACAAATTGTCGTCTTGCCGTCTCAAGTTCAGAATCTAAAATGCGTCCCACTGGGCTAACATCTAGCATATGCAGTGCTGTGTTCCTTTATACAAGCTCCTCTAGGAGAGTTTAGTTTCCTTCTCCTTATCAGTTTCTAAGTGACCTCATTCCTTGGCTCATGACAACCTCCACCTTAAGCTAGCAATTCTTCTTCTAAATTTATTATTATTTTTTATTTGCATACATTTATGGGGTACAATCGCCATTTTGTTACATGGATATAATGCATAGAACCTTTCAGAGTACCCATCAGCGGAATAACATACGTTGTACACATCAAGTAATTTCTCATCATCGACTCCTTTTCAACCCCCACTTTCCTAGGGTCCTTTGTCTATCATTCCACACCGTATGTCCATGTGTACACACAAATTAGCTCCCACTTGTGAGAACATGCAATATTTGTCTGTGTCTAACTTGTTTTATTTAAAATAATGACCTTCAGTTTAATTAATATTGCTGCAAATACATGATTTCATTATTTTTAACAGCTGAATAGTACTCCATTGTGAGTATATACCACATTTTTAATCCAGTCATCTGTTTCTAGACACTTACGTTAATTCCCTCTCTTTGCTATTGTGAATAGTACTGTGATAAACACTTGGGTATAGGTATCTTTTTGATATTATGATTGCTTTTAGTTTCTTGTGGGTAGATACTTAGTAGTGAGATTTTCACATCAGATAGTAGTTCTGTTTTTATTTCTTTGAAAAATCTCCATACTATTTTCCATAGAGGTTATACTGACTTACATTCCCATCAACCGTGTTTAGAGTTCCCTATTATATCTCATTGTGGTTTTAGTGTACATTTTGCTGATTATTAGTGATGTTGGGCAATTTTATATGCCTGGTGGCCATTTGTATGTCTTGTTTTGAAAAACATCTATGCATGTTTTTTGCCCTCTTTTTAATGGGATTATGTGTTTCACTGTTGGTTTTGAGTTGTTTCTGACCTTTCTTATGATGCCACACTTCTCTCTGACTCTCTACTTTCCTACCACCATCTTTCAAATTTAAGGAATCTTGCAATTCCACTGGACACACCTAGATAATCCAGAATAATCTTCCTACTTTAAGGTCAGCTGATTGGTAACCTTTATTTCATATGCGACCTTAATTCCTCCTTGTTATGTGGCATGACATCTTCCCAAGTTCTGGGGATTAGGAGGCAGAGGTCTTTCAGAGGCTATTCGTTCTACTTGCCATCCAGGAATTTCTTATTCTAAAACAGATAATCTGCGTAAGTATTTTGTGCTCTTCCAGGACATGCTTAGCAGGGCCATTGTATCTGCGGAAATTTTTAATACACTTCTCTAGGTCTTGATGCTGTGAACTTTGTGGTCAGGGCCAAAGACATCACAACATAAATGACACATTTCTGTTTTTGTTGTTTAATGGAGATCATGAGTTGAAACTTCATCCTCACCTTAAAAAAAAAATTATTTAACATTTTTTGCATAGTACGAAACAATCAGACCAAATCATAACAATGATGAGCATCATAACAATATATCATCATTAATTTTCCTGTAACCATTTATGAGGAGAGTACTGAAATTTAATTCTACGTTAAAAAAAAAATTTTAGATTTACAATAATGATAAATATAATTATACATTTTTTTAAAAATCAAGATAGTATTGAAAAATTTAATTCAGCATGATGGTCTTCTAAGTTAACTACCTACATACAGTCTTTCTACTAAAACAGCATTCTTCATTCCACAACCATCAGTTGAGTGCCCACCATTCTTGAGGCACTAGTTTAAACCAGTGGAATTGCAAGAGTCTTTAAATTTGAAAGATGGTGGCAGGACAGTAGAGAGGCAAAGAGAAATGTGTCATTGGAAAAAAAGTCAGCAGTCCCTTCGTTTCTATAGGATGAGAGCATGGTCTCTGATAGGGTGTGATATATAGCACGCTGCATACTGGGTCCCAACTTACGTGTGCAGCCATATTCCTCTTTGTACACAGTATTCACTTCTCTCCCACATCCATTCTAATCTGCCTTGACATTCTCTTCTCTGCACCTAGGTCAATTTCATTTATGAAGAAACATTAGTATCAAATCTCACAGACCCCAAAGGCATCTCTTGTCAATAAAGCTTGAATAAATATTTTTAAATCTGTTAACTAAAGTCTGTAAAATATTAAATACTTATCAGTCTTGTGAACTTCTGTATGGCTGTTATGCTCTATTATTTTAACTATATTTTTGTATAGAGACTTTAGTCATATCATGTATTAACTATTTGATTTTATATTTCTTGTAGACAGGAGTCATGTCTGCTACATCTCTGTCTCCATCATGTCTCTCAACATAGTGGTTTTCTAATGAATTTGCTCCTGTAATTTGGTGAGTTACATAGAGCCATGGGAGACATCATTTATCATTTGTTTCAGAAAAGCTTCAGCCAAATCAAATAATTGGTATTATAACTTCATTGGAAAATTCATTTGCACAAAATTGAACATCTTTTACCATTTCCTACAGCTACAATTTTATTTTTAATGGTTTTTCTGAACAGATATAATGATGCCAATATTCTTAAGAAACTATTATCCATAGAAGGGAAAATGCCATAATAAGTAAGTCCCTAAGATGGCACCAAGCTAATGAAATAAAGCACTACCAAGTGGAACCATTGCTTACATAATATACGTGACATTATTTAAGTCTTAAAACAGTAATACAGAAAAACCTAGGAGACTAAAGAAGTTTACATAAATCTGGAAAGATCTAACTAGAAATAACTATTTTTGCAACAAATTTTAAGTTTTATAATCAGACAGGGTTACTTGAAAGGGTCTTATTAACTTCCCAAAGGAGGCTAAATTATAATACATTACATCATAGTTCTTTGATCTTCACTTTGTGGATGTTGTAAACATCAAAAATAAAAGTTTATGCAAAGTTTCTTCTTCCAAGAATACTTGATCAATCCCAAATTTAATAAATAAATTTTGAGGACACAATATACCAGCGTTAACTACTTTCTTTCTTAAAGCATGTTTATGTTGTATGTTAAATAAGCCTGCAAATCAACATGAACCTTATCTTCATGATCTCAATCCAAAAATAATTTTAATTAACACCAATAAAGTAAAATTATTTTTTCCAAATTATCTATCATGCAGCTATTTTGTCTTCAACATGGTTAGTGGTTACAGTTGGACAGAATTATACTGATAATACTACGACTAACAATGTCATCACATACTGTGCCTTACACACAGTATTATTTCATCGCAATGAGAGGAATATTAGATTCTCAACACCTACGTGGAGCAAAATATAAAGAAGAGTACAATTTTAAGCTCCAATGAAATGTAATTTTTTCTTTCCAGTAAAAATAATTTAGCAGTTTTATTCTTTTAATGTCTATGATACCTATGTACAGTTACAGATGAACTGGTTTACATTAAAATGAAAATTAAAATACGAAGCACAAAATATGAAATCAGAAATACTCCATTTTTACAAGGTGTAGTTGGCTCCATATTCTGACAATTGCGGTCCCAGTAATCGTTGTTCAGTTTCCAGAGTCTCATACTATTTGCTAAAATAAATACCCATGTCTTTCTTCAAGATGACAGTCCCCTGAATAACCCTAGATTGTTAGAAAACCTGTAGACAATAATGGAATTATTCTCTTTGCTACTAGTGCTTATTCTTTAACTAAAGGTAAACAAATTGTCAATACATGATTTTTTTTCTATAGTACATAAGTTCTACCCAGAAAATATAAGGTCTAAAGGTAGAAACACAGAAAATAAAGAAACTTACTACTACCTCTTATAAATATTTTTCCCCTAGACTCCCACACATTTCATAATTTTTGATAGTTTGTATTCATCTCTTTCTTCATCTTCTGATACATGCACAGGTTACAGAAAAATGTAATCATGAAATATCAATGATGCTACTAAATCCAAGCTTATCAGATTTTCTTCTATCTGATCTTCCATAGTTACATCTGACTACAAGGTCATTGTGCTAAATTACATTTCATTTTGAGTTACCAGGAGTATTTAAGTATTAAATTAATTTTAAAACACATTTTCAAATGGCCTCAATATGGGGCATTTTGAGCAGCCCTTTATCAAGTAAATTAAGCCACAACGTGCATATATAATCCACTTATACCTGTTCATCCATGAATATGACTAATAATCTCCTTTGAATTAAGTGACAACAAATGAACTGCCTGACCATCTTCTCTTTTTTTTTTTTTTTTTTTTTTTTTGAGAAGGAGTTTCGCTCTTGTTACCCAGGCTGGAGTGCAATGGCACAATCTCAGCTCAAAACAACCTCCACCTCCTGGGTTCAGGCAATTCTCCTGCCTCAGCCTCCTTAGCAGCTGGGATTACAGGCATGCGCCACCATGCCCAGCTAATTTTTTTGTATTTTTAGTAGAGACGGGGTTTCACCATGTTGATTAGGATGGTCTCGATCTCTTGACCTCGTGATCCACCAGCCTCGGCCTCCCAAAGTGCTGGGATTACAGGCGTGAGACACCACGCCCGATCCATCTTTTCATGTTACTATTGGAGCAGCAAAATCATTCTGTAAATAGAAAACTTTAGAAATTTATGTATTTAGATGATGGATAATTTGAGGTAACTGTTCTATTATTTCATCTGCAAAATCACTTGACTTAAGCATGAATAATACATGAGCTACAGACTCCTCAAGTCATGTATTGTGAGATCAACAATCACGCTACTAAATTTACTGTCCTGTGATCTGAATAAACAAATAAACATTAAAGTGTAAGTGATACCTGAATCAATTTGCAGTCTTGGCCTTTAAGACCCACCATAATGTATCAGGATAATTGTCACCTTTGCCCAGCGTTTTCCTTTCCAAGTTACCACTAAAAGTGTATTGTGGAAGCAGGTGCCTGTTTGTAAATTGACTTTCCAATTTTTGAAATGTGTTGAACCCAACTTATTAACAATTTTTCTCAAGCAAGAAAAACTGTACGGTGTCTAATAAAAGTACGTGTACTAGAGAAGAAAAAGACAAAATATATTTTTAAAATGTTTAACTTTCTTACTTCCATTCATTTAGCTAAACCATTTTGATGAGTAAAATAATCCGATACATGGAGCACTTACTACCTGCCAGGCCCCAGTGCTCTAGCAGCTTTAATCTTCACCATATGCTTTATGAGAGGAAATATTATTACCATCTTACAAAATAAACATCAATGCTTAAAAAGCTTAAATTAGTTAAAGCCGGTTATTGGCAGAACTCAGACTGGAGTTCAAACAGTCTAAGTAGCAAGGTGGTCATATTGGTTTGCTAGGGTTTATTAGGGCTTCCGTAAGAAAACATCATAGACTGTGCGGACATAAAGAAGAGTGAGTCCATGTCCTTTGCAGGGACATGAATGAAGCTGGAAACCATCATTCTCAGCAAACTAACACAGGAACAGAAAACCAAACACTGCATGTCCTCACTCTTAAGTGGGAGTTGAACAATGAGAACACATGGACACAGGGAGGGGAACATCACACACCTGGGCCTGTTGAGGGGTTGGGGGCAAGGAGAGGGAGAGCATCAAGACAAATACGTAATGCATGCAAAGATTAAAACCTAAATGATGGGTTGATAGGTACAGCAAACCATCATGGCACATGTATACGTATGAAGCAAACCTGTATGTTCTGCAAATGTATCCCAGAACTTAAAGTAAAATAAAAAATAAAAATAAACAAAATAAAATATGTAACCAGGGGAAAGAAAGAGAGAAAGAGAAAGGAAGAAAAAGAAAGAAAGGGAGAGAGAAAAAGAGAGAAAGAAAGAAAGAAAGAAAGAAAGAAAGAAAGAAAGAAAGAGAGAGAGAAAGAAAGAAGAAAGAAAAAGAAAAAGAAAGAAAGAAAGGAAAGAAAGAAAGAAGAAGAGAAAAAGAAAGAAAGAAAAAAGAAGAGAAAGAAGGAAAGAAAGAAAGGAAAGATGGAAGGAAACTACCATAGACTGGGATGGCTTACGAAAAAAGATTATTTTCTCATAGTTCTGGAAGCTGGAAGTTCAAGACTAAGGTGCCTGTAGGACTGGTTTCTCCTGTAGCCTCTCTCCTTGGCTTATAGTTGGCAACCTTTTTGCACAAGGTTACCAACGCAGTCACACTGTTTAGTCAATTCCCCACGAATTGACTAAAGTTTAGAAACGCACGAAAAGATCACTGATGTGTCTTCCTCTTCTTACAAATACACCAGTCACATTCATCACCCTAAAGATTCTGTGGCTAAATGCAGTCACATTGAGAAAAATAAGTGTCAAAAAATGAGTTGTGGGGATACAGTTCCATCTAAAACAGGGGTGTCCTTTCCACTCTGCTGAAGCACCAAGTTATGGACCGAGTGGTTACTTGTTCCTCACACCACGTGTGCACCAGGAGTTTCAGATCTGCAGTGCACTAAGCATGTCCTGTCATCCGCTTGATCAGCATCTGACTGCAGCGCAGCAGTACCCACACTAACAAAGACAGAGAAAACGTCACGTGCTCTGACCTTCCACAGATTCATAGAATGGTTGAACTGGAGGGTCGAGGTTGTAACAATGTCCTGAAACGGGCTTCCAACATTTGCGGTGCTTAGATGGACCCGGGAAACCTTTATTTATGGCTGAGAGTTAAGACTGTATTTCCTTATCCGGCTCTTTGGTTCAATAGGATGGATGAGGACATCTTTCAGTTGCTCCTAAAGTTGATTCTGTCACTGCTGGTATGTTAAAGAAATGCTGCATTGATAGAAGTAATAGAGATACTGCATTTGCAATAATTCATGGCTGGTAAGCTATTTCCATTGTCTCTTAATCTGTTGAATTTTCTTTGCCACACTACACGTTCTGAAAGCCCCTGCTGGTTTTTGCTAGTTAAATCCAGAAGGCGGACCAGCACAGTGACAATGCTCCCCACAAATGCACTAAAGTGTAAACACGTTTCTTTCTCATATTGGCCCCTGACCGCCCTTTTCTTAGAGTGTTTGCTTTAGAAAAGTAATTACAATTTGTAATTGCAAATTCTTTCTCTGCCCTTTTGAAACGCATATACCTCTTCTTAAAAGACTATTACCGGTTTTACGCCCCAGGAAATGTATTTCTCAAGGGTCTGGGAAGCATCTCTTTGAAACGTAAGCACGAAGGAAAATAGCACCCCTGGCTCTGTGTCTCTAAAAGAGTACAGAGGAACCTAACTTCAGTGGGAACCTCCATCCAAGTTGTAAAACTACCTCTTTCATGAAGACATGAAGACTTAGACTTTTACTTTGGTTAAGGCCCATTAGAAAACACAAGGCCTCCGATTGCCACCCTTCCAAGTTCCTGAAAATGCTCGGGCCTCCTGATTCAGGTGAGTTGAATTTAATCTCTCTTATCTATTATGACAGTCTTGAATAAAGTCTTCCTTATCTGTGTAGCCCCGTCTGGTGATATATTCACGTTTATAAGGCTAAGAGGCTGATCATGGTCTTAGATATTAAAGTCAAGATATTGACTTCCCCCTCTAATCAACAACCAAATAGTTAGGTGCCAAGAGGGACGGCTCTGCAGTGCAGACTTGGGGAATAAAAGGATTTCTATCCCAGCCTGAGGAAAAAAACATCATTTCTGCTGTTTTCCATTACGCCTAAAACATAATAAATGTTCACTTAAATTAGGATTTTAACATGATTGTTGACTGCCATACTTTTTTTCTTTTAAACCATCAGTTTGATGAATTTCCATTCATTGTTCTTCTTAATTCATGTTAGTAAAAAAAAAAAAAAAAAGCAGATGAGAAACTGAGAAACCCTGTCAGGAAGGACATTGAGAGTCTGTGCAAAGCACTCTATCAATTTAATTTCGGGTGAAATATGGGAAAGCAGTATTATAAAGTACTAGGGAATGTTTGGGCAAATACTGGTAGATAATTGAGGAGAATAGGCCACTACCATTAAAACCCCTAATACCAGTTTTATGCCTCAGGAAATGTTTTTCTGAAAGGCCTGGGAACCATCTCTTTGAAATGTAAACAGGAAGGAAAATAGTACCCTGGCTCTGGGTCTCCACAGGAGCCTAATTTAGAGAACAAATTTTTACAAGTTGGTTGCACAACGTGATAACAAGGATATAGTTGGAAAACTAGGGAATTAAAGTATTTATTGTTTCTACCAAAAGTTTTGTTATCTTATTGTGGAATGTTTGTTTATTATGAAATAGTCTTGATTGTTATTTTGATACCCAGAGCATTTGTAATATATATGGAATTGTTTATACCAAGACTTTCATATCTATCATTTTACCCTCACAAGAACCCTGTGAAGTTATCTTTTCACTTCCGTTTGCACATTATCAAGCTGGAGTGTGCAGCTTACACACTAATTACAAGACAGAGCCTGGATTCAAGAAAATGCTGGTTCCTTTGGCTCTGATGTGTGTATCAGTGGCAGGGTAGCACACTGCCTTCCTCCTCCTCTTACCTTTCACCACTATGAGGAATTTTCTTTTTTTTTTTTTTTTTTTTGAGACGGAGTTTCACTCTTGTTACCCAGGCTGGAGTGCAATGGCGCGATCTTGGCTCACCGCAACCTCCGCCTCCTGGGTTCAGGCAATTCTCCTGCCTCAGCCTCCTGAGTAGCTGGGATTACAGGCACGCGCCACCATGCCCAGCTAATTTTTTTGTATTTTTAGTAGAGACGGGGTTTCACCATGTTGACCAGGATGGTCTCGATCTCTTGACCTCGTGATCCACCCACCTCGGCCTCCCAAAGTTCTGGGATTACAGGCTTGAGCCACCGCGCCCGGCGAGGAATTTTCAAATGAATTTCTTGTATCATTAGCACTAACAGCAATTTTGTGAGACAGATTTATATGCATTTTTATACATATAAATTAAGAATCAGGGAAGTTTACAATTATCTGCATTTTTATACATATAAATTAAGAATCAGAGAAGTTGGGTAATTTTCCAAAAGTGATAAATGTGAAAACTGAGAGTGTATTCATCAGGCTTAAATCTAGGTTTGAGACAAAACTTAAAAAGTTTGGCAAAGTCTTGTAGGATAGCCAGGAAACCTGAATCATTGTCAGGCTAATCTGGAAATGAAATGCCTGGTGATCTCTTTCAAAAAAAGAAACTTAAATAGAAGAAATTTAAGAGGTCTGTATTATTTCCCTGTGCTATAATTTACTTATTATAATTTAAATTTAATAACTACCTATCAAGAAAACAGAGAAAATGTGGTCACTAAAAGGCGTAATTTCTATAGTTTGTTTTACTTTTAATGATAAATAACTTCACCTCCAAAATTAATTAACCTGTATTGCGCAGAGAAGGATTTTTTCTTAATCAGTTGAAATGTTGTAAGTCAAAGAAGACAAAATGTTTTAAAAAACAAACAATAAGTTTATTCATGTCCTGAAAAATAATTATAATTGTTGCAATACTCTATGAAAAACTTTACTACAAAACATTAAGAAAAAATGCAAAAGCAGTGAGATATTTAAATGTACTATGTTTACTTGGTGGTCAGCATCTTGGTTGTGACACATTTATTGAAAATAAAATACATCCACCCCTTTCTCTACAGAGTCAAATCTACATCAGATAAAATGATTAGAAATGTAAATATTGATTAGTTTTTTTAACCTACTAAGAATACAAAAGCATTCATGAAAATAAAGCAATTATAGTTCATTAACTCTGTAAACACTTTACTGTGTAATTAGAAACATATTTACTATGAGTTACTTTCATGTCTCAGACCTATTTTAACTCTGGGCACCAAATGACATAGCAAAGTATAATTTAACACATTTAACTCAAGAATGGGAAGCGGAAGAAAGAGATGCCTAAAATCTCAAAGGGATCAATTCATTATTTTCATCAGTAGTCATTTCTTTTTTAACTGTCATTTTGGTTCTACGTCCCATCCAGCTATCAAGCCAATTCTAATGGTTTTCCTAACCTTAAATGCTAATGGCGTGATCTTGTAAGTCTTATTTATACTCTCTATCTCCACTTCCTTATCTCACATTTTTTATTGTAATCAGTATCCTTAGATTTTTGCTCCTATTATTCCGCTAAAACAGTGTTTCTAGTCAAATGTTATGGTCAAGTCTCTGTCTCTATGGTATTAGACACTCAATCCTTGTGTATGATCGATTATACCTCCTTCTTAAAATCTTTCATTGGCCTCTGTCGACACTATCTTATTGTGGTCTTCCTCCTATCACCCTTGTCTCTCCTTCTCAGTCTCCTTTTCTAGCTTGTCCTCCTGACTTCTAAATAACAAGGGTCAGGAGGATGAGCCACACACAGAGAGACACACACATATATATGTAGATGAGTATTCATCTATATTTATCCATTTATTCATCTATATAAAACAGTCATCTATATTGATTCTCTAGGCAATAGAATATTCATCTACAGAAAATATTCTTCTGTATTTCTTCTCTAGACAATCTCATTGCGTTCTAGTTTTACACACTATCATCCACTGATGACACTCTGCTGTCCAGGTTGAAGTGTAGTCATGCAAATATGTCTCACTACATATTTAAACTGCTGGGCTCAAGCCATCGATTTTCCCACTTCTGCCTCCCAAGTAGCTGTGTAGCTGGGACTACAAGGCGAATACCCACTTTTTTTTTTTTTTTTGGAGACAGGGTCCCACCATGTTGACCAGACTGGGATACTAAACTTGCCTGCAGTTCCTGATTTCTTTCATGAGTCTTAGGTAGGTTTCCATATCTTACCATCTACTCAATACTTCCACAGGTACTTTTCAAAGGCACTTGATATTTAGTATGTGTAAGGCACATTGCTAAATCCTCTTACTCCACTGTGGATGGGCTTGCTCTACAAACAGTATGATATAGTTTGGCTGTGTCTCCATCCAAATCTCATCTTGAAATCCAATCCCCTTCATCCCCACATGTCAAGGGCGGGACCTGGTGGGAGGGGATTGAATCATGAGGGCAGTTTTCCTCATGCTGTTCTTCTGATAGTGAGCAAGTTCTCACAAGATCTGATGGTGTATTATAAGTGTTTAACGGTTCCTTCACATCTGCTTCCACTTCCATCATGATTGTAAGTGTTCTGAGGCCTCTCCAGCCATGCAAAACTCTGACTCCATTAAAATTCTTTTCTTTAGAAATTATCCAGTCTTGGGCAGTTCTTTATAGCAGTGTGAGAACAGACTAATACACAATATGATGTTTTTCTGGTATGCTATTCTCTTCTGAGCTATGAAGCCTGAGAAAGTAAAATTTAGCTTGCCAATTCTTCCTCACAGTCCAGTTTTCTTACATAATGTAAGACCTGCCAATCAAATATATATGTGCAAAGCTTAGATTGGGAGTGGAGTCATTTGAAGCATAAACTGGTATGCTCTATAGTCATAATCAAAAGAATGCTTTAGCAATAAGCGCATCAGTAGCTTTCTCAGTCATGGCAGGGGACATGTGATTCTAAGGGTGGGAACTTTCCTGGGAAGCTCAACACAAAGCCAGTTCTCAAGTCCTTCCAAAGACCTTGTCAGCTGTCTTATACAATTATTAATTTCCCAATTGCATGAACTAGCCAGAATACTTTCTGTTGACTACAACTAAATTCCAACCCTCACGTTTCTGAAGCATCCTCCTCCAACAGGCTTCTGATTGGCATCATCCTCCTCCCACGTGCAAAGAACAAAGCTCTTGTCGTCATCCCAGTGTCCCTCTCAAGCCCATGCCAACCCATCAATGCTCTGCCTAAACACCTTCACTGTCCACACCAGTCCCACTGTCGCTTCTTGCCATTTAACCAGTCTCCCTGTTTCCACTCTGCCACTTAAAGTTCATAGGTTACCCAGACTGATCTTCGAAAGACGTAAGTCAGTTTACGCCACTCCCTTGGTCATATGCCCCTGTGAATTCACATCACACTCTCAACAGAATCCAACCTCCTTAACCTAGCTCACAAAGCTCCACAAAATGCAGCCCCCATCTACTTCTCTGACCTCATCTCCTGCCCTCTGCCCTAGATTCTGTCTCTTACATACACCAAGCCTGGCCCATCTCAGAGACTTCACAGTTGCTGCTCCCTCTGCCTGTTTTAGGAGTTTTACCTCTCAATCAATTTCAGGTGATTGGCAATTTCACAGTATTTCGATCTCTGCTTAGAAAGGCTTTCATAACCTTCTTTTTTAAATAGCAGCTCCTGTCACTGTTCCTTCACCATATATCACCTTACTCTGCCATATTTTTCTTCATCTGTCACTAAAGGAAGCACACCGATGCTTATTTGCTTATTTTTTTTTTCCTATTTCCCGTCTGTTCCATCAGGGAAGTGAGTAGCACCGCAGCAGAGGCGTGGCCTCTCTTCTTGGCACCTGGCCTCTAGCACATAGAACAATTTCTGCTTTTAGGAAGATTTCAGTGACTATCGCCTGAATAAATTATTGAGAAAATAAATGAAAGAATGATTATTTTAGTGGACCAAATAAGACATTCGTAACTAATTCCCAAAATAAAAACCAGCATCAACCTATCTCCTAGTAATTAAATAGCCTCGAAAACTTATGATGAATATTTGAAAAGCTATCTTAATTTCTTCTCACGATATAAACAGAAATGATATTTTTGAGATGATTCATATAACGTTGCAATTGTGTGTGTGTGTGTGTGTGTGTGTGTGTGTGTGTGTGTGTGTGTGTCAAAGGAAATGGAATAAGAATGAAAGGAAATGGAATAAGACATGTAACACTTAGACACCAGGCACTTAAAAGAACTTTCAAAACTCACATCAACAAAGAAGGAACGAGGGAATGGAGAGAAGGAGGGACACGTGGCAGACTCTGGAAGCAAGATTAAATACACTTCATGTGCTTCTCACACTGAGGTTACAAGTAACGAATGGCAGAATGACCTCCAAAAGCTGAAAGTTAAAAATGGGTTTCTGAGACATGACCATCTTCTGAATATACAGTAGTTGGAAAATGTTATATGTATCACTGGTCATGAAATGAAATATAATTTGTTTCTTTGCATACATATTAACGGCTCTCTCAGTAGTGCTACCATCCTCTTCAAAGGATTTGCAGTAGCAACTTTTATAAATGATTTTTAAACGAAAGGTTCCTTGCATAATTCCCACATGCAGCAGCATAGGTTGTATTAAATCCTCCTCATCTTCCCTTTCTTCTACTCTCTTTCATCTGTTTTCCACTTTTCTCTGTGATCATTGCTTTATTTTTCTTTCTGATCTAACCTTGAGGTGATTCGGTGGCTAGAATGAGAAATGATAGGAACTATAGTCAATGAAATAGACACTGAGATAAGATTGAAAGAATACGATCTTGCCAATTTCAATAATAATAATATATTTTATATATATCACCATTTATAATTTTCAGTACACTTTTAACATCCATCAGCTATTTTCCAGTCTGATTACCACCATTCCATCGAGTAACAAAGGTAAATATTATTAATTCTATATTATAGGATCAAAAACTTAGTTATTAGAAGATGCAATCATTGTTGTTCTAGGAAATGAGTGATTTAGAATAAGCTAGCCTGTAAGCCATTTCTTTGCTCACGCATGGATTTACATATATTTTCAGCTTTTAAAAAATTATTTTAAGTTTCTGGATACATGTTGTATTAGTCTGTTTTCACCCTGCTGATTAAAACATACTCGAAACTGAGCAACTTACAAAATAAAGAAGTTTAATCCAACTTCGAGTTCCACATGGCTGGGGAGGCCCCACCGTCATGGAGGAAGGCAAAGAGGAGCAAATCCCATTTTCCCTGGACAACGGCAGGCAAAGCGAGCTTGTGCCGGGCAACTCCCGTTTTTGAAACCGTCAGATCTCGTGAGACCCATTCACTATCACAGGAACAGCACAGAAAAGACCCATGCCAGTAATTCAGTAATCTCTCACTGAGTCCCTCCCACAACTTGTGGAAACTATGGGAGCTATGGGATGAGATTTGGGTGGAGATACAGAGTCAAACAATATCATGTGCAGGACCGGCAGGTCAGCTGCATAGGCAAATGTATGCCATGGTGGTTTGCTGCACCTATGAACCCATCACCGAGGTATTAAGTCCCACATGAATTAGCTATTTATCCTGATGCTCTCCCTCCCTGCACCCCACCAGCAGGCCCCAGTGGGTGTTGTCTCCCTCCGTGTGTCCACATGTTCTCAGCTCCCACTTATAAGTGAGAACATAATCGTATTTGGTTTTCTGTGCCTGTGTTACTTTGCTGAGGATAATGCTCCATCCATGTCCCTGCAAAGGGCATGGTCTTGCTCCTTTTTATGGCTACACAGAATTTCATGGTTCATATGTACCACATTTTCTTAGATTTCAAATTTAAGAATTTTAATCTGAGTTTTTTCCCTTTGTGAATCATAAAACAGTATAATTATTTATTTCAGAATAAGCCATTGCTTTTTCAAAATGCATTTAATCTTTTAAGAAACGCACAGATTTTGTGGTTTGGATTTGCATCTCCCTGGTGAAGAGTGAGTCATGTTCCTATTGGCGCTTTTTGTCTTCCTTGGAAAAATGTCTGCTGAGGTTCATTGCCCTCTTTGAATTGTATTACTTGTTTTTGCTATTGAGTTGCATGAGTTTCTTACATATTCTGTATATTAATCTCTTTTCAAATGTACAGTTCATAAATATTTTCTCCAATTTCAAAATTTGCTTCTTGATTTTGTTGTTTCGTTTACTGTGCAGAAGTTTTTTTTATTATTATTATTAATTTGATGTAGTTCCACTTGTTTATTTTTGCTTTTGTTGCCTGTGCCTTTCATGTCATATCTAAAATATCATTGCCAAGACCAATGTCAAGGAATTCTGGGACTATGTTTTGTCGTAAGATTCAGGTTTTACATTTAGGCCTTTAATCCATTTCAGGTTGCTTTTTCTGTTAGGAAGGCTATTAATTTTTTTAAAAAATTAGGTGTAGTGAAAATGTATAGAAAGGGGAATGCTTACACACTGTTGGAGGGATGATACATTGATATAGTCATTATAGGATAGCATAGCGATTTTTTTAAAAAATAGAAACAAAGCTACCATATGCTCTAGCATTCCTGCCTCTGGGTTTTTATCCAATGGAATGAAAACCAGGATCTGTAAGAGAGATCTGCACTCCACATTCACTGCAACATCAGTCAAAAGAGCCAAGACATGGAAACAACCTTAGTGTCCATTGATGGATGGATAAATAAAGAAAATGTGGTATGTACACATACCATGGACTAGTATTCAGCCTTAATACAACAGGAAATCCTGCTACTTGCATCAACATGGATAAACTTGGAGGACGTTATGCTAAGTGAAATAAGCCAGAAGAGAATAAACAAATATTTTATGATCTCACTTCTATATGGAATCTAAAATAGTCATACTCATAGAAGCAGAAAGTAAAATGGTGATTATCCGGGGTTGTGGGAGGAGAAATGGCAAGATGTTGGTCAGCATGCACTTCAGTTTATGCAAGATGGCAAAGTCCAGGGACCTAACGTAAAGCATTGTAACTGTCAGTAACAATACTGTACTGTATACTTGAAATCCACTAAGAGAGCAGATCATAAGTGTTCTCACTACAAAAAAACAAATGGTAGATATATGAGGTGACAGATATGAAAATTAGCTTAAATGTGGTGATTATTTCATCTATACCAAATCATCAAATTGTTTACCTTCAATTCACACAATAAAAATAATGCATATATCAAACTTTTGTTGGGAAGATTTTTTTTTAACTTAGAGAAGCAAGTCTATTGAAATACTAGGGCTTCCAAGGCATCATTAAAAGAATAGAGAGAATAAAATCCAACATTTTGACAGCTGGATAGTCTGTGAATCCCAGCGTGTGGCATCACTTCTTCTCCTGAGCCACGCCATTGCTCTCATCTCCTCTCACTGCCAAACCCTATTCTAACATCTGCCTTTATGTCTGATATAGTTTGGATATGTGCCCCATCCAAATCTCAAGTTGAATTGGAATCCCTAGTATTGGAGATGTGTGCTGGTGGGAGGTGGCTGATTGTGGGGAAAGATTTCTTAAGGATGGTTTAGCATCTCCCTCTTGGTACAGTACTCACAATAGTCAGTTCCTCTCATGACATCTGGCTGTTTAAAGGTGTGTGGCATCTTGCTCTCTCTCTCACTCACTCTTGCTTTCACTGTGTGACATGCAAACTCCCCCTTTGCCTTCTCCCATGATTGGAAGCTTCCAGAGGCCTCCCCAGGAGCAGATGCTGCTATGCTTCCTGTAAAGCCTGCAGAAGTATGAGGCCATTAAACTTTTTTTCTTACAAATTACCCAGAGTCAGGTATTTCTTTATACCAATGCACAAATGGACTAACAGATTGTTACTTTTCAGTTCATACTTTACTTAATGCTCAGATGTAGTTTTTTGTATTACCATGTTTTAGTTAGTTACTGAGTTACTGATGAGCAAATAATGCCCTAAAGAGATAGATAAGCCTGAATTTCTCAAATAAAACTTAAAAAAAGCCTTGGGAGGTGGCGTCAAATAAACTTCGCAGAGATTTCACTCCTGTCGTCTGCCTGAAAACTTCTTACAGTGAAACAAATTCTAAAGGAAACTGTTCTGAAAGGTTCACATTAGCAGGGACTTTCGTGGACTTGGCATATATGTAGATAATAGTACACAGATTTTCAGACCTACTCAAAGATTGCCAGATCCTCCTGGCAAGCAGATCTCTGTTCAGAATATGTTACTGATACTGTCTCATTGAAATGCTGCAAGAGTCAATCCTACTCCCTTTCTCCCATCTGATCAATTTCCATATTTCAATTATGAGAACTCAGAAAAGTTTCCACACATTTCCAGCTAGTGTTGTTCCCTGCAAATTTTCTTTCCTGGTCAAACAGTGAGCCAACCTAGTGACCTTCAGTACTCTCTTTTTAATCAGGTTTTTCATTAGAACTGTAGGTAAATTCAATGGGAAGGCCATTAATTAGGATCACGGCTATGCATAATCACTTAGATGTCTTCACCAGGATCTGCATCTCATGACAGGACTACAGCGAAAGAATGAGAATCTTCTCTTAAACAAAACAAAACACAAAACCAAAAAATTTCTTCCATAAAATTGTGATGAGGTGTTCCTCTTTGTACAATTTTTGTTAAGCTGGACAGGAATGGAATATTCTAGGTTTTCTTACAGCTGTAGTTAAGAAAATCCCTCTGGGCTCTTATTCTATCCTCCTTCCTCTGTCTCAACATGTCTGTGCATCCAGAGCCAGCATGGCTTCATACAATTTCTAAAAAGTTCTTTAACACTGTACTGGCTGCAGTGACACACATGTAGACTCCATTTACCGTGTGAGTTAAGGGCTCACATGGTAAATTGAGTCTACATGTGTGAATAGCATTTGGACATATCTTCTAAATGTTGTGTGTATGAATAAAATAATAATACATACAAAATCATATGATCTCATTATAACCCTCTTGAGATATTCTCTCGAATCAACATTTTTTTTTGCAAAAATATGTCAAGAAATGAAATCGAACCATTAGATTTTTTTTCTGACACTTTACACTGTCCTTGTACAAGTCATAGCTAAATGCTTAAGATTCAGCAAGCATTTAAAGATAAGAGTAATGTGAAAATAAGTGCTGGTATCATTTGGCTGTGTTCTCACACAAATCTTACCTTGAGTTGTAGTTCCCACAATCCCCATGTGTTGTTGGAGGGACCCGGTGGGAGGTAATTGAATCATGGGGACAGTTACTTCCCTGCTGTTCTCCTGAGAGTGAGTGAATTCTCACAAGGTCTGATGGTTTTGTAACAGGGAGTTCCACTGCACGTGCTCTTTTGGCTCGCTGCCACGTAAGACATGCCTTCGCTCCTCCTTTGCCTTCTGCCATGACTGTGAGGTCTACCAAGCCATGCAGAACTGTGAGCCCCTTAAACCTCTTTTTCTTTATAAATTTTCCAATCTCAGGCATGTTTTTATTAGCAGTGTGAGAACAGATTAATACAAGCGCTTTGTATGATTAGCAATAGCTGTACTAATACGCCACATTGCAACAGAGTTTCATGAAATTTGGTGTGATTTTTGGCAACCATAGGTGGAAAGGGGAGCAAGCAGATAAGACCCCAGGATACAGCAGCAAAGTGTGTGTGTGTGTGTGTGTGTGTGTGCGTGTACACATATGGTATGCTAGGGCACAAAACCTAAAATTAAAGCCTAATGTTATGTGCACCTTGACACCTAGGGGAAACTGGCATGCCTAGGAAAAACTTGAGGCCCTAACCACAAGTTCCAGGCCTTTCTCTGTTGCATGTCCCCAGCCACTCATCCTTCTTTGTCATGGAGACGAGCACAGTGCTTGCCTATCCCTGAATTAGAGGCTTCAATTCCCAGACAGCCCAGTTCTTCAAAGAAGCCAATCTCATCAGGTACAGGAAGCAGATCCAGGCCACCCTTTTGTTACTGCAGAGCTGGCCTTCCCCAGGCCCTGGTTTCTCACTGTCTTTGTGGCCTCAGTGCCCGGTGTGGTCCTGCAGGCCATGCAGTGTCTTCATTTCCCAGGCTGTGCATACGTGTGACTGATTAACTGCTGCCAATCTCACCTGTCCAGGGCTGCATGCTTTGAGTTCAGTCACTCCCAGAACCCTCAGGTGGGAACCTTCCTTCCTCACTGAGTGAAGGCGAAGTCATCAAAACATGAGCATCTTCATATATATTTGTAAATTTGGATTTCACAGGTTTTTGTTACCTACACATTTTCTTCTTGAATAGAAAATTAAAATTTAGAATCTGTTACTAAGATGCTCTCTTTTTTCTTGTTTCAGAATTGTGTATTGTAAAAGATTGTTTCCTTGCAAGAATTTTGAATGTTTCTTAAAGGGAACTGGCATGGTCACACCTCCATGCTGCAGCCAAAAGGATAATTTTAAAGACATTTTCATGATGGATCCAATAGTAAGAGACAGAGGAGAAACATCCTTTTCTAAAAATTGTAGGGCATATAAGTATTGACCAATAAGTAGATAATTTGCAATGAGCATTTTATAATGCTTTTGCTTAAGATATTTTCTTGCAATAAAGTTGTTTTATCCATCAGATTATGAACTGATTTGTAATATGAAATAGTCCAAGGTTAAAATTCAACTACTCAGGCAGGCATGATTAAGTTGGAGTGATTTGAAATGTGCAAGAAAATTCCCCATGTACAAACATTTCTTCCTTTGCTTACGTAATGCCTGGAACTTCTACCATTATGTCAGATTTGCTCTGAATGATTCATTCAGAAAAACTCTGATAAAAGATATATATCAACTAGTATAAACAGTAAGTTTTTAAAAATTTATCTTTCATGGCTAAGTGCAGCATTCTCAGGGGAAGTTGTTGAGGAGAGAAAGATTTAATGTAAGTCAAGAATATAAAAGAAAAAGGAATGGCATCTAGCAATTGTGGCTCAGGTAGGTACACTGTGGCTTCCCTGGCATGATGAGGTCAAAATCAGTGATGACTGAGGTCACAGGTAAGAAGACTACTAAAGACAAATGACAGTCCTAACCTGAGGCCAAATTCCACATAATTGCCTCCGGGCACTTGAAACACATATTTGAAGTCAACTGTGTTTTAATATATAATAATATTAACATACATAATAATATTAATCTTATTGAATTACTGTGGGGATCAAATAAGACACCTTGTACAAAGCATCCATTGCAATCAATTCTCAATAAATGTCAGTTATGCTGTGCTTTTGCATGTCACTTGCACTACGCATAAAAACAATAAACTTCATTTTTTTTCTACCATTTAATCATCTTCATTATCTTTCTGCCTCCCAAGAGCGAGGGACAAATCTCTCTACTATCTTTCCATACCTACCTCTGGCTATTTATGGTGTTTAATCTAGTAACTTTGTCCCAAACCAATAATTTTAAGTATCTAAATGTATGTCTAATTTTGGGGGGGGTATTTAATTTATTGTGTGAAATGTCCAGACTTTTAGTCACCTCTCGAGCCTTGTTCTCCCTTCCAATATGGCGCCTGGGTCTATGGAAGGGAGGTAAGAGCTTCTGTGATTTCATGGAAGGGCTCCTTAATTCCACCCCTAGCTATCATGAAAAATATGCTTTTCATCTAAAATTTTTCAGCCTAATGGAATAATACAGACATACTGATTCTATGTCATCTAAACCTCTAGACTTATTAAAGCTTTCCTTTAATTGAAATTCCTCTTTGCCAAAGAGTCTGTCTTTCAAAACCTATTCTTTCATTTAAAAGGCTACTTAACAGTGAGACTCATTGCTCATAGTGTCTCTGATCAGAATGGAATGATTCTCTCATACCTGAAACAGTGTCTAATGGTTTAGCCTTTGTAGAAGGCTGAATGACAACATCATACATTTAAAAAACCCTATAAACAAACAGGTTAATATTTACATAATTTATTACTCTTGCAAATGTTAATTCTCGTTAACAATTATGATATTCAGATATACTTCCTGCGGGGAAAAAAAGTAGTTGCTCTATATGGAAATGTGATGATTCAACTTGAAAAACCTCAAGTTACTGTCCTTCAAACCAGCAGTCAAGTGCATTCTGTAACCAAAAGCAATATAAAACTTTTAAAAAGTCTAGTTGTGTGAATGAATCATAAATTTCTCAGGCCAGATGGTATTAAGTCATAGCCTGCCAAATATCGACATCATTTACAGTATTACAGTAAATGAAATTAGCACTAGTTGGCACTTCCAATTGTCAAGTGTTAATTTGCTAGACATTCACAATCTTCCTTATGCTTGCTGCATTATAGTAGCTACTTTTATAGGTACTGTTTTAAGAACTTATTAACATATTTTTCTCTGAAATCACATTAGGTTTTCATTGGTATCTGAGCACCTTTTTAGAGGTATACACAGACACGACGTTACAGGGGGAAAACTCTGGAACGAAGACACTGACATTTTGAATTCTCATAGTGGTTGTGCTACATACTCATATCACTTAGGTCAGTCACTTTGATTCTCTGGACTCCAGTTCAGTATTGTACATTAAAGACGGGGGCAGCGTCAGTGTTTCCTTTCAGATATACTATTCTAGAATTAGGCAATTTTATTCTGAGGTTGATTTTGACTCAAGACCAGCCTTATCTTCAAATGTTTTTCTACTCCAGGGTTTAAAATGTCTATTTGCTACGTAAAAGGCTGTGGTCAGTGCTTTTTGCATTTGTACAAGCATGCCAAGATATAATTGAAATTTTATTTTTTTAAACATAGTTTTTTCCTCTAGAAAACTCATGCACATGAAAAATCTTGCATCCTAACTTAGAGACTTACAAAGCCCCTGAACTCCATATAGAGAGCCTTACAGAATCATAAAAACCATTATAAGATACCTTTGGTCTCCTTGTGTTAGGCATTATTGAAAATAATCTCCAGAACCTAGACACACACACACACACACACACACACACACACACACACAATCTATGTGTACATATATGTAGTATATGCATTCAAAATTACATATATGTGATATGTGCAAAATTACATACACATATATGCACTCTTAGATCAGTTATCATTGCTAAAGATTAGTCAGTGACTACCATCAGCTCAAGAATTTTCTTTTCACTATTCTATTAGTTCATAGCAAACAGTAAATAAGTTACTTTATATGTTTATAGGCTGGCACTGGTTTTGATATTCCACATAGATGAACACTAAACCTATAAACACATCTGCATGTTGGATATTGTTTTCCCCTGTAAACAGATAGGAAACTCAGAAAGAAAGATTGTAAATGATGTTTCCTGTCCAAGGTCACTTGTTTAGAATATGACAGTTGGGTTCATAACCTGGACTCACTGTGACTCCAACCTCTTTTCCTCTCCATCACACTAGTATTTCTAGTTAAAAGAAACTAACGGAATTACCTTTTCTACTGCTCTAGTTCTCAGCGGATTCTGTGAAATAGGCTTGGGATAGAGAGCAAGTAGCCATATTATTTTCAGCCTACCCACTTTTTCTGTCACACGGCAGAGCCACAGACTGAGTCTCTGGAGAAGGGAAACAGGATGGCAGGATGCCCAGCACCAGGACGTATCTAGCAGGGCAATTGAGAGACTGTTCTACTGGAGGAGAAGCTGTCTTTCTAATTCAACCGCTGGGATCTTGGAAAAGTATAGCATCTCCTCAGCAGTTGTGACTCATCCACCAAGTCTCCTCTGTTTTTCTCCTTCTGTCATCCATAAAAGTCTGTGAGGTGTGCGTGGTGTAAAAGTCTATGCGTGTGTGTGTGTGTGTGTGTGTGTGTGTGTGTGTATGTGTGACTGTGTGTGTGTACTAGGGGCCATGAGAAAAGTGACTCCAATATGAACTGTCCCTTCCTCTCAGCCAACCTGAGTTACACTTCTAAGTGCCGGGGGATGTATATCTGGTTTGAGAGGGAGGATGAAAAAATTGCTTGCTTATTATTAAGGAATAGGAAGCCAAATAAATCATCTCCTGGAGCTGCTTTCTGTTCTCAGGAGCATGGTTCCAGGTTTCTAGGACAGAAGTCTTGCTTTAGGCAGAAAACCTTGTTAGTTCTCCCATTCCTACTGGCCTTCCTGACAACTTGTATATCTTCCTAAATTGAATATGACTGTATGATATATATATATATATATATATATATATATATATATATATATAATTTTTATTTCACATTTTCATGCTTCTGTCTTTAGCCAAGTAGAAGAAACAGTAATTCCTTCTTGCAGGTAGATACTAGTTTTTTACCATTGGATTAAAAGTGGGAATAGGGCCGGGCGCGGTGGCTCAAGCCTGTAATCCCAGCACTTTGGGAGGCCGAGGCGGGTGGATCACGAGGTCGACAGATCGAGACCATCCTGGTCAACATGGTGAAACCCCGTCTCTACTAAAAGTGCAAAAAATTAGCTGGGCATGGTGGCACGTGCCTGTAATCCCAGCTACTCAGGAGGCTGAGGCAGGAGAATTGCCTGAGCCCAGGAGGCGGAGGTTGCGGTGAGCCGAGATCGCGCCATTGCACTCCAGCCTGGGTAACAAGAGCAAAACTCCGTCTCAAAAAAAAAAAGTGGGAATAGAAATCATACATAGTTTAATCATTAACATATATTTATGTGGCTTATGAAATATGAATGCTTTTAATTTATATTTCATCAGAAAAGGAATTATTCTTATTTTTTACCCAAGAATTATATGGCACTTACTAGGCACCAGGTAATGTTTTAAGTATTTTACAAATATTAACTCATTGTATTTCCCATCAATCAGGCAGAAAGATGCTGTTCTTATCTCCACTTTATAGATGGGGGAACTGAGGCACAGTAAACATACCCAGGCTCACAAAGTGAGTTAATGAAAGTCCTGGGATTCAGAACTAGGCACTTGGGCTTCATTAGTGTGTACACTAATCATGTAATTGAGCACATCCCAATGGAAGTAGGGAACTTGATAGGCAGAGTGATGCCCCCTTCAAAGATATCCACAGCCTAATAGTTCTTAGAACACACCAATCTGCTAGGATCCATGGCAAAGAGGAACTAAGATTGCAGGTCAAACTCACAGTATTTAGTTACTTAAGTATATTAGTCTGTTCTTACACCCAAGATTGAGTAATTTATAAAGGAAAGAGATTTGATTGACTCACAGTTCAGCATGTCTTGGGAAGCCTCAGGAAATTTATAATCACGGTGAAAGGAGAAGCAAACACGTTCTTTTTCACACGGTGGCAGCAAGGGGAAGTGCTGAGCAAAAGGGGGAAAAGTCCCTTATAAAACCGTCAGATCTTGTGAGAACTCACTCACTATCAGCAGTATGGGGGTCACCACCCTCATGATTCAATTACTTTCCTTGGGGTTCATCTCAGGACACACAGAAATTATGGAAACTACAATTCAAGATGAGATTTGGGTAGTGATACAGCCAAATCACATCATTAGGAGATAACTAATGATTCCTCAATTGTCTTTGAGATAAGGGATTTAAATTGGACCATCTGGGTTGGTCCAACATAATCACAAGGATTTTTACAAATTAAAGAGGGCATAGGAAGGGTCAAAGTCACTGAGTGAGATTTGACAACAGTAGCAGAGGTCACAATAAGGGGAGATCATGAGACAATGTAAGCAGGAAGCTTCTAGAAGCTGAAAAAGGCAAGGAGAAGAATCATTCCCTAAAGTCTCCAGAAGTAACATAGCTCTGAAGTCCCATTTTCGAGTTCTGACTGCCATCATTATATGATAATATGTCTGTCTCATTTTAAGTGAGTTTCTTTTTAATTTGTGAGATGCTTTTTACAGTAGAAAAAGAAAATAAAATTGTTGCATAGGTACACACAGGGCAATGTGGTTTGCTGCCTTCCTTCCCCTCACCTGTATCTGTCATCTTGCATGTTCTTCACATGTACCCCCAAACCTAAAATGCAATTAAAAAATAAAATAAAATAAAAACAAACAAAAAAAATCAAAAAAACAAAAAAAGAAAAAGAAAATAATACAAAATTATTAATTATCTCCAAATGTATGAAAGTTAGAAACATGATGCTTAAAGTTCAGGTTTATCATTTACTGAGTGTGTGAGCCAGAAACAATCACTTAATCTTTCTGAGTCTTGGTTAGCCTTTCTGTAGAACAAAGAAAGGTGTATGTATTTTATACGATTATTAAGGCTGGGTTGTCACAAAGTAAAAGATGGCACTACCTGAAACCCAACTTTAGTTTTTAAGTGAAAGTTTCCCTCTGGAATTGTGCAGAAGATTAAAATAGCTAGCCTATGTACAGTCTTGTGTGATTGTTAAAATAGCAAATGCAAAGCATCTTCTGCGGAACACTGAAATATAGGATATATTCAAATAACAGCTATGATGATGATGATAATTCCCAATAGAATGTTAGTGAATGACAGAAATATAATCAGAGAGCTAGAATGCACAGTGAAAATTATCTGTATTAGAGTGAAGTGTTTTGGAAGCCAACTAGACTTCAAATCCAATTCCAATACATTCTAGTTATATATGATGCAGAAAAAGTTTCTTTGTATGTTAAACTTTCTAGAAATGCTAAGCTTTTAAGGTTGTTGGAGGTCTAGTCGAGTTGACATAAGTAGGATGCCTAGTTTATAGTAGGCACTCATGAAATGTCTTCTGCAGGATTAGAATTTTCCATGTCCTTCTTGCCACAGCTAACCATAGATATTACACAAAAAACTACGACTATCCACCTTTTAAGTAACGGTAACATTTTGGGATATTCCACTACGGTCCCAATTCATTATGACTCATATATATGCTATATATTCTCAATAAAACTGAATATCTGCTAGTACTCAAATCAAAATAATATGTAGTGATTCTGACAAAATAGAGTGATCTAATGCTACATCAATAGCTGAAAAATAGCACTAATATAGTGCTGAAATTGGAAGTTGCAATGAAAAGTGACAGCCGTTGTAGCCCAGTGCATATCTATCAATAGTTCACCTCATTAATACAGTCAGCTAATATTGATTTCGAGGAGAGTGATTATATGCTAAAATGACAGTTGCATAACCGATTCTGCTAGGGCAGAAAAGAAGAATGAAAGTCAACTGCCCATCAACTCCCATAGCACTTTGTGAACTGATTTTCTGATCAGTACTACATCCTTGGTGTAAAGTTCACCTTGAGTTATTTACAATGAATAAAGAAAGAAAAAGTTATTTAAGAAAAAAATGTCAAAATTCATCTATTTCCAAATTATTTATTTTTCTAGTATTTTGATACTATCTTATGGACAAAATTTTTATAAGGTAAATAATCCACATAATTATATATTTACAAACGTCTCAAGTTTTTAAGTTTCATTCAGTGCTAATAAATCCACTAAATGACTCATCTGCCAGTTACACTTAGAATTGCAACAATATTCAATTGCTAGATGTTCATTTCAATCATGATGCCTAGTGAACATTTCATCAGGGACCTGAAAAATGTCTTTGAATGGGGAGAATGCATGTCTCTGTAATCAGCAACTTTTGATAACAAGAATTAGAAAGAAATAATGTTGATAAACAGCACAATGCTACTTTCCTATGAAATTGAGTCATTTTAGACTTCTTGACAACGAAAAAAGTCAGCTTTATTTTTTCCAGAATTTGTTTTTTTAATCATAGATGTTCTGTTTAATACTGCCAAACTATACATTCAATGTTCTCTCATAATAATGAATATTTAGTGTGTATAAGTATGAAATGTGCAATACCCTATATTAACTGACCAAATGGCTTCCTTTAATAGGACTTCATTATCTATGGATGCATATGAATGTTTATGCATAGCAGTATTTAAAAACAACATTTTCACCACCACTCCACCCCACTCAAATGAAAAAATAAACAAAAATGTGGGATAGCTATTTTTATTTGCTCACTTTTAATGATCAATTTCTTGATTATCCTTTGAACTCAAGACATCTACCAGCATGGTCATAGTTCCTTGTATAGAAATTATAATTAGCATTTACTTAAAGATGCAATGCAAGATTCTAATTAGTATGACCTCTTTTCTAAAAATGATCTCTGCCAAGATCTTCCTAATGTGCTGGTTGGGATGTTACCATCAGCATTAAAGTGACAGTAATTTCTACTTAAAATATGAATTTCCTCTAAAGTGAAGATTGAGGCTGGAAAGGTCCATTGATGAATACCAGCATTAGTGACTGAAACCTCAAAGAGAAATTGACTATTTGAATAGCCTCAATTATCTCCTTCCACAATTGTATTAATAATTTAATTTTTATACATGTTCACGCAGACTTTAATATTCTTTCCTGTAAGAAGTGAAGCTTACTGCACTCTCCAGTTCCCTGAGTGTGAGTTGGACTTACAGATAAGCTTCTAAGTATGGAAAGAAAAAAAATAGTAACTTTGTAGTGGAGAAACCTGGCAATCATCACCTTAATGGAGTGATCAAGGTTAATATCTCTAGTAATTACTCATGTGATTATATCACATGCACCTGATATGATGTGAGCAGCACACAGAGCACGTATGACACTCTTCCCCAGAGGCTATTGTAGTTCTCTACTATATCATGTAAGGGTCTGCATGATGTCTTTTTGTTTTATCTTTTTTTGTTTGCACTTTAGGATCTGGGGTACATGTGCTGTGCACATCATGCAAGATTGTTGTATAGGTATATACATGGCAAGGTGGTTTGCTGCTTCCATCCCCTTATCACCTATATCTGGCATTTCTCCCCATGTTAACCCTCCCCAACCTCCCCACCCCCTGCTGTCCCTCCCCCACCCCTGCCAACAGACCCCAGTGTGTGATGGTCACCTCCCTGTGTCCATGTGTTCTCGTTGTTCAACTCCTAACTATGAGTGAGAACATGTGGTGTCTGATATTCTGTTCTTGTGTTAGTTTGCTGAGAATGATGTTTTCCAGATTCATCCATATCCCTACAAAGAACAGAAACTCATCATTTTTATGGCTGCATAGTATTCCATGGTGTATATGTGCCACATTTTCCTTGTCCGGTCTATTGTTGATGGGCATTTGGGTTGGTTCTAGGTCTTTGTTATTGTAAACAGTGCCACAATGAACATATGTGTTCATGTGTCTTTATAATAGAACAGTTCATAATCCTCTGTGTATATACTCACGTTTTGTTTTCTTTTGTTTTGAGATGCAGTCTCACTCTGTTGCCCAGGATAGAGCACAGTGGCAGGATCTCAGCTCACTGCAAACTCCATCTCCCAGTTTCAAGCGATACTCCTGCCTCAGCTTCTTGAGTAGCTGGGATTACAGGCACACCACCATGCCCAGCTAATTTTTGTATTTTTAGTAGTCAGGGGATTTCACCATGTTGGTCAGTCTGATCTTGATCTTCTGACCTCCTGATCCACTGACCTTGGTATCCCAAAGTACTGGGATTGCAGGCATGAGCCACCATGTCTGGCTGCATGGTGGATTTAAGTAGAGCTTAGAACTACTTAGCAAATGGCTTGGAACCAGACGAGAGTGGAAAATATTTGTTTAGCCATTTGAAAGTCAAAGAGAAACTGAATTGACACAAAGAATGATGTACAGCAGGATGAGTCAGATTATTAATTTTATATATAATATTAATGATTAATATAATTACATATAATATTTCATTATTAATATGGCACATATTAATGAGCAATATATTTACTATATAAAATATTAATGTATATATTAATTATATGTAATAGAATAGATTATTAATATTTTAATGTTGATATATAATATATATTTGTTCACTGATAGTCTACATATACTATACATGATCTAAGTTCTATGCATGAATATATAGAATATTAAAATTCTATGTAATAGATAATATTCTTTACAATTGTATATTAATATTATGTTTATGTATATTAACACATTTATGTTAGAAATGTGAGAATTATGTAAAAATACATAGTAGTAATTATATATAAATATATATTTATAGTTTATCTTGATAATTTTATATTTACATTCAATTTTATATTTATATATACTTGATATATTAATATTAATACTATTAACATGTTAAGTTTTAATATCTAATATTTAATATATTAATACTGGTAAATATATATTAATATATTATACATAAATGTAATTATATAATTGTTATAATTATGTTAATATTTTTATTTGATACTTTTAATATTAAAACTGTAGTTAGAACTATGTAAAATATATAGAGATATATAAAGTGAGAAAGAGAGAGCTATGAAAGAGCAAAATTGTCCTACTAATTTTCCTTCTCTATTCCTTGACTATATTGGTTGTGATTTTAACTTTTCACAGCCTTTACATTGTGCTGTGTGGCCATGATTTCTACAATTATTTAGCCACATTTATTCATGAAAATAAATTAAATCGTTATTTCCGGTTTGTTCATAGATTCTGTACTTCTAAATTATTTTTAACATTTGCCACTTAATATTAAGTCTATTGAAATTGTCTAGTTAATATTTTTGCATATTTTTATTTGTTTCCGCTGAGATTTGCTAATAGTTTTTTATTCACTCAGTTATTACATGTGTAAATATAAATTTTTCAGCTTAGAATTAAAATTCTCAAATATCACTTCCTAATCCTTAGAAATGCTCCCATGTTCCTCCCCCATTTCCCCCCAACGGTGGGAAGAGGTAGCATGGGGAGAAATGACAGATACAGGTGAGGGGAAGGAAGGCAGCAAACCACACTGCCATGTGTGTACCTATGCAACAATCTTACATGTTCTTCACATGTACCCCCAAACCTAAAATGCATTAAAAAAATAAATAAATAAAAAATAAAAATAAATTTAAAAAAAAGAAATGTTCCCATGTTATTTTGCCTTTCTTCTGAAACTGTGTGTTACTTTAGAATATATCAGCCATTCATTCATTCAATAAGTATTTTATAGGGTCCCTACTATAGGAACTCAAGTTCCTTGTTCTAGGGACAAGAGTAAAGCAATAAACCAAATACACAAAATCTTTTCACTTAGAGGTCACATTCTAGTGAAGGAAAAGAAAGACAGATGAGTAAAAATAACATCAATTTAGGTCAGACATGATTAGCTCTTGGATCCTGTCCTCTGCTTGGCCACAGTTCTCAAGCTGGACTTGGCTAATGTTCCTACCTTGAGATGAACCGTGAAGAGAGAGTGTGCAAGGAAGAGTTAGGTGTCCTGGAAAATCATAAGCAGCTTCTTCTCAGAAAGGGAAGGGGCAGAATTCCCAGGTGCTCCTTGTCCTCCCAGCCCAACTCTCCAATCAGGCAAATGATAGTCATCTGAACACAAGATTTTTGAGATGACTGCTGCTCTCCTGCAAGTCAGGATCCATCATCTTTCCTATTCATACCTAAGCTATTGCCTACATATATCATTAGGTGGCAGCAAACTGTAACTGAAACCGTGCCAGGTTTGAAGACCCTACAAGATAGACAATAACAAATGGTGAAAATTTTAAGTTGGCTCCTCCACACACTGTTGGTTGCAGTATAAAATGGTACAGTCACTTCGGAGGACAGTTGAAAAGTTGTTGAAAACAATGAACATAGAGTCACCATATGATCCAGAAATTTCACTTCTAGCTACATACCCAAGAAAAAGAAGAAGAAAGAAAACATATGCTCTACAAAAGCTTTTATACAAATGTTCATGGTGCCATTATTCCTAATAGCCAACAAGTGGGAAACAACCCAAAGTCCATCAGCTGATGAGTAGCCAAAAGTACTGAGACACACTATAATATACATGAACCATAGAAACATTGTGCTAAGTGAAAGAAGCCAGTCACAAAAGGCCATACACTGTATACTTCTGTTTATTTGAATATTTCCTTTGTTTTCTTCTCATTAAAATGTGCACTTTCTTTGAAGATACAGCTTCTCCATCTGATATTTTGTAGAAGCTGTTTATGTATTTATTTTTTCTGAAACAGCTTTTCTCTATCACTGCATCTGGAGATAGCAAAGACATTCTTTGTGTTCTTCATTGTCACTTCTATGTTGTTCTTCCTCCATCATCCCTAAATGACACCAGGTGTGAATTTCCTGTTATCAGACTACATCATTTGTCTTCCATCTTTGGTTCAAATATCTTATTTATTACCTTTCTGCCTCTTCAAACTTAGTTTATTTGATGAATATATTGACTAGCATAAAATGGTCATGTAAAATTCTAAATTAATCACTTAGTTTTGAGGAATTGGGATGTGTGTGTGTTGTTTGCTTCTTTTAGTGGGGGATGTTGTCTCCCTCCATCCCAAACACATGCACACAAATGACTGAAATAGTTAGAGAAAAAGCCTTGTGATGATTTTAGTACTAGACTACCATGGGTAACATAAGAATTTATACAATTGATTCTTCCAGAGTGCTCCTAAGGTTCTGTAGCAGACATCTGTCCAGCATCGTGTAATTGAAAGTAAGGAGGCCAGATGCTCATTTATCCTACAGGGCACATTCTGCTCATCCAGGCTTTGTAAGCCACTGTCATTCTTTCTGTACTCAGAAGGAAAGTAGGATTGACAGTCTAAAAGATGTTTCCTTATTGTCTGTTTGGTTCCTATTAAATGTCAGGTGCTTTTCTAAGAGTTGAGAATATTATTTCATTTCCTCTTCACATCTGTTATCCATTTAAACGTCCAGTTAATTGAGATGCTGAGTTAAGCAGCTAGCTACCAGGAGAGCAGGGACTTCAACACTATAACCTAAATCCAGAGGTCTCCTTTGTAAATACAATGTGTCCTGCCTCCCAGACATAGTGAGGATGAGTTCATGTATTTTCAGCTTTACCAAAGAAAGAATTCTTCTCTAAGTACGTCAGAGGCTACAGAGATCATGAAATGCAGTGATAGGAAAACACATTGCTGAGACTCGAAGAAACGTAATTTCGTTTCTTATAAATAACTTGTACTTTATTGGTTGGGTTTTCCAGGACTCTCTGATTCCTACATTTATACTTCTGGGATCAGCTAATAAGTAGAAGATTTACAGAAGCTAGAGACCAGGGCTATGTATAGTTTCTGAAACACTGAAGTGCTTTTGGTGGTTTCATGACATCATTTTAGATTTATAATGAGGAAGATCACACCCAATTGTTAGTGGTGTCACAGGTAGGCATTAATGATGCCTCACTCCTGCCTTGTGCAAACTTCTTATGTCTCTCCGTCGTGAAGGAAAGTGTGAATGTTACTGGCCCTGACAAACACATCCTGGGATAAGTTTCTGTCTCCCAACTCATGCTAATGTCCACTTCCTCTATGCATATTCTTAACCAAACATGAAAGCTCAGCCCTATACAAACCACTGAAGTATTTGTGAGGGATGCTGCAATGGGCTGGCTGCTGACCACGCACCAGCCATCACAAACACCTAATGGATAGTCTCAAGACCAGAAGTCATTAGGCCATTTCAGTAGAAGACTTGCAATGTTGGTTGTGTTGGGTTCCGAGAAGTTCCTTGACCTCAGGTCTGTCCACTAACAGACCATTGGCTGTCAACCAAACAAAGCTTGTCTGGGTTGCCCTCTTGGTGGGTCTATTCCCTTTCATTCCAACCTTACCTTCATGCCCCCATCATGCCTACATAGAACTGGCTTCTGGACTTGGGCACCTCCCTATTCTAACTGTACCTTCTTTCTTTGGGCATAGATACAACTTCTCTATGTCGGTCCTTATAGGTACAATTTTTACACTTTTTCTCTGATTTGGAGCCTCTGATAGAGATGAAAGGCAAGAGGCAAGAGGAAATGGGACGACTGCGTGCCTGAAAGTGGTGGGTGCCAGGAATAAAGTTACTATCGTGATTTAACCGGATCAAATAATTTCCTTGCTTCTGGTATAATTTTTTTCTTTGACTGTTGGAAAGAAGTGCCTGTCTGTCTGTTTAGAAATGTAGTTAAAACTTCCAAATTCCTGGGAAAACCACAACTACAAGCTGAAACTAATCAAAGGACATCAACATGAGATTTAGAGTTCCTGTAACTTGGCACAGTGCAGTGTATTCCCTAGAGGTCTGTTGTGTTTGAATTAATTTAATCATGCTTTATGAAAATACCATATAACTTGCATTTGTGATAATCTTGCAGCATTAAAAATATTACCGTATATTTGAAGTTAATAAATCTTATAAGCTAATAATAAAAATCAGCCTCTTGTAAAATGACTGATAAAACCACAAATGTTATTTCAATAATAATTAAAAGACAAAAAAATTATTAAGATGATTTTTCTTTTGAAGTAGTGTGCTAAATAAATGTTTAGTGGTAAAGAGATGACATATATTTCTACATTCTAGAAAGGTGAATTATTTTAAATTGACTAGTAATTTGAATTCCACGTGTCTACAGAAAATATTCAACAAGGTATATACAAAATATTGCTCAAGAACTGATCTCTATATTCCTTAAGTTATGCAAAATCGTATCAATCTTTTGGAGTAATGTCAACTTTATGCTAATTTACAAACACTACACAGTTGTTTATTAGATTTTATAAATGGTTCTCACAGGAGTTGCATATTGTTCTAAAAGAATAAAACATATTTTCTTCCATAATAAATGCAAAATGTACTCTCGGCTAAAAACTAAAACCTGGTAACAGAATTTAAATTAAGACTGTGTGTTCTTTATAAATTTTGTTTCTAAATATAATGGTTTTTAACTTACATCCTAAATAAGAAATCATGTGGATGATTTCTTAAAATATTTAATATTCCATTGTGGACTAATTACTTAGTAATAAAGACTGACAGTTTTCCTAGGAGAAAAATCTAATCACACTGAGTTGACTGCCAAAGAGATTGCTCCACAAGTAAAGTCATTTTATTGGTAATGCTATGCAAATTGACACAAAGAAAGTAGCAATTGAAGGGCTAATTTCATTGTTGCCTCAACAGGTGTGAACAAAAGAGCTTTACAATTATCCTGGCCAATAAACTTAAGAGAAAGTTTGTGGCATGTATTTTGTGATTCTGATATTTGACAAGGTGTAAAGTCCAGAGTTAAATCAATCAGCTCAGTCAATTAAAAGAAAATAAAATGAAACAAAGTTAAATTGTTTTTTGAGTGAATTTTCCTCTTGTTTACTTGTACTTTACCTTCTATTAAACCAAATAGAAAAAAAACTTTGTATAGATTCGTCTTTATGTATTACTACTTTATTACTTCAGCAATTGAATGTGGCTTTAAGTGAAATGGCTTTAATATGTATTATAAGAAATATACCTTCTTGTGGTATGTCTTATGTTACCTGAAATCTCTTTAAAATGCTTAGAGGCATAGTACTCATAAACGTTGGTTAACCAGATAATTGTTTATTTATTTATTTGCTACATTTACAACATATTAATTTTCTGGCCAGGCATGGTGACTCACCTGTAATCCCAGCACTTTAGGAGGTTGAGGCAAGAGGATAGATTGAGGCCAAGAGTTTGAGTCCAGCCTGGCTAACATGGCAAGACCTAGTCTCTACAAAAAAACAAAAACAAAAACAATAACAACAACAAAAACAAATTTCTACGTTTCTAATCATTATATAGCCTAAACTTTATGTTAACAAAAGGCTTACTCTTTAACAAACCATAGTTAATCATGATGAATTATCATAAAAAAATGAGCACAGCTCCCTGACCAATAACAGCCACCACTACTTCTGTGATAATCATTTCTGATTCTTGATCTTGAGTGAAATCAAGGAAAGAGGCTCACATAGACTCACTTTCTTAGATCTTCAGTATTACAAGTTAGCTTAAGGAGTCCTCTAAGGTCATGGACAAGCCTGTGTAAATAGAATGGATCTAACGTGAACTCTGAAAATCCCAGATAATTCAGCCTCTCTTCCAGGTGAGGTATGCCAGACCCTAAATACCAGAAATGGCAGGACCAAAGGTTAGGCACTGCAGAGCTCTGGAAACCATAAACAACCTGAGCCTACCTTTGTGGATATTATAGGCTTCAAGAGGAAGCCAGAATAAAAGTAAATTTTATGTAACTAAAAGAGGTTAGAAAACTGTATTTTCTCAAACCAACCATTATCTTCAATTCAGTGCACAACTACTAGTAGAAATCACGTAATGGGATACTGGAAATATTCATTCTGTAGCCCATGGAAGTAACTCAGTCTAGGCCCTCTCATTTGGGCCCACAATAAATTGGCATTTATTTAATTATTAGTATAAAAAGTCATAGGGTTCAGAAATGGCAGCGTTATATGCATATCCAGATTTACAGAGCCAAGAAAAGACTTTACATCAGAAATAGCAAGAAAAGGGTTAGGCACTTTAAGGCCATGGCAACCATTAATGTGCTGAGCTCCCCTCAAAAGCAGTGAGAAATTAGTAGGATGCCTAGCCTTCTTTAATGAAAAGTTTAATTACTATATCCTCAGGCATCTAACGTTTCCCTGCAAAAAATAAATATAACAATACGCTATTTCGAAAAAAATTTTGTCTTGGTGCACCTGCTACAAATCTGAAGGAGAGGTGTCTTAAACAAACAAACAAAAGCAAAAACATAAAACTGGCCTAGCCAAAGATCTGGAATTGAAAATAGTGGTCTGTCTAGATCATATATTATTAAAATTCAAGAGATGATTTTTAGTTCTTTGTTTACATCCCTCACCAGATCAAATTCATCACCAAGTACTACCTTCCCTACGTTTGACATGTGCTTGAAACCACCCTCCTCTCTCCGCTTCCCATGCTGCCCCCTGGGTAGGACCCTCCTCAGTTCTCACTGAAATCACAACAGCCTGCTGACTTGGCTTTTTCTGTTTTGGGTGCCTCACAGTCCCCAGAAGAGTTAGAGTGACTGGTTTCATCTAAAGTCATATCGAATTACTCTTCTAGTTAACACCTTTCATGAGAGACCACAGCACCTAGAAGAAAAACCTTATTTATCTCTTAGGACACTCAAAGCCCTTTGCTGCGGAGCAGTCTATCTCCTGTAGCTTTTCAAGAATGACTAGCATTCAGCCACACGCTGGCCTCCTTTCTGCTCCTCAAATATCCTCTGCTAGTTTTTGACTCATGGTTCTCTTAATGGTTCCTTATGCCCAAGTGCTTTCTGGTTCTCTTTGGGCGAATTCATTCATTCTCATCTTTCAGATCAGGATCAAACACCCACTCCTTGCAGGTGAATTTCTTCCAGAATTGTCCCATCTCCTCAGTGAGCCGTCTGTCATGATATCCTGTTTATTCTTTCTACATAAGGTTTCATGATCTTAAATTACTTGGATAGGAAGTAATACTTCAAGACTATTCCCCATTGTTTTTGTATTGTCTTATTTTTAATTTAATCTATTTGTAGTTTTCTTTTATACTTTTGGTATGTGTCTGCTTAGTAGTCAATATCTAACTTAATTATCACCTTCCCAATAATCAATTGTTTTATATCGTGTAGCAAAGATACATCAATTCTCATTTAACATACGATTCAAATTTAGTAAATATTTTATTCACATATATTCTTGGTTCTATTTCTGAATTTTTAATTCTATTTCACTGATTATTTTTCTTTGTGTTATCACTGGTACATTGCTGTTGAACAAAAAGTAATTTATAATAATTTCGCTATCTGATGGGATGAGAAACGTATTATTTCCTTCTTGTTTTTAATTTTTTAATACAAAATATTCTTTTTAATTATAAAACATTTACTTTTACAGATGACTTTCAATGCATATTATCCATTCTTATTCCTTACAGTACATTAATATACTGTTTATCATTTACATACTTAACACACACATATTATATATATATATATATATATATAAAACATGGCACTTACATATATATACATATGTATCAGGTAAATTTTGATAGATTTAAAAATATTCATTTATCCCTTCCAGAGGCATGCTTTATGTTATTTGTTATATTTACTACGGGAAATACTTTATTTTAAATTATGGGTATGACTGGAGTTTCATAAACTTTTAATTTTTAAATGATTATTGTTTATACACAAGATAGTTATTCTTGTTCACGTCATCTCATTTCAGAGAAATTTATTGTTTAACCATTAGTTCTAAGAGTTTTAAATTGCATCCTTTTTTATATTCAGAAATATTTACTATAACTTACTATGTTTTATATTATTCAGGTATGGCTTTTTTTTTTATTAAGTGGACTATATTTCTTTTACCCCTGAAACAAGGTCTCTCTTTTGCCCAAGCTGATCAATCATAGCTCACTGCACCCTGAACTCCTAGGCTCAAGAAATCCTCCCACTTCAGCCTTCTGAGTAACTAGGACTATAGTCACCAGACCTAGCTAATTCTAGCTAATTAGAACAATTTTTTTTTTTTTCCCTGTAGAGACAGGGTGTTGCTATGTTGTTGCAGGCTAGTTTCAAACTCCTAGACTAAAGAAATTCTCCCACCTCAGCCTCCCAAAGTGCTAGAATTATAGGTGTGAGCCACTGTGCCCAGCAATGGACTAGATTTTTAATACATTAAAGAATCACAATGTTGAGCCTTACCTTGTGGATGTACTTGAATATTTTTCTGTTAAATATAATTTTTATTTATTGTACTTTAGGTTGGGGCACATGTGCAGATCATGCAGGATTGTTGCATAGGTACATACATGGCAAGGTTGTCTGCTGCCTCCATACCCCCGTCACCTATATCTGGCATTTCTCCCCACGTTATCCCTCTCCAACCTCCCCGTCCCAGCTGTCCTTTCCCTAGACACTCCCTCAACAGACCACAGTATGTGATGCTCCCTTCTCTGTGTCCATGTGTTCTCATTGTTCAACACCCACCTATGAGTGAGAACACGTGGTGTTTGATTTTCTGTTCTTGTGTCAGTTTGCTGAGAATGATGGTTTCCAGATTCATCCACGTCCCTACAAAGGACACGCACTCATCATTTTTAATGGCTGCATAGTATTCCATATTGTATATGTACCACATTTTCCTTGTTCAGTGTATCGTTGATGGGCGGGTTGGTTCCAGGTCTTTGCTATTATAAACAGTGCTGCAATGAACATATGTGTGCATGTGTCTTTGTAATAGAACAATTTATAATCCTTTGGGTTTACACCTAGTAATGGGATTGCTGGGTCAAATGGAATTTCTATTCTTAGATCCTTGAGGAATCGTCACACTGTCTTCCTTAATGGTTGAACTAATTTACACTCCCAACAACAATATAAAAGTGTTCCTATTTCTCCACAACCTCTCCAGCATCTGTAAGATTTTTTTAATGATTGTCATTCTAATTGGCATGAGATGAACTAGATGGTTTCTTATAAATACATGCTTAGAAAGTGTCCCTTTATTCATAATTTCCTTAAACAAAAAAGATCAATAATGGTTAATATAACTCATCAAAATTTGTAACATATAATGATGGATTCACTAGTTTGCTTTTCACATTGTTGACATAGTAAATTTTGATTTTTTACCTAAAATTGAACCAATCTTGTCTTCCTGTAACAAACTCTTTTTCTTTTGATGTTATTCTTTAAATAGTGTTCTAAATTTGATTTACAAATGTTGTTTATATATATATGTGTATGTATATATATAATATATATATATTTTATATATATATTTTATATATATTATATATATATAATATACATACACATATATTTACATATATATGTGTGTATATATGTGTATATATATATGCACATATGTGTATGTGTGAGTATATATATGAATACATATATTAGCCCAGTCAATTTTTATATATTTATAGTAGAGATGGTGTTTCACCATGTTGACCAGCCGGAACTCCTGACCTATGTGATCTGCCCATCTCAGCCTCCCAAACTGCTGGAATTATAGGCATGAGCCCCCATGCCCAGCCTAAAATTTTTATATTTATATTTAAAAATAAATATGTTATGTTTATGTACTTATTATATTTGGAAACTAGGCTTATGGTTGTTTCTTAAAATGAAATGAGATGCTTCTCAAAGCATAGTAGTATAACATAGAAATAATCTGTTACTTGAAGGTTGGTTTGTACTTGCCAATGAAGCCATATGGACTCCACACTTCTGTAATGCATGTCCCAAAAAAGTAACAATTTTTTTCTATGGTTATTGATGCATTTAAAATGTCTGACTTCATTGTCTCCATTTTAACCATTTGTGGAGAAAACATATAACAGTTCTAGATTTACAAGTTTATGACCAGATATTCATAAAAATACTCTTAGAATTATACTGATCTCTTCCTTCAGTATGGTTAAGTCTCCTTCTGACTATTTGTATTTCTTGTTTCATGATCATTTCTAATTTATTTTCAAAGCAGCGGCATTTAGCTTTAAACATCAGTTCTATTTTTAATTGTATTTATTAATTTTAACTACAATTTTGATCCACATTTTCCTCTTTTAGGTTACTTAAATTTTTATTTTTCTAGCTCTTACATTAAACCTCTCATGTATTTTTTAATACTGACAGGTAACAAAATTATTTTCTAAATAATAAAATGATTGAAATCATACTTCATAAGCATTTTATATAGTGTTCTCATTTCTGTAATTTCTAAACTTTTATAAGATTCTCTTTATTTTAAATTTTAAAATGCCTAACAATTTTAGTTGTTACTGTTATTGCTAATATCGCATCTTATTTCATTGTGGTTACAGAATGTGGTTTTAAAGATCTCTATTTTTTTGGAAGTTTCATTGTGGCTAAGTACATTTCATACATAAATTAAATTTATGCTCATATCATTTGAACTGGTAATTCAACTTACAGGAATGTATTTTTTTCTGAGAAAATAACAGATTTGAACACAAGTAAATTTGTTATATGTTCATTGTACAAATAAAATTGGTAGCAACCAAATTGTCATACTATCCATAATTTTTGTACAGCTATGAAGAGGCACACTTTTAAATAAAAGTCAAGCATCTATGAATTCCCAAGGACCTATGCAAAAATAGTAATTGAAAAGTATATGAAGCAACATGTTCTGTAGATATATAAAATTAATTACATAGACACAAAAATGACTGACTCAAATATATCTCGAAGCTAACTCCAATTGTTTTGCATAGTGTTTTGTGTGTTGTGTGTCTCACCTTACTGACTTGGTTCCATGAGGAAACGCTCTGTGCCAATAAATATCTAATGAATTATATAGTATGGTCCTCATGCACCAAGCCACGAAATCCAAACACCCCGTTTTCTAATTTGATCAATGAAAGTATTATTAGCAGTGTTTCTTCAACTCCAGCCCTGGATTTCACATTCAACCTCCAATTTTAAGGACTTCAAAGGAATTCCTAGTCAACACTATTAGAAATCAAACCTGATTAGGAAAAGCTACTCAAAATGATAGTAGATGTCATTCAGTACTGCCATTTTAAATTTGGTATTTGATGCCTTTGTATCCAAAAACAAAAACAATAAACCACAAAATGCGGATGGGTCAAGGGAAGGCTTTGCAGTGAGATCCTGCCCAGTGTGGCATTCATATATATATAAAATTGCACTTTAGGTTCTGGGGTACATGTGAAGAACATGCAGGATTGTTGTATAGGTACATACATGGCAATGTGGTTTGCTGCCTCCATCCCCATCACCTATATCTGGCATTTCTCCCCATGTTATCCCTCCCCAACCTCCGTACCCCCCGCTGTCCCTCCCATATTACCCCCCAAATAGACCCCAGTGTGTGATGCTCGTCTCCCTGTGTCCATGTGTTCTCATTGTTCAACATCCGCCTATGAGTGAGAACATGTGGTGTTTGATTTTCTGTTCTTGTGTCAGTTTGCTGAGAATGATGGTTTCCAGGTTCATCCATGTTCCTATAAAGCCAGTGTGGCATTCTTAAAGGTATTTTAGCTCACAGCTATGAGCTGTGGTTTTTAATGTACCTTTGTTGGGAAATGATCAGGCACAAAGAGCAAATACCAGAATTTTATTAAAAGATTATTATTGAGTTTTGAGGCATACGAACAAAACAAGGGTTTGTATATCATCTGCACATTTCCCAGAATGTTATGATCCTGTCCTTGAGGATGAAATTGAGGACATTTCAGGAAGCTTAGATATTGAAAGGAAAAATCTTAAAAGGTATTACGTTAAAGTTAAAATTTACATAATTAGATAAACATTCTGAAAAACATGCTTGATATGTCTCAATCCTAGAGACTGTTTCTCTAAGTTTGAAATAGACTAGTAACTCATTTTGCTGTTATCTTCTTATGATGGTAGCTAACTTTGTGGATATTCATCTCTATGCATATAAATGTATATCTACCTATATTAAATTGAATCTTATAACACTGAATTTTGTTGGTCAAAAATTGTCTGGTATCAGCAATTTTATATGATTAATTTAACCAACATGAGAGAAGTTATGTCCTAAACAAGACTGATCTTTTGCAGAGCTGTCTCTGAGAAAAGGAGTTGCCTTCCTTTAAATACCCCTGGAAATTGACTAAAATCTAGTACCTAAAGTAAACAGTCACGCCCAATAGCAAGGCTGGACCCCAGCTCACAACCATATCTCACCTGCACTGAGCTGACAAAAGAGGACTATTGTAACCCAGTCTCCGATTGTGTCAGGGAAGAGCCTGCTGCATCCATTGCACACAACCCCTAATCTAGCACAATAGGGCTGGAGAGAAATTCTTGCCATCTTACAGTGTTATTGTCTCCTAGTGCCTGATGCCACTAGGAGAGAACCACCACTTCTCTACTCCTGCAGTTTAAAGTCTCCACAGCCCAGGATTTGGGGTATGTTTATTAGAATCTAATGTCCCCTTCTCATGCTGCTCTAAGGATATTTCCGAGACTGGATAATTTATAAAGGAAAGAGGTTTAATTGACTCACATTTCTGCAGGATGAGGAGGTCTCAGGAAGCTTACAATCATGGCAGAAAAGGAAGCAAACACATCTTTCTTCACATGGTTTCTGTGTCATCCTAGAATGAATGGGTCCCTGGGAGTTAGGGTGTATAGTGTTATAAATCTTACTCTATTAGCATCTGTACTGCCTCAGCAGTTCTGGTGTGTGCTGTCCTGTTTGTGCATTGATGCTTGAGCTTTGTGCTGACTTGACTTCATGTTCAACAGGTACAAGGATCCATACCAAGAGTGATATTGGGACTTAGGAGATGGTAGTGGTAAAATCAAGTTCTGTGTACTTTCTGTATCCAAGGTATTTATAACCTATTTTGGGAGGAAAAACATAAATATTAAAATTAAAAATGGTAAATAGGTAAGCAACGTCAGAGAGAAAAATATAATCATAATTTGAAAGCTATAGAAAAATGCATACATAAGAAATGATGGAAAGAAATCACTAGCCTAAAGAAGTCAAGAATGGCTTCGAACAAGATAAATTTGGTCTAGCTAGGGGATTGCAGATAGAAAAAATAGTGTTAAAAGAGGCATGGGAATGATAAAGAAGAAGAATATCATGGCTCACAACAAATAGTAGTGGGAGATCAGGATTGAGAAGAACACCAGGGAGAACTCACATTAACTTCAATCAACCCATTGGTTCTCTGTTGAAATCCATCCCTTGATGTCTTAGAGAAAGAAAGCACTGATGAAGAGGGGGCTCTCTCCTCATCTTTTGTGTGTGGGGCAGGGGGCCGGGAAGAAACAAAAGTGTTTATTGATAAATAGCTTACAATGAAATAAATAGAGGAGTGGTTTGTTAAAGAATAAAAAGTAGGACAGAGGTTAGGTGTCTCTCCACCCCTGCTTCTGGCTCTAAGCTTCGGCCCTCTGGCTGGACACTTTGGATGATGAGGACTTGATGTTGATGGGCAGCCCAGCCTTTCTTGAGCACTTAGGGGCCTCTGTCTTCCTGGACAAGTGTGCAGGCACCACCTTGGACCCACTGGCCTTAGCAGAAGCACCTTTGGCATTCAGCCCCTGCCCAACCCTCTAGGGGCCTGGGCCTTGGCCTTGGCTACTTGGCCCCTGTAGGGCTCTGAGGAATCTGCCCATATTACACTGTATGCCAGGAAACTCTCTATTTCATCCCTGATACGGTTTGGTTCTGTGGCCCCACCCAAATCTCATCTTGTAGCTCCCATTATTCCCATGAGTTGTGTGAGGGACCCAGCTGGAGATAACTGAAACTTGGGTATGGGTCTTTCCCATGCTGTTCTTGAGATAGTAAATGGGTCTCACCAGATCTGAGGGTTTTAAAAACCGGATTTTCTCTGCCCAAGCTTCCTTTTTTGCCTGCTGCCTTCCATCTAAGATGTGACTTGTTCTTCCTTGCCTTCCACCGTGATTGTGAGGCCTCCCCAGCCATGGGGAACTGCAAGTCCAGTTAAACCTTTTTCTTTGTAAATTGCCCAGTGTCAGGTATGTCTTTATCAGCAGTGTGAAAACAAACTAATACAGTCAATTGGTACCAGTAGAGTAGGGTGCTGCTGAAAAGATACATGAAAATGTGGAAGCCACTTTGGAACTGAGTAACAGGCAGAGGTTGCAACAGTGAGGAGAGCACAGAGGAAGACAGGAAAATGTGGGAAAGTTTGGAAGTTCCCAGAAATTTGTTGAATGACTTTGCCCAAAATGCTGATAGCAATATGGACGATAAATTCCAGGTTGAGGTGGTCTCAGATGGAAATGATGAACTTGTTTAGAACCAGAGTAAAGGTGACTCTTGTTATATTTTAGCAAAGAGACTAGTGGCATTTTGCCCCTGCCACAGAGATTTGTGAAAGTTTGAACTTGAGGGAGATGATTTAGAGTACCAGGTGGAAGAGATTTCTAAGCAGTAAAGCATTTAAGAGGTGACTTGGGTGTTTTTAAAGGCATTCAGTTTTAAAAGGAAAACAGAGCATAAAAAGTTTGAAAAATTTACAGCCTGACAATGTAATAGAATGGAAAATACTGTTGTCTGAGGAGAAATTCTAGTGGCTGCAGAAATTTATGTAAGTAATGAGGAGGTGAACTTTAATCCCCAAGAGAATGAGAAAAATGTCTCCAGGGCATGTCAGAGATCTTCATGGCATCCCCTCCCATCCGAAGCCCAGGGGACTAAAAGGAAAAAAGTGGCTTCTTGGGCCAGGCCCAGGATGCCCATTATATGTGCAGCCTAGGAACTCGGTGCCCTGTGTCCCAGCCGCTTCGACCCCGGCTGAAAGGGGCCAACACAGAGTCTGAGCTGTGCCTTCAGAGAGTCCAAGCCTCAAGCCTTGGCAACTTCCACGTGGTGAGCCTGCCAGTGCACAAATATCAAGATCTGGGATTTGGAAACCCCCACCTGGAATTCACAGGATGTATGGAAACACCTGGATGTCCAAGCAGAAATTTGCTGCAGGGTTGGGGCTCTCATGGAGACCCTCTGCTAGGGCAGTGCAGAGGGGAAATGTGGGGTCGGAGCTCCCACACAGAGTACCTAGTGGAGCACTGCCTAGTGGAGCTGTGAGAAGAGGCCACCATTTTCCAGACTCCAAATATTAGATCTACTGACACCTTGCCCTGTGCACCTGGAAAAGCCACAGACACTCAAAGCCAGACCCTGAAAGCAGCCAGGAGGGAGGGACCCGCACACAGGGCTAGAGCTGCCAAGACCTTGGGACCCCACCTCTTGCATCAGTGTGACGTGGCTGTGAGAAATGGAGTCAAAGGAGATCATGTTGGGGCTTTAAGATTTGACTGCTTTACTGGATTTCGGACTTGAATATGGCCTGTAGCCCCTTGGTTTTGGCCAATTTCTCCCATGTGGAATGGCTGCATTTATCCAGTGCCTGTACCTCCATTGTATCTAGAAAATAACTAACTTGCTTTTGATTTTACAGGCTCAAAAGAGAAGGGACTTGCCTTGTCTCAGATGAGACTTTGGACTGTGAACTTTTGAGTTAATGCTGAAATGAGTTGAGACTTGGAGAAACTGTTGGGAAGGCATAATTTGTTTTGAAATGCAAAGATATGAGATTTGGGAGGGGCCAGGGACAGAATAATATGGTTTGGTGCTGTGTCTCCATTCAAATCTTATCTTGTAGCTCCCCTGATTCCCATGTGTTGTGGGAGGGACCCAGTGGGAGATAATTGAATTGTGAGGGTGGGTCTTTCCCATGCTGCACTCAGGATTGTAAATAGGTCTCGCAAGATCTGATGGTTTTTAAAACGGGAGTTTCTCTGCACAAGCTCTCTTTTTTGCCTGCCACCATACACTTACGATGTGACTTGCTCCTCCTTGGCTTCTGCCATGATTGTGCAGCCTACCCAGCCATGTGAAAATGTAAGTCCAATTAAACTTCTTACTTTTGTAAATTGCACAATCTCAGATATGTCCTTATCAGCAGCATGAAAATAGAATACAGCCCCCCAAACTCCTGGGGTATATAACCCTGTTCTTTGTGTAGAAACAAATGCCAGTGGCATGAACTCCTTCATTGGCGACCATGGCTTACCCTAACAGTCCCAGGCCAATTTTACTTTTGATTTCTATGACATTCTTCTTCCTGCTTAATACTTCTTCAAAAGAAAAGGGAATAGACAAAGTTAGGAAGCTAAGTGCATATAAAAGAGTTTTCTCATACCAAAAAAGGGCTTTGGATTTGAAGTGTCTCATGATGTGCTTTAGCAGAAGCTAAATTAAAGGGAAAAATCTCTCTCCAAAAAGCTAGCCTTGAAAATCTAAAGTCAGACCCACTGTGAAAAGAGGTCACTGAAAGTATTCTGTTCTTTACATTTTGTTCCTTTCACCAAGGTTAAGCTATTTCAACATTTGTTTAATGAATCTAGAAGGAAACCTGAAAATTGTGTAGTTTCGTTCTCCTGCAATGTAAATCTCCTGTAATTTATTTGTATTAGTCCACTCTCTCATTGCTATAAAGAAATACCTGAGACTGGGTAATTTATAAAGAAAAGAGGTTTAATTATCCAATAGGTCCAGAGGCTGTACAGGAATCATAATGCTGGCATCTGCTCAACTTCTGGGGAGGTCTCAGGAAAATTATAATCATAGTGGAAGATGAAGCGGAAGAAGATTCCTCTTACATGGTGGGAGCAGGAGCAAGAGAGAGAGTGGGGAGGCATCACACACTTTAAAACAATCAGACCTTACAAGAGCTCATTATCACAAGAACAACACCATATGGGAAATCCACTCCCATGATCCAATTACCTTCCACCAGGCCCTACATTCAACATTGGGAATTATAATTTAACATGAGATTTGGGTGAAATGCAGATCCAAAACATATCACTATTTAATTAAAGATTTTACTTTGTAAGGTTTTTTGTTTGTTTTGGTTTTGGTTTTTTTGGGGGGAGGGTGTTATTTTAGATGTGTTAGTTTGACTATTAGTGAAAGTTAGTAGCTGAGTCATTTTAGGGTGGCTTTATTTCATAGTGACAATTTAGTGCCTGTCTAGTTGTTCTGTATGAATGATTTTTAGCCTTGGCTTTGTATCATAATTCACAGAGCTTTTAAAAGTTCTAAAGCCCCGGCCTGGCCTGAGCCAATGAAATCAGCACGTTTGGTGTGGGATCCAGAAAGTGATATTTGTTAAAGCTCTCCACAGTGTGCAGCGAAGATCAAGAACCAGTACTCCATACCATTTTTCCAAATCTATATACCATGTTCGTGGATCAGAAGGCTTAATAGCATTTAAAATGGCCGTACTGCCCGAAACAATCTACAGATTCAATGTAACCCCTGTCAAACTACCAACATCATTTTCAAATTAAAAAAAAAAAAAATCTGAAATTCATATGGAACCCAAAAGGAGCCTGAAATGGCTAAATTTCTTATATCCGAAATAGAATCTATACTCTTCCTTGGCATTAGGACACTATATTGATACTTTAGAAAATACGTGTGTAAACAAAAGAACTTAGATCAATTTGCTGTGAGATTGCACAGAATAGCAGTAAGGCAGGCTCCTTGCTCTGATAAGTATCTGCCACAAAGATTGACATAGTCAATATTTTTAAAGTAGTTTTTTTTTTTAAAAAGGCATATTTGCTATCTTATATTCTGTGAAACAAGTGATTTCTATGATGTAGGGTGGGAGATTAAAACGTTAACTGTTCCTACCGTTTGTGAACATTAAAATATACACTGTAAAGTCAGGCAGAGTTCTGTAGAGAGAATACTAAGTTGGTCAGCTTTCAAGAACACTGTTTCTAAAGCACCAGAGCTAACCACCACAAATTTCTCAATTAAATAATACATGTATTGAAGCATTTGATACTCTAAGAAAAGTAAAAATAATATGGCTCAACTTATGACTAGGTGAGTTTAATAATTTACGTGTCACTTATCTCTGCAATTCCAAGTATATTGTGAAATAATTACTCCATTTAAAATTTGGGACAGGCATGGTAATCTCAGCACTTTGGGAGGCTGAGGTGGGTAGATCATGAGGTCAGGAGTTCAAGACCAGCCCAGCCAAGATGATGAAACCCCGTCTCTACTAAAAATAATAATAATAATAAAAACTAGCCAAGCATGGTGGCAGGTGCCTATAATCCCAGCTACTCAGGAGGCTGAGTCAGAGAATTGCTTGAACCCAGGAGGTGGAGGTTGCAGTGAGCTGAGATAGTGTCACCGCTCTCCAGCCTGGTCAACAGAGCGAGACTTAGTCTCAAAAAAAAAAAAAAAAGAAAAAGAAAAAAAAGAAAAGAAAAATTACAGCAATAAGTCAAGCTTAAAAATTATAAAATTATTAATTTGTAAATCAAAGCAACAGGTTGTACTTAAAGGCAACAACATAGTCTCTGGTGGTAGGCACCAATAAAAAATCCAGAATCAATCACTAAATAGCTGTGGAAAATTAAACAAACTATTTAATGTCTAAGGACTTTGTTTTACTTATGCTTATTATGGGAAGAATATCTGCTTTGTACATGCTTTTTAGGTATTAAATGGGATAGAATGTGTGAAATGCTTAAAATATCACCTAATGATTATTTTTTAAAACACCCAAATGGCGTTATCTAATGATTATTGTTATATAATCTATTTTGGGGAAAAGGACACTAAATAGTAAATATATCTAATTATATAAATTTACATTGAATAAAAAGCCACCAAGTAATTTTGTAAATGTACTTTGTTTATTTGCTTTCAAAATTAGGATGAATGAACCTGATCTAGATTATTACTTCAAAGAAAAATCAGCATATCCTAGCGGCTCTGCTGCTGTGATTTTATTTAGACTGTCTGGGCTAAAATTCTGATGGTGCCACAGTACTTAAGTTTTCTAACTATGAATGTGCCAACTGCAAGACTGGATTAATAAGAGCCATACTTCATCACATCATGAGGATTAAATGAGGTGCTTTATGTAAAACACTGGGAAAACTGTCTGCATATATTATTCTCTTAAAAATAAAAAGTTCTTTAATTATTACCAACATCTTGACCAATAATTGAGTCAACATATCAGGGTCTTATTATTTTTTTTTAATGCTGCTTTGCAATGGAGTCAAAGAGGTATCAAGCATAAAATTGTCTTAAATTTACTCTTAGGTAAACCAAAGAATCTGGGGATGCCAGCACAGTCAGTGGGAATTACATTTTATATGGTAAAATGCCTCTGTTTTCAAGTAACCAAGATTCCCACATCAAATTGCTTGTACATTGAAAAAAATGTGTTCTCTCATAGCTATAGTCCAGAGATAAGTCCTGTTTCAGGGGTAGAACACTTCAGAGATGGTGATTTCATCCAAGATCTAAATTCTCCCTGCCTGTCCACTCAGCCTGCTCTGGGCCTCTGGATTAGTTCCCCCAGCGTGGAGGTAGCTCCATGCATAACATCCCGACACTCCAACATCTAGAGGCAGAATCATATCACAGCACTCCAACATCTAGAGGCAGAAATGACCTTGCTTTTTCCTTTTTTTTTTTTTTTTTTTTTTTTATGAAGTTTTGCTCTGTCACCCAGGATGGAGTACAGTGACACAATCTTGGCTCATTGCAACCTCTGCTTCTGGAGTTGAAAGCCATTCTCCTGCCTCAGCCTCCAAGTAGCTGGGACTGCAGGTGTGCACCACCATGCCAAGTTAATTTTTATATTTTTAGTAGATACTGGGTTTCACCGTGTTGGCCAGGATGGTCTCGATCTCTTGATGTGATCTGCCTGCCTCCACCTCCCAAAGTGCTGAAATTACAGGCGTGAGCTGCAGCACCCAGCCAGAAACAACTTTCTATCAATGTCTCTGACTCAGGAGCCAAAAAGCCTCTCATTGGAGAGACTAGGACCCATCTTCACCACTAAACCTATTCCTGAAAAGGAAAAAGGCACCATAATATTTGGATTAGAAAAATGATAAATTAACTCTAACAGCAGCCATAAATCCATCTGCCTCTGAGTTGTATTGGGGACTAGTGATCACCGTGGAAACCAAGGCTCTGTCTCCAGGAGGAAGGGTGAATATATTTGGCATATGAAACAGAGTTTCCACATATGCCCAAGATGAAATAGTTCTTTTACCTGCTAATGCAGTACAGGATACAAAGTAGGTGCTCAATAAATCATCATTTTTACTCCTGCAAATGCCAAGAAAATGCTGTCTGGGGGTTGAAGACAAACTGGTAGGCAGAACAACTTAAGAGCATGAAGTGCCTGGTTCAACATCATGTGAGACTGAAAGAGCAGAGGTGACTAACTGAAAACCGGATTCTAAGTGTCTCGTACTTTGTATTTTTAAGGCATGTAATTTATGAGCATATGACATTTTATTCACTTTTAAATGTCTTATGTTAAACTGTGCATAAAATTATAATTTATAAGATTTTTTCATGAATAATAATTTAATGAAGTCGGTTGCACGACATAAAAGGACAAAATAGTAAAGGTTTCAGGTGAATGAGCTAGCTTTATTTTTATTTATCTGGTACATGCCAAGCAATAGACAATCCCGTGGAGGTATTTTGCAAAAACAAATTTCCTAATACATTTGCCATAATGTGTTATATCGGCACACCCCTGGGAAGACTTGGCTAATAACTGAATTCAGTGAGCATTGTTAAGTGAGTATTTAATAACAGAGCTCATCTCAAAACATAAACTGTGTGGTCACTAAATTAGGCTCCTACTATCGCTACAACTCTCTAAGTCTATCAATAGAATCAATAAAAGTGCCTAAATTTCTATTTATGAAGATGTTCCCATTATTTTTTGAAGACTTTACTGTTTTACAGCACTTTTTGATTCACAGAATAATAGAAAGCTACTGAAATGTTCCATATACTCCCAATGCCTACACATTCACAGTCTTCCCCATTATCAACATCACCTACCACAATTAAACATCCTGTGAAACTGATGGACCTACATTACACATCACTACCCCCCAAAGTTCATAGTTTACATTAGAGTTTACTCTTGGCATTGTGAAATCTGTTGGGTTGGATAAATTTACAATGAGATATGTTCATCATAACAGTATCATACAGAATATTTTCACTACCCTAAAAATCCTCTGTGTTTTACCGATGCATCCCATCCCCTTCCTTCTAAACCCTGGCAATGACTAATCTTTTCACTGTCTGTATAATTTTGCCTTTTGCAGAATGTCATATAATTGGAATCATACTGTATACAATATACATATATAAATATAACCAGAATTATGGGGTGCACAGTATGCACACATAGTATATATAGAAATATGCTTTTAAATTTTCTCCAAGTCTTCTCATGGCTTGATAGCTCATTTATTTTTAGCACTGAATAATATTCTGTGGCCCAATCTATAATACTGCAGTTTATTCATTCATTTCTTCACTTACTGAAGGATACCTTGGTTGCTTCCAAATTTTGTTACTATGAATAAACTATAACATGAATAAACTATAACACGAATAAACTATACATTATAAACTATAACATGACTACACTATAACATGAATAAACTATACATTATAAACATTTATGTGTAGGTTTTGTGTGGACATAGTTTTCACCTCCTTCAGGCAAATAACAAGGAGCTCAATACAATATTTATTTTTATTAAGAAACTGCCAAACCATCTTTCAAAGTGGCTATAGAATATGCATTCCCACGTCCTATGAATATGAGTTCTTGTTGCTCCACATCCTCACCAGCACTTGGTGCTATCCATGTTCTGAATTTTGGCCAATCCTATATGCATAGTAGTATCTCATTGTTGCTCTCATTGTTTCACGTTGTTTTGCTAGTTTAAAATATGTACACCCCTGGCCAAGCGCAGTGGCTCATGACGGTAATCTCAGCCCTTTGGGAAGTCGAGGCAGGCAGATCACAGGGTCAGGAGTTTGAGGTCAGCCTGGCCAATATGGTGAAACCCTGTCTCTACTAAAAATACAAAAATTAGCTGGGCGTGGTCATGGGCACCTGCAGTCCTGGCTACTCAGGAGGCTGAGGCAGGAAAATTGCTTGAACCCAGGAGGCAGAGGTTGCAGTGAGCCGAGATCATGCCACTGCTACACTCTATCCTGGGTAATGGAGCAAGACTTCATCTCAAAAAAAAAAAAATATATATATATATATATATATATGCCCCAAAAGACTAAGTTGTCATTCAATGGGATTCATAAACAGTATTTATACACAAATACTTTGAGTGTTGATTGTGTATCAGCAATGTGATTTGACTCATATAAAAGGATTCTAATAGTTTTAAAACCTAAAATATTTGTTCTATAATTGTGAAGATAATTTGAGGCACAATGTGATTTTATAAATATTTATAAAATGAGGGTCTGAAGTGCTTTATATTTATATCTTTCAGATGAATGAATAACTTTTGGATGAATGAATATCTTTTGAAAGAATGGATGGTATATTTATATAAAGCACCTCAATAAAGTCATGGTGCATGGCATGGTGCATACATCTGTAACACATAAAAGTTGTCTAGAAGAGTGAGTTTTAATTTCTGAAATGAACTTTTGAAATAAGTTTCAAATGTACTGTTAGAAATCAATGAGGTTTATTTTTGAAAACCTGATCACACTCCATGTTTTCAATGTTATCAACATGGCAGTAAGTGAGTGCCACATACTGTTTTTGGTGCTTTAGATATATTAACACTTAATCCTACAGCATATGTATTAGATAAGAGCCATTAATATACTTATTTTTAAATGAAGAAAATGAAACAGGGAGAAGTTAAATACCCTGCATATAAAAGCACCAAAGTGGGGCACAGTGGCTCACCCCTGTACTCCCAGCATTTCGGGAGGCCGAGGTGGGCAGATCACCTGAGATCAGGAGTTCGAGACCAGCCTTGCCAACATGGTGAAATCCCATCTCTGCTAAAAATACAAAAAACTTAGCCTGGTGTTGTGGCAGTCACCTGGAATCTCAGCCATTCAGCAGGCTGTGGCAAGAGAATAGCATGAACCCAGTAATCAGAGGTTGCAGTGAGCTGAGATCGTGCCATTGCACTCCAGCCTGGGTGACAGAACAGGACTCCACCTCAAAATAATAATAATAATAATAATAATAATAATAATAATAATAATGATAAAAGTATCAAAGCCTGACCTTGACCACAGGTAACCCAGCTTAGAGCAAGTGCTTACCACAGTGTTCTACTGACTGTCCCACTCTCTCTTCAGCAAGCCAGAATCATTAGATTTCCTGGATAGAAATATTTTAGTGAAATGAAACTTTTAACGGCTAAACTGGTATACATCATTCTATTTGGGTACAAAATGAGATGAAAGAGATTATGGGTTTGATTTTATTGAATCATGTTGATAGCCCATTTCCAAATGCTGATGAAAAAATGTACCAAATCTATAATTAGTAAGAGAAAGTGAAGCTAGACTGTCTTTTAAAATGTGAAGCTAGTCATCTACGTAGAATATTTTTCCCATTTGATAAGTAACTATGATATATTTAGTAGCAGTATGGCATCAATTTTCCTGGTAAAATATAATTAATACGCTGGTGTCTTGTCATTTCTGAAATCATTATCCTTACATTGAATAAGGAAAGCCTTATTTTTGACCAAGAAGTGCTCCAGGAAGTGAGCACATGAAATAGAAAGGAAATTATATAAGTATTTCTTTTATATTCATTAGGTCTGGGAAAGAGAAAAATAATTTGCATTTTAACAAATGCCCTAGTGAAGCTGTTACTGCTGCTGAGGGAATCACACCTTGGGGAACCCGGTGCACTGTGGTTACAGATTAACGCACAAATCTCAGCAGCTGCACACGAGGCAGCTTTATTTCCAGCTCAAGTAAATCCACTGTGCGTCAGGAGGATTTTCCCCATGTTGGAGTTTCTCCATCAGGAAAAAGGCTGCTGAGGTCAGAGTGGCCAGAGTGTGGGAGGCCCTGTGCATGAGGGGACAGGCTGAGGGGCTCAGACAGTTCCAACCGACATCTCACTGACTGGTGTCGTCATGGCCCAACCTAACTAGAACGGTTGGCAGAAATGTGGCCTCCCTGTGCATTCAGGGATAAAACTATGTTTGAGGGTGAGTGAACACATGGCATTGCATGTACCTTAACGTCATCCACTGAGTTACCATGGCTGAAATGATTTCCATTCTCTGATCATCATGATTGTCGGACCACCCTCGGACTGAAAGAAACACATTAAAAGACTGCTTGTTACGAGGCGTTAGCCCTTTCCTGTAGCTAGCATGGTGCTTTCTCTGTAACAGGTGTTCACTAAATATCTCTTGGATGAGTGGGTGCTACATGCTCTATAGGTTTCTTAATCATAAAGACAAAAAATTTAATATTTTTAATACTGTGCCAAAGATACCATTTGAAATTTTATAATAGACAACATTTTTGACACTTAGGACCCAGTATTGAGTAATTTTCAGGTCTGATCTTACTTAAATTTTTCACTTGTGGAGGATACATTCTTATAAATAGGATTTTATGATAAGAAGACAGGCATCATGACTTCTAAGGGGAACTAAACATTCCTCCTGGGATATCAAGGGTAGAAAGAAGCTGGGCACAGTGGCTCACTCCTGTAACCCCAGAACTTTGGGAAGCTGAGGTGGGTGAATTGCTTGAGCTCTAGAGTTCGGGACAAGGCTGGGCAACCTGGGAAAAGCCCATCTCTACAAAAATACAAAAATTAGCCAGGTATGATAGTGCACACATGTAGTCCCTACTATTTGGGAGGTTAAGGCAGGATGATCGATTGAACCCCTGGGAAGTCAAGACTGCAGTCAGCTGTGATGATGCTGCTCTACCCAGCCTAGGCAACGAAGTAAGGTCCAGCCAAAACAAACAAACAATAAATGAATAGAAAGATACATGAGGGGAAAATCTCTGCTTTTTGTTTGTTCATATTTCCTTGAATAAAAAGTATGCCTTTTAAAGATTAAAAAATAAAAATGAATAAAACCTGAACTGAAAACCTCTCTTGTAGATGGAGGGTTCATGAACATCCTGACATCAAATGCCAGGCAAAAGAGTCATTGTCCTAAACCAAGGGGACAACACACAGGTTAATATCCATTCTGTTCAGATTCACAGCTTGCAAATGGGTTGATTGGTTGTGTGTGTCAATCCACTGCAAGTTTCTTTCTGACTTCCCCACGAGAAGATGATGCTTGAGGCATCCCTAGAGCATCCACTTGAGCTCACTGCTTCTCTCTCACATAGAGTAGATAATAAGTCTTCAGAAATAACTTACACAGAAGAAGTCACTTTAAAATCCTATATAAATGGTGCAGTTTAATTTTTAATAAACTGAGCACACAGTGACCAATATGTCACAAAGTGCTAGTTATTGTCAGCAATAACAGAAATTTGTAGTCAGTGGTTTCCAGGAGAAATATTTTAAAAGCACAGGCACTCATAATAAAGTTTTGGGTAACACTGTCTTCCTCTTGGTTTTAACTACTGGAACATCTGAAACTCTTCTCACTTCCACATGCCGCCTGTGTCCAACACAAGCAACTGCATAAATGCACCTACACACACATGCAAATATCAGTAAACAGAAATATAACTCACTATAATTTGAGAATAGCCTTTTATATTTTCAAGATCAGAAATTTGGAACAAAAATTACCACCTTTTCCTATTTGCATCCTTAGTCATCAACTTAGAATCTATGCAATTATTCAGAAATTATTCATTTGAGTCTGAAAATAATATTGAAACAGAAAAATATTAGAAATAATATATTTAAATAACTTTAGAGCTTGAATTATTATGTTTTTTGACAGCAGAAACAACTTATTTTCCTTTTGTTGTACATATCCTGTATGTATTGTGCCTATGATTGTACCAATGTATTTTATTATATAGTCATTTGATCAGGGAACTAAATAGCACATATATATGCATGCAACAAAATTTCATTAGTTTATTAGTTTAGCATGATACCTTCTTTACAATACAGTTAACAACTAGTTTAATTAAATTGTGGTTATAAGTAAGAAAATTATTTGTTATTCTCTAAATTTTGGGTTTGCACTCTATTAAGAAATATACAGGATTAATTTTTAATCTGAGCCCTGATATTCTTGCTGTCCTCATCCATTATTATTCTTCGAAGGAAAATAATACTGATAATGGCCCTGGAACCAATGCTATTAAACAAAAAAAAAATATTATTTTCTTTTCATTTCTTCAGAACAAACTGAGTATCAAAAACACTTTTCCAGATATTTTTGTCTGTTGTACTCCACAATGCAAAAAATAACTGGAGGATCAGAAATCAGATATGTAAGTTCAATTCACCCACAACACAGTTATATGCATGCATATACATCTCTTTCTTCCAGAGTATCTTGTTTCTGTACTTTTTGAATTTAAAGAAGATGGATATCAGGATACACTGGAAATGGTTTGGTTCTTCAGAACCAGACTGGCCAGGAGGAAGATATTAACAAAAGAGGGGTGCTACAATTATTGTAATAGGGTATAGAAGATAATTTATAGCTGGGGTGTGGGATCCTCAACTTGTTCAACATTAGGATGTTTGATATAATTCCTGACAGGGTCTAATCTTTAAATATACTAGAAATAGAAATTCCATTTGATCCAGCAATCCCATTACTGGATATATAGCCAAAGGATTGTAAATCGTTCTATTATAAAGACACATGCACATGTATGTTCATTGTGGCGCTGTTTATAATAGCAAAGACCTAGAACCAACCCAAATGCCCATTGATATAGACTGGACAAGGAAAATGTGGCACATATACATCATGAAATACATGCAGCCATAAAAAATGATGAGTTTGTGTCCTTTGCAGGGACGTGGATGAATCTGGAAACCATCATTCTCAGCAAACTGACACAAAAACAGAAAATCAAACACCACATGTTCTCATAGGTGGGTGTTGACCAGTGAGAACACATGGACACAGGGAGGGGAGCATCACACACTGGGGTCTGTTGGAGGTGACAGCAGAGGGACAGTGGTGGGTAGGGAGGTTGGGGAGGGATAACATGGGGAGAAATGCCACATATAGGTGATGGGGGATGGAGGCAGCAAACCACATTGCCATGTATGTACCTATTGAACAATCCTGCATGATCTGCACAGGTACTCCAGAACCTAAAGTACAATATATATATATATTTCATTTAATATATATATATTTAATTTAATATATATTATTATATATAGTATTATAATATTTAATATTTAATTTAATATATAGTATTATATATAGTACTATATATACTATTATATATAGTACTATATATTAATTAAATGTATAATATATAAATATATATAATATATGTATATTGTAAATATTTAATTTAATATATAGTATTAAATTAAATATTAGGAATCAACCTACTTAGAGGACTTAGTATATTTCAGAGTTTTTAACTTCTTACTTGAAATTAGTTTCTATGAACCTCCAAACATTGAAATCATTAAAAGTATTTTAACTATGATAATGAAATTTGAAGTTTCATTATCATAGTCCAAATTTCATTATCATACTTAAAGTACTTTCAATGATTTAACCTATAGGCATTAAGAGTATAGTATTGGCAACAGCTTCCCTGAATTTTGACTCTATTTCTAACAATTACTTGGTGGCTTAGGACTAGTTGTTAAACAGCTCTGTACATCAGTATGCTAATCTGCAAAATGGGAGTTATAAACTGATTTGTGTGTTGAGGCCCTAACCTCCTGTACCTCAGATTGTGACTATATTTTGTATAGGGCCCTCAACAATAATTAAGTTTAAATGAGTTCATATGGAAGGGCCCTAATTCAACCTGACAGATGTCAAAAAAAGAAGCAATCTTTGTTCTTAGGCCTTTGACAGATTGATGGGGGCTGATTCACATTATAAAGGTAATCTCTGCTTTACTTTAGATCAACCAAGTATGAATGTTGATCACATCCATAAATACCTTTATGATAACATCTAAACTAGTGTTTGATCAATCTGCTGCATAGCCTAACCTGAGAGACATATAAAATTATCCATCACACAGAGAAATTAAAAAACATGTTAATTATGAACAGTTATCTCATTTATACAATAATTAGTTACAGGACCAGTGGATAGAATACCATGATCCTATTGCAAAAACATCTGACTTCATAAGTCCAAGATTTTGAGTGGTCACAGCAAAAAATGCATTTAACTTGTTTTTAAAGTTGGAGCTATTTTTAAGCTGATAGGTTTAAGCTGATAGTCTAAATTATAGCAAATCATCTAGACTGTTCACTTTAATATTCTCAGCCTAAAGTAGATGTTGTGATCTCTGTATTGCCTAAATTATGAGGTTATGTAATAAACAATGACATTGTGGGCTTAAATATTCCTTGTCTTGTTCTGTATTCTCCTACGTAGTTTTTCCTACTTAGAACAATTCGCAGTGCCAAGAAATGTAATTTGTTTTGTACCAAGTTTACAGAAGATAACAAAGTGTGGTATTGAATGAAATTACATAAGATCAGAGGCAGATCCTTTGTTCCAGTTAACAGAAGACTTGCTTTGAGAAGTGATTAGTAAAGCCCTGACTAACCCAACACACAAAAAATACCTACAGGGCTGAGGAAGGCTCCTGACTCCTGCAGGTAATAGTATAGGCTGTGTAATGCAGTAAAGTCAGAGCCATGTTGGTCGCAGTTCCGCGGACTCCTGGCCATTATCTTAGGTCCTTCTATTTGAAATCACTATTGAAAGCACAGAGAAAGAATGGCTTGGAAGGTTAATTTTTTTTTTTTTAAATGAGGAATTTTACAAAATCTGATGAAAGACTTTATATTGTCTGGATTAATTACATATTTCTAACCTTCTATTACTTGATATGAAAAAATTCTTTACTCTTGAGTTCTGCTTTTCACTTCATTGATTTTCAATATCTGATAAATAAGAGTGATATACTTTGATAAGTTGTGTTTTTTGTTTTTTAAGTAAGGAGAAAATAGATTTAACTTGTATCTTAATCATATAAAATCACTCTGGATACTAATTACACATATCTTCATTGAAAATTAAATATAGAAGTAGAATTTATAAGGATTTATTTCTTCTCATCATGAGTTAAACCTTGCCATCGGTTTGGAAATCCACCTCCTTTGATTCTTTTTTTTTCCAGAATTTTTATATTTAGTAAAAAAACATTAAATTAACACAAAATACCTGAAAATTCTAATAGATAAATTTTGATTTCCATGGTTACATCTTGTATCCTCCATCAATTTTAGGAGTCTCGGGAATTGAGCACATTTCTTTATCTGACTCAACTCATAATAATATGTGTTAATGATCATTTGTCCTGAAAATTCTCCGTAGTTAGAATGACAAAATATTTTGTCAAACAAAATAGGGCACATATTTAACTATGTTCTGAAAGACTGATGATGAAATTGAATATGTAAAATAAAGACCATTCTGAAAAATAAAAAATTAGTTTTACCCTACTTAGCTACAAAGTTAACTATTTATCTGATTCAATATTTTATATGTCAAGGAGACTTCCGAAAAAGTCTCTGAAGAGGAATAATATACCTAATTATTTAAATACCAAATGGGTCATACAAATCTATTATATTTTTCATACTTCTTCTAGATTCTTGTATGAATTATTTATTCATACCAAGCATATTATTATTGCCAATCATATAATACACCGTTATTGAGTACTTATTCTATTATAAAAATGAATTGGCCAAAAATCCATCTGCTCAAGAAACTAAACAGCTAGTAGTAAAACATAATTGTAACTTAACACAAAATGTACTCTTACATCATATCTTAAATAAAGCAAAATTAAATCAAAAGAAGGAATAAAAACAGAAAGGAAAACTCTATTTTAAAGTTAATCTCTGTAATATGTCTTGGAGAGAAAGTAAGAGATTAATTATCTTTAATATCCAAAAGAATATTAATGCCTTTTCAAAAAGTGAAAGTCCTATATGTTGAACAAAAATAAATTAAGATTAGAAAACACATATTAATTATAATTACTTCAATGTTTCTCTCTGCCCAGGCAATGTTTTGAGATATTATTATTTACCACAATCATCAAATCATTGTCAAAAATATAAATATTTATTATAATAACCTTCAAGGTAGATGCTATAATTCTCAGAAATGAAAAAAAAAACACAGAAATTTATGGGCAGCAATATCTATGATGCTTTTAATTTTTAAAAGTGCAATATGCTTTGAAACCAAATATATAATAATAATTGAGGGAATGGTTATGAACGGCAAATACCTTCTTTCTACTTAAAGTGAAATGCAATCCATAATAAAAATAATGTGTTAACCAAACATTACTTACATATTTATCTGATCATTTGAAAAATTACATTTGAATGCAGAATATTAATGTGGTATATATATAGTGTGTTTTATTTGATAGAGGATATTTAATGTTTTCATAGTTGACAAAAACGTATCAAGTTATATGTTGGTGCCAAATAGTAACTCCTCCTAATTTTCATGTGTTACAACATGGAAACTGAATGAATAACAATTCTGCATTATTTCAGACAGTTTTAGGTGATTGATTCTGTATAGGTTGATTTTAGAAGATCTAGATGAGTAGAGTACTAGCAGAAAACAATGCTCCCTTTGACTGCCGCCTTCCACTACCACACTATTTTCACCTACAGGGATTGAGTATCCTGGTTTGCTGGCACTTGCCGAATTTTAGCACTGAGAGTTTTCTTTCCCAGGAAAATACTCACATCCTAGCAAACAGGGCCTATTGGTCACCCTAACACTCAGAGTGAAGCTGAGAGTCTCAAGTCAGTTTGTAGCTGTGCCTCCTCAAAAAGCTGCCACAGATTCATGGGGAAATGTTCAACACTACTTAGATGGCACTAAAATCCAGAGGCATTGGATTTTATTACAGAAAACTTAGTCAAAGCTGTAACATCGAAACACATATTACTCTTAAAGAATATATAAGAAGAATAAACACAAAACACCAGTAGAATAAATAGGAGGTTAATACAGTGTTTCCATGGGTGTTGTCAAAATAATCTTAACTAGAACTTTTATTAGAAATACCCAGCAATAAACTGTTAATATGGACATCTGTTGAGCATTTAGATAGTAACTAGGCACATAAAATTTTAATCGAAAGTTTCTTCAGTATTTAAGACTATATTGCTATCAACATATTTTTCATAAAGGAAGTCAGGCACTACTGTCAGTTATATTTATTACACAAATGAATGTTTTAATATAATAATGCAGATGTCTTCATTCTATAAACCTTAATGGTACTTAAAGCTAGGATTTTATTACTTGTGCTGAGGGCCAAACAAAGCTATAAACCTGCTAAATTCTAAGTGAGCTACTGCTGTTGAGTTGTGCACATTTGAGTTGTAAATTATAATATAAGGTAATCAAATATGTATAAAAATGGTAGTCATGGAAGCAGCATCCTGGATTCATAAGATTTCATAAGAAATCAAGAAAGGATTTTATAAACATTAACACTCTGCTCTGGGTTTATGAAATTCTCTTTCCAAAATATGATAGCAGTCTTATAATAACTTAAGAAATGGTCTGTCAATCAGCACCACCTACATTGTTCTCTTCTTTACAATCTCTTCTTTATTCACAATCTATTTTGAAAACAATCCTATTAGCCAGCCTGCTAACACTCAACTTACACTGAGAATGACCAAATGCTCCATGTAGTGTTATTATGAAGATATTAAAACCATTACAAAGGATCTCTCCATGACATTTTGTAACATGCAGAGCATTTAGAAATGCCAGTTACAAAATAACATTTAAAGGATGGGAAATTCTGCTTTCAGCTAGAAAAAAAAAATAGCAAAACAACTGAAATAAACCACACTGACACATGCAATTTTACATATATGTGCACGTAAAGTCAGTAAGAAATATGAAAATAAACAGGTTTACTCCTAGTGTATTGCTATGCTAGTCCTTATATAATCATACTGTCCACTCTTCCATAAGAAAAATAAAAGTAAACATTGCATGTCTTGTGAGCATTAAAACTGTACCAATGGAACAAATAATGAACTCATATTTTTTCTCAATATTCTTAGAAAGTATATTATGAAATATATAATTTCTGGAGTGGACTATTTATGAAAACATAAGTTATTAAAATAAACAACAGTGAAATAATGTGGCACATATCTTAATGTCGTGAACTGCCTCAAAAATCTTTTACAAAGCTTAGATTTGCTGTGTTTTATACATTTAGAGAAAATCTGTATGATTACACTATTATAAAATATGTCTCCTAATATATATGGACCCTTGGAGTAAGTCAGTTCTTAGATAAATTTCAGCTCTGTAACATACTGAATGGGGGACTTCAGGCAAATTAAATTATTTGAGATTCAGTTTATTCATAAAATGAAAATAATAGATTAATTGAACTGCTAAGAAGAAAATATAAACTGATAATACATAAGGAGAAAAATATCATGAGTGAAACACAGACTATGAATGATTGGTGATTTAGTGTTACTAATATTTTATTACTATTATTACTATTATGACTGAATTATTTTTATTGTCATGGAGAAAGCCTGAACAAGACACTTAACCAAATTTTAATAAAGATAAATATAGAAATTATAGTTGCCTATATTTCTTTTAAGAGCTTCTCTTGTATTTACAAATTTTCCATAGAAATGTACAATTTAAAATCAGAAAAAATATTTTTAAAATAGGGGATCAATATGTTGTGCTTTATATTCTCCCTATAAAATACATACTCATGAATTTTATAGTATAAATGACTTCCAGTAAAAATAATTTTTCACTTTGGTCTGAGAATATCATTGTCTAAGCATACCTTTACTAATTAGAGTCCTCACCTAGCAAATGAATGCATGGCATTGATACTTACTAAATTTATCAACTTTCTAAATAAAAAGAGCAGACACTCACTTAGTACTCTCTGTATGACTGGAGCTGAGCGCTTTTCATAGTTCTCCCAACAACCACAGGAGGTAAGTATTATTGTCATCTACCACACAAAAAGATTGTGAAATATACCTAAAAGCTATGAAGCAGCAAGGGATTGAAACTCAAGAAATGTAACTCCAGAGTCTGTGATTTTAACCCCTAGGGTGCATGGGCTTTTCAAGTAGTGGATGCCATTAATCACTGAAGATTATGACTATGTCACAACAGTCAGCTTGCTTTATCCTGTCACTCTGGTCTCAAAAAGACTTTATATACCAGGAAAGTGAAGTAGCCTGTAAACATATTCATAGATAATCCAGTTTATTTCAATTTCTGAAATAACGTTACATACCTATTTATTTTAGGAGATATGTCTCAATTAAATGAGTAATACATTTATATGAAGAGCTTTGCCATTCAGTACAGTGTGTGTGTGTGTGTGTGTGTGTGTGTGTGTGTGTGTGTGTGTGTTTTAAGCAAAATAATGGTGAGAAGACAATTATAGATAACATTGAAACAAGGCATTAGGTGACACAAGGATACTCTAACAGTGTATACAATGTTACTATAAATTTTGCATATGTTTAGATAGGAAATATGCTAATATTATCACATCTTTAAAATATTTGGTGCACGTATTCCAAAATATGTTTGAAACTGTCAAAATAAGTCAACAGTTACTTGAAGATATTTACTTAAAGACAGGAAATGTTCATCGTCTACTTTGTTTTCGGCAGAGTATTCTATCTTTTAAGCAATACAAAGATAAATAAATATTCTCCCCAAATAAAGGAGTTGCATAGAAGGAAAATAGTGCCACATTTGGATACAAATAAATAGAACGGTGTATGTTTTGCAGGGAAGATAATGAATTTTTTTCTGTGAGATGTCAGGGTAAGATAAAAGGAGCAGGATATAATGAGATAGCTTGAAGAATTACTTTGGAGGATAAGAGACACATTGGTGGCAGAATCTACAAAAGCAAGAGGGTAAATGTGCAGCTAAGAACAAGAACAACTAATTATTAAACTGGGGACTAAATTTCCATCAGAAAAATTGAGAAAAGAACTCAGAGAAAGTTATTTTAGAAACAGGTGGAGAAGAGGGTTATAGATAGCTTGAGACATATATAGGAACCAGAACTCAGGGAGAATAAAGACACAGAGAATTTTTCAATCAAGACGTAGGTAATTAATTCACTTGAATACTGTTGATTTAAGAAAAATACAGAAATTCAATAAACTGCAGTATGGGAGCCGAGTGAGATTGCACTTTAAGAGTTCGGAGGTTGAAAACAACACCTGTAAGCAGTTTGGAGAGTTTACATAGATGTTGGACGATAGCCTGGCTGAGGTTCACGGAAGACTCATTCATATGAGCCTTCCATGACTCAGCTATGACAGCAGAAAAGGGTCAGGGATACTGGAACTCTATTAGAGGACAGCAGCTTACATGCTGGCTGCTTCAGGGGTGCGCATACGCGGCCAGGCTGTGACAGTGGTCCGAGCTTGGCCCCAGTCCTACTTCCAGATTGGAGGTGCGCTGGGAAAGGGGAGAGGCCAGGCTACAGAAGCAGGCACCCCTGAGTCTGCAAGTGCAAGGGTGGCCTTCCCAGGACCCCAAGAGTGCAAGGATGCCTGCGTCTGCAGCCCCGGTTTGGGTGTGGTGGGTGGGAGGGCTCCTGCCTACTCCTGACTCCCTAGAGCACAGGGGTGCCAGGGTTGCAGCTGCAGCTTGGGTGGGGTCAGTTGCTCCTGGGGAGCTCCCGCCCCACCAACTTGTAAGAGGCAGGGCTCCTGCTTCTCCTCGGCTCCCACCGGCTCCCTGGAGCACTGTACCTGGCCTCACCTCATTGCAGACTGGGCGGGGGCTCCAGGTCCTCGTTGGACCTGGGCTGGCATTTGGGGCAAAGGTGACATTGCCAGGAGCTCCCTCTGTGGCCTCTGGCACTCGGGGGGGAGGGGGAGGTGGACAGAGATCCCACAGCGGGGCCCCCAGGGTGGCGGGGTGGGGTAGAGAGGAACGTCCCCACGCCCCTTTCTGCAGCCGCCGGCAGGATGGCAGCGCCACCCCAGATGGCCCTCTGAGGCTATCACCAGTGGCCTTAATTACCCACCAGGATGACTGTTAAACCCTCTCCTCTGCATTTGTTTCATCTTAAAATGGTAAAGACTATATCGCATCCATCCATTCTAGTCCCTTCAGCAACTAGCAGAGCTATACATGCTTTGATTAAATAAATTCCATTACATCACATGCCTACTTCTTAGAGAGCACTGCAAATGAGAAACATTCTCTATGTCATTCTCGCTGATCATTCTCTCACCCATAGGATGCAGGTGCAGAGTGACAGGAAAACCATGTCTGAAAAAGTGTGGTGTTCACTCATTACCCGTGAGAATTCTAGACAAGGTATTAGCCAAAAAAAAAAAAAAAAAAAAAAAAAGAAGGTGCATAATCTTGTTTCATGATCCTGCTGTTTAGGATAACTTTGTCATCTATCTCTTTCCTAGTCCATCCAACTCCTATTTCATATTTACTAAATAAAATACATCCACATTTTTTTTTCCAATCTAAGAGTTTAATAGTCAGCTATCTGCTGTTTGCTCACTCTCCTCAGCTGATTTGTCAACTTGAAATGAGATAATCTGTGTAAAACATTGTGTATAGTAGTTGGCTAAAATTCAATATGTGTTAGTGTAATTTTTTTTATATTACACTTGAGAGCATCTTCTCAAATCCAACTTTACTGAAGCTTTATACGTAAAAAAGGGAATTAAGCTGCCTACAATTTGATTATGTCTCTGTGGCAAAAGGAGTTTGTTAAACAAAGTTACTAGTTTAAAGTGAAAAACACAGTGAATTAGTAGTTTATACTTTAATATTTAAGTACAATAAATATTTAAATATAATAAATAAATAAATACAATAAAACAGCATGAGAAAAGTGTCTTTGGGTAAAATATTATTCTGATCAACAAACTTAACATTTATAAAATGTATGGTAGAAAATTCTGTGTACATACTATAAGAACAAGACCAACATAGATAATATCTTGGCTAAGGCCCTTCGTGGTTTTTGCAGAATATTAGGATCTATCTCATGACTCTATTTCCAGTGTATTGTGTTAAGTAAAAAATATCAATGCCTGGATTTATAATTGCACGAGTAAGTTATTAAAATTGATGATTTTCACATTCAGGCATAAAGTAAAAGAATTAAAGAAGACACGGGCCGGGCACGGTGGCACAAGCCTGTAATCCCAGCACTTTGGGAGGCTGAGGCGGGCGGATCACAAGGTCAAGAGATCGAGACCATCCTGGTCAACATGGTGAAACCCCGTCTCTACTAAAAATACAAAAAATTAGCTGGGCACGGTGGCGCGCACCTGTAATCCCAGCTACTCAGGAGGCTGAGGCAGGAGAATTGCCTGAACCTAGGAGGCAGAGGTTGCGATGAGCCGAGATCGCGTCATTGCACTCCGGCCTGGGTAACAAGAGCGAAACTCCGTCTCAAATAAAAAGAATTAAAGAGACACAATGAATAAATTTGATTGTTTGTGAGAATGGACTATTTAAAGACGTGAACAATATTATTTTCAAGAGAGGCTAGCAGCAAAAACTAAGATATTGGAAGATATCCAATATCTGGAGAGAGGACCAAATATTATTTTATCCATGAAAGTTTTTACATTATGACTGAATTAAATGTTATTCAATATATTCATTTATAAAACTGATGTGTTCGCATTTTAATATTAATTTTATTAATTTTATCCCAAATTCACACATAAGGTTTTCTGGGTTACAGACAGAGAGTGAATTAATAAATAAAGGCTTGACACAGTGACTCACACATGTTATCCTAGCACTTTGGGAGGCCAAGGTAGACAGAGCACTTGAGCCCAAGAGTTCAAGACCAGCCTGGACAACATTGCAAAACTATGTCTCTACATAAAATACAAAAATTAGCCAGGCATGCTGGCAAACATTTGTAGTCCCAGCCACTTGGGAGGCTGAGGCATGAGGATCACCTGAGCCTGGGAGGTCAAAGCTGCAGAGAGCTACGATTGCCCTACTGCATTCCAGCCTGGATGACAGAGTGTACACTGTACCCCACTTACCTGACAACCTTGGCCATTGTGCTATACCATGAGAGCCAGGTCTACTATCCTGTGTGAGTAGCCTGGCACTCCATAGGTGAAAGACCGGGAAAAATGATTCTGCCTGCTTATAAGGGCGAGGAGGGGGAAGCAGCAGTACCCCATCTCTTCTGAAAGGGTATCCTAGAAAATGTAATGGGTCTGAGTTCCAGCTCCAGAACTTTAGTAGGTAATTAAAATCTCTCCAGGATCCAGGTGGTGCCAAGTGTCTCCAAGTTCTACGGTATCATCTCTTGAAACCTTTAAATGCCTGGGAAGCAAATGCTCTGGTCTCTGGCCTCCTGGGATCTAGTTAAGGCAGTCAGCGTTCAGCCCTACCCAGGAAAAAAATAGTTCTATTATCTTTTCCTCTAAGTGTCAGAGGTATTGACTACATAAATGGCTACCAATGCAGATCTTTTAGTATCCGAGGAGGCCCAGCAGGCTAGAGATTGTACAGGAACACTGGAAAACCCAGGGAAGTGTTATTTCTCCACAATATTTCCCAATATTCATTAATTCTACTTAGTGGATCTAATTATATTATTAAAAAACAAGAGTAATTGCTCTTTGTTTAAATATTTCATATATAAACAACAAAGTCAAACAGTTAAATATGAGAAGCATTCAACCTTTATCAGAAAACCATGATCAGTTCACACATTCTTAACACTTAGCAAACATATTTGAAAAATCATATTAATGTCAAATCAAGAACTAGATTTTAAATCTTACTCTACCATTTCCTGAGTGAAATAACTGTTCATTTTTTCCTTGTTTGTTCATTCATTACAAATCTGTAATTTTAAGAGAAAGAACAAAAACAATTACATAGGCAGTACAAATTAAGTAGAGTGTGTTTGCTTGGCTTTCTATATTATGAGAAAAATTGGGGGTCATGCAATGACAATTTGCTGTTTTACTAATTTGCAGATTCACTGAGGATGTGTCTCTGTTCAGGGTTCCTATACTTTTAAACATTTACCCCATAACTATGTAAGTTGCCAATGATAGGTCACAGAGATCAATATTGGAACATTCATACTTAAACTTCATATGTTTCTTTTTTTTCTTTTTATTGTGCTTTAGGTTCTGAGGTACATGAGCAGATCATGCAGGACTGTTGCATAGGTACACACGTGGCAATGTGGTTTGCTGTCTCCATCTTCCCATCACCTATATCTGTCATTTCTCCCCATGTTATCCCTCCTCGACCTCCCCAACCCCTGCTGTCCCTCCTTTGCCCCCAACAACAGACCCCAGTGTGTGATGCTCCCCTCCCTGTGTCCATGTGTTCTCATTGTTCGACACCCGCCTATGAGGGAGAACATGCGGTGTTTGATTTTCTGTTCTTGTGTCAGTTTGCTGAGGATGATGGTTTCCAGCTTCATCCATGTCCCTACAAAGGACATGAACTCATCATTTTTTGTGGCTGCATAGTATTCCATGGTGTATATGTGCCCCATTGTCCCTGTCCAGTATCATCCGATATGTCTCTTATAATTTTCAAATCTTATTACCTGAAAGTATACGTTAGTCTGCTTCATGATATCCTGTCATTAGAGATAATATATGTGGAGCAACTGTACCATGTGTGGAATATCATTAACACATAATAAATTGCAGCATTTGTTGTTAGGGTATTGTTTGCTCATGGCCTTTGAAAATCAGGAAAAGAAAGTACAGGCATGTGTAGAAAAAGGAAGGATTCTTTGTTAATAAACATAGCTCAAGATGCTAATGATATATCATCTAATTAGGTGAGTCATTAAACCCCATGATACTGAGTCTTACTTACCTAAGTGTTAAATGCATTTGAAAAATCAGTGCAGTTTTCTTATATAGGTAAGGAAGATGAGGGAAAATATTTTAGAATTCTCACATACTAAAATTACTCTTAGTTGCTGAGTAGGATGTAGAAAATTACCCAGGCATTCAAGTACTATAAACACAAGCTTAATGAAAAGTCATCTAATGAATACAGATGCCATAAGTCTGTTCTCTTAACCTCATAATTGCCTCCAAAATGGCACCTTTGCAGTTGAACACACATCTTTGTCTTCATTGTGCTGTAGGCTGTCCTGACTCCTAATATTATTTAACTAACCTAGAAATTTATGTTTAAAATACAAGAGATTGGAGGGTTTCCTATTAATTGACATTGTCAGCAGGGTAAATATTTGCAATATTTTTTGAAGTCTAACCATAAACCCCAAAACATAGATTACAACTCTCAAATATGGAATTAGGCATGGATATATTTTAAATATCTTTGGATTTCATCAAAATACTCAGTACACTCTCTTTTTAGACATTAGACATTTAGATATTAGACAATTTGCTTAAATGCTTCAGGAAGACATTATGAATTGTGACAGAGGACAACATGATAAGATCCATTGCAGATCCGGGCATGATACCAGTATATACGTCATTAGATTCTGAGGTTTTCTACAGACTATCTCATATGTTATCAGTGATAGCTTTTATTTTACCCACATCAACTTTTTAAAAGGTGTCTGAGGGGATTATTTTAACCAAATGTACTCGCAGAGGTCTGGAAGTGTGACATTTTTTGTTCCTAGTTCACAAATTATTTTATTAGAATTTTCTCACTAATTTTAAGAAAAGGAAAATCCTGACCATTGGTCCTCACTGGGATTCTTTTTTAGCAGCTCAGCAAAACCCAAGAAGTAAGGAAAGCTACTCCTGCCCAAGTTAATCCCTTCAGCTTGGCATTGAGACAGTGTAGAAGATTTGGGGGCTTTGGGGGATGATCAAGGGAAAAAAAAACACATCTCAGTAACACACAAGCTTTATCAGTTGCGGCTTGAAGAAGAGGAGCTGCATGAAAGGGAAGCTCCCACAGCATGAGAGCACGAAGGGTCACACAGCATGGGGGCCGCCCTCCTGAGCAGGAAGCAAGGGAGCTTCTAAGCACTGGACAGGCTTCTGCATCTAAGTGATGTTTCTCAGCAGCATAGTGGGGAGTGTCTGGGTCTGGGAGCTGTGAAGGACAGGAGCCACTTGGATCTTCTGACTACAACACCATCTTCCAGTGTCCACCAGATGTTAGGAACAGTTTTACAATGTGGGCAGAGCTGGCAGCCACCCACTAGCAACAAATCATTTGTGCTAGTTTTAAAACCATTGGATACTTAAAATTTTGAGTGTGGTGCTGCAAGCTTTTGAGCTTTGGAGCATTCTGTGAAGATATAAAAAATCCTCGGGGGCCAATACTAGGATCTCTTTGGCTCATTTGTATCACAAGCCAATTACTTAAAACCATGAGAAAAACAGTGTGACAACTTGAATTTGAGGACATTTCCAGAAAAATAAAATACTGATCAAAATGAAGGTCCAAAAGTCATAATATTAATGCAAGTTCAGGTTAGACAATTACCGACATTCATTATTTCAGAAACTAATGACTTTGTCTTTAACTAAGCATGCAAAAGATATGACTCTCACATTCTCTTCTTATTTGGTTGACGCTGTGTGCAGACGCCCACCTCATCCTTACTAGTTTATTTGCTTTCAAGCGTAATTTACCTTTCTCCTTTCTGCTATAGTCTCTATGGAACAATTTAGCTTTTTGTTTCCTCCGAAGCTGCTTAGTGTATCTTCTCTTACATTATCCTTTGTGTGGAATCTCCAGAACAGTCTTGCTTTCTCTACTCATAATCACTGAAAAGTGATTATGGAAGATATTAGGGTCTCCTTCCTGTTCCCATAAAGACACAGTGTGTTAGTACCTTCTCATGCTGCTATGAAGAAATACCTAAGACTGAGTAATTTAAAAGGAGGAGGTTTAATTGATTTACAGTCCTTTAGGGCTTAGGAGGCCTCACGAAATGTACAATTGTGGCAGAAGAGAAAGCAAACACATCCTTCTTCACATGACAGCTGGAAGGAGAATGACAGCCAAGAACAGGGGGAAGCCCTTTATAAAACTGTCACATCTCATGAGAATTTGATCACTATCACAAGAACAGCATGGGGAAAACCACCCCCTTTACAACCCCAGTTACATCCTATTGGGTGCTTCCCACCATATGGGATTATGGGAGCTACCGTTTAAGATGAAATTTGGGTAGGGACACAGCCAAACCATATCATCCTGCCCTGGCAACTCCCAGATCTTCTGTTCTCACATCTATAAACACAATTATGCCTTCCAATAGTCTACCAAAGTCTTTGCTCATTCCAGTATTAACCCAATTCCAAAGTCTCATTTGAGATAAGGCAAGTCCCTTCTTCCTATGAGATTGTAAAATCAGAAGCAAGCTAGTTACTTTCTTTGTAAAATAGCCATACAGCATTTGGGCGAATACACCCATTCCAAATGGGAAAAATTAGCCAAAACAAAGAGGTTGTGGGCCCCGTGCATGTCCAAAATCCAGGGGGGCAGTAATTACGCTCTGAAATAATCTCTTTGACTCCATGTCTGACATCCAGGTCATGCTGAGGCAAGAGGTAGGCTCCCATTGTCTTGGGCAACTCTGCCCCTGTGGCTTTGCTGGATACAGCCCCTGTTCAAGCTGCTTTCACAGGTTGGTGTTAAGTGCCTGCAGCTTATCCAGGTGCATAATGCAAACCGTCAGTGGATCTATCATTCTGGGGTCTGGAGGAAAGTGGCCCTCTTCTCACAGCTCCACTAGGCAGTGCCCCAGTAGGGATTCTGCCTGTTACTGAGCTCCAAAATTATTTCCACATTTTGGGTACCTTTACAGCAGCACCCCACTCTCTGAGGTACCAATTTACTGTATTAGTCCAGGAATCAACTCACCATCAATCCTAGTGACCCACTAGCAAATCTTTTGCATTCTGTTCCCATGACATTATGCTAGCCTAGAGGTCTTAATTCCAGAGGGAGGAACGCTGCCACCAGGAGACACAGCAATGATTCCATTAAAATGGAAGCTAATATTGCCAGCTGACCAATCTGGAATCCTCCTACCTCTAAATCAACAGACTAAGAAAGAAGCTACAGTGTTGGCTGGGATGACTGACCTGAACTATCCAGATGAAATCAGTCTACTACCCTACAGTGGAAGCAAGAAAGAGTATGTGTGGAATAGAGGAGATCCCTTAGGGCATCTCCTGGTATTACCATGCCCTGTGCTTAAGGTTAATGGGAAACTACAGCTCAATCCAGGCAGGACTACAAATGGTCCAGACCCTTCAGGAATGAAGGTTTCAGTCACTTCACCAGGTGAAAACCTCTGACCTGCTAAGGTGTTTTCTGAAGGCAAAGGGAATACAAAATGGGTAGTAGAAGAAGGTAGTCATTAATACCAAGTACTCCCACATGACTATTTGCAGAAATGAGGACAGTGATTGTCATGAGTATTTCGATTTTATTAAGAACATATGTGTGTGCATATAGACACTTGTACTAAGAAAATACCTTCATTTTATTTCCTGTCCTTTTCCTTTATCAGATTTTTGGAAGTTTCCATTTTTGTCCAGATGTTTATGACATTCTCTCCACATTCATCTTAAAATAGTTATTTTCTATTAGTCAAGATGTATGCTGTGATGGTTAACACTGAGTGTGAAATTGATTGGATTAAAGGGTGCAAGGTATTGTTCTGGGTTTATCTGTGAGGGTGTTGCCAAAGGAGATTAACATTGGAGTCAGTGGACTGGGAGAGGCAGACCCACCCTCAGTCTGGCTGGGCACCATCTAATAAGCTGCCAGCACAGTCAGAATAAAGCAGGCAGGAGAAGATGAAAGAGCAGATTAGCTGAGTCTTCCAGCCATCATCTTTCTCCCATGCTGAATACTTCCTGCCCTTGAACATCAGACTACAACTTTTTCAACTTTTGGACTCTTGGATTTACACCAGTGGTTTGCCAGACACAGACTGAAGGTGGCACTGTCAGCTTTCCTACTTTCGAGATTTTTGGACTCAAACTGATCCACTATTGGCTTCATTGCTCCTCAACATGAAGACAGTGTATTTTGGGACTTTACCTTGTGATAATGTGAGTCAATTCTCCTTAATAAATTCCTTTACATATATACATATATCCTATGATTTCTGTCCCTCTAGACAACTCTGACTAATACTGCACACTGAGTCTCTTTCATGGCAGGCAACCTGCTGTTCCCATCGTGCAGCCTTGCTTTCTGCCCTTCTCTATTGACTTCCTGTTACTTGACACTTTGCGTCTTCCTAAAACCCAGTTATTGCCCTTTTTGCAACTGAAGAGACCTTGTTCGCATTTTGGTACTTAGTCAAACCGTATGATATTATCTAATTTTTCCACTGAGTATTTTATACCAGTAGTGAAATATATCACAACTTGATAAAATATCTTTCAGTCTGGCCTCTTTGGACCCTATCTGGTACTGTATGCATAGTAGACCTTTCTTGTTGAGTCACTTGATAGGAGTATTTAGTCATATGGAGGCACTAGCTGAAGGTCATTTAGCTTAGAAACTAGGTTTCTAGTAACATCTGCAGGAACTGTGCCCTCATATACAAAAAATAATTTATTCCCCCTCCACTAAACCCAGGCTGCCTTCACCAACTACTTGAAACAGAAAACAGAAGCCAAGTGAATGTTTATCTCCTTTAGCAATCAGAAATCTCCTAAGTAGAAATGGTAATTCATGTCCCCTATGCCAAACTCAAGTTACTAAACCCAAAACTCCACCAGACTGAAAGATGACGAATACATCATTAAACAGGGAAGCAAAATAATGGCCAATAAACTTTGTCTTTTCCTAGTCTAGTTCAGAGTAGACTATGCCTGTTTTAGTAAGTTTAAGATGAAGATTTTAGTGGACTTTGATTTACTTTTTTTTAACCTCATATCAATTTCTTCTTACAAATGAAGTTCCAGGAATGCAGTTTCTATGGACTTTACTAAGATCAGGCAAATAAGTATAGAAGGAGAGGGAGAGTTTGTATTCATATGTTATCAAAGGTTTTGGATTTTTACAATAATCTTGCTGAGAGATTAACAGTAAAGTAATGCCTTCAAAATCTGAAAGATAAACTCCATTCAAATTGATCTCCTAATTTTTGTTACCTTCTTCTGGCATTTTATTTTGCAAGTAACTACAATAATGTTACAATAACATATTTGTTCCAGCTGTAATAACAAGAAAAAAATACCTTACACTGAATAATTTATAAGAAAACCGAAACGTATTGCTCAAAGTGTTAGAAATTCCAAGATCAAGTTGCCAGCAGATTCAGTGTCAAGTTAGAGTCTATGGATATATCTGTAATAGATCATAGGGGTAATTTCATCAGAGAAAACTTATAATAAGGCCCCAAATAAAAATATTACAAAGAAAAATAGAAACAGAGATGAAAAATACCTTTTATGGACTAATCAGTTGATTCAACATAGTCAAAATAAGAATCAGGGATTTCAAGATATTTTCATAAATATTGTCCAGAAGTAAAACACAAGGAGGAAAAACAAGTAGTAATAAACACACAAACTCACACATGCACACATGGAAAATCACCACATATGACTGAGATACATGAAATAAGAATTTCAAAAGGATAAGAGAGAAAACGCATGTGAATGATGGGAAATATCTGAGGAAAAAATAGTTAAGAATTTTCCAAAATTAATGATAGATACAAAACCACAGATCCAATTGTCTCAGGCAATACAAGTAAGGAAAACAAAATGCACACCTAACCATGTCAAATATAAACTTCTGAGAAGCAAGGACAAAAAGAAAATCTTGAAGTTAAATTTGAAAATAAGATTGTAAAAACAATAACAAACAGAACTCTTGACATAATAACCCATACAAGCCAGGAGATAACAAAGTGATATCTGTAAAGTGCTGGAAAACCAAAAAATAAAAACTACCAACCTAAATTCTATTCCCAGTGAAAGAATCTTTCATAATAAAGAAAAAAGATCTCCACGACAAATATATGTTTTGTCAGGAGAATTCATTGCCAGAGGCCCTCACTACATAAAACGTTAAGAGATCACTGCAGAAGGAATACAAAACCAGATGGAAACTTGGATTGACACAAGCAAATGGAGTGTGCAGGAAATGTGATAAATGAAGCCAATTTTAACATTTGTATAGTACTCTAGAAGATAATATTCAAAGCAAATATAGTTGCAACATATTTTATGTAAATATTATATGTAAAAGAAAAATATATGACACAAGTAGCAAAATAAAATGGCAGAGAGAAATTGAAAGTAACGGTAACAAGATTGTTAAACTACATGGAAAATCGCACAGAAGTATCTGAAGGTAGTATTTGATTAATTAAAAGGGCATATTTTGCTGAGGAATGTGGCTTCCAGCTGAACAATGAGAACACATGAACACTGGGAAGGGAGCAACACACACTGGGACCTGTCAGGGTGTTGGGAGAGGGACAGCATCAGGACAAATAGCTAATGCATGCAGGACTTACTATCTAGGTGGCAGGTGGATAGGTGCAGCAAATCACCATGTCACACGTTTATCTACGCAACAACTCTGTACCTACTGCACATGTATCCTGGAACTTAAAATGATATTTTAAGTGCATATTTTATTGCTAAAGAAAAGATTTTGAATGTTCTCAAAACAAAAAAATATATATATGTGAAGTGATGGATAAGTTAAGCAGCTTGATTTAACCAGTTTACTATGTGTACATATATCAAAACATTACATTGTACATCATACATGTATATAATTTTTATTTGTCAAGTATACCTTAATAAAAAGGCACATATTTTAAACCATAGAGAAATCACTAAGATTTCTTTGTGATAAATAATAATCCCAAAGTAGAAATAAAATGAAATCATAAAAGTTACTCAATTTACAAAAGTAGAAATAAATGAGAAAAGGAGACAGAATAAATGTAAAACTCTTAGCAAGCTGGTATATTTTAATCCCATTATACCAATTATGCAATTAATGTAAATATTCTAGAATGACTGACTAGAAGACAAAGGCTGTAAGATTTGTTTGTTTGTTTATTTGTTTGTGTGAGAACACCCAATCCCAACTACAGCCTCTCTACAAAAAAAGTAAACTTTAAATATAAAGGCATGAATGGCTTAGAATAAAAAGATTTCTAAAAATATACTATTCTAACACAAATTAAAATAAAGCTAAATTAGCTATGTTAATATCAAAATCATCTTTGGAGCAAACACCATGGGGATCAAGAGAGATATTACATTATGATAAAAGGCCCAATTATCTAAGGAGACATACATTCTTAAGTATGTATGCACAGAGCTTCAAAATACATAAAAATAGAAAGAATAGCTAAGAACTATAATAGCCAATAAATTGTGAAAAAGAAGAAAAAATGATAATGATTCACAATTCTTGATCTTTACCTAATATAAAGCCACTCTAGTCCAAACGGTGTGGTGTTAGATACATTCTGACATATAAATTAATGAAATAGAATACACAGTCCAGAAATAGATTCGCAGATATACAGTGAATTTATTTTCAAAAAAGACATCAAGGATATTCAGTGGAGAATGCATAGTAATTTTAAGAAATGTTGCAAGAACTAATGGATATTGATATTCAACAAAAGAAACATCTATCTATATCCATACCAGGCACAAAACTAACAATGTCAAACATAGAAAGTGCTATGTATGCAAATGCATATCAACCAGCTTTATGCGAGGAAAAAAAAGAGAGACTTGAAGTTTTGCATTTGCTGATTTTTACTGTGTAAATAACATAGATATGACCAATCTTTACTTAATAATGTCACATCAACAATTACACAAAAACTCTTGGTGTTTACACTTGACTCGTAGGAGCCAATAGCCAACTAGCTGGCTAGAGAACAACACTGATTTAAAATTGTAAAATCTAAATTATAAGCAATCCAGAGAATCCAAAAGAGGAAAATTCTATTACCTTAGATAAAAATAAATAAATAAAATTCTACAACCAAGTGTGATCCATATAAGAAATAATATTACAGAGGACAGCATCAAAATTTAAGGTGTCTTCTCCAGACAAAAGAATAAAATGCAAAAAGGAAATACTGACTGGAACAAAAGTATTTCTAAATCACTATCTTTTAAAAAATCTGTATCCAAAAAAAAAAAAAAATCTGTATCCAGCACTCATAAAATACTTTCAGAACTCAACAATAATGACTGTATTAGTCCGTTTTCTTGCTGCTAATAAAGACATACCCAAGACTGGGGAGTTGATAAAGAAAAACAGATTTAATGGACTCACAGTTCCACATGGCTGGGGAGGTCTCACAATCATGGCAGAAGGTGAAGGGAGGAGCAAAGGTTCGTCTTACATGGTGACAGGCAAGAGAGCATGTGCAGCAGAATATCCCTTTATAAAGTCATCAGATCTTGTGAGACTTTTACACTATCACAAGAACAGGATGGGAAAACCTGTCTTCAGGATTCAATTACCTCCCACCAGGATCCTCCCGAAACATGGGAATTAAAGGAGCTACAACTGAAGATACGATCTGGGTGGGGGCACAGCCAGGCCATATCAATCATTTTGGTCAACATAGCAAGATATAGTGTCTCTACACAATTTTTTTTAAACATTAGCTGGTCAGAGTTATTTGTACCTGTAGCCTTCACTAGTTGGGAGGATGAGGTGAAAGGATCGTTTGAGTCCAGGAGTTGGAGGCTGCAGTGAGCTAAGATAGTAGCACTGCACTCCAGCCTGGATAACAAGGAGAGACTCTGCCTAAAAAAAAAAAAAAAAAAAAAAAAAAAAAAAAAAAAAAAATCAATAATAAGAAAACAGTTTAATAAGTAACACTGGATAAAAGAAACAATCTAACAGGTATTTCCTAAGAAGATATATAGACGACAAATAAACACATGAAAAGGTGCTCACCATCATTAATCAGGGAAATGAAAATTAAAACCATAATAAACGAAATTCCGCTACTCACTCAACAGAAAGTCTATTTCTGGACTCTATTTCATTTATCTTTACATCAAAAAGTCTCATTGTCTTGACTACTATAGCTTTATATTAGGTACAGATACAGCATGAAGCATAAAAATTATTTGTTTCTTCCTTTTCAAAATTCATTGGATATTTACATATCCTATTTTTTGGCCAATTTTTGATGTATTTTGAGTAGAAGTTTCCTGTGAAGTAGTATTTCCACTACTCACTTATGATGTCTTAAAAGCAATTAGATATTAATTGCTTCACTCTGTTAGAATGGGGGCAAAACAGTCACTGCAAAGTGCTGATGAAGACCTACAGCAACTGGAACTCTTAATCGTTACTGGCATGAATGCAAAATTGTGCAGCTACTTGGAAGGCTGGTTTGACAATTTCCTATAATGTTAACCAAACCCTTAAGTAACAGTCAGCAGTCTTACTCCTAGGTACTTACTCAGTGTAATGATTACCTATGTACAAACAAAACCTGTATATAACATTTATAGTGGCTATATTTGTAATCATCAAGAAATCGAATAAAATATACTATTGATACTCAGCAATTGAAAGTAATGAACACTGATACACACAATAAAACAGATAAATATTAAAATGCATTATAAAAAGTGATAGAAACTGTACAAGACTGCCTTCTGTAAGAGTATGATATTCTAGAAAAGACAAAACTATGAGACTGTAAAGAAATGCTTGGTTTCCAAAAGCTGAATACAGAGGAAAAGGTTGGCTACACAGAGAAGGAATTTGGGGGGAGGGATGGAACTATTGTTTATCTTGATAGTGTTTACTTGACTCTATAACACTTTCAAAAGTTGTGGAGCTGTACCCTAAAAGAGTGGGTTTTACTGTATGTAAATTATTTCAGAAAAATGAGAGATATGTAAATGTTCTATGAACTTTTTAAAAACTTAATAAATCAATGATACAAGTGAAAATTAACCACTATAAATATAACACACACATTTGTTCAGGAAAATTATTATAGCATATATATCACCCTGCATATTGTCTTAGAAATCAGAATAAACATGTTTTTAATATAGCTATTTTTTCCTTAAAATCTATACACAGTACAGGTGTGTCATAATGATAAGCTAGGAACAAATGAGTGATCCTTGGGCATTTCTTTTACACCTCCATAACAAATCAATGTTCAATTATATCACCAGTTAATGCAATTTTTTAAAATTATCACATGTAGTCTTTATTTAAACAAAAAATGTTTGCTACTCTGAAAATGCAATTTTTATAAGGAACTGTGGAAAGATGTGCAAAGGCAGAAAATGTTAAATATCAACATTACATAACACACTTTCTCTATAAGTTTTTTTATTCACATAATAAGAGCCTCATCAGAGTGATTTTAATTGGGTCTAACACTTGTTAAAACTGTAAAGAATTTACCTTTGAGCTGAATTCTAAGTTCTTCTTTATGTTCTAAGAGCTTTATCTGTGACTTTCTCTTTTCCAGCACTCACATCTCCTCTTTGTCGTCCCTGCTTTTCTCCTCACTTAGACCCATCTCTCCAAATCTTCAGAGGAGCTTGAACATCACCTTCCTATGATGGCTTCCTGAGAGATGAAATCAGATGCACCCAGGTTGTTTCTGCTCTGGAAGTTCTAAGTTTGTCAAATTCCTAACACTTCCTGTAGGGTGTGTTAGATTCATGTATGCTTATTAAAATTCTCCCAAACCTCATGCTTCATGAACTGTGACTGTTCCTGTCATCCTATCTCTAGCACCTAACCCTAATAAATAAATGAATAAATTGAATCTGGTTACGAATGCATTAAGTCATCAAGATTAGTATTTCAGAATTTGTATTTAAATTGGCTTTGTATACTTGGCCAAAAATATTATTAAATACATAAATTAGATTTAACTTCAGAGATACTTGAACTTACAAATATAGTGAATAATTGATGGAATGAAAAGGAAAACTTTTGTAAGATAGGCATCTGACCACAATAATCAATTAAAGACAGAAGATTTCAGCCTTTATCACAATTTTCAGATGCTTCCAACACTGTATGATGCCATAATCTATAACTGTACAGATTTTGAGCCAGTTCAGCTGGGCTCAAGCTTTGGCTAGGACAGCCTTCAGTGAAGCCCTGAACAATCTCACTGACTTCTGTTCTTCAGTTTCCTCAGCTGTAGACTAGAGAAAATGATAATACATTGCGATATAATAAAATGTAACAGGAGTCAAACACAGAATGGCAGCTGGCACCAGGTAAGCTTTCAGTAAATAGTACTCATGTTCATTAGTGATATTATGTAGCCTCTAAATAACAGAATTCTCATATAGAGGCCAAAAAAAAAAGCAACCCAAATCTCCGAGCTAATATTTGCTTTTCTTTAAAATGTTTTAGTTATAGTCTAAAGCAGTTTTAGAATCCTAAAAATGGAGGAAAATGACAGATATAACCATAATAATTAAGATTTTAAAGCACATTAATGCTGTAAATAAACTTTATTCTCTATGTGTCTTCTACACAAGACATTAGAGGTTTTCTGGATATATTTTATGGTATTTTCTCATTTGCTAGTTTCAAGATTGGGGCTCAGCCCCAGGAACTACTCAATTAACCATCAAATTAGATTTGATAAAGAAATAACATTGCAGCAAATTTAGTTTTATGTTTTGAATCCAAAATAATGTTTATTTATATGTAAAATAACAAAACCCACTAATCATACATATTAACTTAAAATAAGCCAGTCTTGACAGATAAAATTTGTTAATTTGGAATGTTTCATGGAGGAAAACAGAGATAAAGCATCCCATCCCTGACTACCCCTGAGTTACACCATAAATAATTTTCCTATATGTTAGAATTCCCTCTTTTACAAGTCACGGCTTACATATTTCTGAGGCGCAGAAGGTTTAATTAAAAGCAATACAGCCGGGCGCGGTGGCTCACGCCTGTAATCCCAGCACTTTGGGAGGCCGAGGCGAGTGGATCACGAGGTCAAGAGATCCAGACCATCCTGGTCAACATGGTGAAACCCCGTCTCTACTAAAAAAAAAATATATATATATATATATATATATATATATATATATATATATATATATATAAATTAGCTGGGCATGGTGCATGCCTGTAATCCCAGCTACTCAGGAGGCTGAGGCAGGAGAATTGCCTGAACCCAGGAGGCGGAGGTTGCGGTGAGCCGGGATCGCGCCATTGCACTCAAGCCTGGGTAACAAGAGCAAAACTCCGTCTCAAAAAAAAAAAAAAAAAAGCAATACAAAAATCACTACATTGTAAATCATATCACATTTCAGATTTCCCTAATTTGTCACAGATATCATTATTTTACTATTCATCTAGATCCGAAAACTATGATAGTCAGTAACCAAGCGTTTCTATTACCACCAGGTTTCTTGCTCTGATCCTTTTCTTCGTGTTCCCAGATTTTTGCACTATTTTCAAGTTCTTCGGTCACCTGGACACTAGCAACTATCTGCCAATCAATCTCCATTCCTTCACGTGCTGCCGTTTCACGTTGGCTTCACACTATTGATGAATTGACCAGTCTAAAAGTCCATCTGTATTGTGTTTTTCATAGAAAATTATCATCATTTATATTGCTTGCCTTTTGTTAAGACTGGCCAAAAAAAAAAAAAAAAATAGAAAGCTGAAAGTGACAAGTGTCTGCAGGGGCATGCAGCTGTGCAACGTCTGACACTGCTGGCGGGAGCCACCTGCAGCTGCCATGCTGGAGAGAAGTCTGGCCACACTCAGTCAAATTCAGGGTATCCATTGTGCACGTGTGCGCATGTGTCAGGGACAGCATGCAAACACACGTATTTTCTTGACACAATTTTATTCTTCTTTACACCTAACCAAATTCTAATCCTCCTGTGATTCTTACCATTTACTGGCTACTTAATTGCAGAAAGACATTTAATAAATTTCTCCTGAAAAATGGGGGAAACAATGCTCCACTTACAAATTTATTGAATATGATTTTTAGTAATATGGATCAAAATAAACATGCTTAGAGTGACTTAATTAATAATCACTGAAAACGAGAATAAATCTGAAGATACTTAAGCCGGTGAATTAATAGTAAACTTAGGCTTATAATGAAATACTAAATCAGAATTAAAAATGAAGACATAATCAATGTGAGCAGTAACATGGATGAATCTCAAATACTTTAGGCTAAGGGGAAAAGCCAGCCTCAAGAGGTCATGTTTTGTTTTGCTATCTGTGTATGATGTTCTGGGAAAACAAAGCAGATCAGGAATGGCCTGGACTTGGGAGCAGTTGACCACAAAGGGTCTTGTGCTGATGGGATGGTAGGAACGTATAACATCTTGATCGTGCTGGGTTGCAAGCCTGTTTGAGCTTGTTAAAACGAAGAGAACTATGCACTAAAAGCGGTAAAATTTACTGTAATCTATTTCTTACAGAAGTTGATTGAACTGACTGTATAAAGCACCAATTAAATTTAAAAAGTAACCAAGTAAACAGCACTTTCTAGGCTATAAGATGATATTTGAATTCAATAGATTATTAAAAGAATCATTCATTACATGTTAATAATTGATTAACTGAGTGGTTACACACATATATATTACACAGATAAATTGCTATTTCTTAATGAAATAAGAAACATAAAATATCAAAGTAACTTAACTATTAAATTTTATTTATTCTGGGGCTATGAAACGTTGCAAAGAGACAAGGTAATAAGACTGTATACAATTTCAGTAAAATTTGGCATCCATATATATGACTGTGCTAGATTAAATTGGTTTTTCTTATCCTGTCTTGGTGAATGTGACTACTGTCTCTCTGTGACTGGAATAGCCAGTTAGGCAAGCCCTCAATAATGTTAGCTCCTCTCTCCTTCTTTCCCATCTACAAGCAGTGAACACATAATGTCAACCCTGCCCGCTTTGTGTCTTCCTAACCCATTTATCCACATCGTTAAACTTATGCTATCTGAGCTTGAATTCTCATTGTTTCTTACTGGACTATTGAAATACGCTCTCAATGGTTTTCTGTGATAGCTGATAGTTTTCCCTTCTAAGGAAGATTGTTTCACTCTTTCTTAAAAATGGAAAAGCTTCCAAAAGAGGCTTAGTAAAACAGTAGCAATTATGAAGATTTAAGAAAAAAGGTCTTGAGGGATAAGATGTCCAGGAACAAGAGATATCTGAAACTCTGAGGAGCGCACGCAGATAAATTGGGTGACCATCATGCCTTCATGATTGGAGAAGTCTGTAAATACACAGCAGGAACCCAGGATCTCAGAAGAATGACATTTGTCCCAGGAAAAGCAACTGGCAGGAAGAAAATTGGGCGTACTTAGACATAGAGAAATTTGAATAAAAAACAAATACTTATAATAAGGCCCACACATAATCAAAAGGTCAAAGTTGGAGTTATTAAAATTAAATATATGTTGGAAACCAGGTCTCACAAACACTTTGTTTTTGACTGATGCAGAAGCACACACCAGATGAGCAATAATCAGGATTCACAGCTCAAATGTAGCCTTCTATGCTACAGTGTCTGCATGGTATCGCTGGGAGAAATGCAGCAGATAGTGTAATGGCTTTGCTGCCTCAACTTCCTTCTGGTTTAGTCTTGGTAGAGTACAAGTGTTCAGAAATGTATCCATTTCTTCCTGGTTTACTGGTTTATGTGGATAGAGCTATTTGTAGTAATCTCTGATGGTAGTTTGTATTTCTGTTGGATCAGTGGTGATATCCTCTTTATTGCATCTATTTGAGTCTTCTCTCTTTTTTGTTAGTCTGGCTAGTGGTCTATTTTGTTGCTCTTTTCAAAAAATCAGCTCCTGGATTTATTGATTTTTTGAAGTGTTTTTTGTGTCTCTATCTCCTTCAGTTTGGCTCTGATCTTAGTTATTTCTTGTCTTCTGCTAGCTTTTGAGGTTTTTTTTTTTTTTTTTTTTTCTTCCTCCTCTAGCTCTTTCAATTTGGACAATAGGGTGTCAATTTTAGATCTTTCCTTGTTTCTCATGTGGTCATTTATTGGTATAAATTTCCCTCTCGACACTGCTTTAAAGGTGCCCTAGAGGTTCCGGTGAGTTGTGTCTTCATTCTGATTAGTTTTGAAGAACATCTTTATTTCTGCCTTCATTTCATTGTTTATCCAGTCAACACTCAGAAGCAAGTTGTTCAGTTTCCAAGTGGTTGTGCAGATTTGAGTATGTTTCTTAATCTTGAGTTCTAATTTGATTGTGCTGTGGTCTGATAGACTGTTATGATTTCCATTCTTTTGCATTTGTTGAGGAGTGATTTGCTTCCAATGATGTGGTCAGTGTTACAGTAAATGTGATGTGGTGCTGAGAAAAATGTCTATTCTGTGGATTTAGGGTGGAGAGTTCTGTATATGTCTATTAGCTCCACTTCATCCAGCTCTGCTTTCAAGTTCTGGATGTCCTTGTTAATTTTCTGTCTCGTTGATCTAATATTGACAGCAGACTGTTGAAGTCTCCCAACAGACACTTTTCAAAAGAAGACAATATGAGGCCAACAAACATATGAAAAAATGCTGATCATCACTGGTCATTAGAGAAATGAAAATCAAAACCACATTGAGATACCATCTCATGCCAGTTAGAACGGCGATCATTAAAAAATCTGGAGACAACAGATGCTGGAGAGGATTTGGAGAAATAAGAACACTCTTACACAGTTGGTGGGAGGGTAAATTAGTTCAACCATTGTAGAAGACAGTGTGGCAATTTCTCGAGAATCTAGAAATAGAAATTCCATTTGACCTAGCAATCCCATTACTGGGTATATACCCAAAGAAGTATAAATCATTCTATTATAAAGACACATGTACATGTATGTTCATTGCAGCCCTGTTCACAATAGCAAAGGCCTGGAACCAACCCAAATACCCATCAATGATAGACTGGACAAAGAAAATGTGGCACATATACACCATGGAATACTATGCAGGCATAAAAAAACTGAGTTTGTGTCCTTTGTAGGGACTTGGATTAATCTAGAAACCATCATTCTCAGCAAACTGACACAAGAACAGAAAACAAAATATCACATGTCCTCGCTCATAAGCAGATGTTGAACGATGAGAACATGTGGACTCAGGGAGAGGAGCAGCACACACTCGGGATAGTTGGGGGGGTAGGGGAGGGACAGCGGGGTTGGGAAGGGTGGGGAAGGATAACATGGGGAGAAATGCAGGATATAGTATGCACCTATGCAACAACCATGCGTGACCTGCACATGTACCCCAGAACCTAAAGTAAAAAAAAAATAGAAAATTACTTATGCTAAGGGTAATAACTAAATAAATTCAGCTAATTCCAAAAAAAAAAAAAAAAAAGGAAGAAGAAGCCTCTTAAACTAGGAAGAAAGCCAAGAACCTACCAGCAGACTTCACCTAAATGACCTGTAGATGTGAATGAATTCCTCTCTTCTTGAGGTCCCCAAAATATCCTTTTTTCCAGAATCTCCCCGAAAGAGATTTTCCTCACTCACCTCTAAAGCTGGAAACTCAGTAAGCAAGGACCAGGCTTGTTTTTCCAAGACAGTTTTGCAAGCATTGACTCCAAAGAGTCAATCTTAGTTTCTTAAAACTGTCTGATCAGATCTTATTTTATGCACATCTTTCTCAAATATGACTTTCCAGTAAAAGCTTTTGTTATGTAACCAATTTGTCCAATTATGACATTCTATGAGAAGACAGACTCCTACTGAAGTATATAAATATTTATATTGCCTTGAAAAAGAGAACATTCAATAAGAGTCACCAAATTTTTCCTTCGGGAAGGCAAAATGTTAATAATGTTAATATTCTAGGTTTCCTAGGAGGATTAGTGAGAAAGAAAAAGATAAATGTTTTTATTCTATTTATACTACATTTTTGTGAGTAACAGTTTAAGACAGAAGGAAAAGGAGTTGTCATATCCAGAAAATAGAACTTGAAGAACCAGCAATGTTCCAAACAAATATCATAAAAATTATAATCATTTTTTAATCAGTTCATTCAGTCCCATGTAATTATTATTGTAATTGATCTTGGGTTAGAGGTTTTACAAATCCATCAGCTTCTCCACTGGAGTTGTGAAAAATCTTCATTCAGTCGAGTTGGACTGTCTCAAAATAATTTAAAGACTACCATTCACAGCCTGAACCCACAAGTACCTATTATAGCTTTCAACGTCTCTTAGAGACAGTCCATTTTGTTGAAAATAAGGACTCTGGCCTGTAACTGACCAAATACTTGTGGAGAATAATCAGATTAAAACAAAAACTATCTATCTCTTATTTAAAAAAATAAAACTGTAAATGGCCATGGTGAAAGACCTGATGATAATTAATTAGACAAGAAAATGTGGTTATTTCTGTGACATGCAATATTTTAGAATATTATCTGGAATTATGACAATAACATTATAACCAGAAATACCACGGACAGTCAGGTTATTGAAAGATTGTTATGAATTTCATATAATTTTTGAAATTTTATGCTGATAATACTGAAACAAATATAGGAAGATTAAGCATCTCTTCTTATTTGGCAATCATTTTCATGCAATTGAATGTATCAAATAAACCTATTTTTTAACCTCCTTTAACAAATGAAACTTTGTTTACATTTTTAAAGGATTGTTAAACCTTTAACAAAGGCCTCAATTTTTGTTAAAGGGTATTAAAAAGGACTAATCCTTTGAGATTTTCCAGTCTCCTTCAGAGGAATCTCAAAGTCAGTTCACCATCAAGAATATTTCATTTGGGATTTGATTTTGGGAAGGCAAAATATTAATAGTATTAAAAGTCGACACATTTGATGAAATGGAATCTTAGGTCATTGTGAAACAATATTAGCTACCTATTTAACCAAAGTGACCATTTAAAAAATCAAAAGGAAATAGAGGAGGAAAATAATCATTAAAAATTTAACTTTCATTCTTTTTGCAACTAAAGAGACTCAGTTATCTTAAATAATCAAGAACATGATAAAGTCAATATAAAGCACAGAAAATTATTCTGATAAGAAATAGAATCTTTGTTGCTCAGGCAGACTACTTAAATAACAAAGAAATACTCTTTTACAATCTCTTATTAAGAACAGACAATCTGAGAAAACTTTGTCATTTTAACAAAGAAAACTAAATTCTAGTTTTGTATTTATATACTGTTGATAGTAAACCTTAAAAAAGAAAGTAAACAAATCTTATAAATTCATCCAACCTTAGCCATAAGGTAAGATTCCTTTTCCAATATTCCTTTTCTGTAAACTTTCTGTAACTTTATATATCCATTAGGGTTCTTTCCCTGTATTTTTCATTGTTTTTAACCTAGAACAAAATTACTCTGCTTTTTCCTTAACAAAAACACACCTTACATTTCTGAATATGTTGCATAACATGTTGTTTCCCATCTCTATATTTTTACTAGTTTTGTTTTATATCATGATTAGCATGTTTAACATTTGTAATTTTTTTCTTTTTCTTACAAAGAATATTAGGAAATAGATAATTGTGAATTGTCTTTTACATAGAAAAATTCTATAGCTGACTAGTAAAGTTTACAAATATACCATCTCCTAATTTTCCTAGGTGTATGCCTCTGCATAGTACAATTTTCAGGGCAGCATAAAGAACATGCTTATTTACAGAACCAAATATATTTAATATCTCTTTACCACAAAGAAATAAGGAACTAAAATCATACACACTTAAATATAGGCTTAATAATTAATGCTTCAAGAATTTATCCTGCTTATTAGTAAATATTCATTACTTAACTTTGCATAACTCTATGGCTGAAAGTTACCAAAAGAGATTTTGGAAACACTTTTAGGCAGACATATTATGGCATTAAACTAAGCCAGCTATTCTCTCATATTGTTTTCCTGTCAATTGTTTTCTATAACACATGGATATTAGGGAAGTATCAGGAAAAAATATATATATAATGTTTTATATATATATATATATATATATATACACATATATATATGGGTGTCTTGTTTCACTGCTATGGTTGATATGAATGAAGTGATTCATTCTCACTGCCTCTTTGTACATTTGTTCTTAGGTTCTTAGGTTGAATTTATAATTTTTATGTTCTTAAACATGTCATAAATGTTACCTTATTTGACAAATCAAAGCAGAATAGAAATGTATGTTCATATTTTACTTAATTATTGATAATCCAGAAGACATACTAATTTTTATTTAACCAGTAATACCAAACTAAGTCCTACTTATCAAAGATTTACTCAAATTATATGAAATGGAAAAACATTTGGTTTAGTTACTATATTTCTGAGAGTTTCAGAATATGTGTAAGTATTAAATAAATTTATTTAAACTAATTTAAATAGAGCTTCTTACAGGACTTTATGAATTTATTTGCTAATACTATCCAGATGCAGAAAGATATCATATATATGTATATCTATATGTAATTTACATATACACATAAACATACTCTTAGCATATAGATACTCTTTGCCTTTCATTTAAAAATTCTAGCTAGGATTCAGGCAAATATAATAATAAAAAATTCACCAGTTTATATAAAATAATTGGCTCTCTCTTTGCTTCACTTGTTGCTGGTGGAAGAAATGTGTTAAGGTTACTTGTTCAATAGGAGAGCTAATGATTTTTTTAATAATTTTTTTATTTCAATAACCCGAGGGGTGCAAGTGTTTTTTGGTTACATGGATTAACTCTATAGTGGTGCAGTCTGGGTTTTTAATGTACCCATTACCCCAGTAGTGTACACTGTACCCAATGGGAAATTGTTCATCCTTCATTTTCCTCCTACCCTCCCTGCATCTGAGTCTCCAGTGTCCATTATACCACTGTGTATGCCTTTGTGTACCCATGAAATCTAATGACTTTCAACAACAGTTATGAAAAAAAAAAAATGACATGGTTTGGCTGTGTCCTTACTCGAATCTCGAATTGTAGCTCCCATAATTTCTACGTGTCATGGGACCCAGTGGGAGGTAACTGAATCACGGGAGTGGGTCTTCCCAATGCTATTCTCTTGACGGTGAATAACTCTTACGAGATCTGATGATTTTATAAAGAGGAGTTCCCCTGCTCATGCTCTCTTGCCAGTGGCCATGTAAAATGTGACTTTGTTCCTGTTTTGCCTCTTACCATGATTGTGAGACCTCCCCAGATTGTGGAACTGTAAGTCAATCAAACATTTTTCCTTTAAAACTTACCCAGTCTGAGGTATGTCCTTATTAGCAGCGTTAGAACTGACGAATACAATACTTTAAGGTCTCTTTTTGCACTAATATGTAGTGGTTTTGGTGGTCCAGGAGATCTTTGAGGATCCGAAAAGTGATGCAGGGGCCTGGAGTTCAAGAGATAGTCGGGAGTTGAGGGGCTGAAGTGGGGTGGAAAAGCCACACAAGAGTGGGTGGAGGAATGGAGCAGGTTAGGGGTTGGTATGGGGACAAATCAAAGGATTCAAGGTGACCTAAGCTAGTAAGAGGAGGGAGGAGCCTAGGCACTGGTAAGGGAGAGGTCTGAGAGGAACCTGTTAGAGAGCATCTCAAATTTTCTAAAGAAGCCAATGAAGTTCCAAAATATCCTTAGTAAAGCCATGCCAGTAAGAAAGGAATAGGACAGAGTCAGCATCTTGGTGTAGAGCAGGTCACTGGGGATTTCAGAAGGATGTTGGGACAGGGATGGTGAGTGGAAGGGTCTAGTCCACTGAGAAGCTCCCATGCTCTTAACTAGTGATGCTTTGCAAGCAGAGAAGCCTAGGACCCTAACCCAGCCTTTGTGTCTTATAAATAGAAAAACTTGAGACTCTCGCCCAGCTTCTAAAATAGTGGCTTGTATTAGTCTGTTTTTACACTGCTACAAAGAAATATCCAAGACTGAGAAAAAGAGGTTTAACGGACTGACAGTTCCACATGGCTAGGGAGACCTCACAATCATGGTGGAAGGCAAATGAGGAGCGAAGGCACACCTTACATGGCAGCAGGCAAGAAAGCATGTGCAGGGGGACTGCCCTTTAGAAAACCATCAGATCCCTGAGACTTACTCACTGTCGTGAGAACAGCATGGGAAAAACCTGCCCTGATGATTAAATTACTTCCCACAGGGTTCCTCCCATTGCATGTGAAAATTATGGGAGCTACAATTCAAGGTGGAATTTGAGGATACAGCCAAACCATAGCACAGCCTCACAAAAGAGGCAGAAGTTTCCAGATCAAATGCCAAGTCCTTACTCAAAAAAAAAAAAAAAAAAAAAAAAAAAAAAACCCAAAAAAAACAAAAAGAAAACAAAACAACCACCACCACAAAAAAAAAAAAAAAAAAAAAAAAAAAACACGAGACAAATTTCATCTGGGAATGTTCTTGCTCAGGGCCTGGGATTCCAACTCATTCTTGAGAGTACATTCAGAATCTTAAAATTAAAATTCTTGCTGTGCTTTCATGGACAGCAATTTGGAGTACTGGATTGGATCAGGAATTGAATTCACCTCTCCTTAACTGTTGAAGTGACTTAACAAGAGTTTTGCTATAACTCGGCTGGGCAGCCTCTAGGATAAGACCTCGTAAAAAGAGGAGTCAGGAGAGCCTGTCTAACAGGTGGAAGAGAAAGTCTTTGTCATGTTCAAGCCACCATATGTTGAAAGTATCTAACTGTCTATCTATCTGCCTTCCTATTCATGTGTACTTTCATGTGCAAGTTAAAAAAATGAGGACATTTATTCTTTATTTAAAATATTATGAAAATGTATATTAGATTAAAAGTTTGGTAACAAATTCACAGGTAATAATTTTAAATGTAATTCACTTCCAATCTTTAAGCTAACATATGGGCTGCAAAAAATAATGTAATTAAAGGCAACAAAAAATAAAAAAACATTCTTGCTCAGGCATGGTGACTCACGCCTGTAATCCAAGCACTTTGGGAGGCCAAGGTGGGCAGATCATCTGAGGTCAGGAGATCAAGATAAGTCTGGCCAACAAGGCAAAACGGCATCTCTACTAAATATACACAAAGTTAGCCAGGCATGATGGCACATGCCTGTAATCCCAGCTACTTGGGAGGCTGAGGCAGAGAATTGCTTCAACCCTGGAGGCAGAGGTTGCAGTGAGCCAAGATGGCATCATTGCACTCCAGCCTGGGTGACAAAGAAAGACTCTGTCTCAAAAAAAAGAAAAAGAAAAAAAAGAAAAGAAAAGAAAAAATATTCTCAGAGAAGCATTTTTAGACATATTTTGGTTTTCCATTTACTACCTAAACTGAAAAATGTATTTTCCTCTAAGAATGCAGTAAAAAGATTTAATACAACCAAATGCTGGTAATCATCTATAAAATTTATAATTATTTTATGTAATTAGTTTTAATTTTGCTTAAATAGTTATGCTTTCAGGGAAAGGCATCTAATCTGTGAAGGAATTTCCTGACTCCTGATTCTGAAAGATAATTCTCAAACCAGAGGTTATGGTTAAGCTTAAAGCTTCAGGACCAGCTTTAAAGAGGCAAATGGTTCAATTCAAGTATAGTGAATTTGCTTCTTGCACTTTATTTCTTAGGCTAAACTTCAGAATTTTAAACAGTGAGGGATTTCTGGCCTTTACAAAATACATATTATAGCTGAAAAAAGGAACTATTTGTATTTACATTTTTGAGTTTTATCTTTGCTGGAGAGAGAAACAGAGGAAAAAAATATTTCCATTATCATTTTCTGCATGGGGATGATGACTAAACATGAGGGCCCAAGCTTTGGTGTTTCTAATATAAGTGGTTTAGTAAATTTATATCAACTATTGCAATTTACCTTATAATTACAACAGAGCATATTTGATGTTTGCAGCATACAAATCTTAATTGTCCTTTTTCAAACAATGTGTTGTATTGAAATAACTGTGAGAGAAACATTTATGAATAATGAGAACATATAGATTATTTGCTAGACAAAATTGTTTTTTCACACTGTATCTCTCATATTGGACATGTAATATAACATAATAGTTTAAAGAATAGGTTCTGAAGTTAGAAAGTTCGAGATTCAAATCCCACTTTTGTAATTTATTTACTATGATACTTTGACCATATCATGTAATTCTTCTAAGCATTACATTCATCATCTATAAAACGGTAACAATGATAGTATGTCCTTTCTATGGTTGTCATAATGATTAAATGGAAAGGTAATTGTTCAGCACTCAGTATCATGCCTAGCTATATTAAGTGTTCAGTGTCAACATTAATGGGAGCGTCATTCTGCCAAAATGCTTCTTGCATCTGCAGTTTTTTCTCGTCAAGATGAAGCAAGAATCTGTTATACTTTGTACTATAACCTTCACATTATAACTGTCACTAACAGACCCTTGAAGCAGTGTGCAGGAAAAAACTTGGAAGGCCTCTCAGCTCATCTTTTGCAGCACTCAATGTTGTTTGCATTTATGTTTCAAAGATATTTGAGATATGAACAATGAAATGAAGAGTAATTTCTCGACCTCAAAACATAACAAATGTTTCTGAAGTTTTCCAATTATACAATTATGTCAACTCACATTTAGCAAAAATAAAGCCACATTCTTGTCTTTCTATAACTTGATGTAAGGGAATTCCCGGAGGCCTCTCTCTGGAGCTTTTTTGCATACTAATGATGCAGTGGTTTAAATCACAGCACCAGCACCATCTATTGGGGAGTTTTTTCCTGAAACAAAAATTTCTGCAATTTTGGAAAAAATACAACCAAACAAATTTAGGTTTATTTCAATTCTCCATTAAGATAAAAAGAAAAGTTTATTTTACTAAAAAATTTCTCCTAATGAACATATCCGGGAATTAGTAGGAATCACAAGTAGAAACTATACAATATTTACTATTTGGTGCAGTACATTTTGAAACGTTACAAAAAATAAGTATCAAAAAGTGATAGGCCTTCGGGGAGAATAAGTCTTCCCTAATTATCACAGTCTGATGCACGCATGCCTTTTGCCTGCTAATGACTGGGGAGATGTGGCGATTTCCTTTAAAAATCCAGCCCCTTGTCATTCTTTTGTGCCAAGATAATTCAGATGCAATGGATGAAGAGCAGATTAGGCCATGATCCACTGATCATAACTTTCCATTGGATTTATAGCACCAGATGGCCTAATTATTCTCAACAGTTCTCAATCTCTGTCTGTCAGGGAGACCAGATGTAATTTCTACCTTCTGGTGAAATAAACTCCTAAGATTGAATACAAGAAATAAAATGTGAAGCATGGACCAAATAATTGAGATAAAAAGTAGAAATATGTAATGGGTAAAGGCCCTTAGGCCTATCATCTCCTTATTTGCTGAAGGCAAGTTTCAGGAATGGTGCAGCTTCAGGGACTTGAGAGGCATTTTCATACTGGGTACGTTCTAATGGTAAGTTTTTGTTTATATTGAAACACACACACACAAGTGTGTGCCTGGTCTCGAGTGTCTGTACCCTAGGCTGCTACACATAAATGTTGTATAGAATTCAAACTTCCTTCCAGTGCCATTTGGTCTCACGTTTATATTTTGTTTCTTCTTATGTTTTTATTCAGTAAGTTAATATCTTGCAAAAAAAAAAAAAGTCAATGTACTAAAAATGGTCCCCCATTCAGTTCTGTTTAAGATAGACTTCAAATCATGCCTCATTTGTATACTGCTACATGACTATCTTCTGCGGATTTTACTAATTCTGGCATGCCTTCTGTCTTCCCAAATAAATCACTACATGAAAGTCCGTGAAAAATAATAAGCCCCCAAAATGGCTGCTATAATTTATCCTTTATGTCTTAGAATGATGGAAATTTCCTGCGTCTGTCCCTGTCCACTTCAATTCTTCCAAGGTTGGTTCACAAGCCCTAGTTTGCAATTGGTTTGCTGGATCTGTGACCATATTCAAAATGGGGTCCCTTTCAGTCGGGATATCGACTGATGTTCAGAATTCAATGTCGACGTCAAAATAACATTCTCCTCCTCATATGTAAAAAACGAAATTACATCATTCACTTCAGTAAATACGCATTTACATTTCCATCCCACCCACCAGCCCACCCCCTCACCATCAGTTTAGCTAAGTATCCTCCAGGATTATTCTGAACATTCTTTTTAAGAAGGACTATGAGCCCTTGTTGCACACCGAGGGTATCTTTATTTTTCTGTCACCATCCTTAAACACACTGTCTGGGCCCTAGGCTGCTATACATAAATGTTGTGAAATGAAAAGAAAATATATACACCTTCTTCCCAAAAGAATAGATCATTTTTATAAGTCCTATAATTGCTCCTTCCACTGACACTTTACAATTTCAGAACAAAAATTGTGCTGTGACATCCTGACATGGTCCTTGGTAATTAGAAATGAAGACAGTATCACATTTTCATGCCCTAAGTTTGTTTTTCAGTGATAATCTCCTCTCCGAAAGTATACTATTCATGATCCAGTAGTTACAGAATTATAAAAGAAAATAAGCAATTCAAAGATAAATGTTATATAGAATGACATACTTTTAGGAATGCAGGAAATCTTTAAGATCCATGTAAAAATATTGCAAATGATTTTAGTAATAAGAAAAATTTGTCAATTCCTACTCAATTAATTTGGCAATTTTTAGATATTCTTTTTCCTATGATAAGATTTTCATTGTGTCAGTTCCACAATAATGCTGCACCCAGAATCACTATAAATGTTTCTTTTTGGTATAAAGTGAAGAAAATGCCCTATATCATAGAGGACTTTGAAGATGTAAGAGTTTAATGTAAGTATTTTTAAATAAATAAAGTACGATTGAACCGACTTTAGCAAAATACTCAGGAGTTTCATTTTCCTGAGTATTGCCAACATTCTTCTCCAACCCAGTGTTTATTGCAACCTGGTATGAATTCAAAAGAAGTCAGCATTCCTGAAGAAAGCAGGGAAACGATATTAGAAGTTACATTCATTACTAGTCAGGTTGTAAGACTGGTAGTGGCTCATTAATTAGTAGCTTCAATTTTTTTAGGATAGCCCCGGTGCAAAGCAGCCTTCTAACCCTGGGGAGTCCTGCTGTAGGCATTAAGAAGAGGGAAGGAAGATTTCTTTTCCAAATTAAGTTGTCAAGTAGCTCATTTACACTACACAGTGCGTGTATGTGGGCGAGCTGATGAAGATGATGATTTATTATGCTATAGACACTTGAGCAATTCTGGTGATGGAAATCCACAGCAAAACCCACTTAGGACGATAAAACAGAACTCCTATTATCTGCAGGAGGCAAAATCACGTGGTTTTTGCCCTTGCAAATTTCAAGTTACCCTACTGGGTCTGGGAATGCAAGGAAAGCTCATTTACTTAAGCTTCATGTTTTGGCACAATGCTATTATACAGACTTACATACGTGCCCATTTTTTAAAGTTTATATTCATTGGATCTTTTAAAGGATTTTTGATGTGCTGTTTTCGTTTGGGGACTGAGGATTTGAGGACTGCATCTGTGCAATCACATCATGGATAGCTATATAACATAGCAGACGGTTAAAATATCTTTAAAAGACTGTAGCCATCCATCTGCAAAGCCAGTAATTATGCCTTTTGGTAAATTCTCTGTGCAAAAATAAGTTTTATTATATGGGGCAACTACACAAACACATCTGACTAATAATTGTGGCCATCATCAGCTAACTTCTTCATAGTGTATTATAGAAAAAAAATACAGAACACAAAAAGAGTAAAATGATAAAACAAAAGCAAAATTTGTATTTGAACATACTTCAGTATATTTGGTGTGCTTGCCGTTTAAATGTCAAGAAAAATAATCTTAGGAGTCTCATGAGAATTAACAGGCTTTGATTCTTAAATTTAAAAATGTTTGTAATATCCCATTTTAGTAGGAAAGTGCCAGCTTTAGCAATAGAATCTCAATGACAAATAAGTTTCCACATAAGCAAGGCAGAAGGACAAAACTCATTGTAGTTTCACAGTTAATCTTTCTACATGTTTTACAAGTGTCTCAACAGAGTGCTCAATGAAGCCTTTAGAAGGACACATTGTAAGTGGCTTCTACTAACTCCCCATCTTAAATATAATGTAAGAGAGTCTTTCATTGATGTGTACTTGTGCATTAGATTATTATCTACTTATGCCATCTAAATATAAACGAATATTCACTACTTTATTCATACAAACATCTCATTGCCACATTTTTTCCTTATGAAAGATTGCAAAATTATGATTCTACAAATTGACAGAACATTATTTGCTTCTTTTGCAATAACTAAACCGTACTGGAGCAACCAGCGCTTTTGCTCTGTGTGTATAAAATTACGTATCAAATTTTCCTCACATGTTTCTGGATTCCAGGAGGATGTGTCCACCTCCTGTATTTTATTTTGTATTTTTTCTGCTAAAAATTCAGAGGGATACGTTAATGTATTTACAAGCAAACACTATTTATGTAATAGTTACTAAGTATGTGACCATTGTCATTTCTTGATCATAAGAAAATACTACAAACAAAGTTAAAGATTCAACAAATTTTTTTGCTGTATATATATTTCCTAATTCTTCTGATGCTTAATATAATTAGATTTAGCTTTAAAATATTTTTTAACAGGTAAATCTATGTAGTCTCTACAGGGCTTCATGAGTTTTCATGCTAATATTGAGTAAGTATTATCACCTTTACTCTGAGCAGCTATTGTAAGCAAACACTTAAATGTAGATAATTTCACAAACACATGAACACATAAATCAAAAATATTAGGATGTTAAAAAAGGCTCAGAAATTACAGATGGTAAACATAGTTTACCTAGACCTAGAGTTGACTCACCAAGGTTGTGATTTAAATTAGAATACATTTTAACTAAAAAATTGTGTTGTTTTATAAGCATTTACAATTTAATAGGGCTAATATTTATCAGCCAGAGCAATTTACTGTTATAATGCCATAATATTACTACCTCCATTTTTGTGTTAAACATGTTACAGTTGTATATTTTTTAGAAAATGTTGACATTTCACGCTACAGAGAGGTGAACTTGAACCACACAGGAGAGCCAAAGAACATAATTGAGAATTAATTTAATATTACAATGTATAGATTTGGATATCACTATCATCCCTAAAATCAAATGAGACAAAATTCCAACCTAGCGTTACAGTTTTAATAGTCTATTGAGAAATATGGATATTTACTTTTATTACAGTTTTAATAGTCTATTGAGAAATATGGATATTTACTTTCATAAAATTCTCCTTCTGCCAGTCATAGTGTTTTTCATAAATTGCACGTTGAAAAATCTGCTTGTGCAGAAACACCCTCTCTGCCATAATAACACCCCATGTTATCCTAGTGCTTTTCAGCTTTCACAACACTTCTGTGTGGTCCTCACAACTGCCCTGTGAGGTGGAGAGGCTTGCACGAATACTGCCGTCACCCCGATGAGAAAACTGAAGCTCAGAGACAGGGCTCAGAGGCCCTTCAGATGTCACGAAGGTGTCTCTTTTTTTCCAGTTAAAAAATATATATTTTCCCCTCCCTGTGTCCATGTGTTCTCAACACTCGCCTATGAGTGAGAACATGCAGCGTTTGATTTTCTGTTCTTGTGTCAGTTTGCTGAAAATGATGGTTTCCAGGTTCTTCACATGTACCCCAAAACCTAACACGCAATAATATATATATATGTATATACACACACACACACACACACACACACACACATATATATAAAATACATATTTTGCATTTTGACCTGACCTATACATTTTTGTAGACAAAACACAGGAGCTTCAGATGCCTCATAGATCCTCAGCCAAACAGAACCTTGGCAGATGCTGCAGGGGATGAGAAACCACCTTAGAGACACTAGCAGCATGGCTTCTCCCTGAGGCAGGTTTTGGTATCCATCTCAAGGGAAAAAAAAAAAAAAAGAAGAAGAAGAAGGAAGAGGAGGAGGAGGAGAAGGAGGAGGAGGAGAAAAAAAAACTAAAATAGAATAATCAGGATAGCAAGTTTTTTTCTAACACAAAACAAACTCCTGAAATATACTCTTGTTTAGATTGGTCCACTTAATAGCTTATTTATTAGACAGGATAGCCCAATAACAACCTATGTTATAAAGGTGTAATACAAACATACATGTGTTATATATGTTTAAGTGACTGTTTAAGTGACAAACGTAACAAGTACTCATATACGCTTAAATCTGTGAAATATTATATTGTCCCCTAACGAGGTTTCCTGTTTGTTTGAAATTGAACATAAGTTTAAGGAAATGAAGGAAAGAGGGCAAAAATAACCAAGAGCAATAAGCCATGTTCCAGCATCCTTCTATTTATGTTATCAGCCTTAATAAATAATGTTCTTATTTAGAAGTATGTCTGCTCATCACAGAGCCAAGGTACCCCTATTTGCTATTTTATTGATTTTTCCCTCATAAAATGCAACAGCATTTTAATTCAAATAAAATTCTGCATCCCACTGTGTTCCTCATCTGAGGACAGTAGAACTTAGACCCATCTTCAAACTATATGTTTTGTTATTTGTATAATCCTCACTGAATTTCTTCTTCAAAAATGGAATCCAATGTCTCTCCATCCTCACACACAATTTTAGAAACAACGACGCTCTTAAAGTGTTTGTTTCTTTTATATCAGTATTTGCTGATGAAAATACTGGATTAGAACTTGTATCACATCAAAGATGACATGTGATAAAAGCAGATTGCCTATGCCTAAAACTTTCTTAAGTTGTCTCTTTCACCTATCTCCCACGAGATCTGCCTTTTTGAAAAATACATATGTATAAACTGAAAGGTATCTAAGCGTACAATAACCATCCAGACCCACAGCCAGGTCTGCACATACCAGCGTGTGTGTTTGAGAGTACATTTTTTTACAGAGGCACTGTATGGATTTACCACCCTCAAGTCCTTGACGTTCAGCCTTTACTTCCACATATTTTGCGAATTGGGAGAGGAAGTGGAGGATAACAAGATAGACATCAAATCCATTTATTCTGAATCTTAAATTATGACTTTTTGTCATCAATATTTTGGTTACATTGTTACACAAAGAACAAATTAACATCCGGTTTGAGGTCTCTTCTTTGATTGCTTTGGGATGACTGACATGTCCTTGGCATATGAATTACACATCCATCAACTCTCAGCTGTGTCTTAATAACGTTGTTGTACAAGACGCCAAAACAAGAAGGATTTGTATCAGTGCTCCTGGGGTGCCTCCACCAATATCTTAACCACGGTGACTTCCAGGTGGCTTCTGGCCAGGTGCATGCAGGAGAGTGTCAATGCATCCCTTTCCTGGGCAGATCAAAAGAGGATCCGGAGGAAGAGGAGCTGGTCCTGTTGGCTTTGAAGCACCCGGTTACTGTGGGCTCACTCAGAGGTGGATCCGAATAATTTAAAACACCCGCTGAGAAGTCACATCACACATGGCAAAGAAACAGTATGTGTAGGGGATTTGGCCTTTACAGCTTCCACTCCCAACTTATGTGATTCAGGACCACCCAGGAACACCAAGTTAAAAGAATCTGAAGTATAAATTAAAAAAAAAAAATCCAGGTTGCTATTAATAGTTCTAAAGGTGCATCTTAGAATCTCTTTGAGAGAATAAGCAGAATTGTCCATTGTGTTATTTTTACTTTGATAAACAGATACTTTTTGTTTAGTTTGGTCTCATCTAAAAAAACATACAGTTATTTTAAAGTTTTGTTTTGTTTGGTCTTATCCAGGAATTCAGCATATATTTTCTCTCCCCAACCCCAGCGAGAAAAATAAAAGTGAGGTCGAGGCGGGAGAGCTGAGTGCGGAAAGGAAAGTAAAGCTTTTAAAGAAAAAACACACAAACAATACAAAGCAAACGTTACAGTCCAATCGTGCAAAATTTGCTTCTCTGGATAAAGCACTTCTTGACAGGTTCACAATGTCCCCATCCCCCTCCCAAGTCCTCCCATCCACACGGTGGGGGGGGAAGATACAGAATGAAAGTGAAGCCGTTCTTTTTCTTAAGGCTATACAGACACACACAGAACACATGTCAAGGACTGTCCAGCGGGTGGTTCTCTGCTGGGCTCCTGCTTCAAGCCCCGACTGCAACCTGCAGCCCATCCTGGAGTCAGGAGCTCTCCTTCCATTGGGACAACACGCAACATACAAACAAAAGAGGCCCATGGTCCCAACAATAAAATCCGATATTGACTTTACAATCACAGGTACAAATTGCTCAAATCGATCATTTCATTTCTCCTTAAGACCTTGTCATCTAAAACTAATTAGAGTCCAGGTTCCCGAGGAATTGTCAATATTCCAAAAGAAAAAAAAAAAAGCAAAAAGTACTGAAGGTTTCGAAGGAAATCATTTTTCTACTGCAACAGTCTGACGGAGGTTGGAAACAAGGTGTCCAATTCCAGCAAGTTTAGGGTGTTTTAAAGGGCGGATTCCTGGGTCCAGATTGCCATTTCCCTACCATCCAGGGGGCTCTGTGTTTATAGAGGAAACACCAAGAAGCCCGAGAATGTGGAGTATTTCCAGCCCCCCATGAGGTTGCCTCTCTCAAGTTTGAGATGCACTTTGTCTTCCCTCTCCATGAGCAGCAGCACACCATTGCTAGCAGCTTCTCTGGTGACATCCTGGTCTCCCGCAAAGGCGGAGATCACTGGGTAGCCATTCTGCATTAAACTGACCTAAAACGCAGAGAGTAGAGCTCAACAGACCATAAAGGACCCAACTCCCACACACTGTTCTCTGCTCTGCAAATATCCCCACTCCCATCCCCGTCCCTCCCCTAGAACACACACCAAAGGGCCTGACAGTGAGCACCCCCATCTGATTCAGAGCCACATCTCCCCTGGAGAGCCCAGCACCCTGGCTCCCTCAGCCTCACAGACCTGGTGAAAGGGCCTTTAGTAATGGAAAGCTATAAACCCAAACCTGAAACGATCCGGTTTCAAATCTACCCACCTGGATGGTTTGTCTGTTATACACTTTGACCACGTGGAAACTGAAGCTATAAATCCCTTTTCTCGGTGCTACAAATATACTGGAGGCAAGATCAAAGTGGTTGCCAATATTTACTAATACCTGAAAAAGAAGAGGGAACACAGCACAAAATAGCAAGCCCCTCCTTAGTATATGTTTTCATCATCCTTGGATGACGAGCAGCACTGCCTCCTTCATCAGCGGCTGGGAACACCGATTCAGCATCCTCAGCGTTCTGGCTTCCCCAGGAAGGAGGCAGGGCTGAGGTTAAAATATCCTATAGCAGGAAGTAATCTCAACGCTATTTCAATAAATTTTAACTAATCAAGATTTTTTAAAGTATTTTATTTATGCATTCAAAAGCTGGCTGTGAATTTCCCAAGTTAAGGGGCAGGGCAGAGAGAAAGGAATCGAAGATGGTAAGCTTGTTGAACAAATCGTAAGTTGAGTCCAGGGAGGTCTGTGGGATTATGGGATCATCAACATGATGCCTTGTTTGACAAAAAGAGAGTTCCATTCTGAGTGGGGAGAAAAAGGGCTTTGGAGCAAGAGTCTAATTAAAGGAGATCACCTCTGTAAGTTCAAGCTTGGGGCCTAACTTCATGGGCTCCCGGAGACAAAGGGGTCTGGGAGGTTTGGGACTCCAGTGTTTCCCAGTGCCTGGCAAACTCTGGATGCACACAGTAGGTGCTCAATGATGGGTGCTGAATGAAAGACCTTTGTAGAAAAACATTTGCTACTTCTGTTTTTCCTTGCTTTCCCCTGAGCAATGTGCCTGAGCCCTTGCCTGAGCTCTGGTGTCCTGCAAATAGAGAGAATCATCCGCAGCTTGGGCATCCTAGCTTAAGCAAATGGGAACTCTACAGCATGCAAAACAATGACAAAATTAGCCACCTGGAATGAGGTTGCATGACCCTGCAGATGGCTTTCCTCAGATAAAAGGGCGGGGGTGTTTCATAAGCAGAATTTCAAGAGTGGCAGGACCCCCATGATGACCCAGTTTCTTTCACATGATCAGCACAGAATCTGACCACTGTCTGGATGCTTTCTCCATCCTCCTCATCCATAAATGCACAACTCCTTTATCATAATAAGATGGCCTGCCTTTTAAAACAAACAGCCAGCAACAACATCATCCTTGGATTTAAGATCTTGTCATCTAATGAGAATATAAACTTCAACCAGAATACCTTTGCTGTTATTTCTTACAGGCTCATTATAGATGACTAACACGCAATTCCCAACGCACTGTGAAATGCTGCCAATGACGACCGCTGAAATGACTTGTGAAATATGCCTGTTCCAGCTTCTTCAACTCAGCTGTGAGCACCACTTCAGCTCCACTCAAGGACAGGACTGAGATAGACACTCCGGGCTCCATTGTTAAGACAAGCACCTCTGGATGCCTATTCTCAGTCTCACAAGGCTAAGCTAGCTGTCTTCCTTACAAAGCTTTAGAAAAGAATAAAGCATTCTCCATTTAAGCCTCGGAGGCTGCTTCTTTCTTTCCCCTCAACTCCTTCACTTCAATTTTAAATTCTGGAAACTGATAAATTCAGTTAGAATTTATCCCTGCTGTAGATGAAAGAACACCCAACCAGACACTGAAAAGCAGACCTTAGCTCCTCATTACCTGGGGAGCCAAAGAAACATTGAACCCACCCTGCCATAGTTTGCTCTTGTATAAAATTGGAATCCTGCTACTGCTTATCCTGCCCTACTTCACAGAGCTTTCTTGACACATAAATGCCATGGTGGATATTAAAATGCTGTGAAAACTCTGCAAGACATTGGTATGTGAATAATAATAATATAACAATAACAGCACATAAAGAAAACTTTACTAATAGAGTATTCATTTCCAAATGCCTATTCCATTGTTGTCCCATCTGGACATAATCAAAATACTTTTATGTTTTGTAAATGAAAATGAATTAAAGAAAGAGACACATCTCCCTCCCCCCAAAAAACCCTCGAATACTTGATGCTTAATAATGATTAAGAAATAAATACACTGGCTTAAATAGAGTCAAGAGTGTGTGTTTGTAGGTTTTTGGTTATTACGTTGAAGAGCTGCTCAACAGACCAAATGAAAGTCAATTAAACATGTACAGTAAGCCTTGGTAGGTGGTCAGTGACTGCCAGGTGCTCCATTTTGTGGGAAACACTTTGGTAAAAGGACTAGCTAATTAGCTAAAGTTTGAAACTTCTATAATGTTTTTAATATTTTTTTTTTCTGAAAAACAGAAACCAGATGAGCAGGACACAAAATGAATGTCGCAGCCCTAACCCTGGGCACCAATAACTCAGAGAAGGGTTTGGAAAGGTCTGATCATATCTCTGAACCTTCTGCATTGAACCAAATGGCCTAAGTTAAGTGGCTTAAGATGACATAAGTCACTGCTTTTTTAAAAAATTTGTACCAACACACTATTCATGTATACGTTATACATATTGCATTGGCCTATCTGTATTTCATTTACTATATATTTTACTTACATAATCACAATATTTTGCTTTGTATTTATATAATCATTCCTGCTCTTCCTCACTTTTTTTTAAAAAAGATAAACATCCCTTCCCCAATGTATTTCTCAATATAAGACAAATGGGATCTAACTAAACTTTTAAAAAATAAGCCATTGGAATGTATTTTTCAAATGCTGGCAGAGACTTGGGAAGACCCCTTTCTTGAGCATGGAGAGTCTCAAATGCACTCATCCTTCAGGTGGCCACCTGGGCGACTGAAGACCGTCAACCGCAAGTTTTCCCCACCCAGCCGAGAAAAGTAAAACGTGCAATGCTTCCTTTTGGGAAATATATTTCAAGTATTTAGTTTTAGGGAACTCTTAGAAAGCTTCGCCTTAAGGAACTCTCACTCATCCAAGTGCCAAGTTAGCTGACCATTTAAAAGTTTTAAAAAAGCCACAGTGTGGAAGCAGGAAAGAGTAGGAGTGCGTTCTAAGAAACAGGAGAAAAGAGAATGGCAGGACAGAGGGGAGGACAGAGCCTGGGAGCTCCACATCCTAGAAGCCTGAACCCCAGCCCGCGCGCGCAGGTCCCCGCCCCTCTCCCCGGGCTGGGCTGGCAGCGGGGTGGGCAGGCCGGCGGCTGACCTGGTCGAAATAGATGGTCATGGTGCGGTTGCTCATCTCGGACGGTTCGTGGTTGGTGCTCCGCGTGGCGGAGAAGGCCACCTTGGCGCTGCCGGAGCGCACGGAGATGCCCAGGGAGGAGGTGACGGCGCCGTCCGCCGACGGGCTGGAGTCGCACACCACCAGGCACTTGCCCTCCAGCACGATGGGCTCCGTGTCGTTCTGCGCCCGCACGGGGCAGCAGGCGGGCAGCAGCAGCAGCAGCAGGGCCAGCGCCACCCCCAGGCAGGATCCGCAGCTGCCCGGCCCGCGCAGCGCCCCCCGGCGCCCGGGCATGGTCAGCCGCAGCCCGCGTGGCCCCCGGCCCGGCGCCGGCATCTGGGCTGGTGGGGGGCGGCGCGCGGGGGCGGAGGCCGGCGGGGGCCGGAGCAGCGCGGGAGGACGCGCAGGAGCGCGCGGGGCCCGGAGCAGCCTCCGCGGGCCTCGGTCCCTCGCTCTGACGGTCAAGGCCAGGGTCGTTCTCAGAAGAAAGGCGCCCGTGGACCTGTCGGGGTACAGAACCCAAAGCCTTACACCGGGAGATGGAGCCACCGGGAAGAAGGGGAACTGCGGCTCGGGGCCTCTCCCCGAAGGCCACCCCCTTGGTCCCGCGCGCAGCCAACCCGCTTTCCGATCCGGCACAACAGGTCCGGAGAAACGCCCGGGCGCGGCGGGCAGCGCATCCCTGAAGGCTCCGAGCGGCGCGCGGGGCTGCGGCGAGGGAGGGGGGCGCGCTTCTGCAGGTCCTCGTCGCGCAGACGGGCCCGAGACCCTCAGAAGGCGTCACCGCCACCCCGCCCATTCACCGGCGCGGAGGGGGCTGAGACGCAGGCAGAGAAGAACCCACGGGGGCTTCCCTTCTCGCCTTCGTCTCACGGCGTTTCCTCGGAGCAGCACCACGGAGCCCCCTTTTTTTTTTTTCCCCTTGTTTCCCTGCTATCCTCTTTTTCCATCCTCGAGAGGTATCTAAAGTCCATTTAAGTCCCTTTGGTAATAGATTTTATCTATTTTCCACCCAAAGCACAAACCCATGAATCTCCTTAGGGTGAATAAGATTAAGAGGGGGAAATGACACACGCACGCGCGCGCACACACACACACGCAGTAAAACCAACACCCACTTCCAACGTCCCCGCAGCCACTAGCGAGCCCCGTGGAGAAAGCCCTGGGATTCCTCTCTCCGGCGAAGGACGGATTCCGACGACGGAATCCCAGGCTCCGCTTATTCTCCAGCTCAGGTTTCCAGATCCCGGGGCTTCTGTCTTTCCCGGCTGGGCGGCAGCACCTGCAGGTTTCTGCGAACTTACGCGCCCGCCTGCACTTTTGCCCGGTCCCCGCTCCTCCCAGGAAAGCAGACAGGCCATTTCAATACCAGCCCGGAGACGCGCAAAGAAGCCGCCCCCTCACCGCCCACAGGCTCCCATTCACTCTTCCAGTGTTCTTTCTAAGAACCGAGAAGTTGGCGCTTGATAAACACCCGCTGTCCACAGCCCCGCTCCTACACGATTTCCCTTCTCTCTCGCCACCGCCCCCACCCTCGACCTGGACCGGCGACAATCCTGGTTAAAATCCACACAGAAGGCGCCTGCATGCAGGGGGGGGGGGGAGGGCAGGTCGGGGTGGTTACCTGGAACATCCATGCTGGGCGAGCTCCGCGGTCCGCGAAGTTGCTCTGCTTAGAGAAAATGAGGCCAGCGGGAGCTGTCGGGAGGCGGACACGGAGCGCGACCCTGCTCCCAGCGCGTGGCCAATAACCGCGCCGCCCCGCCCCGCCGTTTTCCCGCGCCAGCCCGCGCAGCTTCAGGGGTGCACCACGCCCCGCGCCCCACGCGCCCGCTTAGGCGCGGAGCCCGGGACCGCGAGCCCCTAGTCTGGCGGGATCAGCGCCCCGCGCCTCTCCCGGCTCAGCGCCCCGCGCCGCGCGCCAGGGTTCCTCCAACCCCTGCGCTTCGCTCCCGCACCGCTACCTGGGGCCCCTCGCGCTCCGGCCCCCAGCGAGCCCATAGCGCGGCTCCCTAGTAGGTAACCTTCGGCCACGCAGCCCCGCCAGACCCAGAGAGCACAGCCGAGCGCAGGACTCCGACCCTGCCCCGCTCCCCCGCCCGCGGCACCCTCCAACGCCCAGGTCGGGCTCACCGGAACGCCCCGAGCAAAATCCTCCGAGACGTCTCTTTAGAAAATTAGGCACCCTTAAAAGCACCAGTGGCTTCTCTTCTTTTAGATTCTTTCTTTTCTTTCCCCAATTCCCTCCAAGTCTTAATATTTAATGGCGTGACCACTTTCATAATGAAAGGGGCAAAAAAAAAAAAAAAAGGTTAAAAAAATAAAAATAAAAAGAAGACTGGGATGGCTGGGACGGAGAGAGAAAAAGCTTGAGAATTTGATGATTTACGAGCTGCGGTTCCAGAATCCCGTTTGGGAACTGTCCGGTTGCTTCAGGGCTGGAAGAGGGGCCCCGGCGGGTCTGTGTGTCTGCTCCGCTGGACCTCGGGCTGGTGAAGCTGATGGCGCTCGCGCTTATTTATTAAACTGCGGGCTCAGTGCTGGCTCGAACGACCCGGGGAGACGCGCGGGGTTTCCGAGCTGCGCCTGGAGCGCGGGCGAGGGCGCAAACACGGACGTGGGGCGCCACCTGCGGGTGCCCGCGCCTCCCTGCCGCAGGCTGCGGACCGGCGGACTCCGAGCGAAGGCTGGGGAGTTCTAGCGGCGAGGCTGAGGTCTGCTGACGGTCTTCTTCACCCCGAAAACAGCGCTGGCCTCTGCCAAAACATAAAACAACGACAACAAAACAAACAATAATAGCACAACCACAGGAAAGGCAATACTGACCAGTCTTCCCGGTATCCTTCGGTACCTTTGCTGCCGGCAAAATCAAGCATCACGCCTGGTTTTGCGGATCTTCACTGCTCTAACTCTGTCAAGATGATAGATGCTGCAGTGAGGTTATCAGCGGTTATTATCGTCTGCACAACGTTTGCACAGACAACTGGGCCGTATAGTCCATGCCGCTCTAAAAAAAAAAAAAAAAAAAAACAACAACAATAAAATCAATATTTAAATCTACACACTCTTTATAGCCTTTAAAACAACATTGTTAAAAAAATAATTTGTCCTTTGACTTGCATATGTCTTTTCTGATAGGCTAATAATAATAATGAAAATCAATTTAGTCAGTGCTGTTCATTAGAGCATCTGGATTTGTTCTTATTCCTCCATTCTTCAAAGCTAACCCTCTTTCCTTTGAGGATTTCAGCAGTGTCCGATTCCACCTTAACAAACGGAGGTCTTTTCAGGCAGGGGGTTTTGAAGGCCTTATTTTCCCATACACCCTCTCACCGCTGTTCTCCCAGTTTAGAACAGAACTGCAGGGCCTCATCTCTAAGCACTGGAGATGAAATTCACGTCAGATCAGCTCAACTGGAATGGATGTCCAGAAAGGCACTGCACACTGCTAGGTGAGACAAAATAGTTACTACGGGTGTAAGGATGTAGTTAAAAGTACCTCTGAGCCAAGTGCTTCCTGGTTAGCCTAACATGCAAAATAGTAGAAAATATGCAGTTCTCCCAAAAACTCTCATCTTCCTAAACTATACTCACTGAAAAGTCAGTGTCATACTTCAACGTTTTGTACCATGCTGGAGATAGGTACTGGCATTTGCCAGGAAGCTTTTTCAAATCCACCAGTTTGCCATGATTTGTTACCATTTTTGTGCGTTTAACAAAGTGGAAATAATACATTCTTACTTTCAGATAGCTATTTTATTCCAATATTGCAACCATTTGATAGTCTCTTACTGTCAAAATAAGCCCCCATGCATTCTTCCACCACAGAGAGAACTGGTTTGAGAACAGGAATAGACAGCAAAGAGTACCAAATCTTTGAAAGACATGTGAGGCACAGACATAATTAGACCAATTCGGGGATGCTAATTAATAGAAATACCTCTCACACATCTATAAATCTTTAAATAGCAGCTCTACTCAGCAACTTTCCTCAATTCTGTACTATAAGCATTTCTTTTGACTAATGTAAATGCAAGCACATATGAACCAAATTAACATCATCAACATGGGGGAAAAAGAAAACCTCTTTGTTTCCCTTTGTTTTCTCTCTCTCTCTTTCTCTCTCTCTCTCTCTCTCTCTCTCTCTTCTTTCTTTCCTTCTTTCCTCTTTCTCTCTCTCTCTCTCTCTCTCTCTCTCTCTCTCTCTTTCTTTCTTGAGATAGAGTCTTACTCTGTCACCTAGGTGGGAGTGCAGTGGCATGATCTCAGCTCACCGCAACCTCCACCTCTGGAGTTCAAGCTGTTCTCCTGCCTCAATCTTCCAAGTAGCTAGGATTACAGGCATGTGCCACCATGCCCAGCTAATTTTTGTATTTTTAGTAGAGAGGGGGTTTCACCATGTTGGCCAGGCTGGTCTCAAACTCCTGAACTCGTGATCCATCCAACTCAGCCTCCCAAAGTGCTGGGATTATAGGCATGAGAAATCGCACTTAGCAAGAACAACACTTTCTCTGTGGCAATGTGTAAATTATATATAGAGAGGGATACTTTCAATCTATGTAACTTATTGGACTAAATTATTGAATAAAATCTATAAGCATTCTTATATAATAAACAGGTTAGGTTTAAATTTGGGCTAGAGATTATTTTCGAAGAAAGTTTATAACCATAAAATATAGCAAATTGACAAATAAGTTCATTATTAATTAATTAATTAATTAGTTGTGTCACCTGAGAATATATTTAGTCAAGTGGTGGAATTTTAGCTTGTAAATATGCTTAGAAAAAAATTCAGAAAATGACTAACTTTAAAAGCAAAAGTCTTCCTAGTTATCTCAGGGATTCCTTTTTCTCTCCCTTTCCATGTTATTAAAAATTGTTGCTATTACTACTAGAACATTAATAGTAGGGCATTCCTCAGACCATTAGAGTGTCAGCCATTTACTGAACACCTGTGGTGGGTCAGATATTACACCATGTCTTTTGTCTAGGATGTAACATATGATTTAACACCCACAACTACCTTATGGTAAAGAAAGATGTTCACATAGAGCTGAAGAGGAAGAGATTCTAATATTAGGGAGTAAATGTAGGAAAGGGAGAGGCTGGGGTAATTCAAGTACCCTTCCTCTCATTTGTTCTAAATATCTATCTCTCATAGAGCTTAAATTTGTTTTCTTTGGATATAACCTATCCCTGAAAAGCATCTTCATCAGCATGCATTATAGATTTACTGTTGGAGCCATCAATTCCACCACTGAGTATCTACTCAATGGAAAATAAACCATCATGTCAAAAAAGATACCTACACTGGTATGTTTATTGCAGCACTACATACAATAGCAATGATATGGAATAAATCTAAGTGTCCATTAGCAGATGATTGGATACAGAAAGTGTCACACACACAAAAATAAAATAAATACTATTCAGCCATAAAAAAATGAAAGTAATGAAATCATGTCTTTTGCAGCAATATGGATGGAAATGGAGGCCTTTATCTTAAGTGAATTAACTCAGAAAGTCAAATACTGCATGCTTCCACTTACAAGTGGGAGGTAAATAATGTATACACATGAACAAAGAGAGCAGAATAACAGATGTTGGAAGCTCAGAAGGGCGGGAGGGTAGGAGGATGGTTGAAGGATAAGAAATTACTTAGTAGGTACAGTGTATGCTATTTAGGTACCCATGTAAGAAAATGTCACATGTATCTCCTAATCTATTTTTAAATTTAAAATTTTGTAAATTATATTGACCCAGAAGGTAGTAGAAAATCAGTAATATGTAACTAAAGCATTTTCTAATTTTTATTTATTTCTTTTAATGCAATTGTGTAGCATTAGTTTTAGAACATGCTACAGGCATGATTTTAAGGCTTTTAGCATTTGGAATATTTTGAGCACACATAATATACATAAATCATATATTTTAATTTAGAAATGAATTTCAGAAAAAAAGAAAATGCATGATTTAAGGAAAAAAAATGTTGCTTTGTAAGGTTTATATGAGGTGTTATGTCAATGTGTATTTCCCTCTCAAGTGTTCTCCTGTAGAAATCAAATGTAAAGGTATGTTGCATTTTTGATCATTTGATAAAGTTTTAAGTACAACAGTTGGAAGCTAACTTTAAGCACATGTATGACCATTTCGGCTTTCTGAAATACATTTTCTTTTCAAATTGTCCTTTAACATCGAGGCGATTGTTCTGTTTGCTCTTAGCAGAAGATATACCTACATCCTCAAAAAGCAACAGATCATAGGGTATGATGAATTAAAGAAGTGAAAAGCCAGGGGTTTGGGAAAGAACCATCTGAGAAGTTCTGTTTTTAAAGGGGCTTTGAGTTCTGAGTGTGGTACTGGCGTCTGGAGCTGTTGATCTGGTGTCAGCAGATAGCTGAGAGGACTCCTTGTCACCGTCTCCTCAGTACATCCTACTAAGCTGCCTCCTCTTGCCTTAGGGACATGCAATCAGAATGTATTTAGACTGTGCTGCAGCCACAAACCAGATTGCAGATGTGACTGTTAATCCAAGTCAGAAGAAATGTAACTCAACTATTATCTAGATCTGAATAGGACATTTTTGTTGTTTCCAAAACTATTCGCGAGCACTAACTAGTTCTTTCACGCTTGATATTAATTCCTGATCTTGAAACTATTCATTGAAAATAGAACATCCAAAGGGAATATTAAGGAAAGATTCATCAGACTGTTTTGTTTTAAAGCCGAGCTACTTTAAGGCTAGTGTTTCACAGAGTTGCACATTGCCCAAACTAAGAATACCTGCTCATCCCTCACGATCCATTCTTCTGATGGAATCCACTATAAAAGCCGTTTTATACTGATCGTAAAAGTTTGTGAGAGAAATATGGCTATCTCCTGCACAGAGATCAGAGTCCAGGACCAAATATATTTAAGAAATGATTATTGATCTGCAAATGAAGGCTGTGCAGCCTGGTCATTTGAGCAAGCCACAAGCCAGCAGTGGCTGAATGTTGTTTCTGACCTTGTACACCCGGCATCTGTTTTCCATGGGCATCCTCTGCATGCTCCGTCTTAGCTTTCTGCACCTTAAATGCACCCAGGCCAGGAAGATGTGTATTAACACCAGATTTACATATGATAAAAAGGCATTGAAATTAACGAAGGGCATCCAAACTGTAATGAATACATGAATCATGGGGAAATCCTATTATAAATGTTAAGTGGGACCTGAAATTTTACGTTTTTTTTTTTTTTTTTTTTTCTTGAGATGGAGTCTCCCTCTGTCACCCAGGCTGGAGTGCAGTGGCATGATTTCAGTTCACTGCAGCCTCCATCCACCAGGTTCAAGAGATTCTCCTGCCTCAGCCTCCCTAGTAGCTGAGATTTCAGGTGCGTACCACGACATTGGATAATTTTTGTGTTTTTAGTAGGGACAGGTTTTCACCATATTGGCCAGGCTGGTCTGGAGCTCCTGATCTCAATTGATCTGCCTGCTTCGGCCTCCCAAAGTGCTGGGATTACAGGCATAAGCCACCATGCCCAGCAACATTTGTAACAAGCTTGTGACTGATGCTGCTGGTATATAGGCCACATTTTGAGGAGCAAAGATCTGTTTTTCTATTCTTGTGGGAATATTAATACCTGAAAAATATTCTGAAGGCTTACTGCAGACATGTGTGAGAAAATGTGTGATTATACAAACTATGTTAAACTCACATCAGAAAATGATCTACTGATGATACAATAAACATGGGAGCCAATATCCAACAGTATGATTATATAGCTGTTCTTTTTCATTAGTACCTGCTGTATTGTAGCTACTTTCTTATGTTAAATGTGCTATATCCTACACATTATTCCAAAAAGAAAGTAAATCATGTTTGTGTTAAAATCTGATAGTTTTTTTCTTTTTTCACTTTTCTCAAACTCAATTTGGGCAACACAAAAGAAGCATTACGGAGAAAACAGGAGAAATGGCTTTCTAAAGGCATTTTTAATTGGCAGCTAAGGGCATTTTATCCTCCCGTATAAGATTATTCCATCAGGAGTTACTCTCTAATTGTCATGGATGGAGTTTCAGTTCATCTGCATATTACTGGGCAAATGCTTACCTAGGGTTGTAGTTTTTATAATGTGTTTTGTGAAAAAATAAAATAATTCCTGGCTCCTGGGTCAAAGATATTGTGGTTCCCAATAGCAACAGCAGAGGGAATGGTGAGATTTATACTTAGGTTTATACAAAAGCAAATGTTCTCCTGGTTGTAATATCAACATTTTCTTCTTCTTTATATGAAACTTGGGCTTTGCTTACTCATTGCCAGAAATGTTAGAAAGTTAAAATTTAACTTTCAAATAAGGAAAATGAGAAACAGATTTCATCCCTTGGCAGGTTTTTTGAATGTACATTTTATAAATCATGAGACTGCTATCTCATTGTGATCTACAAGAAAATATATGGATTTTCCCCTCAGGATCTCATCCTCTCCAATAAGCCTAAACATTTGTGAAATTTCTGATATATCTGAGGAATAGATTACATTACACCATCATTTCTCTTGAGAAAAGTTGAACCATACAAAGAGGTAAGGGAAAACCTCAATGAATCAAAATGCAGGAAGGCCCAGAAACAGCAGATAGCAATCAGTGCTGATAAGTCAGAGGGTGGAGAGAGAGCTCAGTTTCACAGCTGATATTGTTGTAGGGAGTTTATGGAGAAGGTGGGCTGTTGGGGGTGGGGGAGAAAAGCATTTTCATTAGTGAAATGATATTTATATTAAATTTTCTAGACGTTAACCCTAAGCAAGTAGAAATATTTTTACCTACCTTTCAAAAATACTAAAATAAAAAGTTTGTATCATGGAAAATAACATAACACACATTGCCTTACTTAAAAGAGGAGTTTTTTCTTTTTCTTTTTCTTTTTCTTTCTTTTTTGCATTTTGTAAATCCTCTATGTGCCTTCAGGGAGATTTCAGTGAATATTAAGTATTAATTAAGTTTTGATTTAATTCATAATGTTATTTGAGGTGTTCTGCACAGAATAGTTTTTAAATGATAGACTAATACCTATTCCATGATTTATTTTTATGCATTAAATATTCCCCTAGAGTGATACATGACTATATTCTTAATAGGTACCTCATCTTGTTTATAGCTCTGCTATGGTGCTTATACTGTGTCCTGTATGCCAATGGGTAATGCAGGGCACAGTGTGAGAGTAACATATACATGTCTTACACACTCGAACTGTAATTGCTTTGCAAACAAGTACTATGACATTTTGTTTTGCTGCTTTTCCACACATCTAGTATAGCATCTTTGCTTTTTGAGAGTCCTCTATTTAAATATTGATAAATTGGTTCTGCTGCTTATCAAATAGAAATTGTAGGTGTTTCCATCATATTTCCATCATATTCCACCATGCTCACTTTCAGACATATCTAGTGGGTAAAGTGTTTATATATATAAACATTTTTGCATTCTTTGCTTTTATATAAATGAAATGTATATATATACATATATATATATAAAATGAGGATAATTTTTTTTTTTAGTTTGCCAGCTTTAAGGTAACTTTATTTTATGGGCTTATGTTTTGGTTTATAGAGGTTTCACATTCTCTAGACTGGTCTGGGAGATTCTGGTGTATAGCCAGAAGATTGGGCCATTTTAATCCTGTGCTTCCCTTTGTTGGCTTTTATATTTCTGAGAGATCTAAATATTACTTGAAATAGAATTGACATATATATATATATATATATATATATATATATATATATATATATCTCACAATTGGGTAGACTAAAAGATTCACGAAGTCTTCAGAAATGGAAGATCTACCATTCTTGCACTCCTTGAGGACACCCCATCACTGAAGTGTATATATCTGCATGAAGCCGGATTGATGTTTGGGTTTCTGTGTGTATACACAGGTGAGTGATCTGTTTCATAGAAATAAGTGAAAAGTATGGAGCATTAATAGTGTAACCATACTGAGATTATTGGAATGCCAACCTCACATGAAATTATATGAGCATCATTATACCTATAAACACATATTTATCATTTAGGTTAATATTGATTAGCATGGCTTGTTACTTCATTAAAGAAATACATCGTCCTTACCTTCTTAACTCACCTTACCTTCATAACTCAGGTGAGCGGAATGTGAATGCTCACCTTCAGCTTCAAATTTAGAAGGGCAACTTTTTCTTTTGTGATTTTGTGATTGCAGAGTTGTGCTAACTTTCGTATCAATAAGCTAACTACTGGTTGTTTTCTTGTCTATGTGATTGCATTACCCAATCCCTATGTTCCCTTAGCCTTTTCTTTCTCATTTATCTAACCTATTTTTTCAGCTTTTTTCTGAATTTCACTGCTTATTTAAATGTCCAACAGAGAAAGATACTTTGTTTTTGTTTTTGTTTTCATTTTTTTTTCTGGTTTTGTTTTTGTTTGAAACGAAGTTTTGCTCTTGTTCCCAAGGCTGGAGGGCAATGGTGCAATCGTGCAATCTTGGTTCACTGCAGCTTCTGCCTCCTGGGTTCAAGTGATTCTCCTGCTTCAGTCTCCTAAATAGCTAGGATTACAGTCATGAGTCACCAAGCCCACCTAATTTTGTATTTTTTAGTAGAGACAGGATTTCGCCATGTTGATCGGGCTGATCTCGAACTCCTGACCTTAGGTGATCTACCTGCCTCGGCCCCCCAAAGTGCTAGGATTACAGATGTGAGCCACTGTGCCTGGCTAAATAGATTTAAGTTAGCCTATCATACAAATATCTAATATTTATATTTTTCAAAATACATAAAAATTAACTCCTTGCTTAAATATGTCATTTAAAACAACCCTTTCTGTAATACAAAAGCTAACAATCTTGGTAACAGAAAAGTAAAAGTGGAACTCACGAAACGTGGAGTGAAGGCCAGTGACATCCACATTCTCCTTTTTCACAAAAGATGTTGAGATGCTCACTAAAATTATCTTTATAAATTAAATAATGTACAAAGAAATACATTCTTTCCAGGTACAAAGTGAAATAATAATATAACTTAAAATAATATCTTTCTTTTAAAAATATTGGAGAAAAAAGAAATAAAGAAGGCTAGTGATCGTGAGCTAAATCTCCATCTTTTAAGCAGAAAATAGACATTGAATAAAGTTGATATATTTGTAAGCAGGCATATAATCATTTGATTTTGACTTTGGGAAACAGTAGGGAGAAAAGGAACAAATGCAAAAATTATTTGAAAAAAGATTACTACAGGAATTGGGAAAGTGTTAGGCAAGAGATTCTTTTACTATTATTTGATCCTGTCTCTGTATTTTTAAATTTTCCACCATATTGATGCCTTACTTTGGAAATAATTTTTATTAAAAGACATAAACAACGTTATTTTCTAATATATGTGCATATGTGAATTTTGTGCAAAATGATGCTGAGGAGAAAAAATTGGATTTTACAGAATGGATTCCGCAAGGGCAGAAAAGGGGGCTTCACAACAGGGAACCAGAGAGGAGAAATGGTCTCAGTGCTTTTCTTTCCCTGGGCTTCACTACTCTGATCTATGTATTCACAAACAAAACACTGAGCTGGATCTCAAGGCCCAGCAACTCCGAAGAGGACTGAGAAATACAGTAAGTGCACCTATAGAGTGAGAATCTGTCCCAGTCCATCAGGGTCTTCATAATTCCAACATGTAAATGAGGGAAGGCACAATGAACTTCTTTTTATAGGCATAAAAGGAAAGTAAGAAATATAGCTCAGGAAAAACAGTAAAGATCTCAACAGACAAGGGTTACTAAATAGACTAACAATTTGTGATAGATATCAGAACAGATTATACATGTACATATATATTATAAATGTGTGTATTTTTGGTTAGGTTACTCAACAAAACCTTATTTAAAATAAACAATTAGAAAATATAATTTTAGTGATTAGAAAGCTCAGATAAATACTTACATTTAGATAATTTCAGCAAAAACAGCTCATTTATCATTTGTTTGATACACAATCTAACTGTAGAAGATTGCCTAATCCTGGTCATAGAACTGGGGAAACCGTGGACCAATGAAAGGAAGACAGGGTTAAAGGCCGTAATTCATGCCTCGAAAGTTGAAAACGTTATAAAGTGACAAACATCATCAGACTATTGACTCCGATTGCTGTTATAAACTCTGATCGAAGGTCTAAACTGGGAGAAATTAGAAACATTTGACTAAAATGAGGATCGAAGAAAACTGTCAGATTCGATTTTCAGCTTCTGCCTACCCTTCCTTGTCATGCTTGGGTGTAGTCTGATTAAATTACCAGGAAGTGCATATTTCTGTAATGAAGAATGAGTGTAGTATCTTTTGGTTCTCAATCCTGCAGGGAAAGAATTAATAACTAATCACATAATCTCATATAATTTACTTTTCATAATCCTTACAGTGTAATACGAGGAAGAATGTTTAAGGAATTGAAAATTGAGATTGTTAATATTTGCTGTTTTCATTACCCTTTTTGTTTTGGTTTTACTCTGATTAAAGCCATCAAATTGAAATGGATTGTAACATTTGAAATCTACGATGCTTGATTTACCTAGAGGATGTTTGCCAGAAAATGAAAAGAATAATTTGTAAGAGAAAAATATGCATTTTCTTTAGCTAGCCTTTTAGATTTCTGCAAAACAAAAATAATGAAGTGTATGAAAAATGGGTTTTTTGATGATGATTTTTGAAGTTATTCTAAGTAGACATTGTTCCCTTTCCTTTCACATTTCAAGTATTGGAATTAAGTTCTGGAGTTTAGAATTACTATTTTAAAATGGTATACACTATGTTAATTAACCTAATTTAATCATTCCATAGTTTATACATGTATCATTACACCATATTACAGCCTATATTTGTCAATTAAACATTTTTAAAGTGGTTCATATTAAATAGTTGTTCCCAGTAACCTGTGTATATTAAATGAGAAGATTGCCATAAAAACTGAGCTTAAATAACACAAAATATAAAAATATTGAATGCCTGCAAAGGAAAAAATAATTTAAAATTCAGTGACAAAAAGTTACATATGGTATTTAAACACCCTTAGCCAAAATTTCAGGCAAAATTCTCAATAATAAAAGTTAAAGAAAACAATTTTTAAATGTATTAAAGTTCATCTCTTTCAATTGCAACCCCTATTTATCTCCCCCTTGTTGATATTGATTAAAAAGGGAAAAAAAACTAGTGACCAGGTCCAGTGGCTCATGCTTATAATCCCAGCACTTTGGGAGGCCGAGGTGGGTGGAACACTTGAGGTCAGGAGTTTCAGACTAGCCTGGCCAACATGGGGAAACCAAGTCTCTACTAAAAATACAAAAATTAGCCAGCGAGGTGGCAGGTGCCTGTAATCCCAGCTACTTTGGAGGCTGAGGCAGGAAAATCACTTGAATGTGGGAGGCAGACTTTGCAGTGAGCTGAGAGGAGACCCTGCACTCCAGCCTCGGTGACAGAGCTTAATTCTGCTTTAAGAAGAGAGAGAGAGAGAGAGAGAGAGAGAGAGAGAGAGAGAGAGAGAAGCAGAGAGAGAGAGAGAGGCAGAGACAGAGAGAGAGAGAGAGAGAGAGAGAGTATAACTGAAGCCACATGGCATGTTTAATATAGGGTGGGGCCTTTACTCGAAAGGTTCCCTGGGCTGCGAAGCATGCTGATGGTCAGAGCACTCAGAGTGCATGCACCTACTTTCAATTTGTGTTCAAAAAGTTGTCGTGGTTGTTAAGGTATTCAGTTTAAAGAAAGTAGATCATTTTTGAGGGGGAGAGAGAATTTCCTATTGATGAAAATTAAAGTAATTCACTGTGTGTGTGTGTGTGTGTGTGTGTGTGTGTGTGTGTGTGTGTGTCAGAAAAGCAGGGGAAAGTATAAATAATAGGTTGAGTTTTTGTGGTTGAAAGTAGTGGGAAAATGGCAATTAATTTTGTGCCAACCTAATACAATCCGAATTTATAAAATGTAGAATTTCACATATAGTATTATACTTTTTTCATTTAATTTATCATAAGCATTTTAAAAATGTTCTTTACGTTCAAATCTGAAATTAAATGATAACAACTTGAAAATTCCCTCTCTCTACAAAAACTGGGACTTAAGCAAAGTAACTTGGCTTGTTCATGACCTTGTGGCAAAGTAATAACCATGTTATCTAAGATTCAGCAAATACCTACTATGAGCTTAGCACTTCAGACAAATACCTTACCGAGAAAGTAATTCTGGTCCCTGAACGAGTTCCCTCTGAGCGCAAGGTGTTTGCACTTTGCAGCCCTCTGGTGCTGATGTGGAGCAGGATGGCTGCAGGTGAGCGGGGAGGGAAGTGCTTCTTGCTTCTGTGGCTCCAGGCTGGTGAAAACCACCCCAGAGTTGGCACCATTCTTCCCATTACAGCCACTGGCAATGTTTGGGATGGTAGCTGCTCCATTCGTCTGGGTTTTAGGGTGAAAAGGTAGGAAATAGGACCCCAAATTACCTGTCCTGTGTATGTAGCATGAGGAGAAAACAAGTCTTTTCATTATGAGTTGCTAAATTGCAGCACCCCTCACTCTATGCTGACTAGAACACACACGTGACTTCACTTTCTCTTTTTAACCAGCTAATAAATGTGGAATTCTTTTACTAATTGCAATAATGCAGACACAAAAAAGAAAAAGAAAACATTTAAGGAGATGGAATAACTCTTCCAAATAAATAAATCAGAATGTCAGGTCTGCAATTCTACACCTGGCATCAGTATTATTCATTTTCTATCTATCAGTGAATTTTCTGCCACATGCCTGTGAAATGTCAGTTAGTAATAGCTGCTGTTTACTATTATCTGAAAGAAAGAACAGGAAGAAGGAAGGGAAAACACAGATAGAAAGAAAGAGAAAACAAAAGAGAATTCCTCCTGCATGCTTAGAAGGCCTGCTGACTCTGCCTTTGGTGTGGTTGGAGGAAGAGATGGTAACTGCTCAGCATAAAGAGGTGGTAACTGCTCAGTCCTTTTTTGTCTCTATTTCTGTTGCACAACAGTAAACATGCAGGAGAGTTTATGGAGCAATGAAAAGACCTTACTAGTGAAACTATTGGTTCTAAGACTGAAGATAAATGAGGGCTTTCTTTAGTCTGTCTTGAAAAAATAAGAAAAGTGAAAATTAAACCAACTTAAAAGAAATTACTGATAGGTGGATTCTCAGTGTATTATAATTCCCAGAAGAGGAAAGTACAGAACCATAATGAAAGGCTTGAAAGAACAAGCAGGGGTCAGAAAAAAATTTTATTTTAACCAACATGGTAATAGTTAAGGACTTGAGCAGACTTACACTTTTAAACCACCTCATAAAACCTGAAAATGTTTTCATCATTTTTTTTCGCTGACATCTAAAGAGTAATTGAAGAATTAAAAAATATATTTTTTCTATCTTCTATCATGTCAAATGCTTTGAAATCTACAGCTTTTCTCCTATAATATCCCCAACACAGTGCTTACCATTGTTTACCATTGTGCCATGCACACAACAAAAATGACAAATACAGCATATGCTCTTTAATTTTCTTTAATTTGATTTTTAAATCTTCAATTTTTCTCATAAATTGAACTCAAACTGAATGAAAAAGGTTAAAACAAAGTAAGATGTACATGTGTCACATTTTCTTTATCCAGTCTATCACTGATGGACATTTGGGTTGGTTCCATGCCTTTGCTATCATGAACAATGCTGCAATGAACATACATGTGCATGTATCTTTTTAATAGAATGATTTACATTCTTTTGTCTATATGCACAGTAAGGGAATTGCTGGGCCAAGTGGTATTTTTTGGTTCTAGATCTTTGAGGAATTGCCACACCATTTTCCACAATGGTAGTAATTTTCATTCCCACCAACAATGTTAAAATGTTCCCATTTCTCTGTAACCTCACCAAATGTGGTACATATCCACCATGGAATACTATGCCTCCATAAAACAGAATGAGATCGTGTCCTTTGCAGGGACGTGGATGGAGCTGGAAGCCATTATCCTCAGCAAACTAATGCACAAACAGAAAACCAAACACCACATGTTCTCACTAATAAGTGGGAGATGAACAATGAAAACACATGGACCTGGTGAGAGAATACATACTGGGGCCTTTCTGGGAGTCAGGTGAGTGGAGGGAGAGCATTAGGAAAAATAGCTAATGCATGCTGGACTTAATACCTAGGTGATGGGTTGATAAGCACAGTAAACCACCATGGCACATGTTTAGCTGTGTAAAAAGCCTGCACATCCTGCACATATACCCTGCAACTTAAAGTAAAAAAGTATTTTTTTAAAGTAAGCACAAGAGTCCAAAAGTAAGAAAAACAGGTAGACTGGATGGGCTCTTCCAGCACAGAGTAATGGTAGAAATAAATAGATCTAATGAAATGTGTCAGGGAAGGGTTCCTTAAGGAGCAGAGTAATACAGTGGTGAGCACCCAGGTCTTTCCTAATAAACGTAGGATGTGAACAACTTTTATGATCCTCCTAGAGAAGATCTCTGCTAGCCATGTGACAATGTATTACCTTGGGCCATGTGATGTCAGCTTGCCTTTGGAGGGCCTAGAGATTAAGGTTAGACTCACAGGGGCTCAGTCATGTCTCCATGACCTACGCCCAGTACCATGTCTGGACATCATGGATTTGGTGCTTGTCACTGGTTGGCAATACCCCCTGGTGTTGTCACACTTCATAGCTAGGAGACATCAATGCTCTGGGCACCTCGAAGCTCCACATTGGGTCTGTCCTGCCCCTGCCCAAAGTACCTTTTCCCAGTGCTGATCCTAACCTGTGTCCATTCACTGTGAGTATAACAGGTTAACTGAGCACTGTGAAGCCTTCTAGTGGATCCATGAACCTGAGGATTATCCTGGGGATCTCCAAACGTGCAGACATTTGCAAGAAAGGATGTGCAAGCCTTCTGTTCTTTGCTCTGGAAGTAACCTCATTACTTCAGTCCCCATATATTGTGACAATACAGCTTTTTTGTAGGAGTAAGAAGGGGGAGGCACCTGATTGAAGAAAGGGCCAAGACGAAAAGCACAGAAGATTCTAGGTCCAGAAATCGCTTTGTAGATAACCTTATACATATTTTCTCCTGTATATGCACATGAGGTTTTAAAATATCACTAGAGGCCAGGTAGAGTGGCTCACTCCTGTAGTCCCAGCACTTTGGGAGGATGATGCCGAAGATCACTTGAGCCCAGGAGTTGAAGACCAACCTGGGCAACATGGCAAAACCCTGTCTCTACTAAAAATACAAAAATGTAGCCAGGCATGGTGGCACACATCTGTAATGCCAACTTCTCTGGAGGCAGAAGTGGGAGAATCACCTGAGGCCAGGAAGTCAAGGCTGCAGTGAGCTATGATCGCACCACTGCACTACAGCCTGGGCAATGGGATTGAGACTTGGTCTCAATTGAGAAATAAGTAAATATATTACTAAAAATAAAGGATATAAAGTACGCCCTGAAGAAGTGTGGCATCCCACAGCACACCAATACTCACCCAGGTTAGCAAAGTTCAGCATCTTTGATGTGATTGCTCTGGGCTCTAGGCAGCAACAGTGCATTTGATGTTTTCTGACCTGCAACACAATTAACCAATCAGCAGTGGTGATTTCCCTTCATGACTTGCAAGTTCCCTTTGCAGAGGTGAAAAAAAAAAAAAAATTCTCTGTAGCTGTGGAGTTCATGTGAAGTGAATGTTTGTTGAGTTTGAGAAGTATCGTGTTTCCTAATCTATTAGGAGCTTGGAGAAAGGCCTGTGCTGGGCTCAGAGCACACACCCGTCGTGCCATTTTGGATTCGATGCTGTTGGTGAGTTTACGGCTTTGTTTCATTTTAATGTAAAACATAACATATTATCAAATATTTAAATAAAATAAAATACTTTCTTGATAATCACAGCAGAATATGACATGAAAGGCAATTAGATAAAACATCTCGATCAATATGGGATTGACTGCATATTTGAAAAGAGATGTGAAGAAAGCACTTTTCATTACCAGCCGTTGGTCTGCATTTGAAATGAATTCACCACTAACACATCCATTTGATTTTTTCGAGGATAAGGCAAAGCTGAGTGACATGGACACAGATGACATTATTGTGTTTAGACTTCTAAAGGGCACTTCACATGGTATTGGGGATAAAAAGCCATTTTGAACTGCAGTCTCTTGGGGTTTCTGAAATCAAATGAAGTGCAGTGAAAAGTAGCCAAGAAAGACACAAAGCACCTTGATTTTGTAGACAGCCCAAGGCACTCACCTCGGTGGCATTTGTTAATTTTTTATATATCTGTTGATCAAATATCTATCATTTTTTATCCTTTCTTTCCATAGAGATACTAGTATCAGCTCTCTTCACGCGGAACCCAGGAAGGAACTCATTGAACAGGTAACAGGCAGAGGAGTTCGCTTATTTCCTGAGCTCCCAATTGTTCACTGTTTGCATGCTGCTGACTGACAGGCCTTAAGAAAACCATTGTTCTTCATAATCACAAGGGTTCTGTGCACACAGATCCAGCTGCTCCAGCCCCTTGTGGGTCTAAAGAGGAAGGAAGCAGGATGGCTGGGTTCCTTCTTGCACTCAGATGCAGGCAGTTGTGGAGAGAGATCGTATGTGCACAAAGGAAAATAATTCTTCTGTGTTTAGTAAGGTGCATAAGCAGTCACATGGCTTCGGGAAAAGGGGCAGGCTTCCGTATGCCTCTTAAGTAGAAAAATGAACTGCTTTATCAGCCTGTTATGGAGAATTTCCAAAGCCTTCAAAGCATGTTGTTAAGAAAACTTAGGGAATTACAGAAAAATATTAGAATGAATTTGTTTTCGGATCAATTTTTCCTTGGGACAGGGGTTTGCAAACTATGTCCAGTAGCCCAAAACCCAACTCATTCTCAAATTACTCTCTAATTTCACTACAGCAGCAGAATTGGGTGACTGTGACAGAGACCGCATGACCTGCAAAGCCTAAAATAGCTACTCTCCGGTTCTTTATAGAAAAACTTTGCTGATCTCTCTTCTGTGATACATACATAGATTCCAAATGCTTACATTGGTATGAGTTTAAAAAATAAAAATAAATAAATAAATAAATCAAATGACTGTAAATAATATTGTGATAGGTATAAGTGGTACTTAGATGAAATATATAGTTAGATAGCTGTGATAAAAACTATGTATATATATATATACCCACACACATTAGCATTTATTTTCATTAAGTTAAAAAAACAGTAAACTTGAAATCACTCCCAGGAAACCAAAACAACAACAACAACAACAACCACCAAAATAAAAACAAAAACAGATGCTTGACATTTATCTCCATAAAATTATAAAAAATACAATAAATTAATTTTCAAACCAGAAGATAAGTAAAAAAAGTTATACTAGAATATTCAATAAATGAAACCAAATGTTCTGATTACTTAAACCAGGTTAGTTTTAGGCCCTTACGGTAAACATATCATCCATGACTTTAACACGTCTTTATTTTCTCCCTCTTTCTCTCTCTCCCCTGTCCTCTCCAATTTAATATAGCACTCCTCTGGTGATTTGGCACAATTTCTCTCTCTAACAGGAACTTAAGATTTTGGATCTATTAACAGTGCATACATTATTTATCAATTTGCATCGGGAGTAATTTCACAATTGGCAAGCTTCAGAAAGCAGCAGAAATTATCATGCCACCACTGTAGTGTGTATTACTTCTCAGCACTTTATGACAGATAAAAACATTTAAAAAGCAGTCTTCTTTTCTGACAGTTGGATATAGAAAGTTTAATGAATTTCATGTTTCATGCACAATTTTCCCTCTGTCCATGCGGTAATAACTTGTGCATTAGCATGAAGGCTTAAAAGTACATAGACATTAATCTCAGAGTGCTCTGGAGGCTCATGTGAATCATTATTATACGTCAGGGGTAAATAAAAGATATCTCAAAAAATAGGTGTAATTTTGTAAACTTTGGCAGGTAATCTGTTTGATAAGTCACCTTATCATGTAACAGAATCATTGTTAGGTTACACAATTCACCTATGATAATTGATTATAAACAGAAGTAACTCACAGAAGAGTACCTCCAAATTTATTGTTTTATGTGTCTGCTGCTGCCCTTTAGGGAGCAGTAAGCCACACACACGTTTGGGACTTCATTTACAACAGATGACAGCTATTTGAAGCCAGCTATGCATCAGATAAATTGATTGAATGTACGTGATAGGTGAGGATTGATATGGTGTGTGAGGAGCATGAGTAGATGTAGGGATGACAATGTAGACCATACAGAGACAAAATTATAATTGAGAGAGGTGGAAAATAGGATAAAGTATATTTCAAGCACAGGAATAAAATCATATAAGGAGAAAAGCAAAACATTTGGATTTGGGTAAGAAATGGCCCAAAGGATCTATTTAAGTATAATTTCTCAGTATGTCATTTATTATACTAAAGTGATAGAAACATATTTGACCTAATTTGACTGATGTGGTTAGACAACTCTCTTTGACTAGCTTTGGTATAAAAATGGTGGAAGATTATTTTATCTCACTATTTTGTTTTACTTTTATTTTGGTTTTAAAAAGAAACCAGGGTAGCACAAATGCTGAAGGCATATTTAGAGTCTTTGGAAACAGACAATAGTGGAAAATGAATCCTACTTTTAAGGAGGCAGTTTAAAATGTTAGTCTGCCAAGTATAATTTAGGTTTGATGTTATGTAAAAATGTCTTCATGATCCACGGGATTTTGAGAAGTTGGTTACCTTAGTGATTTTATTTATCTCTCTGATACTGTCTGACAGTTAAAATATGCTTGGATACACCTGCTAGCAGTTGCTAGTTTTAAACTACAGGAAATTGAAAGCAAGTTGCTTCTAGGATATTGAACCTAGAATTCCTTTCCTATGTTAGCAAGTGGCACTCCAATAGTATAAGTAACATCATTGTAAAAGGTTGTCTTAATATTTAGAGAAGCATCCCATTAAAATCAGCACATATAGATAATCAGACAGATTGACTGATTGATTGATTGATGATTGTACTTTAGGTTCTGGAGTACATGTGCAGATCATGCAGGATTGTTGCATAGGTACACATATGGCAATAAATTTAGACATCACATACATACGCAATGCTCGCTCACAGACAGATGCACCTATGGAGAATAATGAGTATTTGCTATGAACCCAGAGATTAAATTACATTGGGGTGAAGCCAGATTTACATTATTAAAAAGGAAACCTAAAAGATGCAATAAACTCAGATTATGTTTTTACACTAAATTAAAAAACATATACCAAACGGCCAAAGTTTCATCAAAACAACCAATTTAATGAGTTATTAATATTTGCATTATTTACATATGCTCTATTCATCTATAAGATGAGTAGAAAATGGTCCTGAATAAAGACTTGTCAAAACCATAACTTTGTTTGAATTAGTTGATCTCTAGGACATCAACAAGATAGCTGATTAGAGATGCTTAACTTTCCCCCACTCTTCCATAACAAAAGAAGGAACGAATGAAATAAATATTTTGCCATGAATATCTGGAAGAGAGTACTACAGTACAGCAGGGAAGTGGCAAAGACTCAGGGTAGCCACATGAGAAAAGAAAAGAAAAAAAGACTGCTTCTGCCAGGTCACTTTTCCAGTAAAGGTCTGCTTGGAACCAAGAGGATTTCAAGTTCCCTACCCACAATTCAGTAGGCCACCATATGCCCCATGGGTTTGTAAACCAACCAAGAGTAGCTGAGCCCATCCTGGTGGGCCAGCTCTGCTCCCCTCTGCACATGAACAACTCCAGAACTTCACTGAAAAGGAGCAGTGTCCAAGCCAGTAGGCCAGACTTGTACCCTCTCAGCATGCAAACAAACCCAGTAACTCAGCATGCAAACAAACCCAGTAACTAACTCATTCCCATTGGAGCCATGCCTCAGCCAGCAGACCAGCCATACAAACTCCTGCAACCTTGGCTACTGAGGCACTCATAGGCATTTCTGACATTACATGAATGTAATGTCAGATGTTCTAAAGAAATTGCATAGCAACCACATCACTCGGAACCAAAGCCAACACATGTTACCCAGCTGACGCTGTAAACCCTATCTGCAGGTGGAAATCTTGCCTTGTGAAAGCCATCCTAGAAAACTAGAAAAGGTGACTGTTTCACAAGATATGCAGAAATCAAAGCCTGGACACACACAAAAAATTAAAAGGCAAGGCAACCTGATACCACCAAAGAAACACAATTCTTCAATAACTGATCCCAAATAAATGGGAATTTAGAAATCATCTGAAAAGAAATTCAAAATAATAATTTTAAGAAAACTCAGTGAGATGCAAGAGAATGCACATAGACAGTTCAATGAAATCAGGAAAGCTACTTATTTGAATGAGAACTCCAACAAAGGGATATCATAAAAAGGAACCAAACAGAAATTTTGGAGCTACAGAATTCAAAGAATGAAATAAAAATACAATTGAGAGCTTCAATTATAATAGATCAAGCAGAAGAAAGAATTTCTAAACTTCAAGACAAGTCTTTTGAAATAACCTAGCCTGGTAGTCAGAGATACCAAAGACAAAACAAAACAAAACAAAACAAAGAATGGAAGAAAGAGAAGAAAACCTACAGTATTTATGAGATACCATTATGTGAACAAATATTTGCATTGTGAGAATTTCAGAGGGAGAAGAGATGGAGAAAGGCATAGAAACTTTAATTAATAAAATGATAGCTGAAAACTTACCAAGTTTTTAGAGGGATATGAACATTCAGATCCATGAAGCTCAAAAGTTTTCAAATAGATTCAGCCCAAAAAGGTACCCTCTAAAGCACATTATAATCAAGCTGTCAAAAGACAAAGAGAGAACTCTAAAAGCAACAAAAGAAAAGCACTAAGTCATGTATAAGAAGATTTTCAATAGACCAGATTTCTCGGCAGAAACCTTGTAGACCAGGAAAGAATGAGAAGACATAAAGTGTTGAAAGGAAATAAACTGTCGTCCAAGAATAGCACTCAGCAAAGCTATCCTTCATAAATGAAGGAGAAGTAGTCTTTCCCAGACAAGCAAAAGCTGAAGGAATTCATCAGCAAAGACCAGCATCACAAAAAATGTTTAAGGAAGCACTTTAATTGAAGGAGAAAGGATGATAGTTACTATCCTGAAAACATATGAAAGTATAAAATTCACTGATAAAGATAAATTCATAGACAAATTCAGAATAATCTATTACCATCATGGTAGTAATACATATTACTATTATAGTATGGTAATATCACCATTACAGTATTTAATATTATTACAATATTACATATTACAGTACATAATATCACCATTACAGTATTTCTAGTCTAAAGATTTCTAATATGAAGGTTAAAAATCAAAGTGATCAACTATAACTACACCTACAAAACTTTTTGAGGAACATATATCATAAAAAGATGTAAAGAAAACGTAAATTGTAGGGCAAGGGCTAATGTCTAGAATATTTGTATGCAACAAAAGTTGTTACAAATTTTAGAAAGTCTATATGAGAATGTTTATGTAAGCCCCTTTAGTAACCACACATAAAAGGTACAGTAGTTACAAAAATAGGAAAAAGAAGGGAATCAAAGCTGCTACAGAAAACCAGCAGAACACAAAGGTAAATAGCAAAAGAGGATGGATGAGAGGTTCATGATTGCATGACCTTAGTCTGAGCAAAGATTTTTTGGCTAAGCCCTCAAAGACACAGGCAAAAAAGCAAAAATGACAATTAGACTTGCATTGAACTCTGAAGCATCTGCACAGCAGAGGAAACAGTAGAGAAAAAGAGACAGCCTTTAGAATGGGAGAATATATTTGCAAACTATACATCTAATAAAGATGCATATTTACAAAATATACATCTTATATCCAATATACATAAGGAACTCAAATAATTCCAATGTAGGAAAATACATAACCAGATTATTTAAATGAGCAAAAGACTTAAGTAGACATTTCTCAGATGAAGACATACAAATGATCAGCAGGTATATGAACAAAAGTTACAAATCATCAGGGAAATGCAGATCAAAAACACACTGAGATATCACCTCATGCTTATTAGAACAGATGAAATTAAAAAGACAAAAGATTACCAGTGTTGGCCAGGACATAGAGAGAAGAGAACACTTGCCCACTGTTAGCGGGGATGTAAATTAGTGCAGCCATTATGAAAAACAGTATGGAAAGTTCTTGAATATTAAAAATAGAACTATCATATGATCTAGCAATCCCATTACTAGGTATATAATCAAAGGAAATTAAATAAGTATGTCAGAGACATTTGCACTTTCATAATGTGGCATTATTTATGTTAGTCAAAATAGAGAATCAATTTAAGTGTCCATCAACAGATAAATAGGTAAAGAAAATGTGGTATGCATACACAAATTCAGCCACAAACATGATGAAATCCTGTCATTTGTGACAACATGGATGAGCCTGGAAGACATTGTGTTAAGTGAAATGTCAGACATAGAAAAACAAACACGGCATGTTTTCTCTCATGCATGGAATTTAAAAAGGTTGATCTCATAGCATTTAATAGAGTGGTGGTTACCAAGGCTGTGGAGGGTAAGAGCAAGGACAAGAGAAGAGATTTGTCAATGAGTACAATGTTACAGTTAGAGAGGAAGAAAACGTTCTGGTGTTCTATCGCACAGCAGGGTGATTGTAGTTAACAATAATGTATAATTCAAAATAGCTGAAGGAGAGGATTTTGAACACTTGTTCTGAAAAGAAACGTTATTTATTTATTTATTTTAAATGGAGACAGAGTCTCTCTCTGTCACCCAGGCTGGAGTGCAGCATGCAGTCGCAGCTCACTGCAGCTTCAACCTTCTGACTCAAGCTATTCTCCTACATCAGCCACCCAAGTAACTGGGATTACAGGTGCTTGCCACCCTGCCTGGCTAATTTTTGAACTATTTGTAGAGATGGAGTTTCACCATGTTGTCCAAGCTAGTCTGGATCTCCTAGGCTCAAACAATCCGCCTGCCTCAGCCTCCCAAAGTGCTAGGATTGAGCCACTGCACCTGGCCAAGAAATGTTAAATGTTTAAGGTGATGGATATGCTAATCATGCTGATTTGATCATCGCACAGTGTGTGCATGCATTGAAACGTCATAATGTATCCCATAAAGATGTACAATTATCATATGTCAATCAAAAATAAGACGAAGAAGAACTAAAGAAGGATATTTCTGTTTCTGGAGATTAAAATATGAATTCTTTTTTTAAAAAATCCATTACGTATTCTATGAAAGTCCAAAGTGCTTCTTAAAATTTCTGAGTGGATCGGAAGCTTGCATTCTGTCAGTCACCTCTTTTTCTAAATTACTGCTTGTCCAGAATGATTATTTCTGTTATATGTCATCTGGATGCTGTTATCTGAGTTTTCTCTCTCAGGCATGTCCAGACACACGCACAAGCACATTAGCTGATACACACACACAAGTGCATATGAAATATAGAGATGCAGAATATGGAGAAGTGGAGGGGTTACATAGACAAGTTAGTTTCAGATTAAATATTTCATATTCTTATGCGTTACTCCACAAAGTCTCCAGCCTCTAAGACTAGTTCTCTTCTTCCCTCTTTCTTTTTCTCTTTCTCTTTTTCTTTCTCTTGGATTAGTCTCAGAACTTCAAAATTCCTATTACACAGATGCTTCCCCCTATGCCTTCAGGCTTAGCTTAGACTTATTTTGCATTTCAGACCCCTCAAGAAGTTTAACAGATCAAAAGGCCTTTCTTGTAATAAGATCTTAGAAAGTGTTTGCAATTTTACATTGCATTTATTTTTATCTATTGCACAAGTTAAAATCACAAAAGAAGCAATACTTTTTCATTAGAAATAAAAGTCTATAATAAAATTATTGTTAGGATTAACATGACATCACAGTTCTTTTTTCGTTTATTTGTTTACAAACCCTTTTTCACCTCTTTTCTTACTCAGAATGTTTGATTTCATTTCTTAGGACTTTTTATTTTGTTTTAGTAGTCAGCTCCTCTGTCAAATACTGCTGTGTCCATTATTCATTCTGTAAATATGACCTGTTGTGTATAACCAGTCACATTTTAGAACGATGGGACTCTCCATGATCACTATCATCCACGCACTGGCTCCGGGGTTAAGACGAATGACCTCTCGATCTTCAAAAGGGGCAATTCTCAAACTTTGGTCTCAGGATCCTTTAACCTTCATAAAACTATGAAGACCCTCAAATAGTTTCTGTTTATTAGGGTTATATCCAGTGATGTGTTGGAGTCAGGAAGCATCATCAGCCAAGACTGATTCTGGACGTCTCTCAACTGTGTTTCCTGTGACTCTATGTTGGTAGCTTCCAAATGACCACAGTAGGTATATTTCAACAGTGTGATGGAGTCAGCTAGCAAGAATGATTAGCTATTAGATTTTGAGGAATTTTACAAGCCCAGACTTTAAAAATATTTATTATTAAAAATTAAAATTACATAAACCAAAAAAAATAAAAACAAAAGTAATAAACATTTAAAACACAGCACTTTCTTGTTATTGCATTATTACCTATACTTTTCAGGTTATTAATTTCTACTACAGTTGCACAGTGGAAATACTATTTAATGTTGTATTATTATGCAACCCTTTAAGACTCCCTGCTCTGTGATGTCAGGTCAATGGCTTGAAATCACCCATGGTAATATTTATACCACAAAATTGGCAAGCGCCACAATGCAGGGCTTGATTTGTTGATTTAAGAAAATGTATAATAGGCAGATTACATTTAAAGTGTTTCTAGTCTGTAACTGTTAGGAAGAGTGAAAAAAACTCTGAAGAAATAATCTGATATTCAAAAAATGTTATCAGATTCAGCTTAAAAGTCCATTCCTATGAATGAGTGAAGTTCCAATTTGTGGATTTGTTGTTTCACATTTGTCTCACTTGTTATTACAGACATTCATGTTAGAACTTCTTTTGGAAAACTAGATACCACCAGAGTGTTTACCATAGGAAATTATGACTTTTTTTTTTAAGAGAACCAATTTACCAGCCTGACACTGATATCATTTATATTTTAGGCAAAATTTTATTCTTTTAAACAATAATAATAGTAATTTTTTTAGATGTTAATATAAAAATACTTCATAACCACTAAAATTGTAACATAAACACCATTTTGAAATAGCTGTCTTTACTAAAACAAAAACAATTTAATGAAAAGAATAATATTGTTTTACATTTTTTCAAATCTTTTCGGTATCTTGTTTAATAAAAGTTAGCTAGATTTTTATATCTGCCCCTGAAATTATCAGTTATGATAAATTATTTTGTTTTAATATACAAAAACAATGATCTTAGTCTGTGTTACAATAAAGGAATACCTGAGAATGAGTAATTCATATGAAGAAAAGAGGTTTAATTTGGCTCAAGTTTTGGCAGGCTCTGCAGGAAATGTAGTGCCAGCATCTGTTTCTGGGGAGGCCTCAGGAAGCTTTCACTCATGTCAGAAGGTGAAGGGGGAACAGGTCCCAAACACGGTGAAGGGCAGAGCAAGAGAGAGAGGGAGGATGTGCCACACTCCTCTAAATGACCAGATCTCCTGTGAACTGCCAGAGTGAGAACTCATTCCTCACCAAGGGGAAGGCATTAAGCAATTCATAAGGGATTCTCCATGATCTACGCACCTCCCACCAGGCCCCACCTCCTGAGAGATTTGTAGGGGACAAACATCCAAACCATATCAACAAACAGCATTATAGAGATGGGTAGTTTAAAATGGGAGACTCACAGATCCACAGAAATGTCTCAGAGAATGAGAAGAGTCCTTACATTACACTTGTTACATTTACAGGTCTATAGGGTGACATTAATTTCCAGCCAACATATACATATAATTGATTCTTCTTATTTGTGCTAGTTATGTTTTATGAAGTTTCTATGAACATTGAATTATCAAATCCTAGAGGAATTATAGTTTTTGTAAATCTCTGGTCACATTTTTACAAATGGATTGATACTTAACCGTATGTGTGTTTCTGTTTAAAGACACCTATTCAATACACATTTTTAGTTCAATAACATTGTACTTGTGGCCAACAGCACTCCTTTCTTCCTTCCTTCCTTCCTGCCTGCCTGCCTGCCTCCCTCCCTCCCTCCCTCCCTCCCTCCCTCCCTTCCTTCCTTTCTTCCTTTCTTTTTCAGGCTTACTGCAGCCTTTGCCTCCTGGGCTCAGCAGTATGCCAACCTCAGCCCTCAGGCAGCTGAAACTACAGGCGTATGCCCCATGCCCAGCTAATTCTTGTATTTGTTGTGGAAATGGGTTTCACTATATTGCCCAGGCAGGTCTTGAACTCCCGGGCTCACACAGTCCTCCCATTTTAGTTTCCAGAAGTGCTGGGATTACAGGCATGATCCACTGTGCCCAGCTGGCCAACATTCTAATTCATGTCTGAATGAGGCTTATCTAACACATGCATTTTTTTCCATAAAGCATCTCACAGCCTTCTTCTGCTTGGGAAACTAAGGAGCACATCAGAACTATGCTTGTGGGACATCTCAAGCATCAAAATCATCAACACCAACCTCACAATTTCATGAAAACCATGATACAAAGTAAACTGCAGAAAAGGATGTAGGTTTCCAGTAGGAGAGCTGCAGCAAGAAGCAGAGTGTGCCCTGTTTCAATCTCAGCTGAGACTGGCTACTAAGGTTTTTCACTGCTCTGAGCACATTCATGAATGACTGCAACACAGCCGCCGAGTATTGATTTGAGGGTTATAAATAAATTTTAGTGATTAGGCAAATTCACAAATACATAATTCATGAATAATGAAGATTGACTCTGTGTATATATATCTTATATCTCTCTCTATACTATATTTGTGTGGATGTTTATCACATATTGTATATGTATATTTATATATTATAATTTAAGAGATTAGAAGATAAATATTTTATATTAGGTAGATCACAGATAGTATTACGGTACTTCTAATTTCTTAAAATATGAGAAAGTAAAGCATAATTTCAAGGATTTTTTTTTATTTAAATTGATATTTTAAATTCTGCAATATCAATTTTTGAGCACAAATGTTAACAAGAAATCCTAAACACATAAGGACTACAAAATGATGAAAAATTAGTATTACTAAACTAAAGTGCAACGTGATTGAACAGTTCTTCAATCAGAGTCATGCCACATGCTCATTGGCTAAAAATGGACACAGAGGAGAAACTGATTGGTGACAGATCGAGAAGCCAGAAAAAGAGAGAGTATTGCCTAGAAGGCATCAGGCAGTTGAAAAGAAAAAGTGGTCAAAGACATGGAGAAATTTACATAATGAGTAAATAAATCAGCGCATTAAGTGCAGTGAAAGAAAATGAGTGGAATCATTGGTACTTTGACAATTAGCTCTACGATTTCTAAGAACGTGATGAGGTTTAATTCTGATATGAAAAGGCCCTTCAACTACTTGATTCCACCATTTTATGTGGAGATTCAGTGTAGAATGACAGCAAACTAAATCACACATTCTGATAGCATATTCAGTTATACACAGAGAGATATCAGGACCGATCTAAGTGTATTTGAGCTGAATGTTAGCCATATGGAATTTTCCAGTAAACTGCAAACAGAAAGAAGCATACATACAAAAGCTGTGTCAGGCTTAAATGACAACATTGACATTTTAAAGGGATGATTTTTTTTTCAATATATTATTGATTAATGTAAGAGTAACATCATTGCAAGACATCAAAACCAGGAATAACCTTCTATATCATTAAGACTGAATCTCTCATATTTTGTTAGCTTGTACAATAACTTGTAGGTACAATACAATTTATCACACGTAATTTGCTAGAACACACACTGCTAATTTTTACACTAAAACTCCCACCGGGCGTGGTGGCTCACACCTGTAATCCCAGTACTTTGGAAGGAAGAGGCTGGTGGATCACAAGGTCAGAAGTTTGAGAGGAGCCTGGACAACCTGGTGAAACCCTGTCTCTACAAAAGATACAAAGGTTAGCCGGGCATGGTAGCATGTACCCGTAATCCCAGCTACTCAGGAGGCTGAGGCAGGAGCATCACTTGAACCCTGGAGATGGAGATTGCAGTGAGCCAAGATGGCGCCATTGCACTCTAGCCTGGGGCAACAGGGTGAGACTCCATCCCGTCTCAAAAACAAACAACAACAACAACAACAAAAAGCTGTGCTCCCTAAATCTTATCATAGAGGCTTTTGCATTGTGATTACTGCGGAGCCCAAAATCTAGGGTATGGGCTCTGAAGATGGAAACCTCAGCCGGCCATTTCCCACCCCCCATCCTCTACATTATATGAAGCTTGTGGTCATTGTTGTATCATGCACATGGCTTAACTGAGATTTTCCATTGATTTACAAGAGCTAAGGATAGGATCTATTATCTGGCAGAATCATTGAAAACTTTTTTTTTTTTTTTTTTTTTTTTTTACAAATGAGTTTTATGCAAAAACGTGAATCAAAAGAGTTTATGCAAAAATATGAATATATTTTCAGAACCATGGCTTTGGCATTTCATAGTCATTCTGTAGCAACAGATGACTGGTGGAATCTTTTTAACTATAATTAGAAAATTACAAAATTTAAAATAATTTAAAATTCTTTTTAAAAAGGATTTCTGACCGTAACGCGAATATTAACGTTTTCAAATGTCCACCTATCTCTTCTGTTTCTGAATGAGTGTCAGGTTTGTCTATGGCAGGAATCAACAAGTTGATTATAACTTGAATTATAATCGGTTTTACTGCTTTTTTTTTTTTTTTTTTTTTTGAGATTGGGGCTTACTATATTGCCCAGGCTGGTCTTGAACTCCTGGCCTCAAGGAATCCATCTACCTCAGCCTCCTAAGTAGCTGAGATTACAGGTGCATGTCATCATGCCCACCTTGCTTTTGATTGATGAAATATAATAAATTATATTTTTAAAAGAGCTTCATGATTAGAATATTATATTTTTAAATTTAACAAGTTTTATGTGTTTATTGAGACAAAAATGATTATTTTCATTGTATATGAAAAAACAAAAATAAAATATTTTTAAATTTAAGCATGCTAAAGAATAAGAAAGTGATTTTTGATTGATAATTATACAATCTGTCTTATAAATTTCAAAACAGATTATCTTGATCAGTGAAGAGGCTTTCCTCTACAAGTTAATTCAAAGACCCAGATTTTTCTTTTATTTTGTGGCTTTGTGATTTTCAATAAAGTTGCCACACTTGTTTTCAATAGATCTTGGGATGATAAAAGTGTAGGAAAGGCATCAACATTATAAAACTCTGGACAAACACACATCACTTCTGCTCAGATCGTGTTATTAAAATCTGCTCGGATGGCCCTACAGAATTGCAAGAGCAGCTGGAGACTGATGCAAATTTTGTTGCTGGGATCTAGCAAGAAATATTTATGATTTAAAGTAAGTATCTTGGAGGGAAGACAGACGTATCTGTCACAACTGAAATGTAAAATTTTTAAATTTAAATCTAACATCCAATTAAAAAGGAATTATGAAATAAAAGAGTAGGAGTGGCACACAGAATAGTTCCATTGCCCTGAATAACTAGTAAGTAATAACTAATAAGTAAACCTTCCGTGCTCCGCCTACTCATCTGTCCTCTCCTCCCTTCTTCTCCCTCAACCACTGGTGACCACTGATCTTTTTTATTATCTCTACATTTTACCTTTCATTAGATTGTTACGTAGTATGAATCATAGATATCTAACAGCATGTAACCTTTTCAGATTGGCTTCCTTCCCTCAGTCATAGGAATTTACATTTCCTGTGTCTATTCATGGCTTCATAGATCATTTTTGTTAGCACTAAATAACATTCCACTTTGTGTTGTACATACTTCATCCACTCACCTACTGAAATATCTCGGTTACTTTCAAGTTTTGGAAATTATGGATAAAGCTGCTATAAGTATCTATGTGCAGGTTTTCACGTGGACCTAAGTTTTCAAATCATTTGGGTAAACACAGGGGAGTATAACTGTTGCATCTTATGATAAGTAGTTTTGTAAGAAACTGCAACACCATCTTCTGAACTGTTTGGCCATTTAACATTCTGATCAGCAACAAATAAGAGTTATTGTTGCCCCACATCCTCTCCAGCATTTGCTGTTTTCATTATTTTTAATTTTCGCCATTCTTACAAGTGTGTAGTAGCACCTCATCATACAGTTTAATGTGCAGTTCCCTAAAGGAATGTGAAGTTAAGCATCTTTTCATATGCTTATTTGCCACCTGTATATTTTCTTTGATGAGGCCTCTGTTCAGGATTTTCCCTCCTTTTTTAATTGGGTTGTTCATTTTTTTGTTGCATTTTAAGAGTTCTTTATATATTTGATAATATATTTGATAATACTGATATTAGGTATGTTTTTCTTTCAGTCTGGCTTTTCTTTATATTCTCTTGATATAGTCTTCACAAATCAGAGTTATTTTAAATTTTTAATCAAGTTTTACAGATTATGCAATTGATGCCATATCGAAAGACATTGTCACCACTTCCAAGGTCATTTGAATTTTCTCCCATGTTTTCTTTTAGGCGTCTTGTAGTTTAGACACCTGTTCTGAAGATTTTGCTGCCACAGGAACAAAGAAATGGGGTGGCACCGGGAGAAGGGGGCTGTGGCCAAGAACAGCATTAGCTAAAATAATTATATCAAAAGCAGAGGACTGCTTCAGGATATCTTTGTGTGGGTGGGAGGTGATGGAATCAGTGTACAGATGGAGGGGATGGTCTCGGATGGGATCATGGTTCATTCATCTATGTGAACAGCAGGAATGCAAAGTATATGGGTGCAGATGCTAGAAAGTGAATGGATGTGATAGTGAGAGTCTGCAAAGTTTTATTATAAAACCTTAATTTTCTCAGGGAATAGAAACTAGAAAACAAAAACTGGAAAGTGGTGCTGGGTGTCTGGTGAGAGACGAGCAGAAAATAAGGAGTAGATGAGCTAGGAAAGTATGTCATGATTGCCACGAATCGCTAAGGACTTCTTTGAAGTTCCCAGTGATAAATGTGAAGGGCGAGTTCAGTCATCATGCTTGCATCTATTCCTCCAGCTACGTGAACTATGGAAATGCAAGCAAGGGTTGTGGATTATCTCAGGTTGTGGTGCTCTCCAGGGAGGACAATGAAACAGGTCAGGGCAAGGGAGTTGAGAGTGTATGGAAGGAAGTGATTGTATTGAGTCAGCAGAGGGTTAAATGAGGTAGTTAAGGAAAAGAGGGATTCAGATGTCGAGCCAACAGATTGGAGAAGCTGGGAGGGTAGAAAGATGGTTGGAACTGGGCTGCTGAAGGATGGGAAGTGGTGGCTGGAGAACGTGATGCTGGCACTGAGATAATGGAGGGTCTGGTGTTGTTGCTGATGGCAAAGTCAGAGATGGGCCACGGCTGTGAGTGACTGAGGTTGGGTGTGTGCAGGTCAAGATCATCAGAAGAGAGGATTTCAAGAAACTTGCGGATAGGGTGTTGGAAGGATCATCCATGTTAAGACAGGGATATTTTGGACAGAGTGTCAATGAGTCAGGAGCTAAAAACATCAAACTGAGGGAGAACCTCTACGGGATATATGTATGACAACATTTATGAGGAACAGGGGCTGATACAATATGCTGAGGCGGGATTCAAAGGGGAAGGTGTTAGGGAGGGGGTGAGATGTGGTCTGAAAGCGGCAGTGAGGAGAAGGGAGCCCCACTCCTCTAGGCCCTGTGGGAGGAAGCAGAGCCCCTGATTCAGAGGGCTGCAGGGGAAGTCCAGCCCTCGGGAGATAACGTGGCGGAATTCGTAAAAGCCAAAGGGTGAAGGGCCAGTCTCTGGAGAGGCTGAGGATGCAGGCGATTTTCTTGATGCTGGACTGGGATTCTAAAGGGCCAGGGGCAGGATCTCGGGCTTGGAAGCAATGAGACGAGGAAAGAGAACAGGAGTTGTGCAGTGACCTGATGGCTGAGAAACCATCCCTAGAAGGTTAATTATGTTTGCCAATTGCTGGAGTAAAACCATTCAGTTCTAAAGGTGACCACTGGAATAAAAGTAAATGAGGCAAGTCAGGGAGAAAACACGATTTTCCTGGAGTGTAGCACGCTTTAGCCCTCATTACCCCAAACCTGAACCCAATGCTTCCATTTTTAAGCTCTTAGTTATGTTATTCATTCATTAATATTTACTAAGAATATACCATTAGTCAGGAAGTGAGTAGATGTTAGGGAATAGAAAATAATTTCTTAAGTAAAACTAACATTAAACCAAAACTCAGCTAAAAATCCAAAGTTTGCACTAGCTTTGCAAGGGCAGGTATCGCTGTGAAGCTTCTTGCCTGTTTGCTCTGCTGGCCTTAGTACATGTGGTTTATTAATGGTGACTTTGCTCCCATTTTGCTTAGAATGTGAGCCTCCTGACACATAACAGATTATGCAAAAGAGTTATGAAGTGAGCACACGTTGTTTTTTGTTTGTTTGTTTGTTTCTGTTTTTGTTTTTGTTTTGCCTTAGAATGCTTAAAGCGACCTCACATCCAGTCCAAACAAGTGTCACCAAGGCCAAAATATGGCACCAAACAGAGGTCACAGCTTGTCCACCTGAACTTTTGCCAATATTTAAAAATTGCACAGCAGGATACATAATAATGAAAACACAGCAAATTAACAAGTAAGTTAAAAGTAGCATCTCTAGTCGAAGGTTATACAAAATGAAATAAAAAGGTAGTGGTTTTAAAACTTATAAATGCTTTAAAACAAGTACCCTCAATACTATTATAACTTCATTTTCGTATACTGTTGTTAAGGCTATAAATTGGTACCATTTGTCCAAACAATACCAGTCAGTTTAGTTCTAAAATCCTTTTGTTTAGTATCTATTCTGTGAAAGGTTCTGTGCTGAAATCTGAGAGCAGAAAAATACTGAAAGTTTTTTTTAAAGGAGATTTTAGTATTTTGGAAAATTACTCAAAAATACATTTGAAGAGCTTTAACAATAGCCACTTACCCTGACATAAAACCTCCCTATGTAAAAAAACTACCTGGCTATTAAGTATAGAAAATTAGTGTGACATATATGTACACTTATTTTCATTCTAGAATTGTGTATATATGTATATGAATATTTAGAATTATAAAAAGAATTTAGTCCTTAAAAATTATATGTAAAAAAAATGTTGATGGCAATAGAAATATTTATAATAAAATATAGGCTTAAAATGCAATTTCAATACGAAATAGACATAAATATATATGAGTATGAAAGAAAATACATTGTGCTAATATATTAACAATGGTTATCTGCAGGACATTTTTGTTTTCTTATATATAATTTTTCTTTTTAAAAAATTAATTTACCACAAAGTATTTTTATAATTAAAAGAACACACACATGCATTTTAAAGTGTATAAATGAGGAGAGACTTTCTCACATGTATCATTTTGCTCTAGTTTATTCCATATTTTTTTTGTATAAAATAACTTTTATTTACATAATGTATATATGTGTATATATATATATATATATATGCTTTCTTTAGAACAAGAAAATTTATAAATGACATGATGTTGCTTTTTTTTTTTTTTTGTCAAAGACTTCCTCAAGCAAAATAGCAAACATGGTCACTTTTGTTTCAAATAACATGATGGTAAACAGTGGATATTCCATATTTTTATTGCATTGGTGACTTAAGCTTAATAAACGATGGTGTCTGAGGACGACATGTCAGACTTGTTAGCAAGTCCATGTTGACCCCTGTCTTCCACAGCAAAACACCCATTTGAATGTGAGCTTCAGCAATCGAGAAAAAGAATTGCAGGGATTTTTGTTGTCTAAATGACTCCAACAGATCTTGTGAAATTAACACTTTGATTTTCTGCTCTTGTGTCATTTTGCTGAGAATGATGGTTTCCAGGTTCATCCATGTCCCTACAAAGGACACGAACTCATCGTTTGGGGAGGGACGGGGGTGGTGGTGGGGAGGTGGGGAGAGAGAGCACGGGGAGAAATGACAGATATAGGTGAGGGGAAGGAAGGCAGCAAATCACACCGCCATGTGTGTGCCTATGCAACAATCTTGCATGTTCTTCACATATACCCCCAAACCTAAAATGCAATAAAAAAAATTAACACTTTGGTGTTAACTGTTTCTCAAATACAATTAGCCTCCATGGGCAAAAGCCAGTGTGTCCTAAGTTTCCCAGGTATGCTCTGGCCTGGTACTAAGTGGTGTCCTTTTATTTCTAATGTACTTTGGTGCAATAACACAGATGGATCCATCATAACTGATTTCATTTTTGTCTCCTGAGTTGCACATATCAATATGTAGATGTATGTGTTGTTCACTGAATATGATGAGCATTGGAATGTAATAGTTTGTGCTAAGAATTATACCATTGCTGTTAGCATTACAGCATTGTGAAATGAATGAAGCATAAGGCCACTTTCAAATCTCGTTCTGATCATCGATTAATAATGATATGTTATGTTTCAAAGACCATAGTATGCCATTTTTCTGTAGTTAGTATACAGATTCTGCAGGCAGATGGGGGCTTCTCGGTCAGCTCTGTGTCTTCTTTATTGAGGAATAGGTGACTAAGTTAAACTTTTGGAGCTTCAATTCACTCATTTCTAAAATAAGGATTTTATTACCCAGAGTATTGTTATAGGGACAAGAACCTGGTATACTGTAAATATTAAATAAATGGTAGGTGTAATTTTAAAGTGTTTAAAGTTTAAATAGAAAAGTTATCATACAAGTGTTACCATTTTAACAATTTCCATAACCCTACCAAGCCAGTGATCAGTTTACAGTTTAAACCGGTCTACTTGGAAATTACTACTAGGGTTGTTTAAATACTTAATTTCCATTCAAAGATAACATGATGTATACATATGAAATACTTTCCACTTATATTGAGGTAATGGAAACACCACCATCCCAGAGCAGCTGTGAGCCATGAAGCTCAAAGTCATTCAATACGGAAAAAAAGAAACAGCGATGAGAATCGCTTTCTAAGCTAAAGTCAAAACCACTTGTGAAGATCATCATTCTTATTGTCTGGCATATTCCTTGTCCCCTCCTTTATCAACTAAGTATGCTTGTAAAGTTTTGTTTTTGAGAAAGCTTACATTTTAGTCTTCGAATGTTTTACATTTAAACCATTTTGATTTTTATTTGTGTAAATCCTTATTACCAAGCTATGAGAGTCTGTGGTATTTACTATGCAGTAGTGCAGAAAGAACTCAGAACATTACTTTTCCATTCTTTACTCCTACAGACACTCTTTAGAGTGCCACCTGTCTAGAAAAATGCAATAATAATGCTCTTCTAAACTATATTCAGTAGTGATGCATAAAATAAAATCAATACTCATGATGGCACTAAACTTTCCTTTTTCCTCCTGAAAGCACCCTTCATCTTTCATTTTTTCTGAACAGTGACAGACACTATGTCACTATCCGTGTCAGTATGCATGTCACTATCTGTGCCAGCATCTGTGTCACTCACTGTCTCTCTGAGATGGAGCTCTACTGTCACCAAGCCTTAGTCTAAGCTTGGTTAATTACAAATGTTATCTTCACTTTTTGTGCTCAATATCTAATGCACTGTGGTCTGTGGCAGACATCTATTTGTTGTTTTTGAGTAAGAGAAGCCAGACTCTGAATGACACCACTAATTGAACCGCTGGAGCAGCACAATAGTATTACTGCCTTTTAATAAAGTATCATTAAATAGATGGTAAAATCTTCTCCAATATTTGAAGCTTAAATCACTCTGACATGAATAAGAATTCCCACAAAGGTTTTCAAATTCTCAAAAGCACAATGAAAATATCAATCATATATATATATATATATACACACATATAATTCCCCATAATTAAAATGATTTATTTGCTTGATATAATGCTTTTAGGTAAGCTTTTGATATCACTAAATAAAGTAAGATGTCTCGTAATTTTCAATTTCAAAAATACAATATGTTATTGATCTGGAAGAATTTAGTCATATTCTAAGAACTGATAAAAAAAAAAAAGTCACTCAGTTTTTTCTCAAGGCCTTCTCAAAACCACCAAATTGATTGACATGAAGATTTTTGGTCATATTATGCTTGTCTCTGAGGCTTAGTCAGTTAGTCTCTGAGTCTTTTTTTTTTATTGCATTTTAGGTTTTGGGGTACATGTGATGAACATGCAAGATTGTTGCATAGGTACACACATGGCAGTGTGGTTTGCTGCCTTCCGTCCCCTCACCTGTATCTGTCATTTCTCCCCATGCTATCTCTTCCCACCTCCCAACCCCCCCGCCCCTCCCCCATTTCCCCCCAACAGACCCCAGTATGTAGTGCTCCCCTCCCTGTGTCCATGTGTTCTCATTGTTCAACACCTGCCTATGAGCGAGAATATACGGTGTTTGATTTTCTGCTCTTGTGTCAGTTTGCTGAGAATGATGGTTTCCAGGTTCATCCATGTCCCTATAAAGGACGTGAACTCATCGTTTTTGATGGCTGCATAATATTCCATGGTGTATATGTACCACATTTTCCCTATCCAGTCTATCATCGTTGGGCATTTGGGTTGGTTCCAGGTCTTTGCTATTGTAAACAGTGCTGCAATGAACATTCATGTGCACGTGTCCTTATAGTAGAATGATTTATAATCCTTTGGATATATACCCAGTAATGGGATTGCTGGGTCAAATGGGATTTCTATTTTTAGGTCCTTGAGGAATCGCCACACTGTCTTCCACAGTGGTTGAATTAATTTACATTCCCACCAACAGTGTAAAAGTGTTCCTATTTCTCCACATCCTCTCCAGCATCTGTTGTTTCCCGATTTTTTAATGATCGCCATTCTAACTGGTGTGAGATGGTATCTCAATGTGGTTTTGATTTGCATGTCTTAGTCTCTGAGTGTTAAGGCAAAATCAGCCTTGCATTAAGGAAATAGAGAATTTAGGGGATAATGAAAATCAAGTTTTTTGAAATTTAAGTATGTCAATAATTAATACTTCTGAAAAGAAATATGAAAAATGTAGTTTTATTCTCATTTTTCAGAAGAAGACATGACTGTAGCAGTGCAACTACTCTTACACATTATAGCATAATATATATACATGAAAAAACAGCAAGAAAAAAATGGCATAGGTGACATTATAATTACTGATATCTCTGATTTTTATATGAAAAATGACTAGAGATATTCTTCTTAAAAGCTAACAGGAAATTCAATTCTAAATATTATACTTTATAAAAACAGGGAGGAGAACATCACACACCAGGGCCTGTCGAGTGGAGGGAGGATTGGGGAGGGATAACATTAGGAGAAATACTTAATGTAGATGACATGGGGATGGGTACAGCAAACCACCAAGGCATGTATATACCTGTGTAACAAACCTGCACGTTCTGTACATGTACCCCAGAACTTAAAGTATAATTTAAAAAATAATAAAGTGAATAGCAGGAAAAAAAAAGAAAAAAAGAAATGGGCTGCTAAAAATATTATTTGGTTAGATATGTCAACTCTTTTTATTGTAAAATATTATCTCCTGGAGAAAAGTATATTCAGTTATTGAATATATTCAATAAAAACTATTGAATATACTATAAAAAGTATATTCAATAAAAACTATTGAATATACTCTAAAAAGAATATTTAAGAAAAACTATTCACTTATTGACTTATTCCATAGCAAACACATACATAACTCCTACCTAGGGTGAGGACTAGAATATTGAGAGAAAGCCAGTGTACCCTTAGAGGTTGTTTCTGTCATAACCCTTCTCTTACCTCTCAAAAATAACTACTTACCTGAATATTATGTCATCAATTCATTGTCTTTTCACTACCCAAGTTTACATTCCTACATATTACAGTATTACTCTGGCTAATTTTTAAGTTTATAGAAATGGAATCACGCATATATATACTTTTTACCTTTCGTCATTTGTTCCCATTAAACATGATGCTTTTGAATTAATTTGTATTATTTTGTATAATTATATGTCATGCATTTCAAAATTTAAAGTATTTTCTTGTGTAAATATACCACAATTTATTTATTCATGCTACTGCTGATCAACATTTAGATTATTTTGGAATTTTTTCAATTATGAATAATGACCCTATGAACAGTCACCATTCACATTGTGTCTCTCATATATACCTATGTTTTTGTTTAGTATTGACAGACTCTCTCCTTGAGGCTCTTCTGAGGCCTCTTCTCAGTAAGGCTTCCACCTTGGTTCCATCCTGCCTTCAGCGTCCTTAGCCTAGTATTAGCCGGTATTTGGCTAAGCCAGTTTGTGAATCCTCCCAACCGTGATATCTGATCTCCTCTTACGTTTGATTCCTTGGCTTGCCTTTTGCAAAGAAATCTGTTAGGTCAGTTTATCAAAAATCACCCTACCCTTAGTAATTTTCTGTCCATGGACCACCTCACCCTACTCTTTGACTATAAATCCTCAGATGTCTCTCCTGTATCAGGAGTCCCATCTCTTTCCCCCATCACAATAGTCTTGAATAACCTCCTCCTATTTTAATGTGTGTCAGAGTATTTTTTAATAGCATACATTGAGGAATGAATTGCTTAGTCATAGGACGTATACATCTTCAAATTAATAATTATTTCCTACTTTTTGCAAGGATTATAACAATTTATATATCTACTATCAATATATGAGAATTTTATGATTTTTCCTTATGTACTATCCTCTGGTTCTTTAAAATCTAGCCATTCGTATAGATGTATAATGAATTTCATTATTGTTTAATTTGTATTTCCGTGGTTACTGATAAGGTTAAGTACATTTCTTTAGGCATACTGACAATTTAAATCATTAGAATAACCCACTTCATGTCTTGTATATGTTAACTTACACGTGTTTGGAGTTTTAGCTTATGTTCTCATGAGTTTTCTCTCTTTTTCTTGTTTACATGAACTTATCTATATATTCTCAAAACAGGTCTTTGTGATTACATGTATTGCAAGTAACATCTTTTTCTCTCTTTAATGTTAAAGTTTGGTTTACATTTAGGGATGTTACATTTAATGCCATTTTGTTTGTACATTTTTTTCTCTATGATGAATTTTTTTTTTGGATTCTGCTTAAATATTTTTCTAGTCTGAAGTCCTATTCTATTAGTTGAATTAAATTGATTTATTTTCTTGTTTCATCGGCTAGTCTGTGTATGTTTGTGAGTGTGTTTTGCATGCCTGTGTCCAACCTCTGTGGGTTTCAGATGTTTTGTGACCGATATGCAGTAGCATTCAAAGTTTCTGGGTTTTGTTGATGAAGAGCTTCTCTTAGCTTCGCACCATCGGTGAAAGGACTGCCTTTCCTCCACAGCTTCGATGTGACATTTCTGTCGTAAATCAAGTGTCCAAATCTCCACAGGGCTATTTGAAGCGCTCTATTTTTTCCCCGTTCTGTCATCTACCCTTGCATCAGAACCATATGCTTTGGAACTTGGCTTTATATATGGCACTGCAAGTCCTCCCACTTTTTTCTCCAAGAGTGTTTTGGCTATTTTTGGATCTTTGCATTTTCATATCAATTTTAGAAATATCTTGTCAAGTTTCATATAAAATATTGTGAATGAATGATTTAATTTGCAGGCAGAAGCCATTTCGCGTCTCCTAACTGACATTATCTGAGTGTGGTGGTGCATCCGGGAACAGCATGGAGTCTGTAGGGAAGACAACATCGTTTCGGGTAATTGGCTTCTACCACTCAAGCTGCCCCATACGCTAAGGCTTGTTCATCCAGAGGTCAGCACACAGGCACACTTGCCACAAAACTTCCTTGGTCTGGGAAGCAGAAACATACTGTTTGGTATATGAGGCAAGAGATAGGAAAGAGCTTTTTCCTGGGGTCTGAGGACAAGGTTAGTAGGAGAGAATGCATGAGTTATGCTGGGGCTCCTGCACTCTCTGGAAACCAAATCTTGAGTGAAACAGGTGCTCACATGTCCTTTAGTAAATGCACATGATATGTGCATGAGCTTTGAAGGACTCTTTAAGAGCAGGGGCCCATATACCCAGTCTAAAGCCAATATGCTTAAACACATTGGAAACGCAGTTTCCCTGAGATTTGTGGATCATGTTCAGCTCGAACCCCAGTGGAAACATGTGACCTAGAGTTAGACAGCAAACAGTCCTTAAGGAAATACAGCATTCTTTCTTGGAATTAAAATGCTTAATTTAGGCCTAGGTATTACATTTGCATGCTATGTCTAAATATTTATGTATTTCCTCTCAAAACGCTGATATCTCAGCCTGCCTTCTGGGCAGGGTCTTGTACCCTCTGCTGAGGTTCGCTCTGTGAGCTAGATGAGCTTTCTCCCTTCCAACATGAGTAAGAGTGAGAATTTGCAGAACTGAAGAATGGAAGCTGGGCCTGGGTCCAGGGACTAGATCTGCCAGGAAGAAGGTATGGTCTGATCAGATCGAGACTCCCAGATTGCCTGGCAGGCAAGTTTCTCCCTAAGCCACACGTGTTGACCTTAACATTTCCAAGGCCTTTTCTAACCCCGCAGGCTGAGCTAAACCCCTGAAACAAGAGGAGGGAAGAAGTGTAGTTGTCTAGGATGCCTCGTCTTCCTGGACTTTAGGGCAGCTCGTGTTGAACAAAAGCAATGGCTCTTGCTTGGTTTTCTGGAGCAGAGACTGTTATTTCCTCTCTCCCACACCCAGCCCCTCCTGGCAAACACAGTCATACACTCATGTTGTACTTTGGGGGCTCAATACTGCTTCCAGAGTATTACCAAATCTAGAACATTGCCAAGGCGGGCATGAATAAATTCCAATTTTTCAGGACATTGTGGAAACCATTGCATTTTAGCTACTTTTGCAACTTAAAAACATTAATTTTATATACAAGCCATCATAAAATTTATAACCTTATTTTGATATTTATTGTTTCTTAAAAATATACACCGGCAGCTTTCAAAACCGAAAATGACCCAGAATTCTATAAATCTCTCAGAAATCCTTGTCTATGAAGTAACCAAGTGAGCATTCTTACCACCAACAGTAATAATATAATGTAATAATGTACTCTGCAAAATGCTTTGTGCAAAACCTTTGCTACATGTTAGAATCATGGCCTGGCCATCCCACTCCTGGCATTTTTCATCTTTGAGACTCAGGTACTTTTAAAAGTTGCCTTGGCAATGTGATTGCAGTCACACTTGAAAACCATTGTTCTCACATTCATTAACCTCCTGTTCTGTGCAGGACACTGCTAAACTCCTTGAACATATCTTCTGTAATGAAACTTCATCCACACCTTGTTATCATGACCTGAGGGCCTGAAGGATCTGGCTGCTGCCTTTTTCCTAGCTCAGTTTTCCCCAGGACTTCTGGCCTCTGTGCATTCAAAGCACCAGCTCCAGGCAGAAGACCACACATGTTCGCTGTGCCTAGGTCACCTGTCTTCCACAAAGTCACAGTTACTGCTTTATTCTCATTCAGGTCTCAATTCAAAAACCTTCTCCTCAAATAGGCCTTCATGAAGTCTTAGCCTGTGACCTTCCTCCTATCATTCTTTGTCATACCACCCTCTTGGTTCTCTTCAGAAAATGTATCACGTCTTACAATCCTATTGTTTATGTATATAAACTGCTTATACATTCTTTTATAGGGAGAAAACTCAACTTGTTTATTTTATTTGCTACATTGCGAGTAGAAAAAAGGCTGCTTGGGACATAGTAGGTACACAATAAATATTTGTTACATAAAGACTGGATATATAAACCTTAAAGTATATATCCAGGATTCTCAGGGCATCATTTCACCAGTTGGAAATCTTTGTGGGCAGTGGCACCTCTGCCTGAGTTTCGATCGGGCCCACTGAGTTCATTCTGCCCACTGGCCTGGCAGGCTGTGCCAAGGCCAAGTATGCCAAGTATGCCAAGCTCATACTACCAGCCTGGATCCCACACCTGCCCAAGACAAGCCAGGAATGGAGCAGCAAAGGGTGTGTGAGCAAGTGAGCACAGGGTCTGGTCACTGTACACAGCCAGACACACTGGCTCCCTGCAAGGCTGCGACTGGACCGGGTGTACCGCAAGCAGCTTCCACTGTGGGTACCAGGGAATGCAGTGGTGCCCAGAAGCTTGGAGACAATGGGAACCACAGAGCTCCCAAGAGGGTGTCACAGCCTTGGCTCAGGGAGCTCCTAGGTTTGGGCTCCCCAAAGGGGGGCAGCTCTTCTTTCCTTCTGTCTTCCCTCCTTCTTGTCATTACCTGCAACATGGGGAATGGAGGGGTGACGTGTTTCAGAACTGTTTGTGTTACAGCTCTTTCGGTTTCATCATTTGGCAGGTCCTGAGTTCTCGTCTGGTACCAAGGAAGAATGCGGTAAGCAGACTACTGGAGGTTGAGCAAGGTTTGAAAAGGTGCTTTACTGGGGACAGTACAGCTCTCAGGAGACCTGAAGTGGGTATCTCCTTTCCACAGACAGGTCACCCGTTGTCTCTGCAGCCCTCAGGAAGAGGAAACCCAGAGTGGGTGGCTCCTAGCCACAGGCTGGTCATCCCATCATCCGTCTGTCTGAGTTATGGGCTTCAGAGAGGAGGAAGTGCATGCTGATTAGTCCATGGTGGTGATAAGTTCTCACTACAGTTTGTGGAACTGACAGTCCAACCACCAGGCTTCAGGCCATCCCTGGCTTGAAGGTGGGGCTTCACCAGGGACCCACGCGTTTCTGCCCAGGGGCCTGCTTCCTGCCACCATCCACCTCCAGGATTCCCAGGCTATTCATGCCAATGGGCACCTGCAGACCCCTGCCATGCCACCCTCAGCCCTCCATTGGCCTCCCTCTCATGCTCATTTGCACCCAAAGTCCAGAGGGGACCAAAGCATCAGGGAGCTGGCATGTCAGCACCACCCCAAGTGTGTTCACATCTGGCCAGATTGAAACAGTGCAGTGGCTCAGCCACAACTTTGCTCCAAAATCTGAGTGGGCACCAGAAACAGGAAGATGCCAGGCAGTGGGGCAGGCACTTCTGACCCTGCAGGGGCAGGAGGGCTTCCCAGGTTTCCCAAAATGCAGGGATACTCAGGTCTGCAGGTGCGGTTGGGCCGCTGCAGCTGTGCTTGGAAGGGCGGGGCTCACACCCCTCCAACTCAGAAGGGGCGGGGCTCCTGCCTGTTCCTGGGTCCCCGCTGGCTCCCTGGAGTTGGCAGACTCAGCCACGCCTCCCAGGCTGCAGCCAGCATCATGGCAGTGGTGCTCAGATGGGCTGCCCTGGCCATCAAAATTATTTTTGTTTCCTCTCTCCCTTTTCTTTTTCACCTTATTCCTCTATTGTATAACTGTTGCTAGCTTTTTCTACTCATTGTCTTTAATTTAACATGTGTGATGCAGGTGGAATTATAAATTCAGTACACTTAAGGTGGGGGAGTTTGCCATGAATTTCTTTACCAACAATCTTATGTCCACAACTTCTTAAATGAAACCAAGGAGTCTGCTGAGGCTAGCGAGTGGAACAGCGACAGTGGAAAGAGCATAATAGTCAGGTGGGCTAGTTTTTCCAAAGAATCACTGAAGGAAAAGTCATGCCCCATGCTTCACAAGTATTCGCTCATCTCATTTTAATTCATGAACTGTTAAGCATTCAACTTAAGGCAAACTTGAACGTTTTATTGATTCATTCAGTACTATTCATGAAGATCATTTGTAGTCACACAGCACATTAGTGACTGGTATTATTAGGTGAAAATGGAAATCTAGCTGAAAAGAGAAAAAGGAGACATATATTGGGGAACAATTACCATATAAATAGACATTAACTATCTAAGAGAATTCACCAACACAAATAAGTGAAATAGATCTTTTGGGGTGTTATTTCTGAGATTTCAAGTTGAAATGCTATTTCGCCTCTCTGTCTCTCTCTCTCTCTGGCACTAGCAAAGGGAGAGAATCCTAAGATTAAAATTTTCAGATGTTCATACTATAACTATAAAATACATAGTTAAACGTGTTATCCAGTTACAGTGTATAAAAGGGTACAAAATTAGAAACAGTGCTACAAGTTTTTATATGGAAATAAAAATAGCACATCATCAACATTCAAATAATATAAAAATATATTATGAAGGTTTAATAAAGTCATGCAGATTAAAAATACTCAAAGTTTTAATTTATTTTTTGTTCATTTTTAAGGGTTACAGAGGAGTTTCCTGAAATCAGTTTGGCATGAGGCAGTTATATTTTCAAGATAGTTAGAAAATACAAAAGAATATGAAACCTTTTAAATCTAAATCCATATGGAATTTGAATACATGTATTAATTTGCTTTCCTTTAACTTAATTTACAACTTGAGATATAAATTATTCCTTTACTTTGTTTTTCTAAAAAGTGAATTAAAGTTGCTATACAATAAAATAAATTTTCTAAAACAAAGAATAATTTGTTGCAGGGGCTTTTTATTCCTTTTATGTGTATGTTCAAATGAATGTTTATATAATCTTGCCAAAAAGTTAATTAAGGTTATTTAACTATAAAGAAAGTAGATTTTTAAAAAACACTACAAAGCTATGAAAGATTTTTCTCTCTTTTTAATTTCTAATATCTGTTTTTTATATTTTGAAACTACGATTTTTGAATATTTGTTGAAAATACAGGTTACTCTTTCTGTTTGACTTCAAAGACAATGATCATCTGGATTTGAGTAATGTCTCACATTTCACAAAACCAATTTAAATTATGTAGAACTGATAATAATTCTGCAAGGAAATTGATGTTTAGTGAGAATGTGCAATATATCTATATATCTAGTGTCTAAAGCTAAATAAGAATTACTGAGACTCAAAGCCAAGTGTGAGCTTCAACTTCTGTATTATATCCAGTACACTAAACTGCTTCTGAAATAACAATGCAATTGATAGTCTTTTTAAATAATAAATCGTGCCTTCCCTACAAGTATATACATTGGCTAATGTAATTTACAGGGTCCCTGAATATTAGTCAAGTCAATATTTGGCATTATCTAATATTCTTATAATGATTCTCATAGAGATTACTTTGTATTTGAATAGGGCTTTAGGGTTTATAAATTGCTATTATGTAAGTTGGCTCATTTAGCTATAACCAAATGTATAGCTTAGTCATTTGCTGTATGACCTCATTCCAAATCACATAGGAAAATTTCCATCCTATCACTTACTCAGAGATAAAGCTTTCCAGGGTGTCTGTGATAACAGTCTTCGAAAATTCAAACAAGTGTGAGGAGGTTATGTTTATTCCGCAACAATCCCCACTCCAAATCAGTTGATTCTGACCTCCAAAGCATTTCTGTGTCTTTCTAAATCAAATTTATTTACCCACTGAATCCGAATGTTTTGAATGAACCTGTAAACAAATAGACATTTTCTCTCTTTTTTTTTTTTTTTTTATTCAGGTGAAATTCGTCCAACCTGTAACTGACCATTTTAAAGTGAAAAACCTCAGTGTGGTTTTGTACTTTCACAAAGCTGTGAAACCATCACTTCTATCTAGTTCAAACACATTTTGTATTTTCAGTTTTGACTGTGTTCCGCTCACTGTGCTAAGGCTGACTGAAGGCTGAAGAGACATCATTTCTGAGCTTAAGAAACTCCCAGACTAGTGAGGAAGACAAACTTAGACAGGATAGTTTCCAGTTCTCAGCGTTGATGCCAAGAGAGAAGAGAATATCGAACCCAGGTGGATGGGAAAGCTCCTCCTGGGGTAGGAAAAGTGCTGGCAAACGTGAAGCTTGTCACATCTGGTTGGATCTTTGAAGGCCAGAAAAGAATTATCCTTTCCAAGGAGGAAAGGAAAACATATTCCAGGCAGAGAGAATGCAGAGATGAAACTATGGAAGCTTGGAATAGCACTGTGTAAGGAACACTGGGTACTTTGCTCAAATGGAGGATACCATTTGGAAGGCAGGAAGGGAAAGTGTGCAGAGATGGGACGGACACGTGGACAGAAGCAGATCATGAAACACGGCCAAAAGCACTCTTCTCAGGAGCTGGAAAACATTATTTGGCAGGAAATAAGCAAATGCTGAACCATGATTCCTGCTCTGGTCAGACGTTCATTTTGTGTAGATCACCTCTTGCGGTATGATTCACTCATCGGAGGGAGACAAGAGTGGGGCCCAAGTTGGCCAGAAGAAAGCCAATTGCAACAGTTCCTGAAATCCTGGATGGCCAACGCCAACCACAGAAACAGAAAAAGCGTTTAAGTAACAACTGGGGAGTAAAATCTGTAAAATATGGGCATTTTAGATATGATTGCTGAGAATAAGAGAGGCCAGAAATAGTATCCAGGTTTCTGACTTCATGGACAGAAGAAAAGCCCATTAACAAATTCAGAAGTAAATTCAACTGCAAAATGAGTTAATTGAGTTTGTAATGAGTTCTGTTTTCTATACACTGTATTGCAATGCCTGTGGTCCCTCCAGTGCTGTAACCCTGGAGTCTGGGATAGAGGTGGGCCACAGGTTCAAGGTTAGCATACCACATACGGGCAGTGGTAAAACTCAGTCTCAGGCATGGATTAGATCGTGTCAGGAGATAATGTAAATTAAGTAACTGGGTAAAAATCAAAACAATGTCACAGACTAGAGATATTAAATAAAGATTAAACATGAGCATTTAGCAACTAGCATACTACTGGATGACTCTGTGAAAACGATTTCACATTTAAGACATTAGTTAAGACATGAATTTTATATAATGAGTTAGAGATAAGACATAATCCAATTATCTTGGAAAGCATTGCTAAGAAACTTAGAAATAATTTTATAATTATAACAAAAGGTTATTGTGAGACCTGCCGTGGTGAGGGCCACAGGTTATCTGGAATCTTTGTTACTTAAATGTTTCAATAATGGTGGTTGCTGAGGTCAGCTGCAGCGGCTCACGCCTGTAGTCCCAGCACTTTGGGAGGCCGAGGTGAGCTGATCTTTTGTGATCAGGAGTTCGAGACCAGCATGGCCAACATGATGAAAACCTACCTCTACTAAAAATACAAAAATTAGTCAGGCCTGGTGGCAGGCGCCTTTAATCCCAGCCACTTGAAAAGCCGAGGCAGGAGAATCTCTTGAACTGGGAGGTGGAGGTTGTAGTTAGCCATGATTCCACCACTGCACGCCAGCCTGGACAACAAAGCAGTGAGACCCCATTTAAAAAAAAAAAAAAAAGTAGTTTTTGTAAATTAATAAGAAAAGTAAAAAGTAATAGAAATTAATAAATCATTGAAATTATATTTGCTTTAAAGTTTATTGTGATAGTGACTGGATTTATCTTAAAAACAACAACAATAAAACACCAACACAAAACAAAGCTATATAACTCTATCACTAGTGTACAGATTTTTATCCAGGACTGGATATCTATAATAGAGTATGCAATTCCGTAAATGTTTCTGCACATTTTATTTTCAGGTCAAATAACCTGTAGTGTGATAATAAAATCATTGATTCCTTCAGGTGAGTAGTGATATCTAAGTCTTAACTTTCTCATTTCTAATTACCTGAGCAGCTACAAGACCAAGTCATAAAATACTAAATGAAATAAATACAAACACAAGCATGCAAACAACAGTCTAATAGATTACCACATTGTCATATTTATCCTGTATAATTTATTATTTTTTAAAATTTATTTATTTTACTTTAGGTGCATACCATATCTGGCATTTCTCCCCATGCTATCCCTCCCCACCCTCCCCTCCCTCCCCACCCCCCATTACTTCTCCCTCCCCGGCCAACTGTCCCCTGTGTGTGATGCTCCTCTCCCTGAGTCCATGTGTTCTCATTGTTCAACACCCACGTATGAGTGAGAACATACAGTGCTTGGCTTTCTGTTCTTCGGTCAGTTTGCTGAGAATGATGGTTTCCAGATTCATCCAAGTCCCTACAAAGGACATGAACTCATTGTTTTTTTTATGGCTGTGCAGCATTTCATGGTGTATATGTACCACATTTTCTTTGTCCAGTCTATCATTGATGGGCATTTGGGTTGGTTCCAGGTCTTTGCTATTGTACAAAGGGCTGCAATGAACATATGTGTGCATGTGTCTTTATAGTAGAACAATAAACCATTTCTCTGAAGACATTGCTTGACCATTTGTTTCTCTGTCTTTGGGGCATTGCCAAAGATAAAGGACAGCTGTTATGTTTGATAGTTTTCATATATGTAGCTCATCTTTAGCTGTCAGGGTGTGTTTCCTGAATCTAATCATCAATATGCCAAGAGCCAGTGTGACTGGTGTTTATCTTCAACAGAGCCAAGGAAAAGGATATTAAAATCAGTTTTCATCATGTAATTGTTACGCTGACTACCCAGCTAGTCATAAATTTTAAAGCATCAAGTACAGTTGTTGACTTTTTAACTTATCTTATTCTAATTCAATTAATTCAAAGTGATGAATATTAAATTGTGAAAACAAAAAGGATGAAAAGGAAATTCTTAACAAATCTATCAGAATCTTTATCAATGTAATTATTGCTTTACATAACTTTTTAAAAAAATTTGTGTAGATATTTATGGGATACATGAGATATTTTGATACAGGCATACAAAGTATAATAATCACATCACTATAAATAGGGTACCCATCACCTCAAGCATTTAACGTTTATTTGTGTTACAAATAAGCCAATTAAAGTCTTCAGTTATTTTGAAATGCACAATAAATTATTGCCGAGTGTAGTCACTCCGTTGTGTTGCCAGCTACTAGATCTTGTTCATTCTTTGTATATTTGTATCTACTAACCATCCTTATTTCCCCTTGACCCCACTACCCTTCTCAGCCTTTAGTAACAATCATTCTACTCTCTACCTCGATGAGTTCATTTGTTTCCATTTTTAGCTCCCACAAACAAGTGAGAAAATACAAAATTTGTCTTTCTGTGCCTGGTTTATTTCACCTAACATAGTATTCTCCAGCTCCATCTATGCTGTGGCAAATGACAGAATCTCATTCTTTCTTATGGTAGAATAGTACTCCATTGTGTGCATGTACCATATTTTCTTTATCCATTTATCTGTTGATAGACACATAGATTCCTTCCAAATACTGGCTATTGTGAATAGTGCTACAATAAACATGAGGTACAGATATCCCTTCAACATACTGATTCCCTTTCCTTGGAGTAGAACAGTATACCAGGAGAACTGCTGGATCATAGGATAGCTCTACTTTCAGTTTTCTGAGAAGCCTCCTTACTGTTTTCCATTCTAATTTACATTCCCACCAACAGGTACTAATTTACATTCCAACAAGTAGTGTACAAAGATTACTCTTTTCCAAATCTTCCTCAGCAGTTGTTATTGTCTGCCTTTTGGATATAAGCCTTTTTAACTGGGAAGAGATGACAACTCATTGTAGTTTTGATTTGCATTTCTCTGATGATCAGTGATGTTGAGCATCTTTTCCTATAACTTTTGGCCATCTATATGTCTATTTTTGAAAAATATTCAGCCATATCTTTGGACTTTTTAAAATTAGAATTATTGCATTTCTCCCTATTGAGTTGTTTAAGCTCCTTATATATTGTGGTTATTAATCCCTTATGAGATGAATAGTTTGCAATATTTTTCTCCCATTCTGTGAGTTGTCTCTTCACTCTGTTGATTGTTTCCTATGCTGTACAAGGCCTTTTTAATTTGATTTGATCTCATTTGTACATTTTGTTTTGCTTGCCTGTGCTTGTGGGGTATTACTCAAAAAATTTTTGCCCACTCCAATGTCCTGGCTATTTTCTGCATTTTTTTCTTATAGTAGTTTCATTGTTTGAGGTATTATATTGAAGTCTTTAATCCACTTTGATTTGATTTTTGTATATGATGAGAGATAGTGGTCTAAGTTCACTCTTCTGCCTATGGTTATCCAGTTTACCCAGCAACATTTATTGCAGAGACTGTATTTTCTTCAATGTATGTTCTCGGTATCTTTGACAAAAATTAGTTCATAGCAGTTGTGTGGCATTTCTGGCTTCTCTATTCTGCTCTATCAGTCTATGTATCTGTTTTTATACTAGTACCATGCTATTTTGGATAAAGTAGCTCTGTAGTATAATTTGAAGTCAGGTAATGTAATTTCTTCAGTTTTATACTTTTTGCTCAGGATGACTTTGTCTATTATGGTTCTTTTGTGTTTCCATACAAATTTTTAGGATTTTATTCTCTATTCCATGAAGAATGTCATTAGTATTTTGGCACAGATTGCATTTAATCTATAGACTGCTTTGGGAGGTAGGGACATTTTAACAGAATGTGTGTTCTATCACCTTCTTGTACTTGAACATTGATATATTTCTCTAGGCTTGCGAAGTTCTGTTATTATCCCTTTGAATAAATTTTCTACCCCTATCTTTCTCTCTACCTCCAGTTTAAGACCAATAATTCTTAGGTTTGTTCTTTTGAGACTGTTTTCTAGATCTGGTCAATGTTCACTGGTGTCTGGGCATTGAAGCATTAAGTATTTATTGTAGTCTTTGCAACCTGGGCTTGTTGGCACCCATCCTTCTTAGGAAGGCTTTCCATATATTTGAAGTGACTCCATGTTGCGATCTAAGTCTTCGGTCACTGTAGCCATATCTGCATTTGGGGAAATCTCAAACCCAGTAAAGCTGTGACTTTTGCAGACCTGCAAAGGTATTGCTTTGGTGGTCTTGGGTAAGATTTTCAAGAATTCCTTAGATTACCAGGCAGATACTCTACTTTTCCCTCATGTCTCCTGAACAAACAGAATCTCTCATTCTGTGCTGAGCTGCCTAGAGCTGGAAAAGGGGTGGCACAAGCAACCCTATGGCCGCTACCACAGAGATTGCACTGAGTTAGACCCAAAGCCAGCACAGTGCAAGGTCTTGCCCAAGATACCTATTGTCTAGCTACTGCCTGTGTTCACTCAAGGTCCAAGGGCTCTATAATCAGCACGTGGTGAATCCATCCAGGCTCATGCCCTTCTCTTCAGGGAGGCAAGTTACTCCTGTCCCTGAGAAGGTCCCGAGATGTTGTCTGTGAACAAAGGCTTCTAGTTGAAAACCTTAAGGATCTACCTGCTATTCTATTCCACTGAGGCTAAGCTGGCATCTACGTCACAAGACAAAATTTATCCACTTTTCCTTCTGTTTTCCACAAGCAATGGAGTCTCTCCCTATGGCCACCACTGCTCCTGGCCCACAGCAAGTACTGCCTGGCTATCATAAACGTTCAAAGTCAAGGCCAAAGTGCTCTTCAGTCAGTTTGCAATAAATACTGCCAGGCCTACGTCTCATCGTTTAGAGACTTGGGTTTCCCTGTGACCCAGGACAAATCCAGAAATGCCATCCAGAAGCCAAGGCCTGGCATTGCAGACTCCAGCTGCCCACTTGGTGCCCGACCCCACTGTGGCTAATCTAGTAGCTCAGCTTCAAGACAAAGTCCCCTTCACTGTTGCTTCTCCTTTCCTCAAGCAGACAGGGTCTTTCCTGATAACCACCACATCTGGGAATGTGCTGGGTCACACATGAAGCTAGCATGGCTCTGAGTTTCATCCAAGCTCCAGAGTAGGTACTACCTGGCTACCCCTCTCATTATTCAGGGCCCAAGGGCTCTTTACTTCACAGTTGATGAATCCTACTTGGACTGCATTCTTCCCATCAAGGCAATGGGCTCCCTTCTGGCCCAGGTTGTGTCTAGAAATATCATCTGGAAGCTGGGATCTGGAATGAGGGCCTCAGGAGCGACTCTGCCTGGTGGCCTATTCTACTGTGGCCAAGCTGGTATCCAAGCTGCAAGACAAAGTCCTCTTTCCACTCCTTAAGCCTAGAAAAGAAGTCTCTCCCAGAGCAGTGAGAGCTGCACTGCCTGAGGTTGTGGTAGGGGTGACGCAAGCACTCCCCTCTCCACCCCGGCTGGTGTCTCAGTAGGTCACATGTCCCCAGATTCACTGGCTTTGAGCTCAGTTCAACACTAGGACTCATCTAAGAGTTGTAGTCCTTATGTTCTAAACTGCCTTTCTAGATTGTTTTGGAACCCAGAGCATTTTAGCTCATGGTAACAGGGAGTTCTAACTGAGGTTCTGACCACTCAGATGGACAATTTGCCTCTGACTATAGCTGGTCTAAAAGCCTCCTCCACGGACATCAGCTGAGGTCTGTCCTGTGTTGCTTTCCACTGATACAAGGCAGCACTGAGTTCCAATGCAAAGTCCCACAGTTGCTGTACTCTCTCCCCTAAGTGCACAGATTTTCTCCATGCCACAGAGCAACTTTCGGGGGATGAGAGAAGGGTGGGATAGGTGGTTCAAACCTACCCTCTTCAGTGTCCGGTTCCTTAACATGATGTTAAAACCAGGTACTGTGATTACTTGCTGTATTTTTTTATTCTTATGAAGGTGCTTTTTTTTTCTGTAAATTGTAATTTAATTTGGTGCTCCTTTTGGGGGAAAAATTTCTGGAGGCTATTTGGCCACATTGCTTCACTTCTCCCTCACTTTTATTTATTTACTTTTTTTAACTCAAAGCTATCAATACATTTTCTGTGGTAATACTGTGAAGTTCCCTGTCATTATTAATTTTTCAATTTTTAATGATGTATGTTCTTTACAAATTTGGTCCTTAAAATTTCTTACTTTATAATTAAAAAATATTTAAAAGAGATTATTAGCTAAGAATGGAGTGAAAACTTTTCAACAGAATAACCCATGGGTGGTAATACAAAAATGGATGTACCCATATTTGTTCATGATTTTACTAGTGCAGAGGATGCTAGGAAAACTTAAACCATAAAAATATATGTGTAAATAAAGGATATAATCGTCTTATGACAGTATCGTATTTTAATTTAGATTTGAACTTTTCATCTCCATTTATAAAGCTAATTTTGTGGAGATATTTTAGAAAGTATATTATTTGCTGATTAAATGAATTAGATGCTTATATGTGGCAAATAAATTCCTGTGGTTCACAGGGGAGAGTCACACCAGAGACCATTTTTATGAGCTGTAAGAAAAAAGCCAGTAGAAAGAAAGAATAGCATAAGATCCTGGAAAAGGAAGGAATAATTGATAAATCAATGTCTGAAACAATCTGAGAGAAAAGGGTCAGATGACAGATTTGGCTCTCCATCCAAGCAGGGATCTGAGACTGCAAGGGAGTAAAGTGTAAGAGAGCCCGTGAAACAGTTAGAGCTGAGAGTCATGTCCTCAGCGTCTGATTTTTCCCAGTGAGAGGTGATGGCCTGAGGGCTAAGGCTGAGTGAGCTGGGATTCTATGGGAAGCTGGGAGAGTGGGACTAGCATGGCTCTCCCCAAGAGGGACTTGACCAGCACAGGTTGGAATGAGAGTCTAGGCGCCTGTGACTAGAGCCTGCTCATTTGTCAGTGCAGAAGCACTTATGGCTGCACCTGTTTCCCTAGCATCACACAGAAACCCAGGTTTCTAGTTGGAGTATGTTAGGTATACTTAAATTTTGATAATATGAGTTATCTTCCTATTGCTACAATAGATCCATCATTTGGAATTATAAATTTTAGTTACCAAAATTACTCAGAAAGAAAGAATTGATGTGATTATAAACTTGATCCTGAAATTTGGGGTATGTCAAGTAGGTGTTTGGAAAGTACAATGGGAAAGGGATTTAGGATGGGAGAGGAGGTAGTTTATGTGCTCAATTTAGGATTCAAGTGGGATTGGGGCAGTGAATAAAGTCAGGGGAAATCAGGAAACGTGGAGCTCTGTAAGACACAGGAGTAAATGTTGTGAGACCTTGGATGTGAAAGAATGGCAAGGCTAAATGTGACACTAAGTGTAGTTTATTAGTGTTTCACAAATAAAATATGTCCTCTTGCAGACAATGTCCATTGCATGACTGGAGAAGTCATGGAGATCAGAATGATGGGAGTTAAGGACGTGGAAGGACATGGAGGGAGAAGGTGTAATCACCTGATTGGATCTTCCTACCCACAACACAGACAAAATCAATTCACTGAGACTGGAACCCTGCAGTAAAGAAAGGGTTAAATTGACATGGGCATGAAAACATTCTGTGATGGTCTGTTTGATGCCAGCTCATCTTGTTGGCAGTCTCTAGCCAATCAATACAGCAGTTGTCAGGGTGAAGGTATGCAGATGTGGTTGATGCTCAAATTCAGTTTATCTGTAAGGGAGATTTTCCTAGATAATCTGGGTGGGGTGATTCAATCCCTTGAAAGATGGTAAGGGAAGAGCTGAGATTTGCCACAGATGGAAATAGTGTGCCTGGAGACAGCAGCTTCAGCTCCTGTTGGAGTTTCTATTCTACCTGTTCTGTTCCTGACTGGCAGCCTGCTCTAGGGATTTCAGTCTTGCCTAGCCAGCTTCCTAATCAAGGAACTCATTTATTGCAATAAATCTCTTAATACTTATCTCTTACTGGTTTTGTTTCTGTGGTTGAACCCCACCTGATTCCACTCTTTATTTTCTCCCTATACTTGGAGTCAAACAGAACTCCACCTTTTACTAGTGGGATAGGTTGCCTGAGCGATTCCATTACCTGTAAAACCAGCATATGAAAGCTTGTCTGCAATGCTCTCTGAGAGGATTAAATGGTGTGTTACATGTATATTCCATGCCACAAGGCGAAATCACAGTCCATTAGTTCCATTTCCTTCCTCTGCCCTGTTTCCTTTTCCCTGTATTTACATTATTCCTGTGCTAGCAACATCTTTTACAATATGTGTTTGATTTTATAAAAAGCTTTCTCATTTAAATCTCCAATATCCATAAATAATAAAGTATGTTTTCAATGGCATGAGACTATTAACATTTGAAATAACTGACATCATCAGAATTTTTAATAAGACCTCTTCATTTTTCAGGTCTTAATTCAATAAGTGAAAGCTGCAGGTGCCTTATTTTTCACAAGAAAGGATTCAGTGTAGATTACTAAATAGGCAGCGTAGTGGAGATAAATATGTGAAAAATAGTCTCTGTATATTCTTGAAACAGTCAAAGCTTTCCAACATACCCTTAAAATGCTATTCAATGTTCATATTTTATTGTTTTTCTGCTCTTGCCTTGCTCAGAATAATGGATTCTTGGTAGTAAAAATCATAATATTTTTTCCTTTTCCTGGAGGGTGCCTTTCCCTCCTCTCTAGTCCGTCTGCAACCTCCTTTCACTCGTCATCAGTTTGAGCTCTTCGCTACTAGATATTCTCTTTGAAATGTTTCAGGAGCTCAACGTCTAATCCCAAATGCTCTATTCAGTGTATCATCAAAGAAAATAAAACCATACAACCAAAACTTAATTATGGATTGCCTAAAGAATTTCAATGGGAAATAAAAAACAGAGAAAAGGCATGGAATACACATGTAAAGTAGCATAATGCTTCATCTTTCAACGTGAAGAAATAACCTCTGGAGCGCACTTTCTCTAAACAATAATCCTGTTATTTGCTTAAATCTGGGACACAGTCTATACTAGGAGCTCTCCAAGGTGTCTACAAAGGAACCCCCTTGGTTGGAAACAACCTGACTCTCAACTTGCATCCAGCACCAATTACATCGGCAACCCTGAGGGTGGGGTCTAGGAGGCAGTACTTCTCAAAAGGTATAACAGAATTTGAGAACCTGATTTACACTGATCTCTTCCTCCTCAAAGTGTGCTTCAGTGGTTCAAGGCCCATCAGTGCTGGTGTCCCCAGTGACTTTGTCGAATCATGGGCTCCTCCTCAGATCTGTTGAAACAGTCTGCTTTTTAATAAGACTCAGAGGTGATGCACTGCTCTAATTGTAATCCCAGCACTTTGGGAGGCTGAGGTGGGTGGATAATGAGGTCAGGAGTTTGAGACCAGCCTGGCCAAGATGGTGAAACCCCATGTCTACTAAAAATTCAAAAATTAGTTGGGCGCAGTGGCAGGTGATTGTAACCTAGCCACTTGGGAGGCTGAGGCAGGAGAATCACTTGAACTGGGAATCGGAGTTTGCAATGAGTTGAGATTGTGCCACTGCACTCTAGCCTGGATGACAGAGCAAGACTCTGTCAAAAAAAGAAAGAAAGATATAAAGAGAGAAAGGAAATTCTGGATATCAGCCCCTTGTCAGATGGGTAGACTGCAAAAAATTTTTTCCCATTCTGTTGGTTGCCGATTCACTCTATTGACTGTTTCTTTTGCCGTGCAGAAGCTGTGGAGTTTGATTAGGTCCCATTTGTCTATTTTGGCTTTTGTTGCCATTGCTTTTGGCGTTTTGGTCATGAAGTCTTTGCCTACGCCTATGTCCTGAATGGTTTTGCCTAGATTTTCTTCTAGGGTTTTTATGGTGTTAGGTCTTATGTTTAAGTCTTTAATCCATCTGGAGTTAATTTTGGTGTAAGGTGTCAGGAAGGGATCCAGTTTCTGCTTTCTGCACATGGCTAGCCAGTTTTCCCAACACCGTTTATTAAACAGGGAATCCTTTTACAAAGAACTAAAACAGATCTACAAGAAAAGAATGAACAAGCCCATTCAAAAATGGGCAAAGGATATGAACAGATACTTTACAAAAGAAGACATACAGGAGGCCAACAAACATATGAAAAAATGCTCATCATCACTGGTCATTAGAGAAATGCAAATCAAAACCACATTGAGATACCATCTCACACCAGTTAGAATGGCAATCATTAAAAAATCTGGAAACAACAGATGCTGGAGAGGATGTGGAGAAATAGGAACACTTTTACACTGTTGGTGGGAGTGTAAATTAATTCAACCATTGTGGAAGACAGTGTGGTGATTCCTCAATGACCTAAAAATAGAAATCCCATTTGACCCAGCAATCCCATTACTGGGTATATATTCAAAGGATTATAAATCATTCTACTATAAGGACACATGCACATGAATGTTCATTGCAGCACTGTTTACAATAGCAAAGACCTGGAACCAATCCAAATGCCCAACGATTATAGACTGGATAGGGAAAATGTGGTACACATACACCATGGAATATTACGCAGCCATCAAAAACGATGAGTTTGCGTCTTTTGTAGGGACATGGATGAACCTGGAAACCATCATTCTCAGCAAACTGACACAAGAACAGAAAATCAAACACCGTATGTTCTCACTCATAGGCGGGTGTTGAACAATGAGAACACATGGACACAGGGAGGGAAGCACTACACACTGGGGTCCGTTGGGGGTAAATGGGGGAGGGACGGGGGGTGGGGAGGTGGGAAGAGATAGCATGGGGAGAAATGACAGATACAGGTGAGGGGACGGAAGGCAGCAAACCACACTGCCAAGTGTGTACCTATGCAACAATCTTGCATGTTCATCACATGTACCCCAAAACCTAAAATGCAATAAAAAAATAAAAATAAAAATAGAGAAAGGAAAGAAAGGAAGAAAGAAAGAGAGAGAGAAAGAGAGAGAAAGAGAAAGAGAGAAAGAAAAGAAGGAAAGAAAGAAAGAGAAGGAGGGAGGGAGGGAAGGAAGGAAGGAAGGAAAAAGCAATGCTTTATTCCTCTGCTTGTTTTGCTCAAAGGCCTTTCATAATTTGTTATTTCCTACATAATAAGGCGTGGGTTTACATTCCACAGTATTCTAAACAGTATTCTAAGAAATCACTATTTTTGTCATATGTATTTTGAATAATTCACACTTTTTATTTTATCAAACTGTTTATTTACCTGACCAGCTAGCTTTTTTTTTTTAAGATGGAATATCATGTATTTTAAGCAACACTCAGTTTGTCAAAACAGTCATATTCTGTCCCCATGGTTTGAATATCTGTCCTCTCCAAAGCTCATGTTGAAATTTAATACCTAATATGGCATTATAGAAAGGTGGGACCTTTTGTAGATGACTGAATCCTGAGAGGTCTATCCTCATGAACGGACGAATTCATTTGTGGATTAATGGATTAGTGGATTAATGGGTTACCTTGGGAGTACGACTGGTGGCTTTGTAAGAAGACAAAGCTGAGCCAGCATTCTCAGCCTACTTGCCATGTGATGCCCTCTGCAGAGTCCTGAGGCCCTCCCCCAATGCGGCCCTCTACCTTTGACCTCACAGTCTCCATAACTATAAGAAATAAATTCACTTTCTTTATAAATTACCTATGTCGTAAGCAACCAAAAATTGACTAAGACATTTGTCCCTAGAAATACTTTCAGTCTGGCTAGACCAGGAGGATTGGCAAGCATTTAATTAAAACACAGTATAAAAGATTATTCCTTTAGACCTCAGCTTGTCACAGAACAAAAATCGGCAGATTAGAGAAAATTTCTAGGAGAAATGTCACCCAGTTTTGTCCCTAATTAGGTCCTTGTCATATCTGAACATTTGACCCTAACTTTCACAATGAATTAACACATTTTTCTTCTTCCTCTCTTAAAACTTTCCAATTGAACTTATAGTCAAGCAAAATATGATGGTCTTACCAACTTCTCCTTATACACATCTTTTATTTCTGTTCTCTAAAGTAACATTTGAACATGCTATGGAAATACAGGCATTCTTGTGTTTAATTTGTGATTCTACATGCTCTTCACTTCCACTTCTTCCCTTAGTAGAGACACTTAATGATTTTTAAACAAAATTCAGAAGTTAATTGCTGACCTTCTGCTAACAATGCCAGGCTAGTTTAGAAACTAAATCCAACTGGCCTTTGTTAAACTTTTTTCCACTTTTTATAACAGATACAAGGGTATAATACAATAAATAATTTGAAACATAAAGAATAAATTTTTGAATGCATTTTCTAACTTCAGTAAAATGTTTTTAAAAAATTTTACATCAATGATGTCATTTCATACTGATGTAGTTGGTGACAAGGAAGATAAATCAACTATTGGAAGAATTTAGGGAATGTTTTCTAAGGGTCTATTTTCCAAGGCTCTGACCTCGGTGATATTTGTGTTTGAGGCTACTTCAAATTCACGTTACATGTGGGTATAACAAGAATTCTGATACACAACTTAAGAGTTTCCTAATGTATGATTTTTCCCTCCTTATGAAAGTCACTCCCAAGGGGAAAAAAAAAGTCCCCTTAAAGATGGGCCTCACAGTTCCAGGCTTTCTTCTTACTCTGATTTTAGGTGTCACTTTTATTTCTATCTTGTCTATGCATCAGTGCACACACAGAATAATTTGTTATACAACTAAACACTACAATGGCACTTGTGTGACTGTACCCTAAATATATTTAAAGAAAGAAGAAAGCCAGAGCCTCATTTTCTTTTGGTGAAGTCTCAAAGCGTTCAATCACTCCAGTGCCAGTGTAGCTGACGGTGTGGACTTAAGCAGCCAGTCCCTCTGGGAGTGAGACTGCCTGCACATTTGCTCTCACCACGTCTTTGAGATTCTTCCCAAAGTAGAAAGCTTTTCCTGTTCTTTAGGATGCCTTCAGATGGAATAGGTGTGTTGGTTTTTTCTACCTTTTTTTTTTTTTTTTTCGCCTTTTTTTCAAGCTCCAAATCCAGTATAGTTGTAACACTTTTATCTGGCCACAATTTTTCTAATTACTGTACTATTTCAATACAGTATCTCTCCAAAGCCACTGTTATTACTACCATATATTTTCTCTTCCACTAATGTAGAGCAGGTTAATGACATATTGGCATATTAACTAAGAGTGAAATAATTGTCCTGTGTAATAATCTGTACGATTTTTTTCCTTTGTGGATGTAGTGGTAACCTGTCAATGCACCTACATAGGCCCTAAGATATAGACATATTTGGGTATGTCTGTGTCATCTGTGGAATGTTTTAAAAGTGATGATTCTGAGTACGAGGTGTTTCCTTATGTCAGGTCCCTTGGAATCATATCCAAAGACGATAAAAAGGATTTTACCAAAGATTTTGGTAAAATCCAAAATCTCTCAGAGAAATTAAAATCAAAAGGCAAAACAGCTTATAGTCTTTTGTAGTAGTTACTGATGACTTTTTAAGCATAGATGAGGCTTCACTGCTTAAGAAACAGGGCACAACAGAACACATCTGGACTGGAGAAGAGATCAGCTCAGGCAGGAGTGTGGGCCTCCATCCAAGGCCTCAGTGAGGAGACGTGGGACAGAGAGCTGCAGTCCCCACAGGGTCTGCAGGAAAGCCATCACACAAGGGGTCAAAAGTGGGGAGGAAGAAACTGGAAGATTCCAAAGATGAGGCAATGAACTATGCTCTCTGAGGCACATAGTAGGTCTCCTTTTTAGAGGTTGAACTGTGGCCCTGTAAATTCAAATGTTGAAGTTCTAACCCCCCAGAACCTTGGAATGTGAAATTATTTGAAAATAGTCACTACAGAGGTCATTAGGTTACAATGAGGTCATTATGGGGGCCTTAATCCAATATTATTGGTGTCCTCAGTAAATGAGGAAGCTGGGGCGCAGGCATGGTTACAGGAGAACGTCTGTGAACACAGCACCTGGGAAGCAAGGAGGAAGTACTGAAACAGGTCCTCCCTCACAGCCCTCAAGGAACCAATACTACCAACACCTTGATTTCGAATATCCAGGCTTCAGAAGTGTGAGATAAATGCCTTTTGTCCAAGCTATCAAGTTTGTGGTACTTTGTTATGTCGGCCTTAGCAGAAGCACACAAATCCCTTGAGGATCTCCTAGGTTAGCATCTGGGAAGGCATATCTGTCCCCCTTGGAAATGCATATGTGTTCATTTCTCACTCAGAAGCATCTTTTCTAGGGAGAAAGAATAGCAACCATTCCCTTTATCCTGTGGGATCAGTCGTGGCTACTTTCTTTTTATTCAAGCCGTTAAACACAGAGTCTAAAAGCTCTCTTCTTTGTTGCTTCTAGGGCATCCCACCAAACACAGATTTCGTGGCTTCTTTTCTGTGCTAATTACACTTTATTCTGTGACATTTTACTTAAGTGTGTCACCAAAATGAAGTGTTAGCCAAGATAACATTATAGGAGTTATGTAGATACCTCTCTCTCTCTCTCTCTCTCTTTCTCTCTCTCTCTCTCTCTCCTCTCTATCTTGACTCTAAATTTTAAAAAACTGAGTGAAGGATCGAGTTCCTTCTTTCTTTTTCCAGTCAGATTTTGAATTCCATCTTTTTAGTCTACACCCCTAATCAGCATTTCATTCCCCTCTTCACGCTGTCACTTTTATTGAGAAGCATGAAACACATTACAAGTTTTTCTTCTAGCCACATCTAGCAGTAGTCTAATCAATACCTTTCTGGCAGCTGTTTTATTTCCAAAGAGAATTGTGTTTAGCACAGTCATATTTAAAGGGGTATTCCCTGAACTCTTTCAACAGACTTGCAACCTCTTACCTATTTTCCACCAAAATGGACTGTTCATATATCTGGGTTTTTTTTTCTCCCTAAGGTTTGTATGATTGCAAAAAATATCCCAGAATTATACGTGGTGAATTTATGATAGCAGTTCCCACACTACTTTTCATATGACAAATTATTTATTCCTTGTAAACAAATCCTAGAAAGAAAACTCCTTCAAAAGAATCCATCCTTTCCTTCATGGCTTTTGAGACACTATCCATTTCTGTTTTAGCCTCTGACTTATTTTCTCCTGGTGGGATGAGGGCAGGGAGAATAACAGAGTCGGTGGTTGCTGTGTTTTCATATTTTCCCACCTTGCCCTGTTCTTCCTTTGGGGCTCCCATGCACAGTGTCTCATATCATCAGCTTCCTTCTGAACCCCTCGTCTGTCAGCTGCCTTCTTTTCCGGGGGTGATGACACTCACCAGGCACCTGGCTGCACTTAAAACTTCATAAATTCACTCTCACATTTCCTGATCTTATGGATTCCACATTTTTCCAAATTCCTGATGAATACTTTATTAGTGAGCAGCAAGTGGAGCCTGAAAGTGACTCAAACAAGCCTTCACCTTCTGTTGAAATGATATGAACTCCATCTCCCCATGTTTATGTATAAGGAACCATTGTCACAATGGGAAGTGATTATAAGAAAGTTTTGCCCCCTCCTGCCTAGGAGCACAGGCAGTGGGGCAGAGAGGCAGTGTGTTATCTGTTCTTATGCTGCTAATAAATCTGAAACTGGGTAATTTATAAAAGAAAGAGGTTTAAGGAGCTCACAGTTCCACATGGCTGGGGAGGCCCCACAATCATGGTAGAAGGTGAATGAGGAGCAAAGTCACATCTTACATGATAACAAACAAGAGAGCTTATGCAGGGGAACTCCCATTTATAAAACCATCAGATCTCATGAGACTTATTCACTACCAGAAGAGCAATATGGGAGAAACCACCCCCAGATTCAATTATCTCCTCCTGGCCCCACCTTTGACACATGGGGATTGCTACAATTAAAGATGAGATTTGGGTGGGACACAGCCAACCCATATCTAGCAGCAACAGAAAGGATGGAAAGAAGGTGTCTGTATCTCAGCAATAAGGTAAATTCAACCGACTCTTAAATAACTTACTGATGTATTTGCGTAAATTAAAAGTGTTATGGGCTGAATTAATAGAAATTGTTACAGGCTTCCCATGATTTATATGTTTAAATCCAAATCCACAGAACCTTGAATATGACTATAATTATAAACAGGATCCTTAAAGACGTAACTGTGGTAAAATGAGGTTGCAGGGGTCGACACTAATGCAATATGACTGTGTCCTTAAAAGACACACACAGAGGACAGATCATTGGAAGACAAAAGGAGAAGATGGACATTCACCAGCCAAGAGAGATCTTGGAAGAAACCAGGCAGGCTGATGCCTTCATCTCAGACTCCAGAACTGTAAGAAAAAAAACGTTTTGCTTAAACCATCCATACTGTGGTACTTTGCTATGGCAGCCCTAGCACTCTGAAAGCCATCCTGCATAACCTCTACCCACAGCCACTAGAAGCTGTAAAACAGCAGTGCTTCTTCAACATGTCACACATCAGTTTCAAAGAAGATTTCAATCTGCCATCTCCAGATGCCATCCCTGTCACTCCTAATCACTTTCTGTAAGCTGGATGGGACGAGCGAGCATTTACTTAACTCCACTTGAGAGCAAATTTCAGACGTGCCTGCTTCTTGATTGTCTTCCCATGACTGGAATTCATTGTTACTAGCTGATGTACAAAGCTTCCACTCCCTACTTCATGCCACTGGGCCCTTCGGATGGTTCTGCTTTGCTCACAGCTACCATCTGGGGATGGTACCCCTGGGTTGTCCTGCCACTCTGCTCCTGTCCACTGACACTTGCTGTCATTCTGTGTAGACAGGCAGGCTCATTAATGTTCCCTAATGTTCCACAGCCTCCCTCAGCCAGGTTTCAACCCGGGGCCAACCAGACCTTGCAGGTTGAAGTAAGACATACTCAGCTCTTCCCACCATGACCACCTTCCCCAGTATTATCCTAATGTTTCTTTCTTGTCGAAATAAATGATGTAGACTCTACTTATGGCTTTTCTGAGATGAGCTGTTGTTGTTGTTGCTGTTGTTTTTAACCTGAGCCTCAGCACACTCCTCTCCCCCATCTCTCTTCTGTCCTAGCCACCCCTGTCCCTTCAGCACCAAACACACTCCATTCTGAGCAAGTGTGTACCACTGTTCTCCAGGGTACCCAGCAATGGCTCTTTCCCTTCCTTTCTTCAGGTTTTTGCTCAAAATGCTCCCCTTCTTATAAACTTTCCTGATTATCTTATCTTAAAACACATTACTAACATTTTCTTTCATTCATCTAGACTTATTTTTGTATAATACTATTTTTAACTGCTCTACTATTACGTCAAATATCTATGTATCTATTATTATGCATTTACCTCCATTGGAATATAAACTATGAGGAAAAGAACTCTATGTCCTGTCCACTGCTGTAATCCCAGCACCTAGAAAATCTTGACTCATAAATGCTTCAGAATGTTACTCCTCTGAAGCAATGTAGAAATTAATAAGGAGCATCCTCCTCCTCCAAGTAATTCCAAGAAATTAACCCAGTGGTGTTAACTCTGTCTTAAACCATCAAATTACTCATTTAAAAAATAGAATTCAGGCCGGACACAGTGGCTTAAACCTGTAATCCTAGCACTTTGGGACGCTGAGGCGGGCAGATCACAAGATCAGGAGGTGAGACGAGCCTGGCCAATACAGTAAAACCCCGTCTCTACTAAAAACACAAAAATTAGCTGGATGCCCAGCTACTCAGGAGACTGAGGCAGAAGAATCACATGAACCTAGGAGGTAGAGGTTGCAGTGAGCCAAGATCGTGCCACTGAACTCCAGCCTGGGCATCACAGTGAGATGCCATCTCAAAAAAAAAATAGAATTTAAACTTTTATTCTAGATTAGGGGTACAAGTAAAGGTTTGTGAACTGGGTATACTGCATAGGGATGAGGTTTGGGGTACAATTGCTCACTCGGGTACTGAGCATAGTACCCAATACTTAGTCTTTAAACCCTTACCTCCCTCTTGCCCCCAGTAATCCCCAGTTTCTGTTGTTATTCTTATCTTTATGTCTATGAGTACCCCTTATTTAGCTTCCACTTAGAAGGGAGAACATGTGATATCTGATTTTCCATTCCTGTGTTAATTGGCTTAGGAAAATGACCTCCTGCTGCATCCATGTTGCTGCAAAAAAACATGATTTTATCATTTTTTGTGGCTGCATACTATTTATTGGGGTACGTGTACCACATTTTCTTTATCCAATCCACCATTGATGGACATGTAGGTTGATCCCGTATCTTTGCTATTGTGACTAGTGTTGTGATGAATATATGAGTGCATATCTCTTCCTGGTAGAATGACTTATATTCCTTTGGATGAGAATTCAGTGTAATGTAGAACCAATTGGCATTCCCATCAGTAGTGGATAAGCATTCTCTTTTCTCTGCAGACTCACCAGCATGTGTTTTTTGTTTTGTTTTGACTTTTTAGTAATAGCCATCTAACTGGCATGAGAGGGTATTTAACTATGGTTTTTATTTACATTTCTCCAATGATTAGTGATGTGGAGCACTTTCTCATATGTTTGTTGGCTGCCAGTATATCTTCTTTTAATAAGTGTCTTTTATGTCTTCTGCCTGCTTTTTAATGGGGTTATTTGTTTTTGTCTTGCTCAGTTGTTTAAGTTCCTTACAGATTATAACTATTAGACCTATGTTGGATGCATAGTTTGCAAATATTTTCTCCCATTCTGTAGCTTATCTGTTTACTCTTTTGATGGTTTCTTTTGCTGGGCAGAAACCCAGCAAAAGAGCCCCACTTGTCAATCTTTGCTTTGGTTGTAATTGTTTTGGAGGACTTAGTCATAAATCCTTTCCCAACACCAGTGTCTAGAATGATGTCTCCTAGGTTTTTTTCTACAGTTCTTATAGTCTGAGTTCTATCATTTTGATCTCTAATCCATCTTGAGTTAACTTTGGGATATGGTGAGTGATAGGGATCCAGTTTCATTATTCTATATGTGGCTAGCCAGTTATTCCTGCACTATTTGTTGAATAGAGAATCATTTCTTCATTGTTTATTTTTATCATTTTTTGTTGAAAAGAGATGGCTGTAGGTGTGTGGCTTTATTTGGGGGGTTCTCTATTCTGCTGCATTGTTCTATGTGTCTGTTTTTGTACTAGTACCATGCTGCTTTGCTTACTGTAGCCCTGTAGTATGCTTTAAAGTCAGGTAGCATGATGCCTCCAGCTTTGTTCTTTTTGCTTAAGATTGCTTTGGCTATTCGAGCTCTTTTTTGGTTTCATATGAATTTTAGACTATTTTTTCTAGTTCTTTCAAAAATGACATTAATTATTTGATAGGAAGAGTGTTGAATCTGTAGATTCGAGTTGTTCATTTTTCTCTGTGTATGTGCCTGTGTGTGTGCACATGCAAGGGCATGTGAACACTCACATTCGTTTGTGTGTCTGCTTTTCATGCGTAAGAAACTTAAAAGTTTACTTCCCCCAAGCTAAGTGCAGACTCCTGAGCTTTACCTTCAAAGCCCTTTGCAGAATGGTCCCACTACCTCCCTTCCTCCTTTCTTTTGGAAACTTATCTCATTCTGTTGAGATGCATAGTTTCTGTATTTTTCTCTACTTAGTGTCTTCCTCTAATAAAAAATCTTGTCTCTGCAACACACACATTTTTACCACACCTGCTCCAATTCTGTCAATTGCTTTAAGGTTTAGCTTAAGTATCTACTCTGTGGAGATCTGTCTGATCTGAAACACCAACCTACCTTTACACAGAAGTTTAAAATCCTGTATGATTTTGTCTATTCTTTTCTTCTAACTTGTAATCTTGTTATATATTTTATGGATGTGTGTTTGTATTTTATTTCTTCCAGAACAAATATCAAGCTCTGCATGAGTTTGCGGGGGACATGGTAATAAAGTGCCATAAACTGGTTGCCCAAAGAACAGTTTATAGCTTCACTGTTCTGTAGGCCAGAAGTCTAAGATCAAGGTGTCAGTACGGCAGATTCTTCCCAAGGGCCGGGAGGGAGAATCTTTTCCAGGCCTCGCCTCCAGCTCTGGCAGTTTTCCAGCAATCATTGGTGCTCCTTGATGGGTGAAGCATCACTCTCATCTGTGCCTTCTTCTCCCTCCCTGTGTGTCTCTGTTCACATATCCTCTTTTTATAAGGACACAGTCATATTGAATGAGGGCCCACCCTCCACTGTGATCCCATCTTAACTAATACATGTGAAAAAACCTTTTTCCTTATGTGATAACATTGATATGGTAGAGGAAGTTAGGATATTAACTTATGAATTTAAGGGGAACAAATAAGCTTCTCAAAAAGGGCCTTTCTTTTCCATCTTTGAAGGTCTCTCTTCAGTGCCCAGCCCAGTGGGTGTCACACTACAGTGACTCCATAAATATTTTGCTGGGTTGAAGAATGCCACTTACTCTGTCCCACGAGTGGCTTTCCCAATATCTGGCACAGAGCTAGCATTCCACAATATATTTTTAACTTATTATTAGTAATATGCATCATTTTTCCTTACACACTTCAGTTGAAGGATTAAGCTGCAATTCCATTTCCCCCTTAATGTGGCATGTCCTGGTAACACAGGCCTTGTGACAAGTTTTGCTATTTGTAGGAACCTAATACTGAACAACGCTGGGATCAGGAGGACACAGGCTGGGCATGAGGGAATGCCAAAGAACATGAAACGACGGTGGGGAGACAATACGGCTCTTGTCTGGTCTTCATCCTGCTCAGAATGCAGAAAATCACCTATTGGAACAGTATCACTACATAGGGCCCTGAGGATACATTTTTTTACATGTTTTCCTCAAGCTATTGCTCATTCAATTCTCTGAAAACCTCATAGATTCTATGCTTGTTGACTCAAGAAGTGAAGCATCAGATTTATTCTTGTACACTGTTGCCTTTCAAATTCATATTATCGACTTCCTTTTCAGTTTCTTGTGGTATATGCGATTTGTATTCAAAATGCCTTCTAAGACGGTATATCCCTCTAGCCCAGCAATGTGTTTTGAAGTTTCTTTGTAAGATAGTTCCCTCTGTTACTCCCTGTCAAAGAGATTTTCTAAATGTCCTCCAAGATTGTGTTTTCCTTGTTACATAATTTTTAATAGCCCTTGGTACAACTCTCAGTTTGCTGCATAACTGACTTCTTCAAAGGAACATGTACCTAAGTCAACTATGAATGAGATTTACAGGTAAAGTGGTACCTTTACCTTTGGGACAGGAACAATAACTTCATGAACAAATGAAAATACACATTTATCTTAAAAGCTAGTTATATACTTCAGCATAAAAACAAATTGATTTAAATAAATTAACCAAATTTGAAAATTAAAATAAGTAACACATTGAACTAATTTTTGTAGTCTCTATTTATGTGTATTATTAAACAATTTAATGTAGGTAAGTAGCACAACAGATTCTTAAGAGTTCATCAGGTAATATTACTAATTCTGAAATATGATTTCATTTTTATTTAATTCAATAGAATTGCAAATTAAATTTTTTAACATTTTGGGGGGGTACATTAGGACTTCTTTACAGAACAAATTATATGGAAAGACTTATTCCATTGGATTTGGTAGTTTGAGAATTGCAGGTATGATTTAAAAGTGCCAGACATTTCTAAACACAATGTTCATATACCACACCTACATTCATATAACTATTGGTATTACAATGTAGCCTGTGTTAAATTCCAGGTTGTCAGATGTAAAACCAGACCACTAATTTAACATGATATTAAATGCAAAGAGATTTGAGACAGACTTTGACAAATTGCTACATAGTTAAATGTATTACTAAATTCATTCCTTTTGGTACAGTTGAGTGATTTATTTTTGTTAACTAAAATATACACTGATCAAGCTAATGTAAATTGTTTCAGAAAGATCTATTTTCTCTGGGTTTAAAAAAACTTTTCAATGATAGTGACTTCATTTAAATTAACATAGTCATGTTTTACAAGATTATTTCCACTGATTTCATTTTTTTTTGGCTTTAATTTTTTTTTTAATTGCATTTTAGGTTTTGGGATAAATGTGAAGAACATGCAAGATTGTTGCATAGGTACACACATGGCAGTGTGGTTTTCTGCCTTTCGTCCCCTCGCCTGTATCTGTCATTTCTCTCCATGCTACCTCTTCCCACCTCCCCCCCGTCCCTCCCCCATTTCCCCCCAACGGACCCCAGTGTGTAGTACTCCCCTCCCTGTGTCCATGTGTTCTCATTGTTCAACACCCGCCTATGAGTGAGAACATGCAGTGTTTGGTTTTCTGCTCTTGTGTCAGTTTGCTGAGAATGATGGTTTCCAGGTTCATCCATTTCTCTACAAAGGACGTGAACTCATCGTTTTTGTTGGCTGCATAATATTCCATGGTGTATATGTACCACATTTTCCCTATCCAGTCTATTATCGTTGGGCATTTGGGTTGGTTCCAGGTCTTTGCTATTGTAAACAGTGCTGCAATGAACAATCGTGTGCATGTGTCCTTATAGTAGAATGATTTATAATCCTTTGGATATATACCTAGTAATGGGATTGCTGGGTCAAATGGGATTACTATTTTTAGGTCATTGAGGCAACACACTATACTACAAGGCTACAGTAATCAAAACAGCATGGTACTGGTACCAAAACAGAGATATAGACCAATGGAACAGAACAGAGGCCTCAGACGAAATACAACATACCCACAACCATCTGATCTTTGACAAACCTGACAAAAACAAGCAGTGGGGAGAGGATTCCCTGTTTAATAAACGGTGTTGGGAAAACTGGCTAGCCATGTGCAGAAAGCAGAAACAGGACCCCTTCCTGACACCTTACACCAAAATTAACTCCAGATGGATTAAAGACTTAAACATCAGACCTAACACCATAAAAACCCTAGAAGAAAAGCTAGGCAAAACCATTCAGAACATAGGCGTAGGCAAGGACTTCATGACTAAAACGCCAAAAGCAATGGCAACAAAAGCCAAAATAGACAAATGAGACCTAATCAAACTCCACAGCTTCTGCACGGCAAAAGAAACAGTCAGTAGAGTGAATCGGCAACCAACAGAATGGGAAAAAAATTTTGCAGTCTACCCATCTGACAAGGGGCTGATATCCAGAATTTACAAAGAACTAAAACAGATCTACAAGGAAAAAACAAACAAGCCCATTCAAAAATCGGCGAAGGATATGAACAGATACTTTACAAAAGAAGTCATACAGGAGGCCAACAAACATATGAAAAAATCCAGTGCTTTCAGTATAATGTAAGTCTATTGGCCTGAGCCAATACTGACTATGCACATTATAAGTGGGCTTTCTGTTCATCATTTAGCAACTTAAAGAGATGAAATATTTTTTTTCTTTTTGAGATAGTTTCATTCTTTGTTACCCAGGCTGGAGTGCAATGGTGCGATCTTGGCTAACTGCAGCCTCCACCTCCCAGGGTCAAGCAATTCTCCTGCTTCAGCCTCCCAAGTAGCTGAGATCATAAACATGTACCACCACACCCTGCTAATTTTGTATTTTTAGTAGAGATGGGTTTCTTCATGTTAGTCAGGCTTGTCTTGAACTCCCGACCTCAGGTGATCCACCCTCCTCAGCCTCCCAAAGTGCTGGGATTACAGGTGTGAGCCACCATACCCAGCCCAAGTCAAATCAAAGATGTGGATTAGAAGATATAGAATGACTTCTTACTGACTTGCTTTTACTAATATGGAAATACTAGTTTCTATTGCTCAACATACATATATATTAAGCAGCTATTTTTGTTTTGTTTGCTTTGTTTATGATTATCTATGAAAAGTGACCAGCAACAAACCTACTTATTTTATGATGTTGAGAGAATTTCTACAATATAATATGATGCAATCTAACTGGTAATTCTAGAAAGAAATTAGGAGACTTTGGCTCACTTTCAAGGGCCGAATATTCTGTGAAGTTGTCTTCTCAAATGTGACATCCACTTCTATTAGTTTTTAAATATTCTGAGAGAATAAATGTCAGTATTCTCTAAAGGGTTTCTAACTTTCTTCCTCCTCTATGAATTAACCTCCAATTCTAAGGACTCCTGTCATTTTTTAACAGTAAAAAAGCTTTCAGAAGTTTTCTGAGAATTATATATTTAGTTTTCTCTTGTTTCAAACACCACTGTGTTCCTGATAATGTTGAGTTTTGCCCAAATCTTGGGTTCCTGGAAAATAATCAAGGTAAAGAAACTCTCCTATCCTTTTGAAATCAGTGTTTTGCATTCCAGAAAGTGACTTGCAATATATGACCACCTTGCACTTTCATACCAAGATAAAACCTGCTTTTAGTCTTCCTCCAGGAATCCCTTGTTTTATAAAGCCAACTTTTCCTCCCTGTATGTAGGGATGATACTCCTGAATGAATACATTTCTGTTCATTAGGATCATCATCTACTCCTTTGCCCGAACAGAAACATTTCCTTAACTGGTACATTTTTTATTTCACTATCTGGGTGTCATGGCTTGGGTCCCCATTTGCTCTGTCCAGGTCTTGAGGCTTTGGGAGCCCTTTGTGCTCTGGTTCTCATGGGAAATCTGAGAACCCAATGGTGAGCCTGATTCTTGGTCTTTGTTTGGGACCCTTGCCCACTGGTAGCATGGGAAGGATATGATTTTTATTGTTTTGAGTATTTGTTTGAGTATGGATGCTGGAATACTTTTCCATTATTGTGTGATCATGTGGCAATCTCTACAAATGGATTAATGGTTTATAGAGATCTTTTCTCCGTGGAGTAAAAAATGACAGACAATCTAATTTGTTAGTCTTTTCTGATTGTCAGTTTCATCTGTCTTGAGCCCCAATCAATTAAAAATTCATACTTTCTATGAAAAGAATAACTGTGTAATATAAACCAATTAGTTTTGTGTTTCTATGTTTACATTTAATCCACTGCCACTGCTGAATTTCTGTTTGTGTCTGTATATTTATATTTCTAAAATTCAGAAAGACCTTTATATGTTATGGTATGTATGCAATATATTCCTAAATGATATTTTCAAATTAAATTATTAAACCTTTCGACACAGTTCTAATCTGATTGGATTAGAGATAAATAAATACTTATTTAAATGGTATATTCCAAATTTCTCAGAAATTCAGAAAATTGAACTTCAAGTAATTTCCCATCACACTCAGCTGACTTTCAATGTATTTTAAAAAGGCATTCTGACAGAAACAAACTCATACATCTTAATACATCTGACAAATTCAAGTTCACATATTTAAGTAAATCTTTGGCAAGAGAGATTAGTATAACATTGTTGGCTCAGTATAAACATCTGTGTATTCTCTGAATTACCAGTGTTACATATAATACATGCTTACATTCTTATTCTACTTGGGTATTCTCTTCCTAAACTTATACATGTTTACTGACTGAATTGATTAATATGAATTCTACTAAATAGTTAACATTATGAAAAATATGTAAATGTGTATTATATAAGCAAATCAGATCATTATTCTGACAAACTTTAATAGTATGTTTTATAGTATATCAGCTTCAAGATAATTTCTAAAACCTTAGAATAATACTGTTTAATCAATTAATGGAATTTTAATAGACATCAAGATCATTATAAGAAAGATAAAATATTAGATCATTAATTACTAAACATAATTTTAAGTATGCAGACATTTTGCATGGCATTTTCAACATGGTATAGAAAGGTAATATTTATTTGCAAATGCTCATAAACCTGTTCTGTTTTGCCGCTTTGAGGAGCTGTACCTTAAAGGATGTTGTGAAATGCTTGTGTGAGCACAGACAGTTCACAATTATTTTCCTCCTATTTTTCTCTATGAAGTACAAGTCAGTGTTGTGAAAACATATAATCTATATACGTGAATGAGACTCAGTAGTAATAGTGGAAAAGAGGTGCAACCTTGTATGCAAAATATACTGGATGAGTTTTTGTTAAGAAAAAAGAGATTAATTCTGTTATAAAATAAAATGACTGGTTATTCCAGAATGAAAAAAAGAATATAACTGGAAAAAACTTAAATGGATGCAAAAAGTGGTAGAAAGTTATCAGAAAGGGAATTTTGGCTGTTATGGTTCAACTGGTTAAGGTTTGATGGATTTATTTATAAGATTTTCAAGAGGAGTGTGAGTATCAAATATTACAGTGCTGTAAACTAGATTTTGGTTTTATGTCTGTTCTACTGAAATTTTCTTCTATCATTGGTCTTTTAAAAACAGGCTATAAAAGTTTCCTTTTTTTTTGAGATCCATTCGCCAGCTTACTCCTTTCTGTCTGTGGACACTGCCAAGGAAGCATTGTTAAAGTCTCTCTTCCCCCTGCTGTCATGTCTAAGTTGAAGTCTCGCAAAGAGCCCGAGTAGCTGTGGGAGCTCCTCATTGGAGGGCTGAGCTCTGAAGCAACCAACAGAAGCCTGAAGAGCCATTGTCAGCAATGGGGAATCGTCATGAACTGTGTGGACATGAGAGACCCAAACACCAAGTACTCTGGGGGCTTTGGATTTGTCACATACACCTCTGTAGAGGAGGTGGATGCAACCATGAATGCAATGCCACACAGGTAGATGGAAGGGCTGTGGAACCAAAGAGAGCTGTCTCAAGAAAAGATTCTCAAAGACCAGGAGCCCACTTAACCATGAAAAAGATATTTGTTGGTGGCATTAAAGAAGACACAGAAGAACATCACCTAAGAGATTATTTTGAACAGTGTGGACAAATTGAAGTGATTGACATCACTGATTGACCAAGGCAGTGGCAAGAAAAGAGGCTTTGCCTTCATCATCTTTGATGACAATGACTCCGTGGATGAGACTGTCATTCAGAAATACCATACTGTGAATGGCCACAATTGTGGTGTGAGGAAAGCCTTCTCAAGGCAAGAGATGGCTAGTGCTTCATCCATGCAAAGAGGTTGACGTGATTCTGGAAACTTTAGTGCTGGTTATGGAGGAGGTTTGGTGGGAATGGCAGCTTTGGTCATGTAAGAAACTTCAGTGTCTTTGGTGGCAGCCATGGTGGTGATGGATAAGGTGGCAGCTGTGATGGCTATAATGGATTTGGTAATGATGGAAGCAACGTTAGAGGTGGTGGAAGCTGCAATGATTCTGGAATTTACAACAGTCTTCAAATTTTGGACCAGTGAAAGGAGGAAACTTTGGAGGCAGAAGCTCTGGCCCCGAAGGTGGCTAGGGTGGTTCCAGCAGCAGCAGTAGCTATGGCAGTGGCAGAAGATTTAAATTAGAAAATGAAGCTTATTAGGATAGTAGAGCAAGAGAAGTGACAGGGAAGCTACAGATCACAACAGATTTGTGAACTCAGCCAAGCACAGCAGTGGCAGGGCCTTGCTGCTACAAAGATGACATGATTTAGACAAATACACATGTGTATGGGCAACGTATCAGAGGACTGTATTTGTGACTAATCATATAACAGGTTGTTTTAGTTTCTGTTCTGTGGAAGCCCTCCAACAAAGGATTTTAATGTAGATAATTTTTTGTACCCATGCTGTTGATTGCTAAAGGTAAGTCTGATCAAGATGCTGAAGAAATGTGTCTTTAAAAAGTGAAAAGTTTCCTTTGTACCTTCTGTGTAATCTATCTAGATAGCAAAGATCCCATCTTATCAGAGTTACGTTCTATGATTTGTACAATTGTTTTTGCCCTTGATTATTTATGAAAACAAAGGTTTCTCATTTATAGAAGAGCTAAGTGTTGTTATATCACCTTAATGTCTATTTTACTTTAAAAATATGTTTGTTGTCCCTAGGTAAAATAGATAGCTAATCATTATTTCTTAGTAACATATTGAAGCTGGATATTTTCTTGACCCCTTAATGGGACTTGTGACAGGGGTGATTTGTTTGCTCAGCCCACCCCTGTCTACCACTCATGGGAGGGACAGACAGTGCAAGCAAATGAATACAGGAACTGAAGCAAGCAGTTTTAGGCATTGTCCCGAGCAAACTTCATTTACTCGGCTCACCACACCCAACCCCTGTGGGGGAAACACACAGATGAGGAAGTATGAGATCCAACTGGCTGCTTTTGGGCACCAGCAGGAGCAAACTCCATGTGGGCTCCACAGTAGTGTTCAAGTCGGGATGTTCAACTCTGAAGCCCCAGAAGGTGTGGTACAATGCTCTTTCAGCTCTGCCATCCATGGACAGCTTAAGTGTTAACAACTCAGTAAGCCCTTTGCCTTCTTGTGTGGGATGGCTGCCTTCTACCCTAGAGGGCAAAGGACAAGTGTGACAGCCTTTTTTTGATTATCTGCACTTGTGGCTCCTGAGCTCTTGTCTGGCATCCAGGAAAAATGAGGCTGCAGTAATGAATTGAAAGATGGTGAATGCAAAGGATTTTACTGAACTATGAAAAAGTGTCACTCAGCAGGGAGGGGAGCTGGAAAGGAGATGGGATGGGCAAGTAATCTTCCCCTCAAGTCTGGCCATCTTTAGCAAGACTCCTCTTCAAAATCAAGCCATTAACCTTCCCTCTGAAATCAAGTTTCCTCTTTTTGATGTCCAGCTGCTTCTCTCTTTCTCCCTGACTGAGTCTGGGGTCTTCATAGGCACAGCATCAGGGGTGGAGTGGGCCACGAATAGTATAGGAAAAGGCAACATTTGAGCAGAGAAACAGGGATGGAAGTTCTCACTTTGAGCCACAAGTTTTAGAATTTCTTGCTTGAAGGTGGGGTTTTGCCAGGGACTCCCCTCATCTGCCTAGAATTTCTCTGACTCCTGTCTCTGCCATTTTATCAATATGAACTTGTCCAAGTGCTCAGATCTTCCAACAACTTTTGATATTTTGCCTTCCCCAAATTGGATTATTATTTTCCCTAGAAAATCTGTCTTAAAAATGACCTAGGTGGCCCCAGAGATAAACAATTTATTTTTTTCACATTATAAAAAGAAAAATACTATAAATAATCAAATCTATTTGATACTTTACTATTGATTAGTGCATGGAAGTACTAGAACATTAGAAGAGATGCTGAGCTTTTCCTCAGTAAAATTGGTATGGGTAAAATATTATTAATATAAATATCTCAGAAACTGTATGCTGTATTGGAATCACATAGAGATTTGTCAGTGTCCTTTCATTTCAGAATATGTTTCTGCTTGTTAGAATCTGTTGCTGCTTTGCCTGAATTAGACAACAACACTGTAGTGTTATCATTCATAATTCTGGGCATTTAGGTATTGATTTGGTCATAGTTTTATCTCTTTAATTTGAATCTAGTATCTTCTAGAATAGTGGTTTGGAATAAGAATTTACATGACTTATTTATGACATTTTACTAATTCTCAAATGTTGAGGATCTAGTCTAGGCTTCCATAATACTTTCATTTGGTATTCTTGACAGAACTAAAAGCTTGATATATCTGTGTTATTTTACGTATCAAGATTAGTATATGTAACATCTAAACTTTCAATGTGTAAAGATTACATAGAATATCTCCTTTGTTAGACAATAATTAACTGTTAGGTTTATAAATATTCTGTATAAAAGCTTTTTGGATTGACTTTATTACCCTGTGTTATAAGCAACAAAAGTAACAAAACATCTTTGCCTATCGAATTATTTTTTAAATAAATTTCATCAGACCTTGCACTTTTGAGCCCCATGAGCAAGAAATTAGACACAAGAGCAGAAAATCAAACACCGAATGTTCTCACTCATAGGCGGGTGTTGAACAATGAGAACACATGGACACAGGGAAGGGAGCACTACACACTGGGGTCCATTGGGGGGAAATGGGGGAGGGACAGGGGGTGGGGAGGTGGGAAGAGATAGCATGGGGAGAAAGGACAGATACAGGCAAGGGGACAGAAGGCAGAAAACCACACTGCCATGTGTGTACTTATGCAACAATCTTGCATGTTCTTCACATGTACCCCAAAACCTAAAATGCAATAAAAAAAAAAAGGAAATTAGCCACAGCCATTTTAAGTCTTTGGTCATTTACAGATACTGTTTGTTTAACCCTGAAGCTTCCTTGAAAGCTCTGGTAATCTACAACAGCTCAGAATGTTCCATCCTCAAAAAAAGAGACTGTCTCAGAGCCCTGTAAAATAGGACTATGTCAAATATGTCTGGGCATAGGTTTCTGATGGTATTATTTAGGGATTTTGAGAACCTACCAGTAAAATGAGCCAGGATTTTCAAAACTGGTGAAAAAACAGTTTTTCAGTTGAGAAAACAGCTGAGAAAGCAACGGATTCATATTCATGAGACTGTCAACTCAAGATCAAGTTGAAAACACATTAATTACATTGAACTGTAGGTACTGAAAAAAGATGGCTGTGGGTTCTCTTTGTGGTATTATTAGTGTTTTGATTTTCTATTTTTATAGATATATAAGGAAGCCTTTTCACTTCAAGTTATCAATAACTAAAAACAATGCAATAGGTTTTGCTTTTGTAAAATGAAATGAAACATTTTTAAATGAAATATTTTTTTCTTTGCCCAACTCTTTCAGAACTGTGAACCTCTTGAATGTTCTTATTTTCATAGCAATACAGTTCTGTGCATACATTCACATTATATAATATAGTTATTTGCATGTCCTTGTCAAAAGAACACAATTAGAAACATTGCTTATGCAACCAGGATCTTGCTTTGAATGTCATATTTGAGAATGATGCTCATTTAATCAGATGCAACTAGACAATTTAAGCTAAGGTTGACTTTATGGGATCAATGCTTACAATGCCTTCTTAGAAACTGGGCCTGGAACTTGGTTTACAAGATTCTCAGCCTTACAAGTGAATAAGAAAAGTGATTTACTGGCAGGTCCAGAAATCAGGATGTTTTCAAAACTAGAAAGGAGAGAAATTTGCTCAAATTTCTAGTGCTGAATTCTAGCTTTGGATTCCTAGACCTCCCAAATACTGATCAGAGATTCCTTATAAAAAAAAAAAATTCCAACAAAGCAAACATAAGAAAGCCTATGTGGTAAATTGCCATTCTTGCTGTATCTGTGTACATAATCAGGCCAAATCTAAGGAGACCAGACTTATTTTGTGATTAAGAATGCACTTTCCTTGACGTTACTTTTGATCAAAATACTGTAGTGAAAAATGACATGTCTTAACGGAAAACTGCATATCACGTGCAGCACACCCTTCTATGTTCTCAGATTTCATCCCTGCTTATTGTCTTTGAGCTATGTTGTCATTCTTTGTAAATTAAACACATGGATATGTATACTCTATTTTGTCTGGTGTATTAGTCTGTTCTTGCATTGCTATAAAGAACTAACTGTGAGTGATAATTAAAAAGAAAATAGTATGAATAGACTCACAGGTCTACACTGTACAGGCATGGCTGGGGAAGCCTCAGGAAAATTACAATCATGATGGAAGTTGAAGGGGAAGTTTGCACGTCTTACATGACAGGAGCAAGAAGAGAGTGAAGGGGGAGGTGCTACACACTTTGAAACAATCAAATCAAATGATAACTCAATCACTATCATGAGAATATCATGAGGGAAATCCACCCCCATTATCCAATCACCTCCCACCAGTTCCGTCTTTCAACATTGGGGATTACAATTTGACATGAGATTCAGGTGGGGGCACAAATCCAAACCATTTTACCTGGTAAACATTTAATTGACTGCTACCATCACTGTGGAAAAAAAAAAAACAGAGTTAGTACTTAACTGCAAATTGGGTTGGATCATGTTACCTTGCCCAAACTGACCATCCTTATAAAATTATCCCTTTTTCTCTATTTTCTTTAATATTGGGTCACAATCTTCCAAATTACCTTTTCCAGTTTTTCTCATTTTTACTTGATTTGAAGTCATGGAGGTCTAAAACTGAGCTGCCCAGATCCCTACTGGGTCTCTTGGCTGCCTAAGCCCTAAGAGCTGAAGCCTGATGATTTTGTATAAACCTCAGAGACCTCATCACAGCTGCAGACCACCACTGGCCTGAGTTTGCCCTAGACAAGTTGCTTGTCTCTAAACTAATAATGTAGTTTGAAGAAATGCTTAGGACATGCATGCCTGCATATGAGAGGTGACCTGGATTGTGAACATCATTACCGAGGGCATCAGCATCCCAGCTTAAGAGTTTCAAGAAACTCGAGAAGTGCTTCTGCATAAAAAAGGACTTTCTTACAGCAATCTTCTGGAATCTTCTGGACTGATTGTTCTCAGAATTTAACTCCTGGATTTAGTATAGCCTTTAAAAACACTTCTGCTTTTTATTTCAGGAATCCCTCTTATATATAAATAACTTGATCTCTGGGAGCTTATAACACTTGGGACCTTCACCAGATGTTTCTGCAAACCAGTTGAATTGTTTAGAAACATCCTCAACAAGAGCATTTCAATGATTATTTAAGTTCTCACTCAGGTAGTCATGCTCACTATTGTTCAATGGCTTACAGTGGACACACAGGAGGACTGACAATGCTGAATTTATCTAAGTCCAGCACTTTGAGAAAGCAATGAGGGTTAAGAAATCCACCTCCCCCCATACACTTTTTCTTTTAATTCAGGAAAATGGCTAACCACAAAGGACTATCCTGCCTTTGCATACTCCAGAGTAAGCCCCATCTCTACCTTCCCACTTCATTCCCTTTCTTTGTAAAACCTCAAGTTTTCTCCCTCCATTGAGATGTTTCACTTACTATTGCAATTACCCTAATTAAAGCTATCCTCCTGTAAACCTAGCACTTTGAGAGGCCAAGGTGAGGGGATCACTTGAGCTCAGGAGTTCGAGACCAGCTTGGCCAACATGGTGAAATCCCATCTCTACTAAAAGTACAAAAATTAGCCGGCCATGGTAGCACCTGCCTGCAACCCCAGCTACTAGGGAGGTGAGGCAAAATAATCATTTGAACTGAGGAGGCAGAGTTTGCAGTGAGCCAAGACCACACCACTGCATTCCATCCTGGGTGACAGAGAGAGACTGTCTCAGAAAGAAAACCAAAAACCTATCATCTTAATTATCTTGTTTATTTCTGTCTTTGGCATATCATATTATCATTAAAAATTCTTAATTTTGGTGAGGTAGCTTATATTTCCTTACATAATTTTATATAAATATGACTCTATCTATCTATCTATCTATCTATCTATCTATACATATATGTGTTATCTGTATTGAAGAATTGGTCTGACAATTAGTGTTCAATGCACCTTGCAGCTTCTTTTTACATTACATACTATTTAAATACGGAGAGAAGAATACTTTAATAAAATGTTGTTAAAAGTTGTCAAATGCCAAAAGAGGCTGCTATTAAATCCTGTTATGCCAATGTATGGGGCAAATGATAACTGGAAGCAGCTTCTGCAAAAATAAAAGTTTTAGGAAAAATAAAGAAAACACAAAATTGCTTTCTGAGCTTTAGAATCATTACAAGAAAGTGAAAGTGTTTCGGTGAGTCTCTCTCCATAAAGTCTTATCAGCCGATAGATTTTTACCTCCCTTTGTTAAGGATATGGTGATTTGGGAAGCATATCTTCTAACTCATATAGAGAGATTACCTCAAAATCTTCTAGAAAATAACAGCCAGGAGTCTGAATGTCAGAGGGAGTGACAGGCACATTGAGAATCTGAAAAATAACAGCTGGCTGAGCCATACCTATTTTGTGTATTTAATGCTAAGTTACCCACCTCTGTCCAGTTAAAACTGAGAGTAACTCAGGTTGCAGAACACAGTCGAGGGGGGCACACAGTCAAATCTTTCTCCCTGTCCTCCACCCCATATCTCCAAATTGGGACCCTCCTTGTTTCTTCTTAATATTTACCACTCTTGTCGTTTTATGTTATTGGTGCAATTTTTAAAATTTTATCTCTATTCCTAGATTTTAAGTTCTAGGGGTACATAAACCATGATTTCGTTTCTGCTGACTCTTGTATCAGTTGCACCAGCACAATGCTTGATACACCACAGCAACTATTTGTTACATGAATGAATGAATGAATATATAAGTAAATGAATCTGAGAGTAATACCATATATATATGGGCTCTTGTCTGTTAGACCAAACACTGAAGATTTTCTCATATTATTTTGGATGTACTCTGATTGAGGCTAGTCCTTGGCAAAGTTGTGCAGAACGCACATTTAATTTCATATCTTCAGTGATCATTTCCAGTCATTTTTCACAGTTTCCCAGCTGACCGTCACTTCCCAGCCTTGTAGTCCAGTGAGAGCAACTTTGTTTTCTCCACAACAGAAAATATCCCTGAGGAAGAATCTGGAATTCTTTCATGTCAGCATATAATGACTTAAGAGTTATCTCCCATTCCGAAAATACTTTTCATTTTTATTTTTTGTCTAATACTGGTACAAGGCATTGGGTTTACAAAGAAGAATAAGAAATGATCTCTGTCTTAAAGAAGAATTTGCAATTTGTTACTCTCCCTGTGAATATTACTTTTTTAAGTAAGCAGGAGACGATGTCATAAAAAAATTCAACTCTTCATAATATTGGTAATAGTGGAATTTCAAGTAAGAGTCAAGTTAGCTTGAAGTTCTTTTGGTGACATCAGTGGAAAGTATTCCCTTAGCCATATGCTCACCTGAAAAATAGTCACTGATCCTTGATGTGTAAAAAAGAAGTCCAGTTCATGACCCGGAAGTAGCCAAAAGGAAGACAAATCAACAAATGGGCGACTCTCTGATTTGATGACCATTAGCTCAAACAGAAAGTCTTGAAACTGAATTGTGCCTTTCACCCAACCCTCTGCTCAGCCTCTCTTGTCATGTCATCCAATCTGAACCCAAGGATTTCACCTCACTTCAGTGTTTTGGCTTCTAATGTCGCAGGTTTGTTTGCCTGCATTTGAACTTTATGTAAATGGACTCATGCAGTGTGTACCATTTTATGTTGGCTTTTCCACTCAACATTATTTTTGTGAGACATCCATATTGTGACAGGCAGTTGGAGTTGATTTATTTTTACTGTCGTGTGGTATGCCATGTGTAAAAATGCAGAATATTCAAAAATATTGAGTATCTATTGCATATCCATTGAACATCCACATGGAGGAATATGCATTGCATCACTAACAGACACAAACTAAAATTTACCCAAATGCCAACCAATAGCAGAATGGATAAATAAATATATTCAGGGTGCTATTTTGACTGTTTGCTTTTCCCAGCAAATGTAGTGTAGCACACAGTACAGAACATACGTTATTCAAGTAGTTTCCTGAAAAAGGAAATGTGTCTGAAAGCATTTTATATCTATATTAGAGCTTCATAACTGCATTGCCATTTTGTTAGTAATATAATAATAATTATTATTATTAATGTAAGAAAATTTTGCTGCTTGGAAGACCCTAATAAGACTCTGCCTTGCTCAAATACTCTTAGAACAGGGAGCTCTGCTTGCTTCGAATTGTGTCCACTTCTCTGAATACTGGCCTCTTGATTGCATCAGTCCATTGTACTTTACCAAATCCCAGTAATTATTTGTAACAATCAACTGGCCCATGAGACTGAGCGGAAAATACTTTGACTGAGGACACTGTATCGAAAACAAAAAAAATAGATTAAGAGGGAGTGATCAAAACACGTGTAGGCAGGATCCTAAAACCTTTTGGATTATGCTTACACATGTTAGCGATCGTGACATTAGCTCACATAAGATCACAGCCTTTCTAAAATGTTAAGTAATCTCACTGTCTTTTGTGCTACAAGTGTTCAAAGTTTGAAATTTTTAGTTGTCTATTTCTTATATTTATAGCTTCAGATATTGCTGTTCTATTTCATGCAGTAATTTACAAAATTATGTTTCTTGTCATTGTGTTTAATATAATGCCTATGGCCAAATTTTATTACCAGGAATTTATTTGCATAGCTCTAAAACTGTCACATTCTTTACACTTTCTTATGTCTTTGTATTATCCCCTGTGGTAAATCATTAGAAATATGATTATGTGGTCTGTGAATTATTGTTGACAACAGTGATTTCTACCTAAATAGGGTAGGGTTGTCTTGGTGGGCATGCAGTCAGTGTCATCGCCTGTAGAAGACTCCACACTTGGTTTAATGTTCTGCATCACCATCTAGAATCTTAGAATTTTTAAAGAGATCCTCTGTGTGTTCATTTTGCACTGGAACCTACATGTGATGGAGCCAATTCTGACCTTAAATAGAAACTGAAAAAGTGTCTGCAACAGTCAGGTTTCCCAGGAGGCAGGCTCTTCACTGGAGTTCAGTACTCAGGATCCCAGGGTCCTTGGGATCCATATGTACGGGAAGGATGGGAAGGACAAAAAAAATTGACAGAGAGAAGCTGAGATGTCATTCAGGACCAACCACAGCCCCAGCTGATCCCTCAGGAAACTTAAGAGCAAGAATGGCTCATCTGGATTGTCCAGCGTTGAACTGAGAAGGCCTGGCCTTTATACTCCTTCTCCTCCAGCTCCTCCTTCAAGTCAACAGCACTTGAAGCATCTTGGACAACAGTCCTTCGAAGGGGGACCTGGTCCACACAGTTTTTCGTCCCCTACATTCTTCTATATTTATGGACAAATGTTTGATTTTTGAGACACTTATGCATCATCCTCAAATATCCTCTTGGCATTAGGAATCAGCCAGTTGGCCACTACTCAATCATTTCCTAGCTGCTGGCTAATAAGCTGTTTTTATTTTGAAGTTGTGACAAGTTTTTATGGATTCATCCCCATATTCTCATTATTTCCCCTTTGGCCTGTGCATGAATTTACTTGTTGGATGGATGTCTGTACTTAGAAATTCAGCCCATGGCAATGAAAAGGGGGAAGGCTAATTGAAGTGGAATTGAATCTGTGACCTTGACCTTATTAGATATGCCTTGTAGACCAAACAAAATGACCCCATTTGCCTTACTAAACTGGGCTGTTCCAGTCACAAAGAAGTGGTGACTTCCCAACCAACTACTGTATTTACATGTAGAGCTCAAAAAGTCCAGCAAATTTTAAAAAGTCCGCTGGTCTTCACTTAAGAATAAGGAAAAATATCGTTGTAATTGATTAGAAAAAAATATATAAGTGTTTAAATGTTTCAGCTACACTAACAAGGAGCAGAATTTGAAGTGCAGGATAACTGTTCTACTTTGGTTTGCTTTATAAAACCAGAGAGAACATCGAACAAGCACACAAACACAATCCAAAATGTAAATGCATGTCCTAGGAACTAAAGCTCCAAAACTTAGATATAGTATTAGTATCCTTTTTAAGAGTAAGGGAATTAAGATAAAGAAAACAAAGAAGATGAAAAAAGGCAGCTCATTACTTTAAAGAAACATTAAAAAGCAATGGCCTAGTGACTTCTAGATACAAAGAGGAAGAAGATAGATCACAATTGTTTCATGAAAACATTTCAGACATGCTGCATAGGGCAAGAAGAAGAACTCTAACTTTAATTTTGAATTCATGATTTATATTGGCAGGATTTATTGCTAATTATTTTAAATTGAAGGATCCTCAAAACATCTTATTATTTGTAAATATAATGTTTGGCTCTCTGAAAGCCTAGATGTCAATGTTTCTCTAGTAACTTGACTTCTTCTTAAACATAGGATTATATAAATGCCAGCTGTAACCTTATTTAAAGAACAGAACAGATAATGTAAAAAAATTGCATAGATGCTTTCATTATTCTTCGTATTTCAAATAAACAATTGAAAAGATCACTAAATATTTCTGATACCACAATTTTTTATTTTGGAATACGGAGATACTGGAAATCTATTTGAACCAAGCTGCTTGTCTGTTAACCAAAAGATACTAAAGTGGAAGTTATAAAATTAGCCCCTAAGTTGTTATTGCTTAAAAAAAGAAAACAAAATCTTACATTATATAATTTTAGATATAGTGGAAGTATCTGACTAACTACACTAGCTGAAAATGTATGAATTCTATTATCATGGCTTTATACTCTTAAGATTTTATGCCTATAAAACTGTCAATCCCCTGGAAGACTATATACTAGCAAGGTATCACTTTTTATACCACAAAATGAATCATCATTTGATGTCTAGGTAGCAGCACTGGGGGTATAAAGATGGACAGAAACCTTAAGTGGGTCATAGAAAAGATTTATGTAAAGTGAAATATTGTGATTAGTCCCGTCCTTACTTTTAGCATTATAATGGTCTTCAATACATTATTCCTCTGACTCTTCCATTACACTGAGAACTTTCTAAAGTTAGAAATTTGTTTAATCTCCCTAGCACAGTGTTCAACTGTTAATGAATGATTATGGAAAGAAGAGTTGATTAAATTGGTGATATCTACTGTTCCAACACACACACACACACACACACACACCACACAACACACACACACACGCACACACTCACAGAGAGAGAGAGAGAGAGAGAGAGAGAGAAATAGAGAAAGAGAGAGAGAGAGATGGAGAGAGAGGGGGAGAGAGAAAAGGACTTTCTGTATTTGGACAAGAAAATTGAGATCCAAGTTATTTGACTGACTTATACAAGGACATATAGCCTGTTGACAGATATGATTATAACACAAAACCTCATAATCTGTAGTCCAGTGTTCTTTTGTAGGTACTAACTCTTTCTTCCTCTGCAATCATTTTAATGTCTGTTGAATTCTGGGCTGTTTTCCTTCCTGTGGAACTGAAGGACACCAACATTCTTGCACTACAATTTTTCCCCTGCTTTACTCAAACACATAATAATGCATCCATTCTTATTCTGAAATTAATACAAGCCATACATGCATGCTGTGCGAAAACAGGCCTTATTGAATTCTCAAGTACAGAAGTATAAGAGCCATCATTAAATTGTTTCTGCCTTAAAACTTAAATCTTTATGGTAACTAAGAAAAATTGTTACCTGTCAAATAATAGGATGTTTGTCTCTCTGGAATATGTTTTCCTGTGGAGGACCTCAGTGACACAAACATACTAACAAGGAGATTAGATGCTTTGCAAACTTTTTTAGTAAAGAGACTGCTCCATTCTTTTTTTAATGGGCATTTTTGTTACCTAGCAACTGGAAAGTTCTAAAGCAATCTATATTGGCTTTCTTATGGGAATAGATCAACTTAGGTGCTATTTATGGCAGTTAAGCTCTGGAAAGAAGACAAGTGGGAAAGAATTTAACATTTTGTTTTGATCCCTACCGTTGGTTCAAATTATAAGTCCCAATTTGACTTTCTTGGGGTTGCAAATTACAACATTGAAACCTGATTATATAGGTGCTCTATAGTTATTAAATGAAAAAGTCTAGTGTGTATTAAAAACAACTTTTCCTATGTTTCTTAATCTCGATTAATATAATTATTCATTTTAAAATCGATTCCAAATACACAAAGCACTTTCTGGAATTGGGTGCTTGGAAAACATGAGTTGACTCTTTATTGCCCACACATCAGTGTTTCTAAAGGAATTAGGGAATGAAGAATGACAGTGGCACATCCCAGCCGACTCAGACAAACCTGGGGACACAAGAAGTCATGGAATTAGAATCTCAAAACTCTTGTTTGCCAAAACCCAACCCTCATAAAGCTTGACACTCCTGTCTTATACCAGATTTTCTCAAAACACCTCACTAGCAGTAGAGCTGCAAATATTCATCTGAAATTCACTCAGGAAATACAGTTCAAACATGCACAAATGTAGGCATTATACCATGCGGCAGGGATGCAGTCTGAATGAGTAGCTTACAAATATTGACATATGCAATTTACAGGAAATTTAATATCATCATCTGATTGATGATTTTGACAGTACTAAAATATGCTTTTTGAATTAAAATTAGACTTACCTCCAGTTTAGGATATTTGTTTTTTTTCTTATCATCCTATCATCTCAATCCATTTCTAATTTAGAATCTATTTTTTAGTTAATATTGTAAATGAGAAACAATCAAGAGTTATATAAGTAGTATTTTTCATAGTTGAAAAATAATAATGATGAAAAATGATCATAGAGCTTACTCTTTGTTAAGCATTTTCAATATTTACAAATATAAAGTGTGTGTAATTAATCAATATGGGAAGCTCTGAATGGTAACTCATTTAACATCATTCATACAAATTATAAATGACAGATTCAAGATTTTTAAATGAGGTGTTTGTTTTTGAAAAGGTTATGTTTTACATTGTTTGTTTGTTTTTAATATATAAGACTGCCACAGGAAAAATTTAGTGATTTAAAATTATTTTTTAATCGAAGTAAAAAATAAATCAAGTAAGCTTGCATTACAAACATCAAATAAGTTAAATACCTCAAACTCCAGTGTTGGGTGTATTTATATGTTTTATAAATAATTTAATTCGCTGTGATTATGTTTTCATTTTCTGCTTTGATGCAGTGAAATTTGCCTCCCAACTCTCCTCCATTTAATCCCTCTTTTACAATGTGGCCATGACTATCTTCTTAGGACTCCATCAGATAATGTCACACACCTGCTTTAGATTTTTTTATGCAATCAGATTAGCAGGTGAAGTCCAAACTCCTTAATATGATAGAAACAAACTTAGCTCAGACATCTCTTTCAAATGTTACACTCTAACCACTATTACTTACAGACCTGCATTCAGGTTCAGCCACACTTGCCGATTCGGGTTACTCCATACTCTCTTTGCCTTTGGAGATCAACAGCACAGACTGGTATCCAGAGAACCCCCAAACTGCTGTTTCTGCTGTTTCATAGCTGGGTCTACAGGACAGGAAGTTCCTTGCAGGCAGGTCCCTCATCCCTGGTGATTAGTGCAGTGCTTATCATAAATTTTGAACAAATTAAAAGATAAATGAACTAATGAATGTAATTGTACACATTCACTTAGTGTTTCTATAACTCAATTTCCTTGTTTGTTAAATGGAAAGGTTGCTTTGGTTATTGCATTACCTAATTTTGAATAATAGCATAAAAAGCTTGGTATACACTAAGTATTCAAAAATTAAATGGCTATTGTTACTTTTGTCATTGATTATTTTTTTAATTGTGCTATAGGTTTTAGGGTACATGTGCAGATCATGCAGGATTGTTGCATAGATGCACACATGGCAATGTGGTTTGCTGCCTCCATCCCCCCCATCACCTACATCTGGCATTTCTCCCCAAATTATCCCTCCCCGACCCCCCTAAACCCCCCGGCTGTCCCTCCCTTTCCCCCCCAACAGATCCTAGTGTGTGATGCTCCCCGCCCTGTGTCCATGTGTTATTGTTCAACACCTGAGGGAGAACATGCAGTGTTTGATTTTCTATTCTTGTGTCTGTTTGCTGAGAATGATGGTTTCCAGATTCACCCATGTCGCTACAAAGGACACAAACTCATCCTTTTTTATATTTAATTATCACCTTTTCCTTCCTTGGGATTTTTCTCTCCATCTAGAGAAATCAACCTATTTTTCAAAGACTTGCTCAAATTTTGCAAAGAAGAATTACTTCATTCAGCATCTGTGTTGTTAAAACATTGTGGGCATACCTTTAATGTTTTAAACACATTTTGTTGCATGTCTATGTTTATAGGATTTCTCCTCTACTGTGCTATAACTGTTCCTAGGACCAGAGCCCTGTGTTACTCAACATTTTCCCAACACATAGCTGCATTTGTTACTTACAATCATTCCTATACACCAACAACAAACAGAGAACCAAATCATGAATGAACTCTCATTTATAATTGCTACAAAGAGAATAAAATACCTAGGAATACAACTAACAAAGGATGTAAAAGATCTCTTCAAGGAGAACTACAAACCACTGATCAAGGAAATAAGAGAAGACACAAACAGATGGAAAAACATCCCATGTTCATGGTAAGGAAGAATCAATATTGTGAAAATGGCCATACAACCCAAAGTAATTTATAGATTCAATGCCATCCCCATCAAGCTACCATTGACCTTCTTCACAGAACTGAAAAAAAAAAAAACACTTCAAACTTCATATGGAACCAAAAGAGAGATTGCATAGCCAAAACAATCCTAAGCAAAAAGTACAAAGCTGGAGGCATCACATTATCTTACTTCAAACTATACTACAAGGCTACAGTAATCAAAACAGCCAGGTACTGGTACCAAAATAGAGATATAGACCAATGGAACAGAGCAGAGGCCTCAGAAGCAATGCCACACATATGCAACTATCTAATCTGTCACAAACCTGACAAAAACAAGCAGTGGGAAAATGATTCCCTGTTTAATAAACGGTGCTGGGAAAACTGGCTAGCCATATTCAGGAAGCTGAAACTGAACCCTTTCCTTACACTTTATACAAAAATTAACTCCAGATAGATTAAAGATTTAAATGTAAGAACTAACACCAAAAAAAATCCTAGAAGAAAACCTAGGCACCATTCAGGACACAGGCACAGGCAAGGACTTCACGACCAAAACACCAAAAGCAACAGCATCAAAAGCCAAAATAGACAAATGGGATCTAACCAAACTTCAGAGCTTCTGCACAGCAAAAGAAACAATCATTAGAGTGAACTGGCAACCAACAGAAAGAGAAAAAAATTTTGCAATCTACCCATCTGACAAAGGGCTAATATTCAGAATTTACAAAGAACTAAAACAGATTTACAAGAAAACAAACAAATAAACCCATTCAAAAGTAGGCCAAGGATATGAACAGGCACTTTTCAAAAGAAGACATACATGAGGCCAACAAACATATGAAAAATGCTCATCATCACTGGTCATTAGAGAAATGCAAATCAAAACCACATTGAGATACAATGCCACACCAGTCAGAATGAGGATCATTAAAAAATCTGGAGACAACAGATGCTGCAGTGGATGTGGAGAAATAGGAACACTTTTACACTGTTGGTGGGAGTGTAAATTAGTTCGACCATTATGGAAGACAGTGTGACAATTCCTCAAGGATCTAGAAATAGAAATTCCATTTGACCCAGCAATCCCATTACTTGGTAGAAACCCAAAGGATTATAAATCACTCTGTTATAAAGACACATGCACATGTATGTTCATTGTGGCACTGTTTACAATAGCAAAGACCTGGAATCAACCCAAATGTCCATCAGTGATAGACTGGACAAGGAAAATGTGGCACATATACACCATGGAATGCTATGCAGCCATAAAAAACGATAAGTTTGTGTCCTTTTTAGAGACATGGATGAATCTAGAAACCATCATTCTCAGCAAACTGACACAAGAACAGAAAACCAAAGAACGCATGTTTTTTGCTCACAGGGCAGTGATGAACAATGAGAACACATGGGCACAGGCACAACACTCACAGAGAAGGGAACAACACTCACAGGGCTAGATGGGGGGGTGGAGGTGAGGGAAGGGACAGCAGAGGGGAATGGGGAGGCAACAAGGAGAAGGGGATAGAGACAACAAACCACCATTGTATGTATGTACCTATGCAACAATCCTGCAGGAGGCATGAAGTGCACGTGTACCCCAGAGCCCAACGTACAATTAAAAAAAAAAAAAGAAGAAAGAAACGCTCCATTTTAGTTGAATACAAAAACACAGTAGTAACAGGAGAGTAGCTAGCTTAAAATATCATCAGCTTATTACTGCATCTATAATAGCTTGGGCAGCAAGAGAACTCACGCAGCAAAGAAGGACATGCGTAAGTAGAAAGGCATTTTCCTGAATACACAACTGAAATAATTTCTAAATGTTCTGCTAAACTAAACTAATGAAAAGTAATCAGAAGAGTTATTGTGTAAAGATAACAATGTTAAATGTCCCTTATCCTCTGTTTTGTTGATTCAGCTTTCACAGAACACTTTCAAATAATCTAAACTTGTGTACTTAAACATTTTAATTAAGCTGATTTAAACTGCAAATTGCATTTTATAAACATGCATCTGACCTCTTCTTTACTTTGAAATTTATTTCTCATAAGATTATAGATAAATATTGTAAAATCAAAAAGCTCAGTCAACAATTCTGTTCATGAATCTTGATGAGAGTAAAATAAAAATTCCGGACTGCTCAAAAAATACAAACAAAAATATTACAGAGCAATTACATTGGCAGCAAACTAAATTACTCATGAATCCTGTTTTAGAGAAATTTTCTTTTATTGTAATATACAAACTTCTCTTTAAGTTCTGTAAAATGAAAAATTTTAAATTCATTTTAAAACAATTACCAATAATTTAATAATCTGAAAGAGGGAAATACTTACGTGGCACACAATGAATATTTAGATAGAAATAAAATGTATCTCTTTTTTATTTTAAAACTGACAACAATTTCAAGAAGTTCTGTAAGCAGTTAATTCTGTAGAAAGATATCTGCCCAGCATGGTGGCTCCTGCCTGTAATCCCAGTACTTTGGGAGGCTGAGGTGGGTTAATTACGAGGTCAGGAGTTCAAGACTAGCCTGGCCAATAAAATGAAACCCTATCCCTTCTAAAAATACAAAAATTAGCTGGGTGTGGGGGTATGAGCCTGTACTCCTAGCTGCTTAGGAGGCTGTGGTGGGAGAATCTCTTGAACCTGGGAGGTGGAAGGTTGCAGTGAGCCGAGATCACACCACTGCACTCCAGCCTGGGTGACAGAGCAAAACTCCATCAGAACCAGAGAGAGAGAAAGAGAGAGAGAGAGAGAGAGAGAGAGAGAGAGAGAGAGGGAGAGAGAGAGGAAGGAAGGGCAAGTCATGTACGGCAAGAGCCTATGGTCTACCCAAATATGTCAAAGGAGATTTAATATTTCTCCTTTTTAAAAATCTATTTACTAGCCTTTCTATTATGGTAAATGATATAATTAATTCAATTAAATATTCTTTCTTCTTTACTGTGTAAAAGAATCTAGGCGATACCTATGATACTGAGTTAATCTAGATAAATTAGATAAGGTCATAACAATTATTAAAATTATAATATAAAATATATCTTTGCTGCGAATGTAACAAATAAAGCCTGAGGGAATTATAATACAAAGGATGTGATGGACATGCAGATCGATATTCTACAATGTAACAGCTAAGTGTTAGACAAGTGGTATTAATATTAAAAATTAGTCATACTATTCTGCATGGCAGGCTAGTATCAGAGATTTATAATTGCAGCCACAGTGGCCTCCTGTGGCCAGAAGATATTTCTACCAAGTAATAATCTTTAGTTATGCTCAAATAAAATTTTACAGCTCATTCATACAGATTTTGCAAGTACTGAAGGATAAGAAGAGTGACAAAGAAGCCATCCAGATAAACTCTTCTTCAACACTTCCCTTCAGCAAGAATGTTTCCTTTTAGAGATTTGGAAAATCCAACCTAATCAAACAGGCAAAATGGACCACGCCATTTTTGTTTTCTAGATGAACCCATTCTTCTTTGATCAAATTGACCAAAGACATGTTTCCATTTTTTTCCTCCATTTCTTCCATGGCTTATATTTGTTAGTGTTGGTGCTTTTATTTATTCATTCATTCATGCATTCATTCATTCATTCATTTTTGAGATGGAGTCTCACTCTGTCACCTGGCTGGAGTGCAATGGTGTGATCTCAGCTCACTGCAACCTGCACCTCCCGGGTTCAAGCAATTCTCCTGCCCCAGCCTCCTGAGTAGCTGAGACTACAGGTACATGCCACCAGGCCAATTTTAGTTTGTAATTTTAGGAGATACAGGGTTTCGCCATGTTGGCCAGGATTGTCTCAATCTCTTGACTTCATGATCTGCCCACCTTGGCTTCCCAAGGTGCTAGGATTACAGGCGTGAGCTACTGTGCCCAGCAGTGTAGTGTTTTTTTGGAGGGCATGGGTAAAATATGCCTGAGTCATGGATAAAATATGTCATTAGTAAAATATTCCTCTGCTTATATGTTTCTGCACAGAGTTCCCACTTGGAAAATTGTTAAATTAATTGAACTCAATTAATATTAAATTAGTTAAGTAAGCTACTTGAGAACTGGACTCAAATAGCATTAATTTCAATATAAAAAAAAAATCAGCTTCAACCTCCCTAGTGTAGCTTATTCACTCTTAGAAACTGAAAAGCAAGATCCTTAACTTTGGTCAACAAATATTTATTTGACAACTTGCTGAGCATCTACGATGTTCTAATGGTTCCATGTGCTGAATGCAAAATGGAACAAAACACACACAAATTTGTTTTTATTTTCTTATATTCTACAGGATGGAGGCTAGAGTTAATAAGCACAAGCATGAATGTCAGTGGGTTTTAGGTGCTGTGAAGAATGCCTTTCAAACTAAGTTGCAAAGCTACGACTTCAGCACGTGTTGCTTTCTTTTCCATAATTGTGTTTTATATCCTTAGTTCAGCTAATTTATAAAAATGTTTCATAAAATACTGTGGAGCAGATATTTTTAGAAAAAAAATCAATCTTTATAGAAAAATATTTTTTAGAAAAAAATGTTATTTTTAAACCAAGTAAAATATTTAGAGAGTTCAAAAAAAAAAAAAACCAAATTTATTCAAAATTAAAGAGAGACTCAGAAATTTAAAAGTCCAACTAGGCTTAGTGGAAATACCTTACTTTAAAATGAATCCACTAGGTTATCATTTAAAAGAAACAATATCTCAAACCATACTTATTTACGTCATAATGCTAAATAAAATCTTGAGGATTACATATAACTATCTTCATGCACATCAATGAGGAAGTAAAAATAAAAGACAATACAAATGTCTCTATAACATATTGCCACATCTGCCTACCTGCAAATTCTTTTAAGGTATAAATATAGAGGAAGATAAATCAATTTACCCTGAATCAAATATGTTATTTATCTTTAAAGTTCGATGTTCACAGCTAAAAAGAAAAGGCATTCTTATCTTCATTTTAGAATTTCCAAATGAATGATTCATATCAAAAATACCCAGTGATATTTATGCTATCAATCTTCGGACATTTACATTATCCAAATTCAAATTTAATTTTCTTTATAAAATAGAACAATATCTAAAGAACACTTTACTCAAAATATTCAAATACTAGGAACATAGGTCTTGGACAAAAGACCTCACATTCTTTATTTAATTTTATTTTTACATAAGCAAACATATATTTTCTTCACTCAGTACACCTTACACAACACAGCACAACTGATTATTTAGAAAGTCACAACACAGTAAGTTAACATAACACAGCCAATACAATGATAAATGAAATTAATTACTATGTGCCAAACAGATAATTTTATACTATATAGCAGAGTGGTTTAGACACCTTTCCCTGCATTAAAAGCAGGGTGAGGGAAGACTGTGTCTTCTTCTAACTTGGGTCATTTCACTAGCTGGGCACAAATGCTTTCTAAGCATCCACAATATGTAGATATGCACATGGCAATGACCCTCCAGAAGTCTTCTGTTCCCTGTGGTACATGTAAGATTGTGGGGTGGCTTATCTTCTATTTCCCTTCAAAAGCAACAGATAACACACAACTCTGGTTTTATATTTAGTTTGAGAAACTATATACAATAGAACAAATTTAGAAGAAATTCCATTGCACAGTACTACCATTTGGTTTTTCACATGTAGAATGGAAATTGTTTCTACTTGGCATGGTTGCTGTAAGGAGTAAAGATACATTTGTAACACCCTGGTATGAAAAATTCACTGCTTAAAATTTTATAGCTCTTGTCATTCTTGCTATTGACAACAAAATTGGCCTTGGATTTTCACATTTAAACTTCAGTTTCAGTCACACAGACGAACAATACACATAAAACTATCTTAAATGTTTATCCCATTTAGGCAAATAATCATGATCGTAATCAGTGTTTAACAAAAACAAAACTGCAAAACACCCCAGTTGCAATGGGAAGGCAACTGAAGCTGCAATGAGGTAGGGAATGGAAAGCAAGGGAAATTTTATTTTCCTCTGACATGAATTTTGAACCTTAGCAACTCTGAGAAACAATTGTATGTTCCCCATATGTTTCTTCTTAGTGAAGATAAAAATCCTTTCTGATGAGTTCAAATACTTGTACACATTTCAAAGTTGGGTGATTGCACCACAGAACAAGTAAAAAATGGCCCTCGTACATATCTACATGTTATGAACTTGTTATCAGTGACCAGTTCCCGAAGAATGCATTGCAAATAATCAGATTGTTAAGCAGTCAACTCGGTGACAGCAAATGCAAGCCTCGGAGACTCTGATTACATTTTCTGAGCAGAGCCAGAGCCTTGACACCCCAGCAGCTGGTGGTTTTTCTGGGCACACAGGCTGGTGTGAATTGAAAGCGACAGCAGTGTGCTCCATGTCACATTTGAATGAACAGCTACCATGACAGGAAGACTTTTCTTGTCAACACAATCACGGTGGCTCTGTGAGCGCCCAAGTTATGTGCTATTTTCCCCTGGAGGGAAATTGGTACCTGATAAATAAGACTTCATTCAGTGAAATCAAAATATATTTTTTAAGTGTCTACCCTTGACAGGCACCGCGATTACCCAGAGATTGACAAGGGAGCCCCTATCCCTCCTCTCCTGGATCTTTCATTCCCTGAGAGAAATAGAGGAGAAAAGCAGTAAGCAGAAATCAAAGCCATAAATAACATAATTTTCAAGAGTGGTATGTGGTATGAATAATAAGCAAACAGTCAACGGGGCAAGGGGGCAGAGTCACTGGCAGGCGTTGAACAAGGCAGCTGAGCTCTGATGAGGAGCCAGCCTCTGAGACACTTGAAGGATAGGACGAAGCAGAATGTGAATGCCGAGGAAGTGAGCATCCCACGACTTTGTGGTAGCAAAGCTTGGGGGGCTTGTGGAAATCGCAGGTTTAGAGTGAGGGCCCTTCTACTTCTACCTGCGTAATGTATCATTCATGTAGGCAAATGAAATGCCCCCTGAAAAAATTGGTTTGCAAAACAGCCTGTGGCTTCCAGTAAGTTCTAATGGAATAGTTATTATTAAGAAAATGCAGGTAAATACTAGATCTTAATGATTTATCACATCTCCTTGTTGTCCATTCCACACTCTTCAGGAGCTGACCTTTGCTAGGATAAAATGTCTACGTTCTGTCCAGCCTAACGTTTTAGCACCTACCTTGTCCCATTCCGTTCCAGCACTCACAGAAAAATGAAAATATGTCCCAGCAGATCTGAAGAATGTTGTCCAGTAAATTCAATTTATTTCTCTTTTATATCTAATTTCACTTAGGATTTGTCCAATGACAGACTTGTTATCTTCACTGATGGACGCAAAGTCCCGTTGCACACTCTTAGAACATTTATGCTTATGACTAAATTTCAAGCTGCCCATGATTCATCTGCTATTTCCCACATATCTATTTTAGACTTGCCAAGGGAAAAACAGTTATGAAATATGTTGTTCAAGCAGTGCTTTTTTTCAAATGACATATGCCACGTGGCTCCTCCTGCTACAACAGAACATCCTGGGCAGTTTCTCTGTCAAAGTCACATCCACTGCTATCAATAGAGTCACCAGTGCAATTGTTGCCAATGGGATATTATACTACCCAGAGGCAAACAGTATTGTGGGCCAGAAACTAAAACCCAGTGGCAGTTTGAGAATGTGAGCGAGAACAGATAATTTTCCCCAGCATGAGACTGTCTGACTGATGCTTCCTGGCCAGGTCAGTTTCTTGTGTGTTGATACCACGTTACCAGACCACTTGGAAAAAGGCCAAGCTCTCAGATCAGACTGCAAGAATTTCCAAAGACCTCATCTTATTTTGAAGGTTCAGTTTCAGGCACAGCTCCTTTTTTGTAGGACTCGGTAGTCAAAAAATTAGTTTTAAGCAATTAAAGTTTTCAGGAATGAATCATGGTATGCAAATCATGAATTTGCAATTTTTTTCTTAAGTTGAAGTGGTTGTAATTAGAAAAATACTATTTTGGGCTCAAACTAGTGCTATTCTAATCTTTAGTTTATATTGTTCATGTAGGTGTACGTGTGTGTATAACAAAGTATGTCTTCAGAGGAGTTGTTGAAAAGTGTGGCATATTCTGGATGAAGTATGCTGAAGACTATGAACAAGTAAATCATTGCTAATCAGGCTTTATGCTAATCGTACAGGAAAGAAACCCACTGAATAGGCTCCTATGGACTCTATACGAGACTTGAGATTTCAAAATCATGGCATCAAAACAAGGGAGTCTGGAATAATCAGGCTTTTACATATTTTGCTATTTCTTTACTTTTAGGCAATCTAGACAGTTTTAGCAATGTCTGTATGATTGTGCAGCATCTGTGTCCAAGGTCAGTTACCTCATGGATTAGTAGCGGTAGAGGATCCACCCAAATGAGTACAAACACACACATAATTTAGGGCTTTGGATCAGTTGGGTTACCATACATCTCCCTGGGCAGTCCAGGGTTATGCCTCTTATGGAATTAATTGGACCAATGCAATTATATTTTAATATTGATGTATATGAGTATCATACAGAAAATGAAATTATCAACCTCAGTTGAGGTGGGGGATTCTTGGCCACTTAGCATTCATGGTAAGATCATGGCAAATGTTTCTGGAGGGACAGTTCACACTGATGCACTATTATTGAAATAGGTATCATTGTGTCTAAATCTTGCTGCATAGATGATATTATACTTAAGCATACAAACCCAGAAATAAAAAAATTGAGTCAATAATTATCAATCTTTTTAAATCTCTTGATAATTATTTTCTTTAGGAAAAAATTACACTAATTTTAAATATATGTTAAGTAATAGTGTTCCTTCATACTTTTGATCACATTGAGTATTATCTTATTCTTGTTTGGTTGTTTAGAGTAAATATTTTTATTACATTTAAATTACACACCTTTTACTAATGAAAATGAATGCTGATTATTTTTATTTGTTTAATGGCATTTATATTTTTCTTTTATAAATTGTAAGCTCATGTCCATTTTTTTACTGGCTTGTTGGTTTAGAAATATGTTTATAAGGGCTTCTTAAGAATTAATTATTTTTCTGGTTATTTTTAATAATAAAAATATTTTATGTTAATTTCTCATTTGCTTATGATATTATTGAACCATAGACGTTTCAATATTTTTATGTGATCAGCTTTTTCTTCTGCTTTTTTAAACTAGGAAATATGACACATTTGAGTTTTATGCAGGTACAGGTTGAAAGGATGGTGGACTTTGCGATGAAATTTGGAAAACTGCACCCAAAAATAGTGCTGATACAACAGAAGGAGAAATTATATAAATGGGATAGATACAAGACTGGATGAGATATTGAGCAAAACTGTCTCGAGAGGAAGAGGAAATATGATGAAAATTGGCATAAACCCAAATGAGTGAAGAAGCAAAGGGGAAAAGAGACAATTTAGAAGAACGAAAAGGAACATTTGATTCAGAAGAAAGCAATAAGGTCAGCACAATGTGAAAGCAAAATTCCTGGGAGGAGGGCATTCAAGAAGAAAGCCATTAGGAGTGTTAGATAATGCAGAGCTGTCAAGAAAAAAAAGATTGAGAAAAAGGCACTTGAATTTATCTGCTATTTGTAAAACCCTCAGCTGCCACTCAAATTATCCAGTACTTCCTTGATAAGCCCTAGTTAATGACTCCAGCTATCATCTACAATACAACAGAGATACGGGGAAAATCCCATTTAACATAGATGAGAAACTGACATTTATCACTCCATTCACCACAATGAAGAATTTGCTAATATACAATATCCTGGCATTGAGAAGATTGTGGAAATATGAACACTGGCTATGAAAGTTCAAAATGTGACATTGATTCAAAAAGTCATCATAACATGGTATAGATTTCTGCTTTTAAAAATGCAATTTCAGGAAGCATTGTCCCAGAATAAGGACATCTCCTATAACAGCCTCTACTGTAAAATACAGTTTCTGTTTGGAAAACACTGTGCCTATCCATCCTGGGGATGAGACTCAGTCTGTGCTTTCCATGCCAGTCCTGCTGAGTCATGCATGTACGTGTGCACCTCTGCCATGCAAACACCCTCCTACAAAGGCATACAAAAGTCTGTCTCAAGCCACAAGCCACTGTCTCATTTGCTATCTGTGTCTAAACACAAAGCTTCTGAAAAACAACTGGCTGCCATCACTATTCTGCAGGCCCTTGCCCCAGTACCTGCCTCTCCAATCTGACTTATGCCTCTGACCCCTACCCAAATCTCTCTATACAATTTTTCTCAGGTGTCTATTTGCTGAATTCAGTGAACTTATTTTCACATATCTGACATTATTTTTTGCATTTGGCCGCCAACACCTCCCCCTTTTTATTTATTTATTTTTTTTGAGATAGGATATTGGACTTCTAGCTCAAGCGATCCTCCCACCTCAGCCTCCTGATTAGCTAGAACTACAGGTGTGAGTCAGAATGTCTGGTTAATTTTTATTTTATTTTTATTGCGACAAGGTCTTTTTATGTTGTCCATGCTGTTCTCAAACTCCTGGCCTCGAGCAATCCTCTCAAATCAGCCTCCCAAAGTCCTGGGATTACAGTCCAGAGCCAGGTTGAGTGGCCTTTGGGCAAACCATTTCTCTCCTTGGTTGCTAAGATGTGTCAGTTTTCTTGCCCTCCCGGATTGCTCCTTCTCTCTCTAGCCTTTAACACATCCTTTCCCACTTCCATCTCTTAATTCTCCATTACCAGCATTTTCTAAAGTTCCACATTTAAACTCCATCTGTCTCTGCCTTTCTCTCTGCCTCTGGCTCTGTCTCTTCCCTTCATACTTTCCACCCCACCCCCTGGGCAGTCTCATATACTCCAGGAATTTCACTTTATCCTGTCTTTGTTAGGTTTTAACAAGAGCCACAAGAAGAAGAGAGGAACAGATTTTTTTTTTCTAGGATTTTCCTTAAGGGACATCTGCTTTTTGATGTAGCCACTCTAAATCCAATAACTTCTCTGCTGTATTGGTATTTCTTAAATTTGTTTTTATCTACTTCTCAGCGGCAAAGACAACTCAAGGAAGAAAGCTTCCCTGTGAGCTCATGAGATGTTTAAGAGCTGAGTGGCTGCCAAAGGCCCCTTCCTCCTGCTGGAAACAAATTATGACCAGAAGGTTGGTATCAGAGAAAAGAGGAAAAGAGTTCAACAATTTTTCAGTGAAATTTTGATCGAGCCATGGTGGTTGGATGAATTGCATTTCTCTCTTTTATGGTGATGTTTATCTGGATCATCAGGACTGGTTATTAGCATCAGAGAATTCTCTCTGACAGACGGTACAAGAATGATACTGAGAACCTCACTGTCCAGTCTCCCACGGAGTTCTTCCAGTCCCCTGGAAGATGTCCATCATTATAACACTTCCCTGTGCTACGTTTATCACCAACACCACTGCCTTGTGTCACTTTAGTTGCATTTGGATTTGAGATGTACTTCTGTTACAGCAGACTTCTGACTTTCCACTCAGATGCAGAAAACGACCTAGTTCTATCACCAGAACCGTGAGTGATCACTTTTACAACAGGTTATTTTTGGGATATATTCTGAAAATAGTTCACATCATTCAGCTTGTGTTGATTTTTATTAGTCTGAAGTTACGTATTTTCTCTTTTCCTCAAATGCTGCTGGACATTTATTTCTCACAGGTTCTATGCAAAATATTCTCTAGTTTTTCCTGCCTTTTTAGTTCCAGATTTTTTTAAAAAAACGACTTGTAGAACATTTCTATTACATTTTTATAAGTAATGACTTAAACTAAGACACATTCAAAGTCAAGTTCATCACCACTCCCTGTCCTCTCCACCCATTCCTTCTCAGGCCCTTAGCAATATAGAATTGCCTTTATTTTTATATTTTCCTATCGGATATTGTTATCAACACCCTACAATGCTCTGAAATATCATCATTGTCTTCGATTTCTCACTAACTCAATACCCACTCTCCTGTGTGTATCTACACAGATATATCTCTAATCCTATGACATCCATCATGGTTCAAATCTCCAATACTTGTAATAACCTCCTCATTATGCTCCAGCTTTTAATTATCTCTAATAAACCTGTCCAATTCACTACAGGTAGCAGAATCATCCTAAATTACAGTCCTATTCATATCACATTCCTACACTAAAGCCTTTTTTGGCTCCCCTTGGACTTACTAAAACCTAAAGTAATATAAAGAGAATAATTAAAACTCAGGCTCAATCTCACTAAGCTGGGCTTTTATCCTAACAATGCCACCTTTTAAACATGTGACTGGACTGGATTTCCTCCTCTGTAATACCAGGGTAATAGTGTTACTTATCCCTTGGTGGTTGTGAAGATTACAATGGAAAAACAAATATGAGAGTTTAGCGTACACATCACATGTAGTAAGCTATTATTATTATATATATTATTTAGCAGAATATTGAGGGTACTTTGTCTCCAAACTTTCAATCGATGTTTTCACCAAACTGACCCACACATAGGTTCTCAACAATCACTTCACTTTCCTGGTTTCATTTTTCTCTTGTTATTGCATTTTTAGAATTTGAACTCTAGATGTTTACTTACCTAATTCTAACTATTATTTTAAGTCCAGATTCATTGCAAGAACATTCACTTCAAGAACACAGCTTCTCTCTTCATCACCTCAGACAGGATAAAAATGATATCTATAATGAGAACTAATAGCAAAAAACAATTGCAACCAGCCACACTATGTCTTAAGAGCTTTATGTATATTGCAACGTAGCCTCCTTTCCCATGGATTCTTGTTGCTTTGTGAGCACTCAGACCCCTTGTATGTACTAAGAGCAGAATTACAGTACTAAATCACTGTTCTGATTATGTCATCTCCCTGCCCAAAAATCTTTTCCTGGATTCAAACTGCACCCAAAAGGATAATGCTGGAATTCCTCAGCTGCTAATTTGATCCACTGCTCCTCACTGCCCCGGTCTCCTCACCCCTTGGACACGGCGCATGTCGCGGCTGGAACCATGCACCATCCTGCACATCCTCCTTGCTTTCCTGTTACTCTGTCTCTGCCTGTGCCGCTTCTCCCACCTAGACACCCTCCCTCCTCCTTATTCTGTCTGTTATCAAGGCCATTTCAAGTCCTACTGCCCTCCTGAAGCTGTCTTCAGTAGCTCTGATCCCAAACGATGTCGTGAAATATGCAAGCACGATTGGCATCACTCATTTGGAACTGAACAATGCAGGGAGTTTTCAACGTGTTCTTTGTATTTGTTTCTTGCCTCTACAAATAACTCAAAAGCTTCTGAAGGACAAGGAACATGTTTTATGCTTCCTTGTATAATGAAGACACTATTTTAAGTATGACAAAATGACACATCGTCATTTCATCCTTAGGTTGCCTTTCCTTGCAGCCCTTCTCTTTCCTTAGCTAAGCAAAGAGCCAGAAGATTCCTTGAAAAGAGAACACAGACCTCAGCTAGAGGAAGGAGACCCAGATCAGCTTTGAACCTCAAAGAGGACTGCCTTGAATTCTACCGCTGATAATAATCTTGAAAGCCCAGCTTTGCTGAGATGAAACTACCCGTCTGTCTCAAGCTCTTTTGCTCCCAATTTACATATCAAGAGGCAGGTTTTGCTAACTTAACCATAGAGTTTCAGAAGGAAAAACTTCAACCAGACATGGGAAGGAGATGGAAAGACTAGACTTTCAGATCCTTCTTGACAAACTGCTCAAGAAGCCGCAGGATTGGGAGCCGAGATCCTGCCCTTCCCTCTGCAGCTCACATCTTAGAGGAAAGGCTAAAGGCGCGTTCCAGTTACTATGGCTTTTTAACATAATGCGTGCCTCAGAAGACCTTGACTCTGTAGCCTGGGCAGGCTCTGCAGCACACCGCCAGCCAGGGCTACTGTAAACAGGAGCTGGAATCATCAGACAGCTCCCTCCCTCCCTCATTCACAGGCTCGGCACCCGGGCTGGGAGGACACTGGCATCTCTGCCATCCTGGGCTGGGGCAGTGGAGGCTCCTCAGGAATCTAACTCTCTGTGACTTCTTCCCCTTGTCCCTTGAGCTGATAAATCAAGGTAGAGGAACTTCTCACATGGTGGCTTACTACTCAGAGACCAAATGAGAGGCAGAAACGGTGTGGAAATAGTTTCCTCATAGCCTGGCTAGCCTGAAAATTAATACATGGCTTCATCAATTCATTAGAGACAAGTCACTGGAGATAGGTCATATTCAGTGGGAAGAAGTATAACACCATGGTTTGTGAAGGAGTGTCAAATAATCTGCAGACCTCCCTGAAAACCACCATGCAGATTACACGGTTTGAATGAAAGTGAAAAAATAGAGAAATACCATTGGCCCACTGCCCACTGGGAACCTTGCAGAAGATATCATCCCAGGCAGAATTTGCACTGATGTGCATGAAGGTAAAGCAACATCTGTATAAAAATGGCAGTGCAGCATGGCTGGGCAGGGAAGAAGCAGTCCTGAGCCCTATCCAGTTCCATGCAGGAGAGAAAAGATTCTGAAGTGTCCACAGCCTTGCACTGATACAGCAAGTAGCCCCAGAGAAAGAAAGAAAGAAAGGACGGCTGGGCTGCCCACAGGCCAGAGATCAAATGACTCCTGTAACTACATGTCCTCATCTGTAAGAAGTAAGGCATGGGAGGACAAGACATAAAGGACCAGTGGACCCTGACAAGGTCAGTGCAGACAGATACTGCTCTCACCCTGGTCTTCATCTGAGGACACCCGCACAACTAAGGTATCAGAAGAGCCGCTTGGTGCATCTCACGCCAGGGATGCAACAACAAGGGTCGTGAGCACCCAATAACACCCATGTTTTTACTCGGACTAATTTTCAGGAGGAGGAAGAAAGGACTCTCAAAGGCTGATGATTTACCGAGCAACCAAGTCATGGGACTTACGTCAGTTTGGGACGGAAAGTAAGCTTCACATAGTTGGGAATTACTTATGGAAAGGAAACAGTTAAAACCAGAGGAGACAGAGAAGCTGCCTTAATTTTCCAAGGATGCGGTAGGATGGGAGCTTACAGGGTAGACCTGATAAAAATGTAGAATATAAAATGTATACTGTATTTCCTTTGTACATCTTAATGTAAGTAGATTTTTGACACTGGTGTGATTATGTCTACATTACAACAGGCTATAAATGTCTTGCATACAGACTAGATTCAATACATATGTATGAAGTCGGTCCTTAAATGATTTTGCAAATGCAGAGAATTTCAAAATAGTCCAAGAGTAAATATGTTTTAAGAGCAATCAACACCAAGATGTGTTTAGGTGTGGCATCAGACAAGCCTTCCAGTTGCAAACGACCAAGTGCTCTTAGATACTTTCTGTGACAATGAGCCTGGGTTAGCAGCGTCCCTTGACTATCACTACCCATGGCGCAGAGGTTCAGGTGCTGCCACTGCTGGCAGCTGACTCCTGGCCTCATGCCCACCAGCTCCGCTCCTTTGTTTTTGCTGCCGCCTACTTGGTCCCTTGATCACAGAGCCACAAGGCCTCACAGCTACAAATGCAAGGCTGAACTTCGCAGCATCTCCTGCCTGGATCCTAGCTGATTTAACTTCAAAGTTGTTAGTAACTTTTTCATTCTTGTTAAAGAAGCCTTAATCATCTTATTTTATGTTAATCACAGACTGTTAGGAATGATCAGTGTAACATCACCTTTCCAGTCCTGAAGCTGGCCTGGTCTCTCAAAGCCTGGAAATACTTTTCAGCATCATCTAAACTCAAAGAAGAGTCCTAGCTCTCTGTGTATATTTTCCCCATAGACTATCGATAACCACTCTCTGCACATCATAGACAGTTTCTTTTTAGGGATCTGGTCTCTAGTTCCAACCACCGCCCCCCCCCTTTAAAAAGAAAAAAAACTCAGACAGGGTTGCTCTTAATTTTCAGGTAAGGGGATCCTACTGGCTGCCGAATGGGGCAAGGATATCAAAGGCTGATGCAGGTATGAAAAACTGGCAAAAATGACCATTCAGGTTTCTCCCACTTTCGTTCACTGTCAGTGACTTCTGATAGCAAAAACTCACTAGGCTGAATGTGCTGAGGCTGTGTTGGTCCAAGTGAAGGTCTAATAGTGCTTGAGCTATCCTCCAGCCTCTGAAACAAAGTAAAGAATTGTACACCTAGTTCAGAGGTGCTGTTCTTTTGCAAGGGCCACATCGGCCACACCATCCAGACTTAATGCATGATCCTGGGTTCATCCCGTTTGCTGTGCCATATTGATATATGAATCACAATGATTTTTTGCATTTTATTTCTCATAATATTGGATTTCAGGGTTATCTTGACATTGCAGGATTTCTTGACATGGCTAGTAAGCTCAGACTTCACCTGATTTGCTCAATGTCTATTTTCAAAGTTGCAATAAATATCAGGGAGGATTTTTATTTGTGGATGATTTTGTATAATCTTTGAAACTAAAATGGATGTAAGAATCTAGATTGTTATAATGGGGAGAAAGGAGGAAGAGAAAGAGCGATGGAGCATCTCCTAGGTCGGTCACATTGGAAGAATGGTAATTATATTAAGAAAGAGGCTTGACGGAGTGAGGACATTCTGCTCTCCAAAAAGGATCTATGAAAAGAGGACAAGTGAGCAGAGGGAATGTCACCAAGCATATGAGGCCCAAGGTTAAACATCTAGAAAGTTTGTGTTTATGATCAGAAAGGAAAAAAAAAAATAAGAGAAAACAGGATGTCCTGGTGTGGAAAATTGTACACTAATAGAAGTTTGAGCTAAAATCCAAGTTTGGGCTACACTATCTGACCAGTGTCCTGTAAATTATTATTTGTGAGATCAGAGCTTTGATAAGGAGCCTGATGATAGGAAGTCAACGAAAACTGGAGAGTTGAAGAAAAGTGGAAATTATTCTCCAAAATGCTGGTTCCAGTGCTTGGGTTCTAGGTAGAAGCCATACAGATTTTTTCTTTTTTTTAATGTACAGATGTAATAGGAAAAACAGCTAACCTGGTAAATTGCTAATGTCAGCACCATTATATAGGATAATGCAATTGTTTTTCTACCTTACAGGATCCTCAAGTTTAATTCCTTTTATAAATTTTCAGGTAAAATAATATAATAAACATCAAGCTGCCTTAGAGATTAATGTGGTTGTCATCTAAGGAGTTGTCTTCTGATAATAGTTTTATTAACTTCTTATTTGTCAATAGCCTGTCTCCAGCCAGCAGTTAAAGTCTTTGAGAGCAGGGGATTTTGACTTGTTTGTATTCCCCACAGTGACCAGAAATCTGTCTTACAAATATACATAATAATATTCCGTTGATTTTCTTTAAAGCAATAGCATGAGGCAGAGTTTAGTAGCTGTCAGTTTTGGGAAAAATGGAAAGAATGCCTGTGCATAATGAAGGTCATCCCCCAATACACATTCAGGGCAGGGAAGGAAGAAAGGGTTGAACTCTGCAAATGTTTAATTTGTGTCAGGATCGGGTAGCCTCTATCAATGTAATTTAATGCAAAGTCAGATGGGTGTCTGAACACTGAATAATTCATACATAGCTTACATAAATATGTTTCTATTTGTGCCACCTCATGCACATTTAGTCTAACTTGAGTTTGGGTCTTTAACCCTTAAAAATACGCCTCTCAAATTAAGCATAAATGTGTTATTTTAAAATGGACTTATTATTCCATAGGAAAAGATCTGCCATGTTATCTTGTGATCCCACATTTAGCTAGATTGTATATCAATGGCTAAATGTGTTCAACAATATCATTGCTTTATAGTCATCTTATACAACCTTTACATAATAAATTAGAGGGAATTCATTGCTGACATGGGAAGAAATAAAAATGATGTTTATTACAAAAAGCCTTGCAATGTTTAAAAATATTTTCTGCCTACATTCTCCCCATTCTAAGGTCTTAATTGAGAAATAATTCATATACCATAAAATACACCCATTTAACAACATATAATTCCATGTTCTTTAGTATATTCAGCACTGTGCAAGCTTGATCACAGTCCAAGTCTGAAACATTTTCATTACTCCAAAATGAAACCCTGTACCTAGTGGCTGTCACTCCACACGTTTCTTAACCACCAGCCCTACACAACCTTGAAGCTCCTCTACCTAGTCTCCAAAGACTGTCTATCTTGGACATTTCAGATCAATGTTATCACACACTATACTGTATCTCTTTTGCTTTGCATCTTTCTCTCAGCACAATGTCTTCACAGTTCACCCAAATTGTAGGATGAATCAGTTTTTCATTTAATTTATGGCAAAAAAAAATTGTAGCATTGTATGGATATACCACATTTTTTTATTCATTCATCAGTTGTTGGAGTTGGATAGTTCCCACTTTTTGGATACATCTTGCAGTATTTTAAAGAGATGCGCTGTCAAAAATTTATAAAACCCACTCTTGCTTTAACACTTTGGAAGTGTGAACATCTCTCTACTCTGCAACAGGGCAGCTTTCCCAGCTTGTTGGCAGGGCAGCCATTCAAGCCCCTGTGGTGTTTACTGTCTAAAGAAGGACTTCCATTCCTTCTCTAAAACATGTTTTTTCTTTCATTCACTGGTTGGATCTGTTTCACCAATTCAGTCTCCATACTGCAATGGAATAAAAATACATGTTTTGTAAAATTTAACACAGAGCACTGATGTGGGAGTTAAAAATATCTGTTTCTCTCTTCAATTTTACCATTGCCTTTTGGGAAAAGTAAGTACAGTCTAAAGTTTCTCTGTACTCAGAGTTATGTCACAACAGACTAGCTGCCTAATACTCTGCACTAAGCTTCAGGAAACCTGATGAGGGGCAACTCCTAAAACAGAAACTTTCACCAAACCAACCAAATGATAAACCAGAACCAATACCAAAAGCCAAAGAATAAGAACCTAATAAAACTGTTACTACTATGTATTTTGTTTGTTTGCTTTCTTGCTTTGCTTTTTAAATTTCTTGATTGCTAGCATTTTCATACACACACACACACACACACACACACACACACACACACACACATAAAATTCCATTTTAGGTTTTTGGGGTACAAAAAGAAATGTGAAGAACATGCAAGATTGTTGCATAGGTACATACACAGCAATGTGGTTTGCTGCCTTCCTCCCCATCACCTATATCTGGCATTTCTCCCCATGTTATCCCTCCCAACTCCCCACCCACCACTGTCCCTCCCCTAGTTCCCCCCAACAGACCCCAGTGTGTGATGCTCCCCTCCCTGTGTTCATGTGTTCTCATTACTCAACACCCAATTATGAGTGAGAGCATAGAGTGTTTGATTTTCTGTTCTTGTGTCAGTTTGCTGAGAATGATGGTTTCCAGGTTCATCCATGTTTCTACAAAGGAAACGAACTCATCGTTTTTTATGGCTATACAGTATTCCATGGTGTATATGTGCCACATTTTCCCTTTCCAGTCTGTCATCGATGGGCATTTGGGTTGGTTCCAGGTCTTTGCTATTGTAAACTGTGCTGCAATGGACATTTGTGTGCATGTGTTCTTATAATAGAATGATTTATAATCCTTTGGATATATACCCAGTAATGGGATTGCTGGGTCAAATGGGATTTCTATTTCTAGGTCCTTGAGGGATCGCCACACTGTCTTCCACAATGTTTGAACTAATTTACACTCCCACCAACAGTGTAAAAGTGTTCCTATTTCTCCACATCCTCTTCAGCATCTGTTGTCTCCAGATTTTTGGATGATCGCCATTCTAACTGGCATGAGATGGTATCTTAATGTAGTTTTGATTTTCATTTCTCTAATGACCAGTGATGATGAGCATTTTCTCAGAAGTTTGTTGGCCTCATATATGTTTTCTTTTGTAAAGTGTCTGTTCATATCCTTCACCCACATTTGAATGGGCTTGTCTGGTTTCTTTTCTTGTAAATCTGTTTAAGTTCTTTGTAGATTCAGGATATTAGCCCTTTGTCAGATGGGTAGATTGCAAAATTTTTTCCCATTCTGTTGGTTGCCGATTCGCTCTAATGATTGTTTCTTTTGCTGTGCAGAAGCTCTGGCGTTTGATTAGGTCCCATTTGTCTATTTTGGCTTTTGTTGCCAATGCTTTTTGTGTTTTAGTCACGAAGTCCTTGCCTATGCTTATGTCCTGAATGGTTTTGCCTAGATTTTCTTCTAGGGTTTTTATGGTATTAGGTCTGATGTTTAAGTCTTTAATCCATGTGGAGTTAATTTTAGTGTAAGGTGTCAGGAAGGGGTCCTGTTTCTGCTTTCTGCACATGGTTAGCCAGTTTTCCCAGCACCATTTATTAAACAGGAAATCCTTTCCCCATTGCTTGTTTTTGTGAGGTTTGTCAAAGATCAGATGGTTGTAGACGTGTGGCGTTGCCTCTGAGGCTTCTGTTCTTTAGATGCAAAAATCTGCAGTAAAATACTGGCAAACCGATTGCAACAGCACATTAAAAAGCTTATCCATCACCATCAAGTAGGCTTCATCCAGGGATGCAAGGCTGGTTCAACATACACAAGTCTATAAACGTAATTCACCACATAAACATAACCAAAGACAAAAACCACATGATTATCTCAATAGATGCATTTTCTTTAACTAGACATGGAAGTTTTAACACACCCACATCATTTAGTTCAGTTACAGTAAGTTGCTCTATGTTGTTTCTTTCTTTTCTCCTTTTTTTCTGTTTTTGTTTTGTTTTGTTTGTTTTTCATCAGAGCTGGCTCCCATAGACTTTGTCCCTGAGCAGTATGTAAATTAAGCTCTAATTATTTCTTAGTTTTGAGGACCAGGTTATCTCTGGTAGGGATGTGGTGAATAAGAAGTAGGTAAGGTGGCTTGCAAAAAAGCAAAAAAAACACATTAAAAAGCTGAATGGGCTAGATGTATGAAGAGTACTTGAGAGTGGTCTATGCTGTCCATTTTTTTGTCCAGTATGCAACAGATAGGGGAGACAGCCAGCACCCACTAGGCTTAAATTCTGCTGCACTTAACAGAAAAGTGAACTAGAATAAAGTGGCTAAGTACAAGAGAAATGTTTACCTCCCATGTAACATGAATCCAGAAGCTAGCAATCCATGGCTGCTACAAAGGCTCCCTTACATCATAAAGGAGCAGGCTGTGATTGTTCTATTTAACTACCACCACATTGGTTTCCATCATGCAGATCAGCTAATAGCACAAAATTGTTGCTGGATTTCCAGCTGCTGTGTCTATTTTTCAAGCTCTAGAAACAAAAAAAGTTGGGCGGTGGTGGTGGCTTAAGCCTGTAATCCCTGCAGCTTGGGAGGCTGAGGAGGGTGGATCAATTGAGGTTAGGAGTTAGAGACCAGCCTGGCCAACATGACGAAACCCCGTCTCTACTAAAAATACAAAAAATTAGCTGGGCATGGTGGCTCGCACCTGTAATCGCAGCTACTCAGGAGGCTGAGGCAGGAGAATTGCTGGAACCCGGAAGGCGGAGGTTGCAGTGAGCTGAGATAGCGCCGCTGCACTCCAACCTGAGCAACAAGAGCAAAACTCTGGGGAACAAAAAAAAAAAGAAAAGAGAAAGAGAGAGAAGAAAGAAAGAGAGAGAGAAAGGAAGGGAGGGAGGGAGGGAGGGAGGAAGGAACGAAAGAAAGAAAGTGAGAGGGAGGGAGGGAACAAAGGAAGGAAAAAGGTAGTGGGCAGAAAGCAGCACAAATAATTTCGCATCTCTTAAATATGTGTTTCCTGATGTCATAAACTATGCTTTAACATAATTCATTAGCTAAAACTTAGTCAAATATCCACATCTAGTTGCAAGAGATTTGGGAACATAGTCCCTTAGCTGAGTCCACAGCTTCCCCCATTTACAACCAGATGATGTGGTTAAAGAGATGATGCAGATATACGCTGGGCAGTCTCTGCTCCAGGGTCAGTCTCCCCATGTCTACACAGCACCCAGGACTCATCTGACTCCCTGGAGAGCTGTGGCCTTTGGACATTCTAGTGAGAAGAATATTGGCACAGTTTCTGGATTCTATGAACATAAGCAAAAAAAATGTAGGTTCCAATATTCAGTGAACACTAGCGTAGGAGCAACTGAGCAAGAACGATAAATCTTTACTAATAGCGAGTCTGCATACGGTCAACACATGGATGTAAGTGTCTGATGGCCTCAGCAAGTGGTACACAGGAAAATAAAAGAGAGACATTCTGAAAAATGAAGACGAGGGGCTAAGTCATAACCCAAAGACAGAGAGGGCTCAATTTCATGCAGTTTGGGTGTTGCACCTCAGTAAGAGTCCATCCCATATTCACAGATGTGCAGTCTGTGCACATTGACTATGTGCGGTCATTGCAGGGGCCTACAATGATTTTACTGCTATGACTGCACAAAGCAGCCTCCAAATGCTTTGACCATGTTCACACCCCATTATAAAAGAAGTATCATGCAACTACTCACAAAATGCATTTACAGACTCTGAGTTAAACACATCTACTACTGTAGTGATATATTTACATACGACAGATTACACACAAAATAGAAATTGTAAAAATGATGAGGTGGAAAAAAGTATTAAGTAAAGTTCTAATACTTTCCCCAACTCCAATATATTATTTTACACAATCCTTGGCATGAACCTCCCCACCTAGAAGACTATGGACAAGGAGACTTGGAAAAATGAAGTTAATTCAACATTTGGAATGGGCTTGACGATAAAAATAAATAACATAATTTCTAAAAATAAATACGTATCTTTCAATACTCAAATTTTCTTTGTAGGGATAATAGGTAGAGACAAATCATTACAATTTAGGGATAAGTACAACATTCAAGTTATGTACTGGACACTGAGCCAGTGATAGTTGTGTCTGACAATCAGAAATGCTTCATGAAGAAGATGTCATGGAAAAAAAAATAATAAAGCAGGGAGATGTTCTCACTGGTGAAGCAAGCCCCAGCAAGAAAGAGTATTAAATGTAGAAATATCTCACCTCTTGGTCTGATTCTCTGTACAGTTAAGTGTGCATGGATGGATATAAGTTAGAAAGACCATGACGTTTTCAGTAAATTTAAAACAATCTCAGAACATGGATTGATTGATTCATGTATTTATTCCTACATACACTCATTGCTTCATATCTCCACTGATTCATTCAATCAAAAATATTTTGCCACTACCGATTATGTTGCAGGCATTTTTCCAGACCGAGAAATCAAGAGGGGAACATGGTCTCATAACCCCTGCTCTCATGGAAATTACATTTTATGGGAAAAGACATCATGAATAGAAAGACAGATATACATATTACACGGCAGGTACTGATAAATTTTCTAAATAAATGTAAATATAAGAAACTTGACAATGACAAGAGGTGTGCTTTTCAGCGAGGATATAGAGAGAAGTTCTCCCTGAAGATATTTTAGCACTTGCCAACACAATATAAGGGAGCAGGACCCATGGGAATTTGTTCATAAAACGAATTACAGTACAGATTTGGGAAATTTAAGTTTGAGGTGCCTGTTAGCCACCCAGGCGGCAGTTCCCAGTGTGCTGTCAGATATACAAGGCTGGGTTTAGGAGAGAGGCTAGGCCTGGAATGCATTGTGGTCTTCATTGCTGACGGTTGGTCCCTGCAGCCAGGGGACAAGATGTCTTCACCGGGGGAGAGGAGTAAAGAGAGACTCTGAGTCCTGGAGCTCTGCAGCACACAGAGGTCGGAAGAGGAAATACACTGGAAAGGGACGTCGAGGACGTGCAGCCACTGAGCAAGGAAAAATGCCAGGCCGGTGTTGCATCACAAAAAAAGCAAAAAGAAGAAGTAACAGTCTCAGGAAAGAGAAATAAGCAACACTGTCAAGTGCTGCCGAGACATAGAAAAATATGAAAGATAAAAGCTGATCTTTACTCATCATGAAAAGATCTGCAAAATCAGTTCTCATATAATAATTTCAGAGGCAGCTATTTTCAACATATGGTAGATTAGAACAAAAGAGTTACAAAAGCTGTTAGTGATTTGGATGATGAGATAGCATAGGGTGACGGGTCCCAAAGTACCAAGGGCTTAAAATTCAACTTAATTTACACGTGTTAATATAGACTCACACATCACCAATGCATTAAAAACTAAGTCACATATAAACATGACTTTTATTTCTATGGCACTTTCTCTCTAGACTTCTACACAGATCGCCCATAAAGGTTCCTTTGGTCTAGACCACAGAAGGATGAGTAAGGATAGAGGTTGCAAAGGTTTTAGCAAAAAGACTCTGGGCATAGTCTCTGAAATGACAATTGGAACAAGGTCTCAGGGAAGAAAGAGATCCTGCAGCATGGTAGCAGAAAGGACAGCCTTTACCCTTTCCTTCCATTATCCCTCTTATTCTTCTTTCTACTGACTGCTTTTACTATCCCTGTTGTATATTAAGTGACCCAGCCCACAGGGTGGGAAAAATGGTTTTAGTTTTAAAGAAGTTTGTCAGATGAAATTTATTGGGAATAGTATGGATTTTTTTCCTTCCTCTCTCCATTTTTCTCCTCACTGCCTTCTGCAATTGTGTGATGTGGGAAGTGGGGAAATCGGGTCAGCATAGGGCTGTCTTAGCAGGGATGGGAAAGGAGCACAGAGAATTACCAGAAGAAAGTGACTGACTGCCTTCTTTTCTCTATAAATTTCTCAAGTCTGCCTTAAATTCTGGCTGAGCATTGGCTCTTTATAAGTTTCTGGAAAATGACGATGGGTTTTGGTGAACGTATAGCAGTTTAATCACGCAGTCAGGCATAGCATTGATTTAGTTTTAAATTCTTGGGAAACCTCAGTCAAGCAAACGAAGACTTAATTTCACTCAGAATCAAACATAAAGGTGATATTTCAAATGACCCTCTCCTGTCTATCTCACCATCTTTTTCCTTCTATCCCAACAGTATGACACAATATGCAAAGTGCCACACAAACACACTGGAATTAACTGTGAAACCTGAAAATAATTCTGCTTTTCTACCTGAAGCTCAGCTTTCCCAGGGAGACAGCTTGCAGTTGCTTAAAGAACACAGCATTGTTTTGATTCTGGACTCCAGTTCACATGGTCCACTTAAAGTTCAGTGATTATGGATTTTTTCAGCACTAGGTAAACTTTGAGGGGGAACCCAAGGAACAGCAATTACATTGGAATTGATTCTGCCATTTAAGTGGCTTCTCACTTCAGGGAAACAAAGGTTTTCTCTTCTGGCCCTCAGATCCTGGGATAATTGCATATCAAAATTTCTTGGAATGAACTTAAGAGAGGAAGCTGAGAGACACAGGACGACCAGCCTTGTGCAAGCATCTTGTCTTTGTCACTCCACAGTGCTCTTGCAGTGGGCTCTAAATCACAAGGTATCATGTGAGTGTCAGAGCCCTTTGGCTTTGATAGCTGCACACACATTTGTGTGTGTGTGTCTCTCTTTGTGTATGTGTGTGTGTGTGGGCATTTAGTACAATGTTTCCTAAGGCAATACAGCCTGCTGTTTGCAAATCCATAAGCACCCATATCATGCTGAAGGCATGCAAAGCAAATTGGGAAGCAAAGAAGAATATTTCACACTTTAAGGGATGCATGAACAGCAGTAGTCTGACAGATATTGTTGAGCACAAAGGCCAGTTGGAGTCAGAAATTATGGGGTGTTAGATCCATATCCTATGATTTTGAACATAGCTGGCTATAGAATCCTTTCTTTGTTGCTGTTTCTTTCTGGAATTCATGGATAACTTATAACTAAAGCCAGAAAACATTCATAGTAAGAAACATGGTAATGGCTGCATTATCTAACAGGAAATTATCAGAGATTGGTGTTATAGATATATACATAGACAGGAAGTATCTATCCACAGGATTATTTATCAAATGATGTTATGACATTTGGATGGCTGAATACAATGGAATCGTTTAATCTCAACCCTCTAAGATTTGGGCTAGATCCTAGTAGAATACAGTTACTTTGGCTAGCTATTTACCTAAGGTTTATAGTAAAAGGACAATAATAAAAATTTTATTATTATTTCCAAGTACTACATTCTACTAATGTCATCCGCTGAGATTCTCTTTACGTCAGTGCTTGCTCTGCAGCAGTCTCTGGTTCTTTGACAGAGTCTCACTCTGTTTCCCAGGCTGCAGTGCAATGGTGCCATCTTGGCTCACTGCAACCTCCGCCTCCTATGCTCAAGCAATTAGCCTGCCTCAGCCTCCCTAGTAGCTGGGATTACAAATGTGCACTAATATGCCTGACTAATTTTTGTGTTTTCAGTAGAGACAGAGTTTCACCATGTTGGCTAGGCTGGTCTCAAACTCCTGACCTCAGATAATCTCCCTACCTTGGCCTCCCAAAGTGCTGAGATTACAGGCATGAGGCACCACTCTCAGCCACTGTTATTCTTTCCTCCATGATATGCCACATTGTCTGGCATGTCCAGATATACTAAACTAATCAAAGTGAACATAATGTAAAATGTAGATGTGTGATTATTACTAAAATATTATGATGAATTAAAGAGAGGTGAATTCATTTCTAATCTTCCTTCTGTTCTTTATCTCTTAGTGTAGGCAACATCTAAGAAGGATTCATCTACATTAAGAATATAGTCTCAGATTGCCTCCATAGAGGAAAACAAATAATCTGAAGAAATCAAGGATGCTCTTATGCCACAATCAAAATAAACCAATCTAAAACTGGTTAAGAAAACAGCCTAAAGGATGAAAAAGATGCATCTCTCAGCTGGAAATCTGATCAGGGGTATCTAGACTTATTAACACCATATGAAAGAAATAAACTATCATTTCATCCTTTCCAGAGTGAGTACATCAAAGAAAGTTTTTTATTTCATAGCATTATACATTAAAACAAAACAAAACAAAACAAAACGAAAAAAATCCTGGACATGGCTTTGGTCTTTGTTGACTCCCTGCATTGCTAATTCCAGGGCAAGATTTCTTCCTCATGTCTTTGACCCTTCAGCAATATTTAGCAAAGATACTTTCTCCTTCCTCATGGTATACTTCTTTGATTTGGTTCTAGGAAACTATATTCTTTTGTTTTTCCTTCTACTTCACTGATTTTCCTTCGTAGGAAACATTTTGTGAATTCTGCTCCTTTGTCCCAGTCTTTTACAACCGAGTGTCAAGGATTCAGTTTGGGGTTATTTCCTCTACTCTTACTCCCTTGGTGAACAAATCCTCCCATGGGCTTATATCATCTATCTGTCTGCATTTTCTTCAGATGTGTCTTAGTCCTCAGCCCTTTTCCTAAAATCCAGACTCATGATATTCACTGCAAACATGATATATTACCTTTGATGTCTAATGATAGTCCAAGTACAATATATGCACACTTAGCCCCTACATGCTTCAATAAACTTGCTCTACATTGACTTTCTCAACTTTATTAATGACAAATTCTTGCTTCCATTTGCTCAAGCTAAAGTCCTTGGAGACATCTCTTATTGCTATCACTCTCTTGTACTTTGTATCCAGTGAAATGGTTAGAAAATTATGACAATGTTGTTGTTCTGCCTATTTAAAAGTAGAAACTCCTTTTGGCTCTGCCTTTGAAATGTATCCAGGGTCCAATAATTTCTTGCCACACTCACAGTATCATCCTCTTCCAAGCCAGTATTACCTCCTGCTTAGACTACTGCAAAAGCCTTCTAGAATCTCTGTTCCTCTGCTGTCTTTTGTCTATTCTTAAAATGATAGTCAAAACAATCCTTTTAAATATTGAATTATGTTACATCACTGCCTTCGACTATTCAAAAGTCATTTTCTTTACAAGGAGCTATTTGATATGGTTTAGCTGTGTCCCCACCCAAATCTCATCTTGAATTCCTATGTGTTATAGGAGGGACCTGGTGGGAGATAATTGAATCATGGTGGCAAGTCTTTCTAGTGCTGTTCTTTTTTTTCCCGGGTTTTTTATTTTTAATTCAAAGATATTTATTTATTTATTTTAATTGTACTTTAGGTTCTGGGGTACATGTGCAGATCATGCAGGATTGTTGCACAGGTACACACATGGCAATGTGGTTTGCTGCCTCCATCCCCCTGTCACCTACATCTGGCATATCTCCCATGTTTTCCCTCTCTGACCTCCGCACCCCCTGCTGTCCCTCCCTTGCCCCCTCCAACAGACCCCAGTGTGTGATGCTTCCCTCCCTGTGTCCATGTGTTCTCATCATTCGACACCCTCCTGTGAGCAAGAACGTGCGGTGTTTGATTTTCTGTTCTTGTGTCAGTTTGCTGAGAATGGTGGCTTCCAGATTCATCCATGTCCCTACAGAGGGCACCAACTCATGTTTTTTTTTTTTGTTTTTTTTTTGTTTTTTTTTTGTTTTTGTTTTTGTTTTTTTTTTTTATGGCTGCACAGTATTCTATGGTGTATATGTGTCACATTTTCCTTGTCCAGTCTATCATCAATGGGCATTTGGGTTGGTTCCAGGTCTTTGCTATTGTAAACTGTGCTGCTATGAGCATATGTGTGCATGTGTCTTTATAATAGAATGATTTATAATCCTTTGGGTATGTACTCAGTAATGGGATTGTTGGGTCAAATGGAATTTCTATTTCTAGGTTCTTGAGGAAGCGCTACACTGTCATTCACAGTGGTTGAACTAATTATACTCCCACCTACAGTGTAAAAGTGTTCCTATTTCTCCACATCCTCTCCAGCATCTGTTGTCTCCAGATTTTTTAATGATTGCCATACTAACTGGTGTGAGGTGGTATCTCAATGTGGTTTTCATTTGCATTTCTCTAATAATCAGTGATGATGAGCATTTTCATATGTTTGTTGGCTGAATGTATGTCTTCTTTTGAAAAGTGTCTGTTCATATCCTTTACCCACTTTAGGATGGGTTTGTTTTTTTCTTGTAAATATGTTTTAGTTTTTTGTAGATTCTGGATATTAGCCCTTTGCCAGATGTTCTTATGATAGTGAAAAAGTCTCATAAGCTATGGTGGTTTTAAAAGGAGGAGTTCCCCTGCACGATTTCTCTGTTTGCCTGCTGCCATCCACGTAAGACATGACTTGCTCCCCCTTGCCTACCACCGTGATTGTGAGACTTCCTCAGCCACATCGAACTGTAAGTCCAATTAAACCTCTTTCTTTTGTAAATTGTCCAGTTGGGGGTATGTCTTCATCAGCAGCATGAAAAGAGACTAATACACTATTAGACTGTCCATAACCTGACTCTAGCCTTGCTTGCTACGCCAGTCTTCACCCACTGCTCCTACACTACAGTGCTCTTGCAATTCATGAAACACTAAAGGTAAATCCCCACACTAGAGGTTCAGCATCTGCTATTTCTCTCAATGAAATGCTCAGTCCTCCAGTGTCCATTTAGTCAGTTCCTTCTGGTTTCCACAACTTCATAAGGCTGACTTTCCCCACAATTTTAAAAATTGCAACCCTCTTCCCAAATCCTCCTTACTCTACATATGATTTTTTTTGAAGCACGTATTAGACTCTTAATTACTATGTGATTTACTCGTTAATTGCTACTATGATGTGTAAGAATATAAGATCCTCAAGGGATGACATGTCTGTTTTGTTTTAGAATATGCATCCCCCAATACTTAAAAGAATATGAATTATAGAGTGTGAAATGCAATAGAACTACAAAACTGTCAAGTATGTTATGATTCAAACATCGAAATTTTAGAAAATTAAAAAGGAATAAAGAGGAAAATTAAAGGAATGAAGTATTTATATGAGTGTCCACTCTCTCAGTTGAGGATCCTTTCTCCCTCCTTTTTTAACTCCCCTGACTGATACTCAATTCCTAAGGACCATGTTTACGAAGGTCTAAAAACCATAGCAAAGACAGAATAAGCAGAACAACTCAAAACTACCATGAAGCATCTATATTTCTGGGCTTATTTTATTTCTTTCTCTCAGCCTCCCATTTTTAGAGAGAGAAGCTTCTGTCATCTCTTCTTGAAGACATTTTAGTTCTAGAGTAAAAACAAACAAATAAAAACCAGTTTGTAATATTGTGATGGTTAACATTGAGTGTCAACTTGATTGGATTGTAGGATGCAAAGTATTGCTCCTGGGTGTGTCTGTGAGGGTGTTACCAACGGAAATTAACATTTGAGTCAGTGAACTAGGAGACAAAGACCAAGTCTCAATCTGGGTGGGCATGATCTAATCAGCTGCCAGTGCAGCTAGGATAGAAACAGGCAGACGAATGTGGAAGGACTAGACTAGTTGAGTCTTCTGGCCTCCATCTTTCTCCCATGCTGCATGCTTCCTGCCCTTGAACATGGGACTCCAAATTCTTCAGCTTTTGGACTCTTGGCTTACAGTGGCGGTTTTCCAGGGGCTCTTGGACCCTCAGTCACAGACTAAAGGCTGCACTGTCAGCTTCCCTACTTTTGAGGTTTTGGGGCTTGGACTGGCTTCCTGGCTCTTCAGCTTGCAGGCAGCCTATTGTGGGACTTTACCTTGTGATCATGTGAGTCAAAAACTCCCCTTCATATATATATATATATATATATATATATATATATATATATATATATCCTATTAGTTATGTCCATTTAGAAAACCTTGACTAATACAAATATCAAGAGCAATTTAACTTAATTATATTTTTCTAGTTTTTATAACTTTGACCTTATTTTTTCTAATTCAGATGAGTAAAAAGATGAAAACACAACTAACTTTTTCTTCTCTTTCTTTCCTATGGTTTTATGTCACCATCGAGATATTCCCTTTTCAATCCTTGACTTTTATTGGGCAGAAATAATTCTTTGAATTATTTTTCAGAATTTCTAAATGACATTGTATATTGCTGTTTTGATTCTCTCCACCTACTAATGATGAGTTATGTCTTGTTTTAAAGGAAAAGTAGACACCACTTATTAAAGAATCTATTGCTACCGACCTTTGACTTTCAAAAAATATGCTTAAAAATTTATAATAGTAAGGATAGCCATTTAAAGCCTGTACTTCTATTGGGAGGGGTAGAGAGGATTGTGTACAGAAGAAAGAGACAGACAGTCAGAACTGTATAGAGAGATAGAGACAGAGAGCACATCTAAAGCTATAATTTTAACAACTTAAGTTATTGTTCAGAATAATTCTGTGTATAATCTAACCATAACTTCCTGCCTGCTATTGTTTGAATGTGGAGTGTGTCACCCAAAATGTTATATATTGGGAAACTTAATCACTAATACAACAGCATTAAGAGGTAGGGCTTCTAAGAGGTGATGGGGCCACGAGGGCTCTGTCCTCACTAATGAAGTAACATCATGAAGAGTTTGAGTTTTCTCATGAGTGAAGTCGTGATTAAAATGAGTTCAGCTGGCCAGTCATGGTGGCTCATGCCTGTAATACCAGCCTTTGAGAGGCAGAGATGGGCGAATCATGAGGTCAAGAGATCAAAATCATCCTCCTGGTCAACATGGTGAAATCCTTGTCTCTACTAAAAATACAAAAATTAGCCAGACATGGTTGTGGATGCCTGTAGTCCCAGCTACTTGGGAGGTTGAGACAGGAGAAGCACTTGAACTCAGGAGGCGGGGGTTGCAGTGAGCCTAGATCACACCTCTGCACTCCAGCTTGGGTGACAGAGCAAGGCTCAGTCTCAAAAAAAAAAAAAGTTCAGCTTTCTTTCTCAGTCTCATGTGCAGCTTCCTCACCATGTCATGTTTTCTGCCATGTTATGACACAGAAAAGAGGCCCTACCAAGATGTGCTTCCCTTTCTTGATTAGTTACTGAGTCTGTGCTATTCTCTTACAGCAGCAAGAAGAAACCAAAAAAGCCCATCTAGAATTAAGGAGAAGACCACAAGGACTGTGAGATGAAATGAATCAGGCCATTGAGAGAAGTGTGTCCTTGTTTCATGCCCATTGCCTTTGGTGAGAATTAGAGGTAGACGCTGGAAGGAATAAGTGTCATCAAGATGGAATCTTGCTCTATACTCTGTTCCTGTCAGCACCGCTGGGAGGATGCCATCTTAACTTGCCCATCCCAATACGATACAGATACAGTTGGTTAGACAGCATTGGCAGCATGCCATGTTTGACAGAGAGAGCCTGAAATAGTTAACCTCTGAATCTTAAAGCACATGGAAAGTGATATTGGTTGGTTTTGCGTCTCTCAAGGCACATTGAATGACAAAGCATGGCTTACAATACTACACAAACCATAGCTTAGCATCTGTGCATTGAAGCTAAGATAAGACTCCTAGATTGCTCCAGCAAATGCTTCACTGTCTCCAAGACCCTGTATAATCCATTAATGACCGTGACTCCAATTGGACATCAGGGTAAGAAGAAATTTAAGTCACCATGTGCCTGTCATGGGATTCACCCAGGTGAAACATGATGATTTCCCACAGCTGAGGCTGTGTGGTAGCACCCAAAGCATTCAGGGATGGATAGAGGTGGAGGTAACTGACTCTCAGTGGATGCTGATCATGAATTCCAAGTCTGAATGTGAGCTACTCCTGCTTAACTGTCCCCAGTGATCACAAATTGAAGCATTTTCATATTGCTATAAAGAACTACTCAAGACTGGGTAATTTATAAAGGAAAAAGGTATAATTGACTCACAGTTCAGCATGGCTGGAGAAGCCTCAGGACACTTACAATCACGGCAGATGGGAAGGGGGAAGCAAGGCACCTTCTTCACAAGGCAGCAGGAAGGAGAAGTGCCAAGAAAAGGGGTAAGAGATCCACATAAAACCATTAGATCTTGTGAGAACTCCCTCACTATCACAAGAACAGCATTGGGAAAGCCACCTCCATGACTGGATTACCTCCACCTGGTCTCTCCCTTGACCAACGGGGATTATGAGGATTACAATTCAAGATGAGATTCGAGTGGGGACACAAAGCCTAACCATCTCAGATGCCCTTCTTCTTGATCAGTCTTGCCCATAAATTTCACCTCAGGAGAGAAAAGGGGAAAGGGAGAAATCTGAGAGGAGAAAGAAGCCACGACAGAAAAGTTAAAACTTTCGTTTACCTAAGTCATAAAATGGCTGAGTAACTTGAGACAGGCTTTGAAATCTCAAATCATAATAATATGAAAAATTATTTACAATGTTGTAAAAATAAGAACTTCCAAGGAAATTAATTTCATCTTTTAAAAATAAAAAAATAATCATTTAAATATGACGTGTATATTTTGAAATTGATACCTATTGACCTATCAGTGCTTTTCTGACTTTCTCATAAATCTGTATCTGCACTGAATCCTGATTACAAAACCCACATCCAATTACTGTTGAACTAAACGGTTGTCTTCAATGGTTTTTGCCTTGCTGTATCTCTGCAACATACTACCACGTGTTGTTAGGCTGAATTAACATCAAATACATGCTTTTCACTAAATCTAGGAGAGCTTCAATAGCTTTCACGGGTGATGATTATTTATAGGTATTGTATTTCTTCTGTAAAATTGTTCTAAACTTTTAAAAGTAATTTTGAAATCTTGCACTTTAATAAAATATGGAAACAAATTTCTGATTATTTACATACACACCTTCTTCTGCAAACTGATAAAAAATTCATAGGACAAAAAGGCAATGCTAACACAATGTATCTAGGGATGGCATGTATTTCTACTTTTACCTCTAAATTGCCAGAAGCCAGTTCACAATATATATATTTTATTGCATTTTAGGTTTGGGAGTACATGTGAAGAACATGCAAGATTGTTGCATAGGTGCACACATGGCAGTGTGGTTTGCTGCCTTCCTTCCCCTCACCTACATCTGTCATTTCTCCCCATGCTCTCTTCCCACCTCCCTACCTCCCCGTCCCTCCCCCATTTCCCCACAACGGACCCGTGTGTAGTGCAATAATAAATTATTGGAAAGACAATGTTCATTCTCTACTTGAAAATTTAAAATTAAGTAACTACTCACCTGGTTTTGGTAACAACATTGCAAGGAGACTAGCACCGATGTGATAATAAGATGGATGATAGATAAAAATTTGAATATTGCTTTTTACTGTGTAGTAAACAATAATTGAAATTTTTAATGGATAGGACAAAGGTCTTGGCCTTGACATGGGTAGAATTATTATCACTTTCAACAGGAAGTGGGGGCTTTTCCCTGCTGATAAATTTATTTATTTATTTTTGGCAGATGGATATTATATCACTTAAGGTGACCTCAAACTCATGGGTGCGAGGGAATCCTCTTACCTCAGCGTCTGGAGTAGCTGGGAACACAGGTGCACCAATGCTCAGCTCTACTTCTCTTATTAATGGAACTAATCTTGTTTTACAGTTATATTTTAATGCTTTTTAGGCTTCAGTTCAAATGATTCTGTCATTATTTAAAGATTATCTGTGGCTCTCAGATCTCTCAAGTAAAGTTTAGGAGAAAATTAAGTCTGAATCCAAAAGCAACACACAGTAACCCTAAATTTCACTAATACCTACTGAGAGAAATAGAAGAAGGTCCTAATAGCATCCACTGATGGGCAAATTCTCCTAAACATCCCCTTTATATTTTTCCCCCTTAGGATTTCTCCTCCCTCGGCAGACTCCATGTTCTTCCTACTCCCTCTCTCCAACTGTTTGACAGGTTAAGTAACCACACCAACTCAATCTCTTCCCCACATTCCTTTTTAAAATTCTCTCCATCTGCATGGAGATAATTTGAGTGGAATGAAAAACCATCCTTAACCGGAACTAGAATCACTTTCTGTTGCCTTTTAGGCTGTTGGGGGACATTTAGTCACACTGCAGTGTTCTACAGAACAATTTGAAATAGAATCCCTGTGTTTAAGAAAGATACAAAATAATTTAGCTATTGCTAATTATGCATATCTTTGCTACTAATACTGTTGATTTATTATTCCGGAGACAATGCAAAAATTAGGTCTCTTTGTCAGTTTATGAGAAAAGAAGAGTGTCTGTATTGCTCATTCACTAGTCCACAAATTTAAATCGAAGCAGGGAATGTATATAAAATTAAAAGAAAGCAACTAACTGAGAGAAGATAAAAGAACAGCAGTCCCTTGCATCACTTGTTCACTCTCTTAGGTACAGTTCTTCAGAGAAACAGAACCAGAAAGACACAGACAAAGAAAGGAAAAGAGGGTTAGGATGAGAAATTGTCTTATGTGATCACAGAGGCTGAGAAGTCCCACACTCTGTGTTTGGCAAGCTGGAGACCCAGGAGAGCCAATGTGTTTCAGTTCCAGCCACAAAGTAGAAAATAACTGTTGTACCAGCTTTTTGTCAGTCAGGTAAGAGAAAGTCCCTTTTATTTGGCAGAGGGTAAAATTTTTATTCTATCTGAGCCTTTAACTGATTAGATGAGGCCCATCCACACTGGAGAGGATAGCCTGCTTTACTCCATCTACTCTTTTAAATGTAAATAGCATCCTGTAATCCTAGCTCCTCAGGAGTCTGAGGCAGGAGAATCACTTGAACCCAGGAAGTAGAGGTTGCAGTGAGCTGAGATTGCACCACTGCATCCCAGCCTGGGCGACAGAACGAGACTCTGTTTCAAAAAAAAAAAAAAAAAGCAATACAATATAAAATAAAAATAAGTACCATCCATGAACACCTATAAGGAAATACCCAAAATAATGTTTATTGCATATCTGGGATCCCTATGACCCACCAAGTTGACACATAAACGTGGAAAGCGTACTGGCTGTCCATGGGGTAGAAGAACTGAGGAAGTGGTGGCAGCAATGCTTTTCTCATTGAGTCTAGGGGTGTCTGATATTGAGCTGCCAGGATCTGTGGCTGGTGCCTCTGACCAGCAGGTTAGCAGGGTTGGCATGAACACAACTGAGTCTATGGACTCAATTCTTTCAGCACCCAAGGCTTCAGAAGTCTGAGTGCTTCCAAACAATCTTTAGAAAACTCAACCCACTGAGCAATAATAGACAAATGAAAAAACAAAACAACTCTTTTTGTCCTGAACTCCCACAAAGTATTTTGTCTTTTCTCAGTGAAATCTATGTCCTCTGCTTTAAGAAGAAAGAAGATAAATCTTTTTTATTTTATTTTATTTTATTTTATTTTATTTTATTTTATTTTATTTTTTGCTGTGCACAAGTCTTACAATGGAAGGAAACCACCTCCGTTATCCCTGGGGCATTATTAATATTAGCGCTCATCTTACTGTTCACCCACAGGTGACAGAAATGTTCTTAGAATACCACAAACTCTTTTACAGATTAGTTTTGGTGCTTTGATTTTTGCAGGTCTATGTATTGAATCCCATGGCTAGGCACAAAATAATTCCCATTTAAGTACAGTTTGCTCACTGACTGAAAAAGCTTAAAGAAACCACTAATGCGAGTACACATTTCCTTAACTTTATACAAACATTAGGTAGGTTTATCATAGGTAATCTCTCTGGCTAATATTGTATAGATGGCAACTGTAGTGAATAGCTTCAGGGAGAAAAATTAAGAAAAACAAATATATTAGTTCATTTTCTTGCTGCTGATAAAGACATACCCGAGACTGGGTAATTTATAAAGAAAGGTTTGATGGACTCACCGTTCCACATGGCTGAGGAGGACTCGCAATCACAATGGAAGGCAAGAGGCACATCTTACATGGCAGCAGGCAAGAGAAATGACAGCAAGAGAAGGGGGGAGCATCATGTAAAACCTTTGGATCTCCTGAGACTCATCCACTGCCAGGAGAACAGAATAGGGGAAACCGCCCCCATGATTCAATTTTCTCCAGCAGGTTCCGTCCTACAACAAGCAGGAATAAAGGGAGCTACAATTCAAGATGAGATTTGGGTGGGGACACAGCCAAACCCTATCAAGAAGTGAGGATTCTACTAACTGTAATGAAGTAATGAGTGCCCTACCAAATGTGAGTTAATGTTTGTTCCAGCATGCTCAGATATTGGGTAATGTCTGAGTTTGCTGTTAAATGAGCACAGCAAATTACTCTTTCTGAAGTTCAATCCCAAGCCCTGGTGAGAAGTCCCCACCTTGACTGCCCACTTCGATCGCTAGTTACTTAGTAGGTGATCAGTCCCTCTACATGTGGAAATTTGTAGCTAATCCATTTCTCTCTCTCCCATTGGATGGGTTCAGAAAATGAATACTCCATTCAGGAGCAGCTTAAGGAACACAGACTGGAAGTGCAATAGCGTTGTCTGATAGTTTTTCTGAAGCATAGCGCTATGTGGATGGATGTTTGCGGGATGCTAGCACATACGGTTCGTAAGTCCTGCATTCACTGTAGTCTTATATTTAAATTGTGGATCCTCACTGAATCCACTTGTTTGCTTCAGCACGATGGTCTGCACAATACAGATTTCTGTGTAAATCTAAAGCTATTGATTGGAAATTGTTGGGGAAGCTCTTCTATACTCATCGACAGACTGAAGAAAAAAAAATTCTAGGACTATAGTGAGGAATGTTATATTTTAAAATATAGAAGATTTAACTCTTCTCTGGTAATTAGTGAATAAACTCTCACTAAACCATAAATGCTTTCTGCAATATACACTAATGATTTTCCTCCTCTGTTTTTGTTCTAACACATTAAGTATTTCTACATCCTTTACCTAAGTGGCTCACACAGATGTCTTCTTCTGCAGTAGCAAAACGGAAAAATCAGTTCTGTTCTTTATTATCAGTGTCCGATGGGTGAAGTGGAGAGGTTAAGGTGCAATTGTCAGTCTTTTGCTTTTATCAGTCACTGCTTCTGCTCTCTTAAGCTGTATTGCTTTTATTGCTTTCCAGAATGACAAATATCATTATTTTTTTTTCTGCCAGGAGCTTCCACCTCTACTGTCAGTTCACATGGCTGTTAAAGGGATGCTATATTGCCAAGAGCCACGCCTTCCCCTGAGGTTTATTATTATTATTATTACTTTGTACATAGAGAGATGGGTAAAGTATTATCATTACTTTGTACATAGAGAGATGCGTAAATTCTCTCTGGTAGGTGAAGTTCTAAGATGTAGACCTAAGGAGTTATTGGTAGTGTTTTCCACAGTGTAGAATATCCAACCTTAATGAGAAACATCACACAGAGAGATTCAGAAGTGAGGCATGAAGATGAGTCTGCTGGGAAAGCTGTCAGGATCTTCCTGGGACTTGGTTCTGTCACTGTCTTTTCCCTCTGCTGCCAATTCATGAGCCCGCCCAGTCATCTCCCAATGTATTTCCATTCACTTCCCCCTGCGGACTAGTTAGAATTCCTTCTTTATGTATAGCATATCTTTGTCACCCCTCCTGAGAAATTTAGGGGCAATTTCAAAGAGGATGAGACAGAAGGTGGGTTTTTTGTTGCTGTTGTTTTGTTTTGTGTTGTGTTTGTTGTTGTTGTTGTTTGAATAGCTCCTTTTGATCCAGATTCCAGTAAAGTTTCAGGCAGCTACTACTTGCAAATTATTAAGCACCTATTATGTGCTACGGACACAGGAACAATAAAAATTTTTTAAAAGTTAAAACTCTTTTTAAAAATATATTTTTCTTCTTTTTTTTTTTTCAACAGGGTCATACTCTCTTGCCCAAGCTGGGGTGCACGATCATGGCTCACTACAGCCTTGACCTTCCAGGCTCAAGCAATCCTCCTCCATCAGCCCCCGAGCAGCTGGGACTGCAGGCAGGAGCCACCATGCTCAGCTAATTTTTTTTTTTTTTTACTTTTCTGTAGTTAAGGGATATCACTTCTTCTTATTTTATGTATTATATAACTGAAGCTCAGAAGAGGTAAGTCAATCTCCAAAGTCACAAAAGAGATGAAGTTAAGATGTAAATCCAGTTTGGTCTGGCATCCGATTCAAAAACTGTTCTCATGAGACACCTTAGTATGCTATTCCTCACTCCAACCCTCTGCTTAAATCTTCCTTTGAGAGAGACGATCTGAATAACTCAGCCACTTAATCACTTGGTCCAATGCCCACGGTTCCGCACTCACTCTTCTCTCAAAAAGCACGAGCAGCAGGGTCCATCTGCTACCCTCTTGCTTCGGGTCGAATGTTTGTCTCTTTCCAGGAAATACTGAAATCTAATCTCTCATGTGACAGTATTAGGAAGTGGGTATTTGGGGATGTGATTAGGTCATGAGGGCAGAGGCCTTATGAACTGAATGAACTGAGAGAGGCCCAGAGGGCTGCTTCTCCTCCTCAACTCTAGAGTGCAGCAAGAAGGAGGCATCAACAAACCAAGAAGCGGCCTCCACCGGGCGCTGAATCCGCCAGCACCTTGATCTTGGCCGTCCCAGCCTCCAGAACTCTGAGAACTATTTGTCTGTGGTTCTTAAGTCACCTAGCTTGTAATATTCTGTTACAGAGAACCAAACAGACTGAATCGGTACTGACAAGCAGGGTGTTGTAACAAATGGCCATGGAACGGGGTAGAGGCTGGAAGAGGTTTGAAGTCCGTGGTGGGAAAAGCCTACACTGTTGCCAGCACACCACTGAGGGTGACTGTGGTGAGGGATCAGAAGATGAAAAGAGGAGAGCTGCAGAGAAAGCCTCAGTTTTCTCAGAGAAAATCTAAGTGGCTGTGAACAGCATGCCGTAAGACATGTGGATGCCAAAAGCCACCCTGATGAAGTCTGAGGTGGAAATGAAGAATACATTCCTGGGCAACGGAGAGAGGCTGTCCTTGGCTGTACTCTGTTCATGGCCTCATGTTTTGTGGAGGGCAGAACTCATGAAGAATGAAATGAGATACTTGACCAAGGAAACACCTAATTAAAGTGTTGAATGGGTGTGCTGGTTCTTCTTGACTGCTTATAGTAAAAGTGAGGAGGGAGAAATCATTTAAAGATGGAATTGTTAATCATAAGGGAAGCAGAACTTAAAGGATTTGGTATATCTTCAGTCTATCCGTATTGTAAAGACTGATAAAAGATGTGCGGGTTGAGGATGTGACCAACAGACCATTTGATAAGATGAGCCAGCCCCCTCAGCAGAAGCCAGCGGCTAAGTCTCACAGGCACCAAAGGCCCTCATCCAGTTCTTCCAACATTAAGGCATTGTCTAAGACAACGGAAGAACATAAATGAGGGGCCGCTGGTGCCTGCGGGACTTTAGCATCTTCTGACCACCTGTGCCTCACATAGAAGGCTGTTCTCCCAGACTCGTGTGCTGCGCTCCTCAGCCACCCCAGGGACCACTCTGATGGGCCCTGGTCCCCAGAAGAGCTATAGGGGCACAGCTGCACCCACCAAGATTTCAGAGAGAGCTGTGGGGCCCAGGCACAGAGTTGCTATAGGCCAAGCTGTGAGGATGCAGCTCCCCAAAGCCATGGGGCCCAACCCATGCTCAGCAAAGCTGCAGGGGCAGAATCCCCATTCCAGTGATTCCAGAGGGTAGGACACCCAACCCCGTGAGTCCAGGAGGTGGGACCCCATGCAGTCTGTCCAGAAGGTGGGACCTCCACCCCAGTGGGTCTAAGGAGAAGAGCATCAAGTCAAAGATTACTCATGGGTGTTAAGGTTTAATGTTGCTTGCTCTGCGGGTTTTGGACTTACTTGAAACCTGTAACTCCTTTCTTTCCTTTCCTCCTTTTTGAAATGGATGTGCCTAAGCTGGTCCCACCAGTGTCTTTTGAAATTACAGGACTTGTTTTGGTTCGCAGGCTCACAGATGGAGAGAAATTGTCCTTGGAATTAATTGTACATTGAGCCTTACCCATTATCTTATTCACATGACATCTAGATGAAACTTGGGACTTTAGACTTTTGAGTTGATGCTGGAACAAGTTAATATTTTGGGGTTGTTGAGATTGATTGAGTGCATTTGTGCCTGTGAAAAGGACATCAGTTCTTGGAGCCCAGGTGTGGAATAATATGGACTAAATATTTCTGTTCTCCTATTAACTCATATGTTAAAACCTAATCCCCAATGTGATAATATTTGGAGGCGGGCTATTGAGAAGTAATTAGGTTATGAGTGCAGAGTCCTCAAGAATAAGATTCATGCCCTTATAAAAATGACCCCAGAAAATTCCCTCAACCTTTCTATCATGTGAAGAAACAGCAAGCTGTCGTCTATAAGCAATGAAACAGGCCTTCAACAGACACTGAGTCCTAGCACCTTGAACTTGGACTTCGAAGCCTCTCACATTTCTGTGTGAGAATTACATTTCTGTTGTTTATAAGACACCTAATCTACAGTATTTTGTTATAACAGCCAGAATGGACTAAGGCACCTTCCATAATAATTTGTAGTAAGTATGCAGATTAATGTTCTAACCAGAAATGTGGTATATGGGGCATTTGTGTAGCACGTGAAGTCTGTAGTGTGCATATGGACATGTATATATGTCTGCAATCTGTAGTGTGCATATGCATACATACACACATACACACACAGGTTGCAGACACACACACACAATTTAGTAGTTTTGAAGCAGCCTGTCTTCATCTGAAATTTAGATACAATATCTTTATAGCAACAAGTTATATATGTCCATCTATCAATACAAGACACATGTACAGATAAGTGAACACTTGTTAACATGTACAATTAGTAATTACCAATCAAATCTGGCAAGTGATTACAGTGTGCCAAGAACCATCCTAATGTTTTGCTGGGTAGTATCCCATTCACCCTACCCATTAAGGCTGTGAGGTAGACGCTGCACTGATTTGCTTAACTTTGAGAAACCGTGAAAGTCAAGGCATACCTGTAAGCGTAGCCAGAGTTCCAGAGTTCAACATGGTGAGAAATGAGATCTAGATCCTCTGAGTCCTGCCCTTCCTGCCTCCCTGCCTTCTCCTTCTCAATTTATCCAAGGGGCACACACATTCAATACTCATTTCTCTGTACATAGGTCATTTTTGTGATTCAGCTGCATTGGGTGAGTCCTAATTGTCAAAATAAGATTTTTTTTTTATTCACTCTGAATTGATTCAATAGGTAGCGTAAATGTAGATTCTCCCTCTCCTTTTTTTTTTTTTTTTTTTTTTTTTTGAGATGGAGTCTCGCTCTGTAACCCAAGCTGGAGTGCAGTGATGCAATCTTGCCTCACTGCAACCTCCACCTCCCAGGTCCCAGTTCAAGCAATACTCCTACCTCAGTCTCCCAAGTAGCTGGGATTACAGGCATAAGCCATCAAGCCCAGCTAATTTTTGTATTTTTTACTAGAGACGAGGTTTCACCATGTTGGCCAATCTGGTCTTGAACTCTTGATCTCATGATCCACCCGCCTTGGCCTCCCAAAGTGCTGGGATTACAGGAGTGAGCCACCATGCCTGACCTTCCCCCAATTTTTAAGTTAGAAGGAATATTTCTTTTCAAAATGCCTCTGTCCTGTTATGTTAAGTGAAATAATCCAGGCACAGAAAGAGAAGTATCATATGATCTCACCTATATGGAGAAATGAACTCTAAAAAGTTCTTTCAGAAGCAGAGAGTACAATGGTGATTACCAGGGCCTGGAGGTTGCAGTGGGAAGAGTAGGAATGAAGAGTTGGTCAAAGGATAAAACACGTCAGAAAGACAGGAAGAATAAGTTTTCTGACCTAGTCCACAGCAGAGTGACTACATAGTCAATAAAAATGCATTGCATCCTTAAATATAACTAAGAGTGAATTTCAAATGTCTCTCTACGAAAGATGACAGGTAAGCAAGGTGACAGTCATATTAATTAACCTGATTTAATCATTCCCTTATATACCTAGACCAAAACGCTGCATTGTACACTATAAATGTATGTAATTACAATTTGTAAATTAAAACTGACATTAAAAAATACCTTCGTTTTAAAGGTCCAAAGTAAGGATTCACGCACACAAGAAAAAAAAATGCTGTTATGGAAACATATATAATTTGGGGAAATAAAGCATAAACTTATAGGTAATGATGAGACTGCCAAAAGAGGCTAAATAATGTCAATGCCACCAGGACTGATGTGACTTAGGGGTGAGTACCCTGAAGACTAGCTATACGAGCAAAATTGAAGGGTGATAAGAGGAAGGGGAGGTCTGAGGCTGGCCAGGGAAAGGCAGGGAGACGTAACTGGTGAAATACACAGATCCAAATGGCTGGCTGGAGAGGGCTTTACATTGGTTTCTATAAGAATAAGCATTTTTACATTTGTGTTGATGTTTTGGCATGTTTAAAAAACTGTCATTAATAGAATGAATTGTTGACTTATGTCACCTTTGGATAACATGATGGTCAGTGTTTCCCACAAGAACAAATGCACCACATTTATTTTAGACCAATTTACTGATTGTCTACTACAATAGAATTGTTAGTAGATTTTTGTTAACTTGAGTCAGTACCTGTTTTTTCAGTTGTCTCAAACAAATGCATGTTTTATTTGAGACATTTATCTGCCTTAATTATTGGAATTGACAGAGAATTTGAAGTAAATGCAATTGACAATGGTTTTAGACCTTCTTGTGCAAAAGAGTTTGATAGTTGATCAATTAATCGAAAAAGCAGTTTATATTGGGAAATAAAAAAAGAGTGATACTTACATATGTTAAACCTCAGATGTGAAAATGAAGCACACATTTATATTCATTTGCTAATCTATTGAAACGGAGCCAGAATCCTTCTCCTAGCTTGAGTTTAGTTCTTAAAGTTTACTCTCATCTATCATGAGTAAATCGTAGCCCTACATCACCTTTTATGATTTCTACCTTCATTTTATTTAGTGGGAGAAGGAATCTGAAGGCTTGTGAAACAGTCTGATTTCAGATTCATAATTTTACATTTTTTTTACATCTTTTAAATTTCTACTTATATGTAAACAGTGATTTATTCCCCACACATATCTAGTTTTCCACATCTATCCCACATAGTCTTTACAAGAATAAAAACAAGAAGCTCTAGATTTGCCTTCACAGTTGATCTACTTAGATGATATTTGATTATATTATATAACTTAAATAATAAGCTCAGCCATTACAAATGGTCCTTTGAAGAAACAACACTAAGTCTTGGTAAACATACAAGTTAGCTATAAGAAGCAGAAATTGGAGAGTATTCAGTAAGGTGGGAGCAGCACTAAGCCATGGGTTGGTAACACTATGACTAACAGAAAAAATAAACAAAAGAAGCAATTTAGGTGAAATGATCATTTATCATGAGAACATCTCTATTAACTCCAATTAATTTTTTTCTTTTTTGAGACAGAGTTTCGCTCCTGTTACCCAGGCTGGAGTGCAATGGCGCGATCTCGGCTCACCGCAACCTCCGCCTCCTGGGTTCAGGCAATTCTCCTGCCTCAACCTCCTGAGTAGCTGGGATTACAGGCACGCGCCACCATGCCCAGCTAAAGTTTTGTATTTTTAGTAGAGACGGGGTTTCACCATGTTGACCAGGATGGTCTCGATCTCTTGACCTCGTGATCCACCCGCCTCGGCCTCCCAAAGTGCTGGGATTACAAGCTTGAGCCACCGCGCCCGGCCAACTCCAATTAATTTTTAAAATAATTATTGCCTTAAACTCTTCTGAGAAGCCTAAAATAAGCTCACATTCTGAAGATCATGCTACAGAGGCCCTAAAGCTAGGGAGATAGTTGTCCCCTCTCACACACACACAAATACACACACCTGGGTGTCTCTCATCTGCCAAGCTATAAATGTAGGATCCCATAAAGAAGAACATACAACAAACAGTTCAGAATCTCTCCACCATGTTCTCCTCTTAATCATCTACACTCAAAAAGGCAAGTCAATTGCTAATAGAATTCTTCCTAATAACAAGAAGATAATGCATCAACAAACTGGAAGCTAAGCATGAATTTTTAATCTGATTTGAAAACAGGATGTCAAGCTATGTTTTGCAATTGATGTTGAATTTTATTTCTGATCAATATCTGGAGGCGAGTGTAAGTGGACTGTGGAAGCAGAAAGTACTTCTTATTTTTAATTATTGTACTTTAAGTTCTGGGATACGTGTGCAGAACGTGCAGTTTTGTTACACAGGTAGTCACGTGCCATGGTGGTTTGCTGCATCCATCACCCCGTCATCTACATTAGGTATTTCTCCTCATGCTATCCCTCCCCTAGTCCCCCATCCCTTGATGTTCCTCTCCTAGTCCCCCATTCCCCGACAGGCCCCCCGTGTGTGGTGTTCCCCTCCCTGTGTCCATGTGTTCTCATTGCTCAACCCCCACTTATAAGTGAGAACATGCAGCGTTTGGCTTTCGGTTCTTGTGTCAGTTTGCTGAGAGTGATGATTTCCAGCTTCATCTCTGTCCCTGCAAAGGACATGAACTCACCCTTTTTTATGGCTGCACGCATGTTGAAATGTCTGGGTGTTTTCCCTTCAACCTGTACCATCCTTACTCTACCCTCTTCTAGAAGCACAGAAAGCAGAGGGGCAAGCTTTGGCAAAAATAATAAGGCTTTAATCACATTTTAATAAAAATCAATACACCATTTTAAAATGTGAGCTCACTGGATTAGATCCAGCAATGAGATTTTATAACCTCCGTGTTTATAAACTTAAACTTTTCTGAGACACAATGATCCATGTGAAATTCATTAGTCCCCTCTAGTGGCATCTTGAAGACATTACCGCCACACGGCTTTCAAAGGATTTTAGTCCGTTTCCAGGTTTTTAGGAAGTTCTTTTGAAGAGTCAAAAATACATTTTTGTTTCCACAACTGAAATTTATCTGAGCATGTCATAAGCAATTTATATTTATACAAATTTTAATAAAATGATAACGGCCTGAATGTCTGATAAATTTGATAGATACATGTTTTTGGTGGAAGAAGTCAGCTAAATCTTTTTTACCTTGGGCAAATCTTGAAACAAAAGCAGGAATATGTCAGCGGCCATCTCAAAATTTTGAGCAGAAGAGGCTGACATGGTGAGACAAGGAATCCTGCTTTGCCGGTTCCTACCCAGTCAGGCAGAAGATTACGTAAGTCCCTCCAAGCACTTGCAGAGAGAAAGGGCATAAAAAATACACACTCCACATGCTTCAGTATGAAGGGCACCAGGGCAAGTTTTAACCAAACCCCAGGCCCCATGCAGCCTCATTCTTCTCAGTTTGCCCATGATGCATGTTGATTGACGATATTGAGAATGTCATGGCTATTACCTTGAAAGAACAGGGGCACACACAGCCAGGAAAGGGAGCTTGTGGAAGGTTCGGGGTGCAGAATTAACCAGTGACTGATGTTTCAGGGTACACAATTCACAGTGCATTTTCAGGGAGACAAAGAGGCAGTGATACAACACATTTAGGCAATTGTGAATTTGTATAATTAGTGTCACATCCCTTTGGAAGTTTCTCTGAGTAATAGAAAGTCAGAACTAAAACACCACCATCAAAATAGAGCTGTGAAAGCATCATGAGAAATTTTTTATAGCAATCCCATTACTGGGTATATATCCAAAGGATTATAAATCATTTTACTGTAAGAACACGTGCACACGAATGTTCATTGCAGCACCGTTCACAATAGCAAAGACCTGGAACAAACCCAAATGCCCATCGATGATAGACTGGACAGGGAAAATGTGGCACATATACACCATGGAATATTATGCAGCCATCAAAAACGATGAGTTCATATCCTTTCTAGGGACATGGATGAACCTGGAAACCATCATTCTCAGCAAACTGACACAAGAACAGAAAATCAAACACCGCATGTTCTCACTCATAGGCGGGTGTTGAACAATGAGAACACATGAACACAGGGAGGGGAGCACTACACACTGGGGTCTGTTTTGGGGTAATAGGGGAGGGACAGCGGGCGGTGGGGAGTTGGGGAGAGATAACATGGGGAGAAATGCCAGATATAGGTGATGGGGAGGAAGGCAGCAAATCACACTGCCACGTGTGTACCTATGCAACAATCTTGCATGTTCTTCACATGTACCCCAAAACCTAAAATGCAATGCAATAAAATAAAATAAAATAAAGAAATTTTTTATAAGGCAGTTTATATGGACCTTTTAATATTATTTGAAGACATTGTCATGTCAGCTATATATGTGTGTACATATAGGATTGTACGGTGGAATGTCCACATCAGTTTAAGATACAGAACTAAGTCACCTTTCTTACATGTTCAAACCTTAACGATGCTTGGTGACTCCCTGAACAGAGTGGCAGGAATGCAGGGTTCTCCCTCATGGAGATGTACCCTTGTCGCCATGGCTGTCTGGCCTCTGCTTCCTTCCCCCCACCTAGGACTGCACTCATGAAACCGGCCCTGCGTCGAGGCTCTGAGTTACTCTGGCTCCCTCAAAATCACTCTCCACGCAGTTCTCCCTACCTGGATGCTTTACTGCAGCATCAAGAGACCCTTGATTCTCCACTAATGCCCCAGAAGCTCACCTTGTGTGTTTCATTTTTAATTCTTTAAGGCTCTTTTTCTATTTTTCAGCTTTATTGAGGTATAATTGGTAAATAAAATTTTTATTTATTTAAGGTGTACAACTTGATGAGTTGGTATGTGTTGTGAAACAATCGCTAAGCTAATCAATAGAAACATGACCTCACATAGTTATCGTGTGTGTATGTGTGTGTGTGGGGGGTGGTGAGGGCACTTAAGATCTACCTTCTAAAAAAAATCTACCTGCTTGGCAAATTTCAGGAATTCTAGACAATAGTGTTAACTTTAGTTACAATCCTGTACATTAGATCTGCAGGACTGACTTATCCTACATTACTAAACCTTAGTATCCTTCAAACAGTATCTCCCCATTTTCCGCCATCCTGCCCCAGCTTCTGGTAACCACTCTTTTACTTTCTGTTTCTATGAATTTGACGATTTCGGATTCCACATATAAATGAGACCATGCAGTATTTGTCTTTCTGCATCTGGCTTAATTCACTCAGCATAGTGTTCTCTAAGTTCAACCACATTGTTGCAAATGGCAAAGATTTCTTCTTTTTAAGGCTAAATAATATTCCATTGTGTGTGTGTGCATGTGTGTATGTGTTTATACATATACAAATATGTATATTTGTTGATGGACACTTAGATTAATTCTATATCACATGGGGGTGCAGACATCTCCTGGACATACTAATTTCATTTCTAGTGGCCACTCTGATCTCGTAGGGACTTCTAACATCACAACCGTTATTTTTTATGTCCCTCATATATGGTAAATTTAAAAAATAGGTTTATACCCATTACACTGTCATTTACAAATGACTGAAAATTATTGACTAAGTTTGGCAAGTGTGTTCAGGGTGGTTTCTTTGTTAGTATTCTTAATTCTAAGTAACAGACATAGATGGTAACTGATTTCCACCAAAAAATGAAATCTTAAAAGGCTAAGAGAAAAGTCACCCACTCATAAGTAAGAGGCTATGATGTAGTCAAAACATCCAAATTCAAACCACAGGTACGATCTGTTAGGGTACAGCTGTTTCTTGCTGTCAGGAAATCCTGACCACACCACAAACACCGCTAGCACTGAACACGGCAGGTAGCAGCCACAGTGCCCTGGAAACTTCATGTACCAGCTCGGTCCTCAGAAAGCAAATGCGCCGCAGACATAGATGCACAAGAGGTCTGCTGGCGGTACGGCCTGCGAAAAGCAAAGGGGATGGGAGCAGAACTAGGCAGGGAAAGCCTTCGGGCACTGAGTGTTGGTCTGACCACTAGACAAAGGAGAGGGTGTAAAGAGAGAGTTGGGTAGGAAGAGCCTCAGGCTGTGGTGAAACTCGGGAAACGCCTTGGCCAGCCCCATGAGAAGCTGCAGTCCAAAGACTGCTCATAGAGAATCCCCTGTTACGCACAAATAACCAGACTCTCATGTTCCACTGTGATCAGTCATTGGCTGGAACTGCCCAAGGTAACACCGTCCTCTCCTGGGAGGCTTGGGCGACCTGGGGCAGCTGCAGCTGGAGGCTCCCCACCAAGGCACACCTGTTGCTGAGGTGCAGTCTTGTAGCAGATGTGAGCAAAACACCTCCCATCTGCCACACACTGTGCAATGCAGCCAGAGAGAGGATCTGCCTCCATTTCTACTGATTAGCAAAGACGAGGGGCCAGGAAAAGACGCTGCTGCGATTTTCAGCTCCTTCCCACAGTCAGAAGTTTTCTCCCACAAGACTCACCGTGCAGGTATTCTTAAAGATTATCAATGACCATGTCAGACAGTCAGACAAAAATAGTCTCTGCAACATTTGTGAAATTCATTTTAGGAAGCAAAAGGCATCTCAAATGACTGGTAGTTTTATACGAAAAATGAATCAGGAGAAATATGTATTACCACTGATCGAGAAAAATGCTCAGCATGAATCAAGATTCTGTAAATAGAGAGAAGTATGTGTTTTCTCTGTCAAAGACCTCAAAACCAGACATGAAATTGCAAGTGTCTATTTTCAATAGAGCTACTTCCTACCTGTGCAGCTCAAGGAGAAGCAGGAGGAACAAGGAATTATTAATAGAAAATGGTTTGTAATTCTCAAAAACATTGCTGGGCAGGCTATTGTATTAGTGTCTATTGTTGTTGTAGCAAATTACCACAAATTTAACAATTTAAAATAAACGTATTTTTTCAGAGTTCTATAGGGCAGAAGCTCAGGTACAAACTGGCTCAGCTAGTTCTCTGTTTAGAGTTTCAAAGGGCCAAGATGAAGGTGTTAAGAGCATGATGTTCCTTTCTGGAGGTGTTGAGGGTGCATCTTTTTCCATTTGATGGGAGGATTTGGTTCCACTGCAAATTCTGGTTGCGAGATTGAGGTTCTTAATTCTTCGCTGAGTGTTGGCTGGCCACCATTCTTAATTTGGAGACACTTCCCACATTCCTCATTCATGGCTTTCTACCAAGCCAGCAGTGGGGGACTGGGTTCCTTTTGTGCTGCAGGTTTCTTTGGCTTCCTTCCCTCTCCCACCTCCCCTTCCTTCTGCATGTGACTGTTTCCTGGTTTTGAGGACTCATATGATTACTTTGGGCCAACCCACAGCTATAAGTACTTTATCTTAAAATCAAATAATTGGTAACTTCATTGCATCTGCAAAGTCCCTTCATGGCATTACCTGGCTTCATGTTTAATTGAATAACAGAGGACAGGGGTGTTGTGAGGGTGGCATCTTTAGAACTCTGCCTATAATAATCATGTGGTCCAAACACTACAGGAAGCCCGTGGTACCACTGATAGATCATTTTGACCCTATAGATAACATTTTCTGTGCCTTGTATATGTTCCATCTCCTATCCATGCACATACACCCAAATTGAAAGTGACTTTAGAGCAAGGGCAATGTGTAACACAGCGTTATTCTTTACTCACAAAGCTAGTTGCACATATGCGATACAGGTATTGAGCGACTTACGACCTATGCAACTTACAACCATTCAACTTTACGACCACTATCCTAGCCAAGACTGCTCTGCGTCTGGCAGCGCAAACGTTGCCCAGCTGGGCCTAGACAGTGCGGACCAGCTTCCGGCAGCACTGCCATCTCCGCGTGCACCATTTCAACTGTTATCCCAGACTCGGTATAGCAATTTGTGTTTTGTGTCTTGGATATTTTTCATCAAACCTCTCCCAAGATGTCTACCAAGAGGAAATTGTCTTTGTCTACGCCTCAGCCTGCCAAGAAGGAAAGAAAGGCCATCGATCTCGACACAAAAATGAAGGATGGAACGGAGGGCGCACGATGTGTTTCGTCCGTATCATGAAATTTATGAAGAAAAAAAGAAACATACAATTCAGACAAAGTTCACCATGTTTATGAAAAAACCAACTCCGGTAACCCCAACTGCTGCCTCAGATGACGACATCAATGATCCACAGCCAAGCACCAGCAGCCAATAAAATGTTTCATACATGTTTATATATTTTGATATGTTTTGCAATTGGCAAAATGTTTCCTATGGTATTTTTTACACCTGCATTTTGTATTTTTGTATGCACCTGTATTTTGTAATTTTGTATGTTTTACAAATATTAAACCAGTTGTATTGGTAATGCAGTGTTTTACTTAAACTTGATGAATGTAAAAATAAGAAACAAAATGGTGTAGAGATGATACAAATGGCATAAAATGAACAAAGAAAATTATGATGTATAACAATAATGAAAGAAAATTATGATAAAATATGACTTGAAGATTTTTATAACATCATTTCACAGTACTGTACATATAGCCTACTCAACTTACGACCAAATCATGTTACGACTGGTCTGTCGGAACCAATCATGGTCGTAAGTCGAGCGCTAGCTGTATGCAATAAATATCTATTCAATATAAAGGGAATGATATATATCTTACACAAACCCAAACACACACATACACAGAACACTCCACCTATTCATAGAAATGTGGTATTCCAGGTAAAGTTATAGATTGGGTAGGGCTCCATTCATCTATGCACACGCCCTTTCACCTGTACTGTATATTCAGGATTCACATAGCCAGTAGTTCAATTCCTAAATTTACTTGAAGCACCCTAGCAAGGTGGTGTTTGTGGACGCTGTCTGGGAAACGTTTCTTCTGCAGATTGCTCCCCAGTGGTTGACTTCCACCAAGGACAATTCCTGCATCAGTCACGTCCCATCAGAGTTGGGAAAGGAGCTGCCATTGTGTTGGACCTCTGACTTTTATAGTCTATTTCTTTTCCTATTTCAAAATAACTAAAGGTAATATCTGCCTTTCCGTATATGAGAACTGTATCCTCCTGTTTCTGAATTAATTTAATTTCAGTGTTGTCATCCAACGTGGTAAACCAAGGCAGTGACTAAGGATCCCTGAGCAATATGTGTGTTGCTAGTTCTGAAACACGCCAGAAGTCAAGTCTTCTCTTTCAGCAGTTACATGCTGTCCAGTAAACCTTGGAGATTCCCAAATAGACAATTTTGTGACTCTTCTTAGCTTCCCAGAAGTCATTAGGAACTCTCTCAAGAGAAGAGAGCTCTTACTGCACTGAAAGCCTTCAATCTTCGTGTGTGTGTGTGTGTCTGTGTGTGTGTGTGTGTGTGTGTTTGTGTCTGGGTGTGTGTGTCTGTGTCTGTATGTGTGTCTGTGTGTGTGTGTCTGCGTGTGTGTGTCTGGGTGTGTCTGTGTGTCTGTGTCTGTGTGTGTGTGTGTCTGTGTGTGTGTGTGTGTCTGTGTGTCTGGGTGTGTGTGTCTGTGTCTGTGTGTGTGTGTGTCTGTGTGTGTGTGTGTCTGGGTGTGTGTGTCTGTGTCTGTGTGTGTGTGTGTCTGTGTGTGTGTCTGTGTGTGTGTGTGTCTGGGTGTGTCTGTGTGTCTGTGTGTGTGTGTGTGTGTCTGGGTGTGTCTGTGTTTTGTTTTTGTTTTCCTTTATCCATTATCAGACACTGTTGTATCTTCTCAGTTTGACAGCCGCTCAGCCTCAAAAGAAGATATAGTTAAAGATTTGGCTCAAAGCCAAGATTTTGAGTAAATGAACAAAAACAACAAAGCGCAGATGTGGGGCTTGTCAGCTTTTGAAGAGATCTCATCATTGCTTTCAAAGCAAATATATTCATGATGCTTGATGAATTGTTTACAATAGCCCATACTACTTCATAAATTCATTTTTATTAAATTATTTACTCTCTTGTTGATTCTAAACTTTTCTTATTGAAACTTGCACCTAATTTGCAAGATTGTAGCACACTTTTATTTCAAAAGTATGTTGAAACATTTCAGCAAGATTAGAATAATCCCGGCCAGGCACGGTGGCTCACCCCTGTAATCCTAGCACTTTGAGAGGCTGAGGTGGGCGGATCACCTGAGGTCAGGGGGTCAGGAACAGCCTGGCCAACATGGCAAAACCCCATCTCTAATAAAAATACAAAAATTAGCCAGGTGTGGTGGTGGGCACCTGCAATCCTGGCTACTCAGGAGGCTGAGGCAGGAGAATCACTTCAACCTAGGAGACGGAGGTTGCAATGAGCCAAAATCACGCCACTGCCCTCCAGCCCAAGCTACAGAGTGAGACTGTCAAAAAAGAAAAAGAAAATAATAATTCCTTTCCTCCCAATTTCTCCTTCTTACAACTAAAAATCCCTGAATGAAATACAACAATCACAGGAGACTATGAAAGAAGAAAAGAATTACTGAGATGCCTGAGGATGTGAGGAATGGCATGGAATGAGTTCTCTGGATTTCCTTAACACCTCCCATGTATCCCAGACAGAACACGACCGAAGCCTCAAACACAAAGCAGAGGCAAACATACACGACTCCTAGAAAAGTGATTTTCTAGCTAAAGGACAAGGAATAGGGCAACCTATGAACAGAAAATATATATATTAGCAATACCTCCCTACTTCAGCCAAACACCAAGAGAAAAAACATAACCTCTCCCTTTGACATTTCAGCGGGGTGAGGAGGAGGCTGGACTCCCATACCACCATTCTATCCCACGGAAGTAGGGGCTAGCATGCTAAGTGCTTTGCACGGTGATGCAGGTGGCTGCGTGGCCAGTTAATGTTCAACAGCAGATCATGGAAGCAGGTGGTGCTCAGATTCCCACAATAAGATAGTGTCATCAGGATCCAACTCTGAGCTTAGCCTCTACTTCCACCCAGGATGACCGGACAAGCCAGTGTGAAGCAGGAATCATCAGAATTTCATGGTTGCATCCCCAACAAGCATTAGGAGGAATGATGGGGAGCTGAGCCCCCATTCAACCTGAGCACCAGCGAGATAGAATGAGGTGATTGGGGTGGGGCTGGTTGGCACTTTGCTCTTCCCCACTCCTTCCCCAGTGTCAGGGCGTCTCATGTGGGGCTGAGCTTGTGTGCAGTTTCACTCAGAAGTAAGGAGGCTGTGTTAGTCAGTACACCCTTTCAAAGGAAAAGTGTCAGTGGGGCCACGGGCCAAGCGGAAAGTCCACTTCCTCCATGATGGAGGCAGCCTGAGCCAGTGCCACACGTATGCTGGGGTGGTGCTTTTAGAGCCCAGTGAGAAACGGCAAAAACACACACCTGGGCCTCTACCCACACCTCAACAGAAAGGGAGCTTGTTAAGAAAGAAAATTAAGTAGAATCCAGAGTCTGATAAAATATACTATCCAAAATTTCCAGGATATATTTGAAATTCATTCATTATAATAAGAACCATGAACATCACAACTGGAGTGAAAATTGACAATCGCCGGGCACGGTGGCTCAAGCCTGTAATCCCAGCACTTTGGGAGGCCGAGGCGGGTGGATCACAAGGTCAAGAGATCGAGACCATCTTGGTCAACACGGTGAAACCCCGTCTCTACTAAAAATACAAAAAAAATAGCTGGGCATGGTGGTGCGTGCCTGTAATCCCAGCTACTCAGGAGGCTGAGGCAGGAGAATTGCCTGAACCCAGGAGGCGGAGGTTGCGGTGAGCCGAGATCGCGCCATTGCACTCCAGCCTGGGTAACAAGAGCGAAACTCCGTCTCAAAAAAAAAGAAAATTGACAATCAACAGATATTAGCATCAAGATAATGCAGATATTAAAATTATTCAGCAAAGATTTTAAAACATTCGTCATAATGGTGCTTCAAACAAACAATTACAAATTCCACTGAAACAATCTTAAAAATAAAAAAACCTCTGCAAAGAAACAAATCATAAAACAGAATCAAATGGAAATTATAGAACTGAAAAATATAACCGCTATAAAAATCTCACAGAATGAGCTCAACAGCAAAGTGCAGACAGAGGATAGAATCAATGAACTTAGTGAGAGATCAAGATAACTTACCTAATCTGAACAAAGATGAAATAGGCTGAAAAGCAGATGAACAATTCCAGAGGCAGGTGGGACAATAACACACGAACTGATACTCATTTCATCAAAAACCCAGAAGGAGAGAAAGAAAAAGTATTTGAAGAAATAATGGCAGAAAATGTTTCAAATTTAGTGAAAGAAACAAACATAAGTGCAAGAACACCAACTAGAAAAACTCAAATCTTCAACAAGACATATCATAATTCATTTCTGAAAACTAAATAAATAAATAGCCCTGAAAACATCCTGAAGAAATCAACGTATCACACACAGGGAATCACCAATTTCAGTAGCAGTGGATTTTTCATCTAAAACCAGGGAGGCCAGGAGGAAACGGCACACTTGTGAATTTTTGTAAGAAAAGAACAACGAAGCACTAATTCTATACCTGAAAAAAAATATATCCTACAAGACTGAAATGGAAAAAAGGCATTCTCAGTTAAAAAAAAATTAAATAAATGTGTCACTAGCAGACCTGTGTTAAAGAAGGCTAAAGGAAGTTTATTAAACCTAAAGGAACTGACCATAAAGATGCCTAAAACTTCAGAAGAAAAAATGTCTATATTGGAATGAGGGCCAGGCATGGTGGCTCACACCTGAATCCTAGCACTGTTGGTAACCAAGGTAGGAGGACTGCTTGAGTCCAGGAGATTGAGACCAGCCTGGGCCACACAGGGAGACTCTGCTGCTACAAATAAAACACAGGTGTAGTAGTACATGCCTGTGGTCCCAGCTACTCAGGAGGCTAAGGTGAGAAGGCCACTTGAGCCGGGATGGTCTAGGTTGCAGTGAGACATAATCATGCTACTGCATTTCATCCTGGTGACAGAGTGAGATCTTGCCTCAAAAAAATAAATAAATAAATAAAAGTATTAGAATGAATACAAACAGAGAAGGAATGTTCTCATTCATTTCTTAAATCATATTCAATGGTTGAAAGAAAAATTATTATGTCATCAGATGAGGTTTTCAATGTATATAGAGAAAATATTTAAAACAATTATATTTAAAAGTGGAGAGGATAAAGGGACCTAAGTGGGTACAAGATTTCTTTTTTTTTTAAATTGCATTTTAGGTTTTGGGGTACATGTGAAGAACATGCAAGATTGTTGCATAGGCACACACATGGCAGTGTGGTTTGCTGCCTTCCTTCCCCTCACCTGTATCTGTCATTTCTCCCCATGCTATCTCTCCCCACCTCCCCACTGCCCCATCTCTCCCCCCATTTCCTCCCAACGATAGACTAGATAGGGAAAATGTGGTACATATACACCATGGAACATTACGCAGCCATCAAAAACAATGAGTTCGTGTTCTTTGTAGGGACATGGATGAACCTGGAAACCATCATTCTCAGCAAACTGACACAAGAGCAGAAAATCAAACACCGCATGTTCTCACTCACAGGCGAGTGTCGAACAATGAGAACACATGGACACAGGGAGGGATACAAGATTTCTAAACCTCACCTGAGCCAGTAAAATATAAATACTAGTAGACTGTGATGACTTACACATGTATGCTTTGTTATTTAAAACAACTAAGAAAACTATGCGAAGCAATATACTCAAAGACGCTATAGGTAAATCATGATGGAATTCTAAAAATATTCAAGGAACCACAGAAACGCTGGAAAGGAGAAACCATACCAGAACAAGAAACAGAAGAAATAATCTAAAAGCAAACAAAAGCAGCTGTTAAAATGGCAGAATTACATCATAATGTATTAAGGAGATTTGGGAGGCTCGGAAAACCTGGGACATTTGACAAAAGTCAGTGTGGAGGACACTGTGGACAAGAAACAAACAAACAAAAAAAACGGATGTGGGAATATTAGGTGAATGTGTCTCCGATCCAAAATGTCAGCTGATTAACAGACATGTCTTAATTGCAGAGTTTTATAACTTAAGCTCAAATGCTGAGTCCCTCACTTATTTACCTGATGGGTGACTTTGGACAGTTTTTCCTCCTCTGAAACTCAGCCTCTCCAGAAAGACATATTTGTCCATTCCAAAGATGGTTGTGAGGATTAAATGAGAAGTCAGATAAAGTGCTTTATTACAGTGCCTGGCATACAACCCTCCACAAGTGTGGTTTACCATTCCACAGAACAGGGAGAGAACACAGGTTTCAGAGTCCAGTTGACAGAGAGTTCCACATTTTATGACATGGCCAAGGGAGGTGCTAATCCGGCTCTGCCTAGCACTATTCTAGTGTTACCTTGAGTAATGCATCTGGGGAGCTGTTTTTATAGGGACCTAAGCCAGTGGTTTAAAAATGTGGTTCCCAGACCAGCAGCATCAGCAGCATGTGAACATTTGTTAGGACTGCAAATTACTGAGTCCCACCGCCTAGATCTGCTTGAGGTGGGAGGTGGAACTCAGCTCTGGACCAGGCTGAAGACTGGCTGAAACAGGGAAGAGGCAGCAAAAGCACCTCTCCATGAGAAACACCCACCAGTGCTGTGTCAGTTGACCACCGCCACGGCAACACCTGGAAGTCCCCACTCCTTTTCTAGAAATTTCTGAATCATCAGCCCCCAATTTGCAAGTAATTAAAAATGGCATGAATATGACTGCAGAACTGACCCAGGGCTACTTCTCTGGGCACACTGCCTACGGGCAGCCCTGCTTCACTAGAAACAGTACCTCTGCTGCTGTGCGCTCTGCTTCAGTGAAAGCCACTGTCTAACACCACTGCCTCAGCCTTGAATTCTTTCTTCCTGGGCGAAGCTGAGAAACTTCCCGGGCTAAGCCTCAATGGGGGCTCGCCTGCCCTGCATCCTACTGAATCAGAAACTTGGGCTGAGTCCCGTAAGCCTGTGCTTTAGAGAGCCCTTGAGGTAAACCTGATACATGCTAAAGCTTGAGAACCATTGACCTAGACAGACACCATGTTTGGAGGAAGGGAAAGACTCAAAACCCTTCTTCCTAAAGACAGCTGATGGACATCAGTGAGTTCAGTCTGAAGAAAAGACCAGACTCATCTTAGAGGAAAGAGGGAGTTGGCTTGTTTATTTTCATTTTCCCAATAACTGGGAGAAATCAGTAGAAAACAGAAAAGCAAAAGTAGCATGGTGGATGTGAGGGTGGATGGCCTAACTGGCAGGTGTCTGTTGACTGAAAATAGGAATCCAGGGGTAACGATGTTCATTGCTGGTGATTCACAGCTCTGCTGTATCCTCCAGGGCCTGGGTTTTCCTCACCAGTCCTCTTTGACATCTCACCTGGTCGTGGTTACTCAGTGATGGAAGCAAAGTGTAGGGTACATGCTTAAATACCAGTAAACAGCAGAAAAATTACTTATCTTTTTTTAAAATTGAGGTGAAATTCACATAACATAAATTAACCATTTTAAGCCAGGCGTGGTGGTTCACGTCTGTAATCTTAGCACTCTGGGAGGCCGAGGAAAGGCAGATCACAAGGTCAGGAGATCGAGATCATCCTGGCTAACACGATGAAACCCTGTCTCTACTAAAAATACAAAAAATTAGCCAGGCGTGATGACATGCGCCTGTAGTCCCAACTATTTGGGAGGCTTGAACCTAGGAGACGGAGGTTTCAGTGAGCTGAGATCAGGCCCGTGCACTCCAGCCTGAGCAACAGAACAAGACCCTGTCTAAAAAAAAAAAAAAAAAAAAAATTAAAGGACGAAATTTGGTGGCATTTGGTACATTCACAGTGTTATACAACTGCCACTTTTACTAAGCTTCAAAACATTTTTAACACCCAAGAAAAATACCTATCAAGCAGTCACTACCTCTTCCTCCCCTTCCTCTGTCTACTGGCAACCACCAATCTGCTTTCTGTCTCTACGGATTTACCTATTCTGGATATTTCATATAAATGGAATCATAGCATATGTAATCTTTTGTGTCTGGCTTCTCTCACATAACATGATGTTTTTGAAGTGCATCCATGCTGTAACATATCTCAATATTTCATTCCTTTTCATAGCTGAATATTAGTCCATTGTCTCTGTAAATCACATGTTGTTTATCCTTTTGGCTATTGATGAGCATGTGTGTTGTTTCTACCTTTTGACTACTAAATAGTGCTACCATAAGCATTTGTGTACCATTTTAATTGAATAACTGATTTCAATTAATTTAGGCATATAGCGAGGAGCAGAATTCCTGATTCATGTGGTAAACTCTCTAAATTGCTTTTTGAGAAAGTACAAGAATGTTTTCTGAAACTGATGAATCAATTTATATTCCCAGCAATGGTGAACAACATTTCCAATTTATCTACATTCTTGCCAACACTAGTTATTTTTCCTTTTTTAAAAAAAATATAATTGAATGTGAAGTGATTGTTATTTTGACTTGCACTAATCTAATGGCTAAGAATCTTTTCCTATGCTTGTTAACCATTTATTCATTTTTCTTGAAGAATGTCTATTCAAATAATTTTCCATTTAAAAAATCATGTTGCTTGTTTTTTGGTTTTGACTTGCAATAATTCTTTATATATTTTGGATACTAGACTTTTATTAGCTGTATCATTTGCAAAAGTTTTTCTCAATTTTGTAGATTATTTTCTCTTTCTTAATAATGTTCTTAAATGCATAAAGATTTTTAATTTGATTCTTTTAAGGAAATGAAGACAACGGGTTGCTGAAGGGTTGTGAAGACGAAGGATTTTTGCTTATATTTACCTTTAATTTTTTTTATTTTATTGATGAATAATATTTTACATATTTATGGGTTACATGTGAGAATGTGTTACATGCATAGAATGAAAATAATCAAGTCATAGTATTTCTAGTGTCTATCACCTTGAGTATTTATTATTTCTGAGTGTTGTTGGTAACATTTCAAGTTCTCTCTTCTAATTCCTTTGAACTATGCAACGTATGGTTGCTAAATGGAATGACCCGACTTTGCTGTTGAACAATTTGATGTACTTCATCTGTCTAACCGTATGTTTGTACCCATTACCCAACCTACCTTCATTCCTCCATCTTCACATCCTTCCCAGGTTCTGATATCCATCATTCTATTCTCTATCTCCACAAGGTTAACATTTTTAACTCTCACATACGAGTGAGAAGACACATATTTGTCTTTCTGTGCCTGCGTTATTTCACTTAACATAATGACCTCCATTATGCAAATGACATAATTTTATTTATTTTTATGGCCAAATAGTACTTAATTGTGTATGTTGATCATCGTCCATTGATGGATCCTTATGTTTATTTCATATTTTTTCTATTGTGAGTGGTGTTGAAATAAACATGTGAGTGCAGGTATCCTTTTGATATATTTATATCTTTTCATTTGTATAAATACCTGGTAGTGTAATTTCTGGATTTTATGATAGCTTTATTTGTAGTTTTCTGGAAAAATTCCATATGGGTTTTCCATAGTGGAAATGAAAGATCTCTACAAGAAACTCCAAAATACTGATGAAAGAAATAGGAGAGGACATAAGCAAATAGAAACATATCTCATGCTCATAAATCGAAAGAGGTAATATAGTTAAAATGACCATACTGCTGAAAGCATTGTACAGAGTCCACACAGCCTCCATCAAATTATCATCTTTTGCAGAAAGAGAAAAGAAAGAACCCTCTAAAATTTGTATAAAACCAAAAAGAGCCAGAAAAGCCAAAGCAATCTTGAGTAAAAACAACAAATCTGGAGGCATCACACTACCTGACTTGAAATTATATTACAAGGCTAGGATTACCAAAACAGCATGATTTGTGTATAAAAATAGACACGTCGGACAATGCAACAAAACAGGGAAACCCAGAACTGAATCCATTTCTATCTTCTATGCTTTTATGAAGAGCCTGGACAAATAGTGAGAGTAATTTGCACGACAAGTTATCTTCAAGGGAAGGTGACAGGAGCCTGCCTTGAGGCAGTGGTGTGATCTCGGCTCACTGGAATCTCTACCATCCAAGTTCAACCAGGTTCAAGCAATTCTCCTATCTCAGCCTCCCGAGTAGCTAGGATTACAGGCAGGCACTGCCATACCCAGCTAATTTTTGTATTTTTAGTAGAGATGGGGTTTTACCATATTGGCCAGGCTGGTCTCAAACGCCAGACCTCAAGTCATACATCTGCTTCAGCCTCTGAACATGCTGGGATTATAAGTGTGAGCCACCATGCCGGGGAATTACTGCCTGGTTCTTAGTTGACAAATGCAAAAGCACTCTTACGAGACTAAATTACAAAAGTCTCACATAACTCTTGCAAAATGGAGAAAGCAACATACAAGCAAGCATGCACACAAATATCTAAGCACTCCTACATACATTCACACACACAAACATAAGGGTCCGTCACTCTCAGGTTCACACAGAACACCCACTCTTTGATTAACAATTTCACAGAGTCATGAAGCTGGAGGGGACAGAGAACCTTCAGCCATCAACTGGCTGTGTCCCCTTCAATCAGACAGGGAAATGTCAAACATTTTAGCTTATTACTTTCTTTGACATCCACTAGAGAGGACAGCAGTAACCCAGTTTCTGCAAAAATATTGAACAATTCTCCCTAGATACCATTAAGATTGTTCCCACCCTTGAAAGTTCTTGATCTTCAAAATAACTGTTTCCTTTTCTTATAGAAGAAGAGAAGGTATTGACAGAAAAGAAGAGAGCTTCCTTCAGGGTCAAATGCAACAATGGATTAATTGGAATGGCTTCACAATTGTGTTTAAGGCTAGGCCAAAAATGACCTGTAAATGTATTAAATCTAATATTAAGTAATTGGTATATCCTATCTAATGTGAAATCGTAGGAGATTACACTGCAGAGAGGAATTTGAAGTTACAGTACAGGTATAATTGCCACTCAGTCCCCCGAGAAACCGTATCTTTTCACTGGAGGCTGCCCATGGTAATTAATTGGTGATACACTGTTCTAGCCCAAGGGAAGACATCTGACTTAACTTCAGATAAAAAGTGCAAGAACAGATAGACGACTGCATCTGTGTTTGTGTATAGAGATTTGGATCTTTTTAGACAACAATGTTTAAATGTTATTCCATAATCTACTATCTTAGCTCTAAAATAGCCCACCAGAACAAAGGAAAAATAAATCAATTCCCAGGTACTACTATCTTATTTGTAACTATTTAAAAATATTTTATCTTGATTTTGGTTTCATGTTGTTTGCCTTTGTTTATGGTTACGAAATTCATTTCGGACAATTTGCCTAATCCTTGCCCTATCTTACCTGGTTTCAATGATCTTTTCTTTAAATGAAAAAAAATATTATCATGTCTTTAAAACCTTTCCTATTTCCTCTAGATTACTTCTGCTGTTGCTACTTCTGTCTAGTTTATGTCTCCTGATTGGCTACAAGTCTCTAGGACTTCTCCAATCCTACCCACTACACATCGTCATTGCCCCCAGCATTTTTATATGCTGTACAATTGTGAAAAAACAGTTTAAAAGAGTATGCCCCTTATTTTACTAAACTGTGGAACCTGAAGATGTCATACAGATCCAATTTAATCATGACTATACAAAAGAGAAAATCAAGAGACAGGTGGTAACTGATCACAATCTTAAACCATCATAGTAGCCAGGTTTGTGACACCCATTCTTGTGCGTTTTCGGCACCATTTGCTCTGCCTCTTTGGATCAGATTTCTGCCACAAAGTATCTGTAAGCCATAAAATTTGGAAAAATCTTACTTTGTACTTTGAACATTTCCTCTCTCCTATTTCCTCTCCTATGTAGCTTGTGTCTGATAAAATATTTATTTGTTTTACTTTATAAACTGTTGAAAGCTCATTGTATTCCAGTCCGCAAAGTAGGTGCTGGTATAATATAATAAACAAATGTATATGACCCTCACTGATGGAATCTACAGGGTAGGAGGAGACTTAGTGAATCAAATAATCCCACATATAAATTTGTAATGACATTGAAAAGTGCTCTGTAGGTAAATATTAAGTGTGTTAAAAAGGTAAAACAGAGGAAGCTGTTCTTAAGAATTGCCTAAGGTGATGACATTTGACCTTAATTACCTAAACTAATGAGATGATAGATAGATGAATAGTTGCATAGATAGGTAAATAGATAGGTAGAAGAACAATATAGGAGATATATATATATATATATATATATATATATATATATGGTAATAGGATATATATCCTATACATATATCATATGTATCATTCTCATATATATCCTATTACTTCTTTTTCTCTGCAGAACTCTAATACTAACTTTTGCATTAGGGTTGTGTATATATCAGAAACCTAATACAACTCTCTTTTATTAGCCAGGTATCTGAGCACCCCACAATCCATTCAAGTTGACACAGAAAATTAACTATGATGGTATAAACTGGAATTAAGGAGAAAGGAGAGAAAAATGGTGTGCAAGAGGTTGCTGGTTGCTGAGTTAGGCAGGTGGCTCAGGTACTCTCTTCATGCCAAGAGCATGAGCAGAACTAAAGAAAAGGAATTGCATCAGATCTTCACTTTTTTTTTTTTTTTAATTGCTCTAACTGCATTTTGAAGACTGTTCGGGGATAAAAAGGGTGAAGAATAGGATGGACTTTCAAGATGGCCGCCTAAGAACAGCTCAGGACTTCAGCTCCCAGTGAAAGTGCAGAGGGTGAGTGGACGCCGCATTTCCAGACGAACTCTTATTGCCCAGAGACCAGGAGATACCCAGGCAGAGGGGTCGCCAGCGTCGCAGTCCCAGCCGGTGCGGCTGTTTTGGCCCCCGCGGGGCTGATTCCGCCCGCGCGGCTGCTGTGACCACTCCCTGTTGCTGCGGTTCTCCGTACAAAAGCCACTGGTCTGGGAGCCCTCTTAGCTGGCGAGCAGAGCCTTGAGACGGCAGAATAGCCCATTCATCTGAAATAGCGAGCCAGGCCAGGAGATTCCTAGGCAAAAAATCCGCCAGGAGCCGGCGCCGCGGTTCGAGCCGACTCCGTGAGTCGCAGCACGGGAGATCCCGGCGCCTTTTCAACAAGCGACCGGAACGCGGGGTCGTTCAACTTAAAAGAAAAGACTCTGAGTCAGGGAGCCAGGTGATCAGGCTCGGTGGGTCCCACCCCTCCACCCCCAACAACAACCAAAACAAAAACAGTAATTGGAAACCCTCTGGGTTGAGCCCTTCAAACCAAGCACAGCTGAACCAGGACGGTCCGGCTCCGTGGGGGAGGGGCTTCCGCCATTACTGAGACTCTCCACCGCTGCGGAGGCAGGCTGCCGTTGCCGAGGCAACCCGCCGTTGCCGAGGCGACCTGCCACAACAGAGAGAGTCCGCCATAACAGAGGCGGGGCCACCATTGCCCAGACAGTTCTAACTACGCCCATATAAAAAGGACTACAGGGAAGAGCTCAGGGCAGCTGGGCGGAGCCCACAGCAGCTCAGCAAAGCCCCTGCGGGCAGGCAGAGGCTAGGCGTGCTGCTAGCTGGGCGGGTCCGACCTGAAAAAAAAAAAAATCAAAAAAGGCAGTAGTGCAACGGAAACTCATAAAGCTCCAACTCCCTGGGACAGAGACAGACAACAGGTGGATAAACCCACAAAAATGGGTAGAAACCAGCGTAAAAAGGATGAAAACTCCCGAAACCAGAACACCTCTCCTCCTAAAAGTGATCACAACTCCTCACCAGCAAGGGAACCAGACCGGATGGAGAAGGAGGGTGATGAAATGACAGAATCAGACTTCAGAAGATGGGTAGTAAGAAACTACAATGAGCTAAAAGAACATGTTCTAACCCATCGCAAAGAAAATAGGAACCTTGAAAAAAGATTGGACGAACTGCTGACGAGAATGGACAGCATAGAGAGGAGAATAAGTGAATTGATGGAGCTGAAAAACGCAACACGAGAACTTCGTGAAGCATGCACAAGCTTCAACAGCCGAATTGACCAAGCAGAAGAAAGGATATCAGAGGTCGAAGACCAACTCAATGAAATAAAAAGAGAAGGCAAGAACAGAGAAAAAAGTGCAAAAAAGAATGAACAAAATCTTCAAGAAATGTGGGACTATGTGAAAAGACCTAATCTACGTCTGATAGGTGTACCTGAATGTGATGAAGAGAATGAATCCAAGCTGGAAAATACTCTTCAGGATATTATCCAGGAAAACTTCCCCAACCTAGCAAGGCAGACCAATATTCAAATCCAGGAAATACAGAGAACACCACAGAGATATTCCTCAAGAAGAGCAACCCCAAGGCACATAATCATCAGATTCACCAGGGTTGAAATGAAAGAGAAAATTCTAAGGGCAGCCAGAGAGAAAGGTCGGGTTACCCACAAAGGGAAGCCCATTAGACTCACAGCAGATCTCTCAGCAGAAACCCTACAAGCCAGAAGAGACTGGGGGCCAATATTCAACATCCTTAAAGAAAAGAACTTTCAACCCAGAATCTCCTATCCAGCCAAATTCAGCTTCATAAGTGAAGGAAAAATAAAATCCTTTGTGAACAAGCAAGCACTCAGAGATTTCATCACCACCAAACCTGCTCTACAAGAACTCCTGAAAGAGGCTCTACACATATAAAGGAACAACCAGTACCAGCCACTCCAAAAACACACCAAATGGTAAAAAAGCAGCAACACAATCAAGAATCTGCATCAACTAACCAACAAAACAGCCAGGTAGCATCAAAATGACAGCATCAAATTCACACATAACAATACTATCCCTAAATGTCAATGGACTAAATGCCCCAATCAAAAGACACAGACTGGCAAATTGGATAAAAAGCCAAAACCCATCAGTGTGCTGTATCCAGGAAACCCATCTTACATGCAAGGATACACAAAGACTCAAAATAAAGGGATGGAGGAAGATCTACCAAGCAAATGGAGAGCAAAAAAAGGCAGGAGTTGCAATTCTCATCTCTGATAAAATAGACTTTAAAGCAACAAAGATCAAAAGAGACAAAGAAGGACATTACATAATGGTAAAAGGATCACTGCAACAAGAAGAGCTAACGATCCTAAATATATATGCACCCAATACAGGAGCACCCAGATACATAAGGCAAGTTCTTAATGACTTACAAAGAGACTTAGACTCCCACACAATAATAGTGGGAGACTTTAACACCCCATTGTCAATATTAGACAGATCAACCAGACAGAAAATCAACAAGGATATCCAGGACCTGAACACAGACCTGGAACGAGCAAACCTAATAGACCTTTACAGAACTCTCCACCCCAAATCCACAGAATATACATTCTTCTCAGCACCACATCACACCTACTCTAAAATTGACCACATAATTGGCAATAAATCACTCCTCAGCAAATGCAAAAGAACAGAAATCATAACAAACAGTCTCTCAGACCACAGTGCAATCGAGTTAGAACTCAGAATGCAGAAACTAACTCAGAACTGCACAGCTTCATGGAAACTGAACAACTTGCTCTTGAATGTTGACTGGATAAACAATGAAATGAAGGCAGAAATAAAGATGTTCTTCGAAACCAATGAGAACGAAGACACAACATACCAGAATCTCTGGGACACATTTAAAGCAGTCTCTAGAGGAAAATATATAGCAATGAGTGCCCACATGAGAAGAAAGGAGAGATCGAAAATTGACACCCTATCATCAAAATTGAAAGAGCTAGAGGAGCAAGATCAAAAAAACTCAAAACCTAGCAGAAGACAGGAAATAACTAAGATCAGAGCAGAACTGAAGGAAATAGAGACACAAAAAACTCTTCAAAAAATCAATAAATCCAGGAGCTGGTTTTTTGAAAAGATCAACAAAATAGACAGACCACTAGCCAGATTAATAAAAAAGAAAAGAGAGAATAACCAAATTGATGCAATAAAAAACGATAAAGGGGATATCACCACAGATTCCACAGAAATCCAAACCATCATCAGAGATTATTACAAACAACTCTATGCACATAAACTAGTAAACCTAGAAGAAATGGATAAATTCCTGGACACCTGCAACCTCCCAAGCCTAAACCTGGAAGAAGCCGAAACCCTGAATAGACCAATAACATGGTCTGAAGTCGAGGCAGCAATAAACAGCCTACCACCCAAAAAAAGCCCAGGTCCAGATGGGTTCACAGCTGAATTCTACCAGACATACAAGGAGGAGCTGATACCATTCCTTCTGAAACTATTCCAGACAATCCAAAAAGAGGGAATCCTTCCCAAATCATTTTACGAGACAAACATCATCCTGATACCAAAACCCGGCAGAGACTCAACAAGAAAAGAAAATTTCAGGCCAATATCCATGATGAACATAGATGCAAAAATCTTCAATAAAATACTGGCAAACCGATTGCAACACCATATCAAAAAGCTCATCCACCATGATCAAGTAGGATTCATCCCGGGGATGCAAGGCTGGTTCAACATACGCAAGTCCATAAACGTAATTCACCACATAAACAGAACCAAAGACAAAAACCACATGATTATCTCGATTGATGCAGAGAAGGCTTTTGACAAAATTCAACAACCCTTTATGCTAAAAACCCTCAATAAACTAGGTATTGACGGAACGTATCTCAAAACAATAAAAGCTATTTACGACAAACCAACAGCCAATATCATACTGAATGGGCAAAAACTGGAAGCATTCCCTTTGAAATCTGGCACTAGACAAGGATGCCCTCTCTCACCACTCCTATTCAATATAGTACTGGAAGTTCTAGCCAGAGCAATCAGGCAAGAAAAAGAAATAAAGGGTATCCAAACTGGAAAGGAGGAAATCAAATTGTCTCTATTTGCAGATGACATGATTGTATATCTGGAAGACCCCATCATCTCAGCCCAAAATCTCCTGAAACTGATAAACAACTTCAGCAAAGTCTCAGGATACAAAATCAACGTGCAAAAATCACAAGCATTCCTATACACCAGTAATAGACTTCAAGAGAGCCAAATCAAGAACGAACTGCCATTCACAATTGCTACAAAGAGAATAAAGTACCTAGGAATACAACTAACAAGGAACGTAAAGGACCTCTTCAAGGAGAACTACAAGCCATTGCTCAACGAAATAAGAGAGGATACAAACAGATGGAGGAACATTCCATGTTCATGGTTAGGAAGAATCAACATCGTGAAAATGGCCATACTGCCCAAAGTAATTTACAGATTCAACGCTATTCCCATCAAGCTACCAATGACCTTCTTCACAGAACTGGAAAAAAACACCTTAAACTTCATATGGAACCAAAAGAGAGCCCGCATAGCCAAGTCAATTCTAAGCAAAAAGAACAAAGCGGGAGGCATCACACTACCGGACTTCAAACTATACTACAAGGCTACAGTAATCAAAACAGCATGGTACTGGTACCAAAACAGAGATATAGACCAATGGAACAGAACAGAGGCCTCACAGGAAATACAACACACCCACAACCATCTGATCTTCGACAAACCTGACAAAAACAAGCAATGGGGAAAGGACTCCCTGTTTAATAAATGGTGTTGGGAAAACTGGCTAGCCATGTGCAGAAAGCAGAAACAGGACCCCTTCCTGACACCTTACACCAAAATTAACTCCAGATGGATTAAAGACTTAAACATCAGACCTAATACCATAAAAACCTTAGAAGAAAATCTAGGCAAAACCATTCAGGACATAGGTGTAGGCAAGGACTTCATGACCAAAACGCCAAAAGCAATGGCAACAAAAGCCAAAATAGACAAATGGGACCTAATCAAACTCCACAGCTTCTGCACGGCAAAAGAAACAGTCAGTAGAGTGAATCGGCAACCAACAGAATGGGAAAAAATTTTTGCAGTCTACCCATCTGACAAGGGGCTGATATCCAGAATTTACAAAGAACTAAAGCAGATCTACAAGAAAAAAACAAACAAGCCCATTCAAAAATGGGCGAAGGATATGAACAGATACTTTACAAAAGAAGACATACAGGAGGCCAACAAACATATGAAAAAATGCTCATCATCACTGGTCATCAGAGAAATGCAAATCAAAACCACATTGAGATACCATCTCACACCAGTTAGAATGGCGATCATTAAAAAATCGGGAAACAACAGATGCTGTAGAGGATGTGGAGAAATAGGAACACTTTTACACTGTTGGTGGGAATGTAAATTAATTCAACCATTGTGGAAGACAGTGTGGCGATTCCTCAAGGACCTAAAAATAGAAATCCCATTTGACCCAGCAATCCCATTACTGGGTATATATCCAAAGGATTATAAATCATTCTACTACAAGGACACGTGCACACGAATGTTCATTGCAGCACTGTTTACAATAGCAAAGACCTGGAACCAACCCAAATGCCCAACGATGATAGACTGGATAGGGAAAATGTGGTACATATACACCATGGAATATTATGCAGCCATCAAAAACGATGAGTTCACGTCCTTTATAGGGACATGGATGAACCTGGAAACCATCATTCTCAGCAAACTGACACAAGAGCAGAAAATCAAACACCGTATATTCTCGCTCATAGGCGGGTGTTGAACAATGAGAACACATGGACACAGGGAGGGGAGCACTACACACTGGGGTCTGTTGGGGGGAAATGGGGGAGGGGCGGGGGGTGGGGAGGTGGGAAGAGATAGCATGGGGAGAAATGACAGATACAGGTGAGGGGACGGAAGGCAGCAAAGCACACTGCCATGTGTGTACCTATGCAACAATCTTGCATGTTCATCACATGTACCCCAAAACCTAAAATGCAATAAAAAAAAAAAAGGGTGAAGAATAATGTATTGAGAAGTCTTGAAATAAGCAGAGTAATCTTAAAAGACAGAAATGCTCACAAAATATACTCTATGGAGGATGCATGGACATACGGTCCATGTCTCTGTTAGATTCACAAATCCACTCATTCCTCTGCCTTTGCGTCCTTGTTTCTGGTTTGTACAAGAACAACAATTTGTTTTTATATTTATTTGTTTGTTTTTGTAGCAACGATAACTGGGAATTTGGTTTTATTCTCTGACCCTTTGAGATATCTGAAAATGAATGCATGAAATCCGTTCTCTTGAGTAAGAGAGAGCAGAGAATCTGCTTTCTTGATATTTTTGTTGTTGTTTGTGTATCTGTTATTTTGAGCTCAAATCAATAACAAATTTGAGCCAGTGGAAAGGACATCTCTTTGACAACAGCACTGGTAATTCTTGTTGGCATTTTTCTTTCTTTCTTTATTTCTGATCCTTAGTTGAAATTCTGGAACTAAAGGTGTATACTCTCTCTGTTTTTATGTGCTTATATGTGAGAAATTGTGTGAAGTTAATAGTTTTTCCTGTTTCTATATAGTATTAATAAATTTTATTTTAACTCTGTTAAGTTAAAGGGGCTCTGATCTAATGTATTTGAAGTGATAAATGCTTATATCAATTTAATATTCCTAAAATTCCAGAAAAGAGGAAATTAAACATGTAAGAATTTTCTAGCTCAGACACATTTTAAAAATTGAAGTTCACAAAATTAGCTTGACAAATTAGATTGTTTTAATAATTTTATGATTTTAAAAGTCAACTATATGTTTTTCTAGCTTATCAGTGTCCTAGATAATACAAGCTTACATTGTATTTCACAGAGAGTAATCTGAATTTGCCAATCTAATACTAATTACTGGTCAAAGAAAAAATATTACTACAATATAAGGTTTAAGCATATGCAAATGCAATTTGTGTCCAACTGAAATGAATTGTTTTTCTCACAAATATTTTATACTAGCAGTAACTATATTTTGAAGTATATCAGTTTCACCACATTTTCCAATATCTGTAGGTACTTAAAACTTTAGTCTAATGCTAAATGGAGCTAATTAATGAACAATTCTTAAATACCCACATAATTTCCAACTAAAGTAGGAAATTAAAACATTGACTTCTAAGCACATATTTAGTTGATATGTGATGCAATGTATTTAGTTGATATAGCTGATATAGTTTTAATTGCTGTAGAGTGGCTCTCTTATATATAGGGCATGTTAAGGAACATGTTAACTTTTGCTAATTTTACTATCCAAATAATGTGTATCACTATGTGTATTCATGAGGCTTTCTCATTTTCTGCCAATATTTGTAGATGATATACATTTATTAATGCATACTCCCAATTTGCTCTGTAAAGTTAGGCATTTTTGTCAAAATATATAGTTTATATGGCTGATTCGTACTACACTAGGAGCAGTAAGGAAAATATTCTAGGTCTGGGAGCAAGAAGATAGATTAATTTTTGTTTATGAATGAAAAGTAATATGCAGTTTGGTCCTAAAGTGACTAGTCAGCCTAGAAAATGAAAGAAAACAGGACAAGACAAACCTTGAATAAATACAGTTATAAAATATTTCCAGAAAGTAAATGTATCCAGCTTATTTTAAACTTCAAACTATGGCTATCAAAAGAAGTAATGGAATGTGTTAATATTTTTGAAAGTTTGCTCAGTTTTGTTGGGTTTATTCACTAGATAATTTTAAAAGAAAGCTCCTTGGTCTTTCACTCCTAAATATTATAATAATGCAAAGCTAGCATTTAGTATTCTGTCTGCTAAAATGATATATTGGTAACAGAGTATGTAGTTTGATTTTTAACTAGGGATAATACCTTCTGCAGAAGCTGCCCACATATCGGACACTCCATATCTCACCCCCAAAGTTGTTGCCTCCTTTTTGCTGACTTTGTCACGTTCTTGATGGCAAAAGATATTTTCACTTGTGTTTCTTTCTTGTTATGCTTATTTTAAACTATTTTATTGTCACTTTGATAAATAAGTAACCAAGTGGTATTTCTCAGACACACATGACCCTGTCTTTCTGAATGTCCAGATCTCCTCTGACAACTCTTTTGATTTTTGCCTTTTCAAAATAGAATACTAAATTTAGTCAAAACTAAAATATCTCTAATGCTAATAAAAAATCTTTGAGAATTCCAAAGATCCTAGAAGAACACTAAGTTTTGTTCTTTCTTGTTAGGACAAACAATACTAGAGACACTTAAGTTTGTTTCATGGATTTTATAATTTTTACTTAGTTATTTTACTTTAAGAGATACATGTAAAGAAATGTTAAATCAAAAGAAACACTGCACTTTCCCTAGACTAGGTTTGCTTAGATAAGATGTAATCAACATGAAGATTTCAGAAACTGCATTATTTTATGAGAAGGCCCTGAAAATTTCAAAATGTTCCATAGCATGTTCTGGCCCCAAGATAGATAAAAACTCTTATGAAATAGTTATATGTGGTCACCCAGCACATAATTTTACTTTACCCTATTTGAGTTGTACTGGTCACAGAAATACATTAAAAAGAGCCATTAAGGGCTGGGCACGGTGGCTCACACCTGTAGTCCCAGCACTTTGAGAAATCAAGGCAGATGGATCACCTGAAATTAGGAGTTCAAGACCATCCTGGCCAACATGGTAAAACCCCGTTTCTACCACATGCACAACAATTAGTCATGTGGTGGTGCACACCTGTAATCCCAGCTACTTGGAAGGCTGAGATAGGAGAATCGTTTGAACCCTGGAGGTAGATATTGCGGTGAGCCAAGATAGAGTCATTGAACTCCATCCAGCCTGGGTGACAGAACGAAACTCCCTCTCTAAATAAATAAATAAATAAATAAATAAATAAATAAATAAAGCCATTAAGTAGTTTTTACCTATTTTCTGATGCTTACCTGAACACTTATAGGCTACATATCATATTCTGTGTACTTAATAAAGAAAGAGCAGAGCCCCTGGGTAAAATGTGTGTCAGGTACTTTAACCGTAGATATCAAAGAAGTTATAGGCTTCTGAGCTGACTTCAAGGGAGATTTTGGATGAGACCAGTAGACCAAATTAAGATTTCCAGAACTCTTCCTAGTAAAGAAGAAAAGATTCTTTATGAAAACAGATACTTGACCGTAGATTTAGCGGAACAAGAATGAATTACGTGGCAGAGAATTAGCTGATATGGAGAATTATTTATAGCTATTTATTTTCAATATTATTGATGCTGTCCTTTTCCCTTTTTTATAGAAATTCATTTTTCTTTTCTCTCATCTTTAATATACAACTGTTTTATGATTCTGCTCTTATAAACTATAATAATCCTTTTATTAAACCTCAGAATATAAAATCTCTTACTGAGTTTCCATATGTTTAATAGTGATATATCATTACTCACTCACATTCCATAAGATCTGTTCTCCTTCACATCTAGACATAATTGGAACAAATCAATTGTGCAACAAAAACCTTACTCAGAATATCATATTTGGAAATGATTCTCATTAAATCATTTATGACATTCTACTTTATACATAAATCTACTGCTGAAAAATTCTCCCAGGATACTGGCCTGGTCCTTTCTTCCAGGCTAAGAAGTTAACTTAGAAAAGTTGTAAGTGCCCTGAGGAAAGAGGAATTTACTCAAATTTATAGAAATTGCAGTTTAAATATAATTGAGAGAGGCTTGGCTTTAATCATTTCCCCCTGAGGATAGCAAGTTACAGAGGTTTTTAAAAGACCACTATGAAATTCTTTGTGAAAATAGCCACACTGAAGTTAATTCTGTGACTCTAGACACTCAGTATTGCATGGCTCTTTATTTGCAAAGCAAACCCGAAGAGTTCCACAAAATCGACCCTCTTGCTGCCCCTGTATAAATCTAACCTTCTGGTGAATAGATGGTAAGATGAACCGTAAGGATCTCTACCTCCTGGTGTTCACACCCTTGTGTGGGCTAACTTCCCAATTGCTCCTGAACACAGGATATGAAAAAGCTCACGAGCTTTCATTCTGATGACTAGGTTGCAGAGTTAGTAACATCTGTGTTGCTGGCCAGATCCTCTCTCTAAAGCTATCTTAGAATGTGCGCTTTACTGAAGGAAGTTGTATGTTGGAGACGAAGGAAGAAATTCCAGTTTTACTTAGCAGACACTTTAGCATGGCAAGGAAATGTGGGCAAACTTTAGCCAACAGGTAGGTAGAAGTCTTCTGTCCAACAAGCCTTGAAGTACTGCATTGTAACTACTACAAATATTCTAGCATAAAATTAGATTCTTCCCCATTCAGAGCCTTCAGATATGACTTCAGCCCTGGCCAAAACCATGATATTGCAGAGTCAGAGTCCAGGGTCCTGAGGCACAGAAACCCCTGAGCCACAGAAACCCCTGAGCCAGAGAAACTGTAACAAAATAAATGTGTGTTTTTTGAAGCTACAAGGAATTGAATAATTTCTTATACAGCAATTAGCGATTAGATCAAACCTAATAAACCCAACATATTTTGGTTTGTGATAAAAAGTCCAATTTCTGGGGCTTCTGACAAGCACAAGAATGGGAAATACTGCCAGTAAAAAAAAAAAAGAAAAAAAGAAAAAAACTTTAAATGAGACAATTGCTACTAGGTATTTTTTAATGGAATTCTGGTTAATTAGCAGACCCCTTAGAATTGTCTACTTCTATAGGATGTTTGTACTTCATTGACTTTGAATTTTATAACTCTTGAAGTTGAAAAAAAAATTGATTATAAATACAAGTTATTTTTGTCTGTAGAGATGTAAATAAATTTCATCAGGTGAAGATTGATTCCTACTTCATGGAAGAAATACTCTGAATATTACAGTTTATGCTCTGTGACCATTGACAAATTTGGCATCACTTAGCAATTAATCTCAGCAGTTCTGTCTACGTATGCATTTATCTTTGAATTATCTTTTGAGTCAGTTTTAACCATTTACTTTGAAAAACTTTCACATGCATTCATTTTCTAATAACCTGAGAACCATGATCTTAAATCTCCTAAATATATAAAATATTACTTACCAGGCCTCACTCAATATTGGAAAACCATATAATTAGGACCCATTTGAGCTGTAAAATAGTTTGTTGCTTAGTTATTAAGCCACTCACTTCCTCAATACCTAGTCCAATATTTTTAAATGTTGCTTTGTTTAAGGCACAACGGTATTTACATCCTGAGGTAATGCACGCGGTTAGATTCAGGATTTCTGAAGGTAACATCATTGCTTTTAAAGCAGGTGAAGAGAGACTGGGGGGGTGTTGGAAAAACAGAAGCAGAAGGAAGCAGGAAAACACCGGTGCCACAAGCATGTGGATTAACTGAGTAAATACATGCAGGGCATTTAGAAAGCACCTGCAGAGAGCAAATGCTGGAGCTCAATGCACGTTTGTTTTTATTTACTTGTGTTCTACTGATCACACAGAAACCTGTCTCAAAACTGCCCCCAAAACAGCCTGAATTGGGCTTATTGTGAAGTGACATGATACTTTAATTAATGATAATTTTTATGTAATAGTGAACATGTAAGAAACATTTATTGAATAAATGATATCTCACAAGTAGAAAAAAGAACGTTTTTTCTGGGTAACTTTTTCAGAAAATACTTTATTTTAAACTTGAATTATTTACTCCGTATATTCCATAATTTCTATTCTTATTCATATACAAAATGAGCAGACTCTACTTATGTGGCAGCCATTCTATATCCCAGTGCCTTCTGTCCTTCAGGTTAAACACCCGGTATTCTGCATTCTCTGTATGGCACAGGGTTTAGCTGCGCCCTGTCACTTCCATTTTGACTATGCCTCAGTGTGTCTATCTTATAATATGGGGTGAACTGCTCCAGACGTGACATGACTGCAATGGACAATACCAGTGTGGTGGCACTCTCCTTCCTGAGTCTAGTCTTCTATTTGTTTAGTTTAAGGCATCATTGGATATTATTGAAGTGTCAGCATACTGCTGCCTCTCACAGATGTTACTTGCAACTGGCCTGTTTTATATCCAGATGTTTTTATTTTCCTTGTATAAATTAATATCTAGTAGCATGACAACTGATACAGGGGGTAAGCGTATATCTAACTTTATGAGAAATTTCCAAACTCTTTACTAAAGTGTCTCTTCTATTTTGCATTATCGCTAACAATACATGAGAGTTTCAGCAATTCTACTGACATCTCAATACTTTGTATTGTATTATTTTATTAAAAGCCATTCTAGTAGGAATGTAATGGTATCTCATTGTGGTTTTCATTTGAATTTCCCTAGGGACTAATGATTTTCATCGTGTTTTTCATTTATTTATTTATAATCTAGATCTATAATGTTTTAATATATTCAACAAATTGGATCCATAGGCATTATTATTGGGTTGTAACAGTCCTTTACAATTACTACATGTAAGTTCTTCCTAGGTATATGTTCTGCATTTTTTTCAGGTCTGTGGAATGTCTTTCCAGTCTCATAAAGCTGTCTTAAAGAAAAACTAGCCAGGCGCGGTGGCTCACGCCTGTAATCCCAGCACTTTGGGAGGCTGAGGCGGGTGGACCACGAGGTCAAGAGATCGAGACCATCCTGGTCAACATGGTGAAACCCCGTCTCTACTAAAGATACAAAAAATTAGCTGGGCATGGTGGCACGTGCCTGTAATCCCAGCTACTCAGGAGGCTGAGGCAGGAGAATTGCCTGAACCCAAGAGGCGGAGGTTGCGGTGAGCCGAGATCGCGCCATTGCACTCCAGCCTGGGTAACAAGAGCGAAACTCCGTCTCAAAAAATAAATAAATAAAAGAAAATAAAAACTAGAATGTTTAACTTTTGACTAACTCTAATTAGTCTTTTTTTAATGATTCTTTTTTGTGGCTTAAGATCATAAAACCTTTCTATAAACTGTCTTTTTCAAGAAGTGTTATGATGTTAAGTTTTACATGTACGATTCTGATTCCTTTTGACTTAGTTTTTCACGTGGCATTGAGACAGCCAGGTGGGAAGGGCTCCCTGGCAAAATCCCACGTGGCCTGAGTGTGCCCTGGGGCGGAGCCACAGGAGTTCACCCCCTGTGCAGTAGGGCAGAGCCCGGCCCCTCCTCTTCCCCTGTGGAACCTGGGATTCCAGCTGTGAGACAGGAAGCCAGCGGTGACTCTGGCTTTGTGGAGAGTCTCTGTTTCCCCCTTTCTTCCATGTCACCCAATAAAATCCTGCCTTCTTCACCCTTTAAATTGTCTGCAATCCTACATTTTCATGGCCGTGTGACAAGAACCTCATCTTTAGCTGAACTAAGGAAAGGTCCTGCCACATTTTCAGTGCCTAACGTGAGGGCTCAAGAAGCTGTGAGCAAAATGGGGACTCCAAACCTCTCACAGTCCCTTCTAAGCCTTTTCATCCTCAGATTTCTGAGGGTAGCGGAAATCTTGCCTCCACCCCCATTGCTCCCGGGTCGGGGGAGGTGCCTTTTCCTTCCTTTTTTTGGATGGACTTGCGAGTAGTGGCTCCCAAGCACCCTCCCCTCCTTACTGGGGGTGGGACGCATGGCCCATGGCGCCCCGAGCAGCAGCTGGCTGGCATTTTCTGCCAAGTGTCCATGGAGCCTACCCCTCCCTGGGCCAGGGAGGGCAGCTCCAACTCACAGCAATTAAACTTGTCTCTCTGGTAGAGGAAGCACTTGCAAAGGAATAAGAGGTTCTTCTCCAAACATTTTAAAACTTTTTATTTTCTCTACTCTGTCAGAAGGTAACTTTTAAGCAAGTTTTTTGCTTTTGTTTCTGTTTTGTTTTTGTTTGCCTGTTAGAAGGTATTTTACTAGGACAGCCCCCACCCCCGCACCCCAATTATCACTGTTTATAGTCTCCTTAAAGTTTTGGTTGTGAAAAAGGATCTTGTGGGGACTGGGCTTTCTCCTGCCTATCTGTGGAGGTGTGTGTGTGTGTCTGTGTGTCTGTGAAAAGAGCCCGAATTAATTTGGCCTAAAGAATGAAAAGCACTTGGATCAAATATTTTTTATAATATAATGGCGCCAAGAACGCGCCATTGCATTCCAGCCTGGTCAACAAGAGCAAAACTCCATCTCAAAAAAATTTAAAAAATTAAAAATTAAAAAAAAAAGTACCAGGTTTTGGATTACAGTTAACAATTGCTAGGAGTTACCATTTTAATATGTAATTGAGACTACTGGAATTAGATTTACATGCCAGGTGTGTAAGAACAATAAAATGTGTTTTTTTAGTAAAAGGTTAGAAGAAGGCAGGGAAATGTTAATTTTGCCTAGGGTTAAAGGAGTGTTCAAACAAGTGGTGGAAGCGTTGTGGAAATTAATCTTGCAAAAGAAATTCTGTGTCTGAACACTGACTAAGTTTTAAAAAAAAAAGGTCTTATATGAATTTTCTGTAAATTGAGCATTAAATAAATAAAAAGCACATCAAAGTATTCATAAGGCACTAAACTGCTCTTCGGCAAATTTGTAGGGGTTATAAAAGGTTTTTGCTTCTTTAAAATTTCTGAGTCATCATTTTGGCAAAATAAATAATTTGTGGTAATCAAATTATATTTCATAATATCAAGTACTTTGAACTTCATACATGTTTATCAGGCTTCGTCAAATCAAATTTCAGTTCCAAAATTGTTTTTCCTGACACCTGGCTTTTTGGGTACTTCACAGGGCCCCTAGAATGTCCAGAAAAGAAAAGTAAACAAGATTATTTGACGTGTTTAAGTCCATGGGATTGCCAAAATGCTGTTTAGGTTATATTTTTGTGAATCATGCTAATATATGTTCCAAAATTATATGGGAATTCTAAAATTCTAGTACATAACTCTATGCTATCAATCATAATTAAAGATGTTATGTTAAGTTATTGTAAACCACGGAGATAAACAAACTTCTTTGTCAATCATGTTCCTATCCATAACTACTCTGGACACTCTGCTATGCACAAACAATTGTTTTGTTGTTTTAATTCTTTTCAAAAGATGGTTTATAATAAGCTATAGAACTTAGGTGTTCTCAAATACAGATTTCTGATAGTTTTGGAGATTGTACTACTGGAATAAAGGAAAATGTCAGGACTCATGAAGAGCTAAAATGATCACAAATGTCAAGCAAAACAAGAGTTAATCAAATGGACTGAACTCAGAAGCTGAAGCAACCATTTAAACTTTTGCTCCAAAAATTGCTAATCCTTGTTTTGTTTTTCAGAGTCGAGAAAACTTATTTTGAACTATTTACAGCCTTTAATAGTTCATAGGCAGGATACGCCTATGAACAAAATTTTTGAGCATGTTTCTCTCTGCCTGGTTCCTCCAGAATTTGGAAACTCTGTGTGAGTATTCTTAACTTATGGCAATATAGTAGTTTGCCTAAGTGTGGTGAGAATCCTCTTTTCTTTTGCAAGAGGACACAATTGGAAAAAGTGGTTATTTTACCAAAGCTTTGACTGGAAAAGCATGCTTCCCTTTAAAGAGTCAGTCTCTATTTTAAGAGCCAATAAAAGTCCAGTAGGGAACCTGGTCTCATACCCTGTAGTATGTACATAGTACCTATGTAGTCCCTGCACAGGGTTTCCGACTTATAGTCAATAAATAATGTGACTTTCTAACAGGTCCAGGATCTCCAAGTTTGTATTGGGACCTTAAGAGTGGAGGATCACCCAACTTGCAGATATTTGAGGATACAAACCCATGGCTGGGCTCAGCTTTAAAAGTTCTTATCTGGGATTACTCGGGGAACAGAGTTCCATCAAAGCCAATCCAAAAGGCCTATGTAGAAATAATTATTCTTGCTGCACTTTATGCAAGTAAGCAGGCCAAGTATACGACTAAAGTCTATTTTGCAAACCATTCAGTCCTATGGGGATTTTTTTTTTTTTAAATGAGGATGGGAGAGAGAGGAATTATGTTTCAAAACTTATCATACATTTGTCGTTAAATTCTAAACTCATTAGCTGTTTTTAAGTTTTTGCCTACATTTTAGACTAACTCTGTTTGTTCCACTGAACCTACCATCAATCTCCAGCTGCAGCTCAGAAAGAACAAGAGGGATGGATAACGTAAAATTCTGGATGCGTATTATAGTTCTGAATGATTATTCTGCAAATCTTTCCAGATGATGAATAAACAGTGTATCCATCACTTAGTGGTTTCCTTTCGGGAAAGTAAGACCAAGCGAACTAACCAAAGCCAAGTATCATGCACCCAAATCCTAGCAAGCCTAAGTGTAGCTACCAGTTATCTGGGTGTATCACAAGGCACCCTTTTCTCTCCTTGTTGGAGAACTGAATTCCACAGTTTTACTTTAGCATTTGACTTAGGATAATGAGTCCATACAACTTTCCCAAGACACACTTTTGTCCCAAACTCGATTCTAAGCTTTAGGTCAAACCCTAGAGGAAAAAAATGGATCTGGGGGGTCCAGAGGCAGACGCTAACAGAAGTTAAAAGGCACAGTGCAGGTGAGCGCGGCTGACTCCTGCCAATTAAACCCAGCTTCTCATTTCATGGATAAAGACCGCATTAGTATCCATGGTATAAATGAGGTCTAGGGAATCCAAGACTACTGAGACTAAGTCGGAAAGAGACATAGGTGAGAGCGAGTAATTTCTTCTCTCTAGGCTCTCCTTGCTTCATGAGTGCAAGCTGTTTTAACACCCATGGTGGCACCTGCCAAGGTCACCAGGACTCAGGGATACAAGGAGGGAAGAGGGAAGCACTTGTCGCCATCTGTCCCTCACGGACCCCGGATATCTGCTAGGAAGAGAAGGGAACCAGGGACACCTGCTCTCCTCTCTCTAGATTGGTAGCCTTTCATCTTCAATCTGTACCCATTTCAAATGCATCCTGAAACCCTAGTATTTATTTTTGAAAAAAAAAATGCCTTCTTTTTTTCTTTATCTCCTCTGTACTCTCTTCACTGATAGGTAACTGGTCCTGTACTATGGGACGCTCCCCTCAGATGCATGATCCAAACTAGGAAAAGTTAATGTCCCAAACCCTAAACTGGTTGATTTACGATTGAGCTCAGGGGAACGGAACCCAAAAACCCAACATGTTGTCAAAAGGGTGAAGTTTATTTAAGTGGGGCTTTTAGCCTCCCTCTCACTGTACAGACCGGTAAAAGGCCTTGGGATGTTTGAGCTCTCCTTACCCCTGTCCTTGTTTGGTTGTGATACATGTTTTCTAGTAAGCCTGTTTGTCTGTTCTTACCTGCAGGCCACCAAACTCCAGACAGTCATGCAGCCAGAGCCTCTGATGTTGGCCACTTCTGCTGGCAACCCTTAGGCCTCAGAGAAAGCTCTGATTGCTCTTTCCCCCAAACAGCACCCCCTGTCAGTAGAAAGCAGTTAGGATCGGTCTTCAGGCCTACTCGGTGCCTCACACCTGTAATCGCAGCACTTTGGGAACCCACGGCCGGCGGATCACTTGAGGTCAGGAGTTTTGAGACTGGCCTGGTCAACATGGCAAAACTCTGTCTCCACTAAAAATACAAAAATTAGCCAGGCATGGTGGTTTATGCCTGTAATCCCAGCTACTCTGGAGACTGAGGAAGGAGTCTGGGAGGCAGAGATGGCAGTGAGCCGAGATCACTCTACTGCACTCCAACCCGGGCAAGAGAGGGAGACCCTGTCTCAAAATAAAAAACAAGATCAGACCTCTCTTTATCCTTATTCTAACTGCAGTTAGTTGGACTTCTTTAGAGGTGGGAATGAGACAGCCAGGTGGGAGGGGGTCCTTGGGAAAACTCCACCACCCTGCACATTGGGGTGGGGCTTCGGGAAGTTTGTGCCTTTTGCAGTGGAGAGGACCCGGCCCCTCCTCTTCCCGTGTAACCTGCGATTCAAACTGTGAGGCAGGAAGCACTGTAGCAGGGACTCTGGCTTTGCGGAGGGTCCCTGTTTCTCCTTTTCTGCCTTTTTTTGCCCAAGAAAACCCTGCATTTCTCACCCTTCAAATTGTCTGCGAGCCTAAATTTTCATGACCCTATGACCAGGACCCCGTCTTCAGCAGAACTAAGAAAAAGTCCTGAAACAGCATGTGTTAAGGGTTAAAGCTAATTTTTTAAATATGTAGATAATCAATTTTCCCAGCATGGTTTGCTGAAGAGATTTTTCAGTCTGCTTCTCTGACGTTTTGACTTGCATCTTTAGCCTCACAATTCACATCAACAATTGAAAATGTGTCAGAGTTTTTGAGAAAAACACCAGCTCTATGACAGAAGTCTATCAAGTGTCCAGTTGTGCCGCGGAATCCCTCTGTAAACCCTGAAAGCTCAGCTTATTTCTCTACAGCAGCCCCATGCAAGGTCCTCTGGCTTCTGGAATGTTAGGCTTTTAAATCCTCTCTGCTTGCACAGCTTTCCTGATTCTCCCAGGTAGCACTGTCGTGTGTGAGCTACTTATCCCACCCAGAGGTATGCGCGCCCTCTCTGTGGGAAACATGTTCAATTAATAGTTTCACATTTCTGCAAAGTTGGGACTTACTGAGCAAAGATTACTAAAAACCTCAGGAAAAGAACGGTTTAGTAGAAAACGTATCTTGTAAGCTAAAGATAGTGCATTTGTCTGAATAGATTTAAAGTCTTCCCCCTGAAGCCATTTGTTTATGTTCTAAGATGATACAGAAAAAATAGAGATCTTTTTCTCTCCCCAGAAAGGATTGATTTACGTTTCAGAGCAAGGTCTCCCTCCTGTTTTAGCTCTTGCTCCTGTGTCTTTGGAGGCAAGAAGGAGCAGATGTGCCAACCATCCTAGAAAAGCTCCTGGAGTCATAATGTCAGGATTTCTCTCCTGTAACATGAGTCCCATTGCACATACAGGTGATATCCGGCTCTCATTATCCCACAGACAGGCGGGCCATGGACACTGATCCAGGATTCTTGGTGAGAAAATAAAAAATGTGTTCCCTGACACAAAGGTCTCATATTTTTAAATGTATATCTAACTATCTATCATCCATCCTAGTCTAATTATTTGATTGCAAGTAGAGTAACATCTCAGCTCCTTCACATTTTGAACTTAACAGTCATATCATTTAATCATCAAGCATTCGAGTCAACTCTGAGATGGAAATCAAATTTATTTAAATTAATTAAATGCTACATGGTATTTCAATGCATATGGCCTCCTTTATCATTCTTTTTTTTTCTTACAAATCTTAATCAGTGTCATATTTTAAATATACTGTTTGTAGGCCAGGCTCAATGGCTTCTGCTTGTAATCTCAGCACTTTGGTAGTCCAAGGTGGGTGGATCATCTGAGGTCAGGAGTTTGAGACTAGCCTGGACAACATGGTGAAACCAAGTCTTTACTAAAAATAAAAAATAAACAGCCTGGTATGGTGGCAGGCACCTGTAATTCCAGCTACTTGGGAGACTGAGGCAGGAAAATTGCTTGAACCTTGAAGGTGGAGGTTGCAGTGAGCCGAGATCTTTCCACTGCACTCCAGCCTGAGCAACAGAGCCAGACTCCATCTCAAAAAAAAAAAAAAAAAAAAAAAAAAAAAAAAAAAAAAACTGTTTGTCAAGATGAATAAAAAGTTGATGCTTAACAGATATTTGAAAATTGCAAATCAATCTATGTGTTCTCTATGACGGCTCCATTTGGTCTCAAAAACTGCACAGATAATAAAAGGATGAGTACGTGAAACTGCACAGATAATAAAATTGTTTAGGACTTAATTTCCAGTGTAAATGAGAACACATATAACTGGAAAACTTTGAATATGATTAGTGAATTATATAAATGTCAGTGTCCTGATTGTGATATAATTTATAGTTTTGTAAAATGTTACCATTCGGGAAACCAAGCAAAACATGATAGAGATCTGCCTGTGTTATTTCTTTTAATTACATTTAACTTTACAATTATCTAAATAAAACTGTCTATTAAAAACTAGTTGAAGTATTTTAGTAAGGCCAATGAGTGCGAGGAAATCACATGCTTTATATCCCAAAAATATCACCTACACTCAGTATTTATGTAATTTTCATTTTAAAAATCCGGAAAATAAGCCGGGTGTGGTGACTCACACCTGTAATCCCAGCACTTTGGGAGGCTGAGGTGGGTGGATCACCTGAGGTCAGGAATTCGAGACCAGCCTGGCCAACATGGTGAAACCACTTCTCAATCTCTACTAAAAATTCAAAATTAGCCAGGCACAGTGGTGCATGCCTGTAATCCCAACTATTTGGAAGGATAAGGCAGGAGGAGAATCGCTTGAACATTGGGAGGTGGAGGTTGCAGTGAGCTGAGATCATGCCAATGCACTCCAGCCTGGGGAACAAGAGTGAAATTCAGTCTCAAAAAAAAAAAAAAAAAAAATCACAAAATAGGATCAGTTAGCATTGTCCCACGTTTGTCTAAATGACATTTTTTCTAGTTCTGTATATTACTATTCAGAGTACACGTGAATCAGGTTTGTCAGTGAGGTTACTGACAGCAAACAATTAAGGGAACATCTACATCCCTGAATGTGTTGTAATAACCCCCCATCTTGTATATCTGTAAGACTGATACGATGTCCTCAGCACATATCCAGGCCCAGCTACATAAATAATTGTTTCAAGTTTATTTATATAAAGTAGGACTTGTTGCATTTATTTATATAGAGTAAGACTTAGTTGTATGGTACAGCTGAGCTTACAGTAAATTTTGTGTGTTTCTCAAATATCACTTGGAATTATCCAATCACGGCTGTTCCCATTAGTGGTGGAGCAAGATCTAAAAGTTATTTTCTGGAAACTACTCAACTATCAGCTGTTTGTGCTAGCTGCACTTTTGTTTTGTGTTATTTAGATAAACAACCCTTGCATGATTTCTATAAGCCGTTTTTGTATTCAGTTTTTAAATTGCACTGAGCCTTCTCCTGAAAATTGGCCATATGGTGTTTACACATTTTTATTAACAAATCTTTGTAACTATGAAAATGTAATCATCTCTAAGGTATGTGATTTAAAACACTTGCCCTGAAACTAAAAATTCAAAACAAGGCATGTTCTATTCTCCCCAGAAGATGGCGCTCCAATACTTCCTTAAGAATCCAGAAACCATTAAATCATTTTTTGAATTTTCTGTTGATGTTTTGTGATACATTTCACTGTCTCAACTTTGTGTGTTTATATAAAATCCACTTCAAGTCATGTCATTGTTGGAGAAATATTTTCTACTGTTAACACATGACTTTAAATAAAATTGGAGACTGATTCTAACAAAATCATTGGAGGAGCTTTCTGTTGTTTTTGCTGAGCAGCAACTTAGGAAAGCAATGTTCCACGTGCTCAGATTACTCGTAGTCTCTATTTCCACTTGATTTAAAAGGAAAAGGTTAAATCCATCAGGGTTCTGGAAATGCATGCAAAGTGTCATGTCCACTCCTGCATCAAGCCTCGGACTGTCAGATCTTAGTTTTGCTTTGGATGTTGCTGGGGAGCAAGATCTGAAAGTTATTTTCTGGAAACTACTCAACTATCAGCTGTTTATGCTAGCTGCACTTTTATTTTGTGTTATTTAGATAAACAACCCTTGTATGGTTTCTATAAGTCATTTCTGTATTAGTTTTTTAAATGCACTTTAAATGCTACACTGGGTAGAAGGGCCCGGCAGCGGCTGCAGGACTGCAGCTCTGAGCCTCCTTTAACTGAGTCAGCTGTGTCTGGAGACCAGGCAGGAGACTGTTGGATGCTGGGTTGCTTTTCTTTTTTACATTTGTTTTCACTGGATGTTGAGTGAGACTATTTTTTTAAATGCTTTGAGGTGTTTTTTCTCAAAGAAAGGTTATTTGTATCACCCAAGTCTGCAAAACTCATAGCCCACCTCTCCACCATTTTTATAAAGTATGCAGCATATTTGATAGCAGTCAAGTGACAGAACTAAAACCAAACATCTAGGACTGAATATTCAAAATTCAGTCTGTATCACTCCAAAGTCAAACTATTTCCACTACAGAAACTGTCTGCTCAGAAACCCAAATGTATAACTGGTGGCCATATTTGACTCATTTCTAGCATTAGTATTCATCACAGCTATATGAGTTCAAAATCAAATAATCTGTATGAGAATCACTTAAAATAGTTTACTTCGAATTTAACAAACCTTTATCAACTGCAACATTTACGAACCAATATAAGTAACATTGTGTTAATATAATATAAGTAAATATAAAAATAGAAAAGGTCATGTTTTATTTCACAGATATAGTTTAAGCCCTGTAAGTTTATTTCAATTCTTAAACATAAAATATTGTAGTTTGAGTTACCATATGTCTTTTCAAGTTAGATCAATAAGGTAACATTTCTTGAAAGGCTTCCTTAACTGTCCATTCGGCTCACTGAAATGCCTTTATACACAGTAATGAAAAGGAATAAGAACCAGTGAAGCAAATACTTCTAGATAATGGATATTGAATGTTAATATATAAAACCCAAATATGCGATTACTATTTATGAAACCAATATCCCCTTAGTATATAATAATATTGAGGGTCCTATATTAGTCTGTTCTTGCAACATGATAAAGAAATACCCGAGGCTGGCTAAGTTGCAAAGAAAAAAGGGTTGTTGACTTACAGTTTAGAGAGTTGTACAAGTGTGGCCCCTGCAGCTGTTTGGGTTCTGGTGAAGCTTATAATCATGGCGGAAGGAGAAGCAAGAGCAGGTGCATCACACAGCAAGAGAGAGCAAGGGCAGTTGGGAGGTGCCGTGCGCTTTTAAACAATCGGACTCAAATGAACACAGAGCAAGAACTCACTCATCAACGAGAAGAAGGCACTAAGCCATTCATGAGGGATTCACCTCCACGACTCAAATACCTCTGACCAGACCACAACTCTAGCTCTGGGGATGACATTTCAACATGCAACTTGGAGGGAACAAACATCCAGACCAACCGAGATTCTTTTTTCAATGTTGATGGTTCCAAATTATATTCAATTTTCTTCAGTAAAGGAAATGGCATGAGATTGTTATGCTAAACAAATTGTGCAAATCTGCTTTAAAGTATGAAATAACATGTATTAAATTGTTAAATTTAATTGTAAACATTGAATGGGTCATATATAGATGACATTTTGTTTGGTGCTGACATTTAAGTTATATTAAACAATTTCAGAGATAGGTGAGAATAACGCATAGTAATAATAATAATGTCTTGGTCAACAGTATATTATCTTCTGTTCATACTTCTCAATTTTTACTTCAGCCACATACATCTTCGTGAAATATTAGAGTGGGGGGATTTGTACAGGCAACATGAGTCATTATTCTATATGCAATCTGTCATCAACTCAATTTCTTTATGATATAATCCCTGTAAATTCCTGTTATTATTTGCAAACCTATTACTTAGCAACAATGCAATGCCAGGCTCTGAAGACCCTTAATACCCCATCTCTACTATTGGCTTGAGAAGAAGAATGACTTTACAATTTGTTTCAATTGGTCAGTAAGTAGGACATTGTGGTCTTATTAATTCAAATAAATTAATGAGAATACTATGCCTTAAATTATTTTTTAAGCCATATAGGAGACTTCTGCTTATGGTTAACATGAAGTAGAAGTACTTTTTCTCTTTCCTTCTGTTAAGCACTAAAGAAACTCTGAACATTATATACAGAGCAAACATATGAAGACTCTGAAATGTAGACAGAAGGAAAAGACCAGAGAGTGAACATGAGACCTAAGGAAGGAGTAAATGGTGAGTTCCTGGGTTTTCTTTGGCTTTATATATCCCAGACTTGAAACTGAACAATTCTGCCAGCAACCTGGAAACATCAATGGACACAGTCAAAATAAGGCCCAACAAAAGCCCGCTTTCTCTGTCCAAAGCATCGGAAAAGGTACATCATAAGAAAACATAACATTTTAGGCAAAAAGGTCTCTACTTCAGCAAACAGCACAGAAGCAACTGAGACCCTATCCCCACCACTGCCATCAAAGGGAGGAGGATTTTAGATTTCCACCTTTGCCAGACTGTAGCAAGGAAGGTATCCTCGTGGCTGAGTAGTAACAAGGCACCCCCACACTGCAGTGCCAATGTCCATCTCGTGGGGAGCCTGGACTTCATCTCTGCTCAGCAGTAATGGGACATCCCTGCTGGAGAGGGGCCAGGACAGATTCAAGACATTCACCAGCCAACTGCCTGCAGTCGTCAAGCCCCCTCCCTCACTGTCAGTGGAGGTCAACTGGGAGCAGTAACAAGCCCCTCTTCTCCTCCATGCCAGGGCAGTGTTAGTTGAGGCAAACTGAGGAGCTGATTTCTCACCCCTTATTCCCTCCTGTCCCGTCAACATAGACTGAGTGGAGAACCGCCCCCACAATCCCACCCAACAGCATTCAGGTGCTGCCTCCTCCTCCTGTCTGACGAGTGCGAGCGGCAACCTGCTGAATTAGAAAGCTAACGTACAATCCAGGGTGTCATGTTATGTCCTGGTTTCAGTTGAAAATCACTTGTGATGCCAAGAAGGAGGAAAAACACAATTTTTCCCATTTAAGAAAAAGTGAACCAACAGGCTGCAAACACCAAGATGATACAGATACTAGAATTGTCTGCTGAGGAGCTTAAAGTAGCCACAATAAAATGATTCGACATTGTGAGCACACTTGAAACAAATAAAAAAGGTATTTGTTTATTTATTTTGGTTCTCCAGTTTTATTTCTTTCCTAAGTAATCCTAAAGTAATCACTAAATGAGACCACATGAAAGAACCACTAGATAGAAAATTGGGAGCTCCACGGATTCCAGGAATCTCTAAGATCCACTCAAAACTTTCCTAAGAAAGAAATGGAAGATGCAAAAGAGAACCAACTGGGAACTGGAGAACCAAATTTAGAACTGTAAAATCAAACTAGAACAAAACTCAATGAATGGTCTCAATAACAGAATGGAGAATCAAAAGAATCAGTAAACTTGAAGACAGAAGAATAAATATTACACAGCAGGTAAAAAAAGAGAGAAGTTGGCTACAAGTAATTGCATAGGGCAACAGGGGCTTGTGTGATTATAACACGAGATGTAAAATATGTACTATCTCCATCCTAAATAGAGAGAAGAAAGAAAGCAGGATTGAAAACAGAGTTGGAAGATTAATGGCTAAAGCGATGCCAAATTTGGCAAAAAAAAAAAAAAAAGAAAAAAGAAAAGAAAGAAACACATAAATGTACAGATTCAAAAAGCTGCATAAACTAAAAACTGTATAAACTCAAGGAAATCCATGATATCTCATAGTCAAAGTCAGGAAAACTTAGGATGGAGAATAAAAATGAAAGCAGGGAACAATACCTTATCTTTGAGGAAATCAACAGTTCTAATGACAGGGGATTTCTTATCAAAAATCCTGAAGCCAGAGGAAGTATCATAAAGTTTTTGTTTTCGTTTTTAAGTGCTAAAAAAAAGGACTCTCAACCCCCAATTCTATGTTCAGCAAAAAGGTCTTTCAGTAATGAAGGGAGAATCAAGGCATTCTCAGATGGAGGGAAAAAAACCTTTTTTTGAGACAATATCTCACCCTGTGACCCAGACTTGGGTACAATGGCGAGATCTTGGCTCTCTGCAACCTCCGCCTCCCAAGTTCAAATGGTTCTCCTGCCTCAGTCTCCTGAGTAGCTGGGATTACACGTGCCCACCACCACACCCAGCTTATTTTTGTATTTTTAATAGAGAAGTGGTTTTACCAGGTTGGCCAGGCTGGTCTCCAACTCCTGACCTCATGATCTACCTGCCTCAGCCTCCCAAAGTGCTGGGATTACAAGCATGAGCCACTGTGCCTGGCCAACAGTTTTTCTTCTCCTTTTAAGTTTTATGAACTATGCTTGATGGTAGAAGAAAATATATAACACTACTGGGGGGTTCAATGCAGGTGAAGGAAAAATTTAAGACAATCATATTATACACAGAAAAGGATAAAGTTATATAAAAGTAGGTAAAATATCTACATTTCACTGAAGCTATAAAATGTTGACACCAGTAAACTGCCATGTGAAGTCTATATAATCCTTAAGTAATCACTAAATGAGACCACATGAAAGAACCACTAGATAGAAAATTGGGAGCTCCACGGATTCCAGGAATCTCTAAGATCCACTCAAAACTTTACAGATAAAATTAATCTAAAACAAAACTTCAAGTAATCTACATGGAGGCAAAGAAATGAAGAACAGAAAAGAAAAACAAAAAACAAAAAAATAGCTAACTTAAGTCCTAATATCAATTGCTACATTATAGTTAAATGGTCTAAAGATACCAATAAAAACCCAGAGATCTGTAGGATGGACAAAAATAAATAAAAAATAAAATAAAACTCAACCCAACTATAAGCCACTTATAAAATAAACTCACTTCAAATATAATGAATAGGTTGAAAATAAAAGGATAGAAAAGATCTAGCATGCAGATATTAATCAAAAGAAAGCAGAAGCAGCTCATTAAAATTAGTTAGAGTAGACTCTAAAGCAAATAAAATTACCAGGGACAAAAATAGGCAACATGGAATGATCCACCAAGAAGCAATCACAGCAATCCTCAATGTGTAAGTGCCATACCATAGATCTGCAAAATATGTGAAACAAAAGCTGATAGAAATGGAAGGAGAAATAGATCAATTCATTATTATAGTTGGAGACTTCAATACATCTTCCTCAAAAAGTAGTCAAACAACCAGACAGAAAATAACCAAGGACATAGAGGAACTCAACAACACTATCAACCAACAGATGCTAGTGAAAAATCATAGAGCACTTCAAACAAGAGCCAAATATGAATTTTTAAGTTCTCATGAAAGACTTACCAAGTTAGTCCATATGCTAGGTCATGAAACAAACCTCAATAAATTCAAAACAACTGAAATTATAAAGAATATATTTCTTGATCACAGTGGACTCAAACTAGAAATCATAGCAGAAAGATAACAGGAAAATCTCAAAACATTTAGAAACTAAACAACATACTTCTCAATAATCCCTTGAAAATGTCTCAAAGGAAACAAACAAAAAAACTCGAACCAAGTAAAACTTCATTGAACTAAACAGATACATAGGAATTTACAGGATGATTCCTAGCAGATGTTTTAAATGGCAAGAATCCAAGATTTATAACAGTAAATTAAAGGCTGGATCAATATTTGTATCACAGAATATCAGTTTCTTACAATTATTAGGTTGTTGCAATTGACACTGAGGTTTTAGCCATTGAAAGTAATGGCAACATGGCAATTATTTTTGCACAACCTAAAATAATGTGACTATCCAATATTTTAAATTATTTCTTCCAGTAATTTGTAATAAAAATTGACATTGGGTACCAGGTGTATTGTGGTTTACATTTTTTAAAATTATTATTTGCATAAAGAAGACTTTAAATGGAAAGTCACCAAAAATGACTTTAGAGAAGTCCTTTAACAGGTAAGTCTCTGTTTCGCAGAGTAAGTAACTAAGCCATAACCAAAAATGTACTTAACCTTTATGTTGCATCAGAAATGGCTTCCTTTTATAAAAGGTTTTATTCTTTAGAGAAACAATAGAGATTTAATTGCATATCTCTGATTACAATAAGGACAATTTAACTTCCAAGAAGAAAGAAATGCTGTTGATGTACTTTCTAAACATCTGGCAAAACATTTTAAAGCACTGAGTTAACATGTTGAGAAGGATTTATAGAAGGTGTTTTTTTTTTGGCATGTAATATCTGAGGGAACAATTATGAGGTTGTATCCTTATACAGACAAACTTCTGTCATTTGTAAGTGTGATGGGTCCCTTATAACTCAGGTAGAAATTGTTACATAAGAAAAAGATACAATAACATGCCATCTGTTATTCCTAATGGTAAATGAACACCATGAGCTCTAATTAATGCTATTGATGTAAAATGTAAGAAAGATGTTATGAAACTGCTCACTGACAGGTATAAACACACTTCAAATTACATGTGAGATCAATCAACAAAACGTGTGATTCTCACCAGCCAGCTGCTCCATGTAGACAGGAAAAGTGCCATGTACCAGCAAGAGAAAGGCCAATCTGCTTTCCTCACCTATGTCCACAGTATGCAGGCGAAGCTTACCTGAATTCAGATGAGAATATGGGGCAAGGGGAGAATGATTTTGAGCTACGTGACAGAAGTCAATGCAACAGATAAGATAAATAGCACTACAATAATGATTAATAATAATAATTAATACTACAATAATTAGCATATCATGAATATAAAATGAGAGGGAGAAAAAAGAGACTATTATTTAAGCTGTTACCTTAGGCAGCTCATTTATTGGAAAGTAGTTATTGGAAAACCAAAGAATATATTAATACCTTTAGGCAGATACTTTCAATTTGAAATATAAACTGAGCATTTTGCCCTTGGAAAAATCACAAAATTAAGTGATTTACTCAAGGTCATGGCAAGTCAGTAGCAGAGCTGATAATAGAACCTGCTTCTATTTCTGATCTGACTATTTATCCCTCCCCTCAAATTGCTACTGTCAAACAGAACTCAGACATTTTTTAAAAGGTAATATCCAGGACAACACTTTCTTGAGTTGACACCCAAGCCAGGGTTGTGATTGGCTCAGGACATGCTGAGACACGGAAGCTGTCAACGTGCCCATGAGGAGATGAGCACTAGTTTGCCTGATGGTAGAGACCTGCGGAGTCTCAGTGTCCATGGGAAAAAAAATGTATCGTTACGCTGGAGACAGAATGTGCATGGTGACTTTGCGCTTCAATAGGCTTGACAAGGAGAAAAGGATTGCATAAGGAAGTCGGCTGGCACTAAAATCTAAACAAACAACATTTTGGCTTCCTTTTTTGTTCTGCACATACTGTGAATCTCATGAGATGTAAGTCATAGACTTAGCATGGTCAGTAATTTGTTAGGCAAGTTATTTCTCCACTTACAGTCTTACGTTCTTAGTCCTTAAAATGAGAAGACTGATTAGATGTGCTGCTTTTTTCATGACTGATTCCTATATCTGCACAATCAGGATATAATTTACTTTTATAGAGCTATGATGTGAAATAATGACATACTGCATGGAAAATATCTGACAGAATAGAGCAATGGCACAGAGTAAGGAAAAAAACAATGCAGCCTCCATGGAGATCCATGAGCCCATGTTATTCATGCAGGTCTTCCAGTGGCACACAGCAAGAACCTCATGATTTCCTCTTACTGCCCTCTGTCCATATCCAGAGTAAAGCTTAGCATGTTGGATGTGATGTATCTGTTCATTCACTCAACAATTACTTTTTTGAGAGAGTACTGTGTACCAGGTGCTGTCCTCTCTACCGGAGATAGGGCAAGGAACAGGACAGGCAATGTCCCTACTGAGAAGAAGCTCATTTTCTACTGGAGTGAGAGAAACAAAACACATCCAAAAAAAAGCCAATTCCAGGTAGTAAAAAAAGCTGTGAAAGACGAAGTCTCTAGATGGAGTCTAGGAACCATGGTTAACAGAGCTATCTCTGCAAAGGAAACATTTGAGCTGAGTTTTCAATAGGACAGAGATCGGGGTAAGAAATTCCCAGGCAGGCTGAATATACATGCCAAAAGAAATTTAACCTATGCAATTAAAATTATTTCCAATATTTAATATAAACCATTATGAATCAATATATATTTGATATTTTAATATTTGCAGATAGGTGGTGATATGGTTTGCTCTGATGTCCCCACCAAAATCTCAAGTCAAACTGTAATTCCCAACATTCGGGGAGGGACCTGGTGGGAGGTGATTAGATCTCGGAGTCAGATTTTCCCCTTGCTGTTCTAGCAACAGTGAGTTCTCATGAGATCTGGTTGTTTAAAAGTGTGTAACATTTCCCGGTTAGCTGTCTCTCCTGCTGCTTTGTGAACATTGTATCTGCTTCCCCTTTGCCTTCTGCCATGATTGTAAGTTTCCTGAGGCCTCCCCAGCCATGCTTCCTACACAGCCTATGGAACTGTGAGTCAATTAAACCTCTTTTCTCCATAAGTCACCCGGTCTCAGCCTATCTCTTTTAGCAGTGTGAGAATGGACACATTCCCATACGTGGTATGGGTTAAATTGTGTCCCCAAAAACTGATGTTGAAATTATAACTTTCAATATCACAGAATGTGCCTGTATTTGAAATAGGGTCTTTCTGGATATAATGCAGTCAAGACAAAATCGTCAGGGTGGGCCTTAATCCATTATGACCGTTTCGTCCTTATTTAAAGGGGAGATTCTTCCCTCACAACCCTCAGAAGAAACTCACCCCGCCGACACCTGAATCGTGGATTCATCTTGTCCAGAATTCGGAAATAATTGATTGCTATGGTTTAAGCCACCTAGTTTGTGCCAGCAGCCTTAGTAATCTACTTCAATAAGTATGATATTCAGAAAAAGTGGTTCCTTGTCGTCATTTGCTTTTTATACCAACAATAGTAAAATACACAGGTGAAAAACATTTTCAAACTAAGAAATAAAACAATGGAAAATAAATGTGCGAAAAATTTTGTGAAAGGGTGAATCGCCATTATGTTACACATAGCTATTTCATTATTACAAAACGGGCCATCAGTATGACAGGCTTGAGGAAGGGTGAGCTGGAGTGCACTAGTTTGTGACTGCTTTACAGGACTCGTAGTATCTACACATGTCTATGTTCATAGACACATAAGCGGGTGAAGTTCGAACTGGATAAGCTCAATAAAATGTTGGATTTTTAATGGACAGTTCAGTTCTTGTGAATCAGGGTAGTTCAGAATTGCCTCTCTTTAGCCTCAGTGAGCTCTTTACAATTTTGTTTCTATATTCTGCCATTAAATGAAATAGAAATGCTCAGCAGGGTTTAGGGTGCTCTCACATTAACAACAATAATCTAGCAAAAAATCAAACTACTGAGTAGAATTCAGTGCTCTGATTTTCAGGCCTATATTCCAATCCCAACGCAGTTGCTTAATATGCCTGTGGTCTCTTAGAAGCATTTTATAACTTCTGGCCCTCTGTTTGCTCAGTGGTAAGATGCTATGAGAATTTAACTTCATAACATGTGAAAATATGTAAGCAATTAAGCATGAAAATATAGAGCTGGTGTTATTCTCATGGCACTTTCTAATTGTTTCCCACACATCCAGGCTCTTCCAGTTCAAAGCAATGATGCATATATTTTGCAGAAGAATCCTCTTAAACCTTATCCTTGATTCTCTGATCTCCTGTTCCTACTACTTATCTGGCATCATGCTTTCTGTCTTCCAACTGTCTACGCATAAAGTCTAAATCACCTGCCACGGCTGTGGAGACCCTTACAGTCTGGCCCATGCACGGCATGTTCCAGGTCCAGTGGCCTGAATATACCTCTCACCTTATCACCTTTCTACGCCTCTCCTGATCTGACCACCCTTTCCTTCTCTCTTCACCTCCACAAAGCCTCCAGGTCCCTAAGTGCCGACCCAAACACAGCCTCATGAAGCTTTCCTGGGCCTCACTTCACTGGCAACACCGAACATTGCCATAGGAGCACCAGGGTAAGATCTCCCTCAAGTGTCTCATTTGAGAATAATTTGTCATTAAAGTGATTTTTCACCATTCATTTTAATAAATATGTTTATATACTAGGTAGTATATTTATATACTAGCATAGTTTTTCAATACAGTAGCATTATATTGAATATATTTGGGGGCTGGAAACAACCAGCCTCCAAAATAATATTAGAGACCTTTTGAGTTATTCTGAGGGGAAACTCAAGATTTAACAAAATTTTAATTTAAGTGAAGACATAACTTAGAGAACAGTGAGTCTCAATAAAGGAAAATTCATCAATTGGTTCTTGCAAATAGTGATTTCCCTGAGTACCTCTAAAATACTATTTGATACATACTGAATATCTCAGGGGCATGGCATTGCATAAAGCAAGGTACAGACTCTTGATTTAATTATTTAGAAAGAAGGGCTCAGTTGTGAGAGCTGTCCTGGCAGAATTAGCGTTCTCAGAAACTAGAGTGGTCATAATAAATTGATGTCTCAGGAAAAAATTACACTTTCCCAAAAGTTTAGTACATCTTTCTTTTTAAAATCTGATCAAGAAGACAAAAGAATTAGTCTTATTTTTCTTTGTGATAATTGAACTAAGGGTTCTTAGTATTAGAACGATTGCCAAAGTTTGCCAAAGGTTGTTCAACTGAGATTCAACCCTTATTTGTTAAACTCTAAAGTTCATATTTGTAATAACGTTGATGCTCCCCTGAAATATACTGAAAGTTGCTATTTTTTAATAAAAGACTTTTTTCTGTGCTTCTAATACTATTCTTTATGTTTTTCAAAAAGGTTTGTAAAATTTATAGGATAAGGATATATCATTTTAAAGTACGTCTCTAGGTGCCATGTTCTAACTTTTTTCTTTTTCATTTTCTTTTTTTTTTTTTTTTAGGTGGAATTTCACTCTTGTTGCCCAGGCTGGAGAGCAATGGTGTGGTCTCAGCTCACTGCAACCTCCGCCTCCTGGTTTCAAGCAATTGTCCTGCCTCAGGCTCTCAAGTAGCTGGGATTATAGGCCTGCGCCACCATGCCTGGCAAAAAAATTTTGTTTTGTTTTGCTTTGTTTTGTTTTTGTTTTTGTTTTTAGTAGAGATGGAGTTTCACCATGTTGGTCAGGCTGGCCTCGGCCTCTCAAATTACTAGATTACAGGCATGAGCCACCAAGCCTGGCCGGCCTAACTCTTTATAATCGATCATTTACAGCATGGTATCCCTCAGTATTACACTGCGGTATATCTAAGTATTATGATTTCCATCTCCAGGCGGGGATTTTGAGTCAGTAATAAAGTGAAAGGCCTGAGGAAGTTGTTTTCAAGTCTCGCTTAAATTTTAGGCTCACTAGGGTTATGATAAGTTATTAGACTGAAAAATCCCAAATCACCAGTTGCGATAGACATAAAAACCACACACCTCATATGCACAAAGACACTTAAGGGTTTATATGTCAGCGGAGAAAAGTTAAAATCACAGACCCCATATCACTGGATTTTCTGTTCAACCAGATGGATATGCATGAATTTAGGGCAGAAAGTCCAGAGCCTCATGTAAACCAAAAATAAAATTTCTAAGTTCCACTAAACCATCTGAATGGATCCCCTCTTCAGCCGGGGCTCTTTTAAAAGGTAATCTGAAAGCTTGGTTCAGGCCATGATGGGAAGTGGGGGTGGGTCATGTCTCATTATTCCTGTCCCAAATTAACCTCAACACAGACTTTAAGTTTGGTAAGAAACATTTTAAAACCTATTCTCTCTGAAAGCTGCTACCTGGTTGTTTCATCTGCATGACAGAACTTTGATCTGTCTCCACAACCTCTTATCTTAACCCAGACGTTTCTCTTCTGGGGATCCCAGGTCTCTAGACAAACTAAACAAATTTTGTCAAACCTAAAATGTTTAAATTTAACTGTAGCCTGGAAGCCCCCACTTTGGGTTGTCCCACCTTTCTGGACCAAACCAATGTATTTCTTAAATGCATTTGATTGATGTCTCATGGGTCCCTAAAGTGTATAAAACCAGGCTGCACCCCAACCACGTCAGGCACATATTTCCAGGACCTGCTGACGGCTGTCACAAGCCATGGTCACTTATACTTGGCTCAGAATAAATCTCTTCAAGCATTTTACAGGGTTTGACTCTTTTCGTTGACACGTGTCTATTAGGATTTCATTATTTGAATCAAGGAGAAGTACTTTGAAATGTCATGTTCTTAACCTATAAATTTCAGAAGCCATTCTGAAAACCATAAAGAATAGTATTAGTCAGAAGCACAGAAAAAAAAATTATTTTATTAAAAAATAACTGTCAAGCTAATTCAGGGGAACATCAATGTTGTTAAAATATGAGCTTTTTGGTTTAACAGATAGAGGTCTAATCACAGCTGAATAACCTTTGGCAAATTTCAACAATCATTCTAATCCTCAGAACCCTTATCCTTAAAATGGGTAAAAAATAATATTTTATAGGGTTGTTGTGGGTGTTAAATTGTGCCTATAACTCTCTGCATATAATAAGCACCAAATAGTATCTATTTAGAAAAAAATTAATTTCACTACATTGAAGATTTAACTAATAAAATGCATTAGGTTCAATTTTAACCCTCTTTAAAGTATAACTGTTTTAAAGATGTATGACTGAATGTCTTATACTTAATTCTTTAAAGAGATCAATAAAATCTTTCAGTGTTTTAATTTGTGGTTTCATACAACATACATTTACATACTGTAAAAGCATTTTTAGTAAAACTTTCATAAGGAATTCCTTCTTTTATAAAAGATTGGTAATAATCTCTACAATGTTGAAATATGTTTCCACATAATATTTCAACATAAACTATTCCTTTGAACAAATAAGTTATAAAATAGTAAATAACTTTCCTATTTCAAGCTATTTTTTTTCACTATATTTCATTTCAGCATGTGTTATTGGAATGAGAAAAACACATTCTGAATGGTGAGGAGAATACTGATATGATAATGGAGATATATGTTGTTTATATTAAGAACACCTTAAATCCAAAATTGTTTCCTAAAGCAACATGCACCCCTCAAATATAGATAAACTGCATAACTCATGTCAAAATAACGTTGAAAAAGGGGAAAAAATAACATACCTTATCAAAGAAACATGTAAAAATTTCAAGATGAAATTCAAGTTTTCTTTCTTGCACAAATTAACAAGAGTGAGCAAAGTTTATCAACTTTTATCTATTAATTTAGTTGTCTTTTCTTTCTAAAACCTAAACAAATCAAATACATTATTCTATTAAGAATAATAAATAGAATGTTGACACTAACACTAAACTGCAAAAGCTCAACCCTTCAAGAGGGATCAAGTAATAGGTATTCATACCCCAAGGCTGTATATGCTCTGAAGTTTAAATGAGAAACCCTCAAGTAATAGGTATTTATACCCCAAGGCTGTATATGCTCTAAAGTTTAAATGAGAAACCCTCCTGGTTTTAGTCTGCTTGGTGACTGCCGACTGGTGAGTGCTAATTTAGGTTAATGATATCAGCTGTATTCTAAACTCACTAACCACCTCTTTGCATTTGCTTTATCTCACAGCTGATTTTTCTTGCAGAAAGAAAGGAGTACTTTAAAGTGAGTCATCACGAAGCCACAATACAGATGGGGTGCTGGTGATAGTGATGAGTTTGTCATATAAAAACACTTTTGGGGGTATTTAAGAGTAATTGTTGCCATTTGTGTTATGTTCTAGCCATCATCGTAATGTAGTAATATGCTAGTGAATAGTGTAATGACCACTACCTGGGATAACAAACTCATTTCCTGAATTAATACTCATTAGGGCCTGGTGTGGTCTGTAATCCCAGCATTTTGGGAGGCTGAGGCGAGTGGATCACCTGAGGTCAGGAGTTCCAGACCAGCCTGGCCAACATGGTGAAACCCCGTCTCTACTAAAACTACAAAAATAAACTGGGCATGATGGTGCACATCTGTAATCCCAGCTACTCGGAGGCAGGAGAATCACTTGAACCTGGGAGGCGGAGGTTGCAGTGTGTGGAGATCATGCCACTGCACAGGCCGGGCAACAGCATAAGAAAAAAAAAGAAAAAGAAAAAAGAAAAGAAAGAAAGAGAGAAAGAAAAAGAAAGAAAAGAAACTATAAAGCCTATAAATTTATAAACTAAGACATGCCATCTTTTGCCATAGAAAATCATCATCAAGCATAAATTTACAATTTTCCAGCATTTCTTTGTGATCTCAGGTAACTTACAGTCTCATTAATCTTCAAAGCCGCAGTGTTATTTCAGTTGTTCAGGAGATGAAAAATCATGAGATTCAGAGGTATAAAGTGATTGTATAACAAGCGAATGGCCTTCCGGGCTGTCTGATTTACCCACTATGCATCACTTCACTGACTCTTCAAAGTCTTCTGAGATTCTGTTGATATTTTAAAAGCCGTTATATATAAAGAATGCAGCAGCCCTTTGAAGTAGAAATGTAATTACTAAGGCCCATGTAGCAAGATGCTTCATACAAATAAATATACATTAATATGTATACATAAATTGTTCCTTCACTTAAAATTAATGTTTATGTCGTAGTAACTGATATTCCTCTTAGCAAAACAATAATAAAATTTTAAAAACAAAACAAGCAAAAAAAAAAAAACTTAATATACAGTTGAGGTAAAAAGTCAGACATTGTGTTGTTGCAATGGCTTTTATTTTTTTCAAAAGAAAAAAAAATAGTCAAAATATCCTTCAGGAGACAGAGAAACATTTGTTTTGCAGCTGCGAAGAGCAGTTATAGAAGAATAGGAAGGAAAATGAGGAGGGAAGAGAAGATCCAGGGGAGGGTCGGACCCTATTTGTTGTCCAGAAAATTGATGAGAAAATCACCATCTCAAGGGGTCCAAAAAGAAACAAAATTAAACATCTCTGCTGTGTGATCCTGAGTACCTATTGGGTGCAATACTATGAAGCCCTTCCTGTGATCTTCTGAGCCCAAAGGTGCAGATAACGCTCCTAAACTTTAACAACCCTCTAAATGCTCGTGCTATTCCTATCATAAAGTTAATGTAAAAGGTAGTTTTCTGGATGAAACTCATTAAGGAAATCCCAAATGGATCTCAGGCTTCCAGTTAGGAAGAACCAGAAGGCTTGCATACAGCCACCATGATAATTAGAATCCATCTGGTTTCATGAAGGATTCCAGAATCTCCACAGGCCAAAAGGATGCTTTTCATTGACTGTGATAACGGCAGCACCTAGGGCTTTGTGTCAACCATTTGATTCAAACACTAAAGTGACCCCACCTTTCCTCTGGGCTTTCCAAGTCTCTCCGCCTCCAGCGTGTTTCAAAAACTAATTACATTCCTTAACATTGTGGCAAAATAGACCCAGTATTTTCTTTTCAATAAAGAGGCAATATTTTGAGAGCCTTGAAGAATATTGTCGTGAAACTGAAGCCGACTTTGCAGATGCACTGTAATCTATACTGTTTTTTTCTGATTTTTTGACTTAACTATTTGGGGAATTATGCAAGCAGCACCAATCTAGCAATTAGGAGAATGGAATTGTATTTTGTGATCTATTTTAAGACTTTGGGGAAGGAGTTTAACTTTTCTGGCTTTCAATGTTTTATTTATAAAACCAGCAGTTTGGAATGGATGACTCTCAGATTACTGTCAGCACACACTCCTCCATTCCGTAAGAGCTTGAGTATACATTCTTCAATACAGTCTTTAAAAAAATGCCCACATTATTCTGTGTAGATCGTTTGTTACGTTTTCTTCTCATTAGAAAGCAAAAAATGTGTTCACCTTCACTTTCAGTCATTCCCAAAGAAGGCAGAGAAGGCAGTGATATCTCAGCAACAGCCTAAAACGAAAGGCACAAGTTGGCTTACATCCACACTGGATCCTCAGTAAGACCTTGATGGTAATTAGAATCACCCGCTGACAGTTTTCAATTTTTAGCAATTAAATCACCTTAATTACCTATAAATGTATGTAAGAAATTAAATGCTTATTCCTAATAAGGGACAAAAAGTACCCTGTATGAAAATGCCTTATAAACGTAATGCGTACATAGAGAATATTTGCAACAATAAATGTGGTAACCCTGATAAGGTCGGTAGCAAGGGGTGCCTAGAGCATGGGATTGGAGAGGGAGCAGTGGGTAGCAGTGATGGAGTAGAAATACAAAATTATTGAAAATGAATGAAAGAGTGCACTATGTTAATTAGGTAAATTAATTGAAAGAATAATCACTCTCGTACTTTCTAAAATAAATTCAAAGCATGCTTTGAATCTATCCCTGTTCCATCTGTTCCTTGAATAAACTCCCACAAAAAAAAACTAAAAATTAATCATGCTAATAACCCAGATAATTGAAAAAAAATACTATTTAGATTGACTTTCATATTAAAGTTTTGCTTATTTGCTTTATCATGTATCTTTTGTGATTTTTAGAAAATCACATATTTTTACTATTACCTAGCAGATCCTAATCACTTTTAAATAAAGGAATACTATTATAACTAGTTAACAATTTAGTAAGTTAGAGAAGTACTTTTGATTTAAATTCACTCTGTTAGTCTTGCTGACAGCTGTTGCTTCAATTTTCAGGTCCCAAAAGAGGTAAAAACCTCATCACATTCATCTCATTCTTGGAATTCTTATGACAGAAAAATAAACAGACCTGACCACTCCCTCCCTCACAGTAATTCAATTCAGTTGGCTTAATTTTAAGGAAAATCTACTCAAACATAATGCATGTTAATTATTAATAAAGAGTCATTTTTGAGAAAAAATACAGGAAATCATGACTGGAATATTTAATAAAATTGTGACATAATACTGGGGTGGAGAAAGGTTATTCTATTAATGTATAATCATTTACTTACTCTAAAATGTCAGATCAGAAAACACAGATGTCAGTAACGGGACAGATGGAAACTACAGTGATACAGAAAGGTAGGGCCTGAAAAATGTCCGAGATACTTAGAAGTAAGAGCAATTTATTTTGTTGACAGTTAATTGATTATAGTCCAAACTGACTGAAGCTACAAGAAGCATTGGGAAACTTTTGAAGGTTGCAGAACGAGAGGAGGCCAAGGTGAGAGAATCCCTTGAACCAGAGAGGCAGAGGTTGTAGTGTGCCAAGATTGCACCACTGCACTTCAGCCTGGGTGACAGAGACAAAGAAAATATAAATAAATAAATAAATAAATAAATAAAGGCTCCCCTTTCTAACTAGATTCAGATGAGGAATGTGGAAGGAGAGCCCCAGGCATGGAACTGCAGGCCCTGATATGTAAGGACACTGAGAAACTAATGCTTGTATGCACAAGGAACTGAGTTCATGGATCCTATCTTAGTATTGCCAAGCTATTAGTCTTGGTGCCTGAAACCACAATGCTAAAGTTAATAGTCACCGATGTCATTTTAGAATACTCAAAGTGCCTATGGACCCCTTGATATTAAAAATCTAAATATAACTTGCGATTTTTCAAAATCTTGTGTCTATATCGTTCATACATTTAACCCTCAAATATATATATATATATATATATATGTATATATATATATATATATATATTACTAGTCTGGCTATGTACCTGGACCCGTTTTAGACACTATACAAAGAGTGGTTATTAAGACATAGAATACATGGTGCCTTCCTTACGTGGAGTTTGCACTCTAGAGAGATAATTGTTTTTATACTATTTATTGGTACGTAGAAATAGTGGTTATCCTGGTGGGGTCGTGGATTGGGAGCCAGGGGAGTGGGCATCACCCAACAAGCATACAGTCATTTCTTGGGTTAAATGGGAGATTGGTTATAGGACCTCCACGTATAGCAAAATCCACTCATATTCAGTCATTCCAGCCGAACTCACTTATATGAGAAGTTGGCCCTCCCTATATCCTGGTTTCCAATTGTGCAAATACTGTATTTCAATCTGCTTTTGGCTGGAAAACATTCGCTTATGAGAGGGTCCGTGTAATTCAAATTCATGATGTTCAAAGGTCACGTGTACTAGTAATGTAGGTACTGTTCATTCAAATAAGAATTGGCTGAAGATCAGTGACAGATAATGTTTTCACCAAATGAATTAAGCAACAAGGATCAGCAGAAAAACTGGATCTTATAGAAGCTGCAAAATTAACCATGACAGAAGACTCCCAAGAATACACTAACAATCTTTTTCTCAGAGGCAATTGTTTTATTATTTAGTTTTACAGATTAAAATATGGCCTTATCATGTCATACACATGTTAAAGGAAACACCACCAGGTAGATTTCCCCTTGGGAATTTGTGATATTTATTATCAATCATTGTTATCATTGCAGCAGATTCCTCATTTCCAGTAGTAGAGGTAGAAAGAAGTGGCTTTCTTGTCACTGTAAGTGAAGTTCTTAATTGGGAATGGGATCCAGATACATTCTCTATGACACTGTTCAGGAAAGTTTCACTAAACATTTACCATATTATAGACCTATTTTTCATCCTATTATTAAAAACATTAAACTCAATGAATTTTATTTTAATTTCATGCATCAGTATTTACTCATGTGTAAAGAAACATTATTTTCAATTGTTTCATTCACAGAGTTGTATATAACTGTTATTTTATCAGATTATCATGAGCCCAATAATATATTTGTGTACACATTGATAAGTAGTTCCATTCAATATCATGAGCCCAATAATATCTTTCTGTACACATTGATAAGTAATTCCATTCAATCATATATTCCCAGCAGTATTAGGCATAAATATTATTTTATTTGCCAGAGATATTAATAGACTAAGAATAAGAAACATGTATAATACAGAGAAGGCTGTTAATCCTTCTTTAGTGAACACTAATAAGTGAGACTGAATTTTATAATGGTAATTGAGTAAAGCATTTAATAGCAAGTTTCATTTTCAAAGGACTTCTTTTGCATTCATCTTTATAATAGCATTGGTAACGTTTTTTATTTTATATGTTTAGGTTGAATAGTCTGCACACAGAAGTATATTTTTGCTACATATATATTTTTATATGCTGTCACTTAATACCTGGTAAAACTTTATTTTCACAATTTATGATTTAAAAAAATACACAGGCTTTTTAAATGTGTGCTTACCTGAGTGTGTTATTTTTATATTTTTATACCAAAATGCCTATTGCAAAAAGTATGATTTCTTATAAACTCAGGGGGCTCAAATGTTTTATTCACTCAATAAATAGTATCCATATTAATAAACAGTAAAGTACATACTTTAGAGTACAAATTTTTCAAAATATAGTTAATAATGCAGTCAATATCATCAATGTATTTAAATCCTTAGACTTATTCCTAGTTATTGATTAAAAATATTATTGCTATTTATTTTTTACAATGTAAAAATTCTTTTTTATCTTTTCTTTTTTTAAATTTTATTATTTTATTTATTTATTTATTTTATTGCATTTTAGGTTTTGGGGTACATGTGAAGAACATGTAAGATTGTTGCATAGGTACACACATGGCAGTGTGATTTGCTGCCTTCCTTCCCCTCAGCTATATCTGTCATTTCTCCCCATGCCATCTCTCCCCACCTTCCCACCCCTCTGTCCCTCCACCATTTCCCCCCAACAGACCCCAGTGTGTAGTGCTCCCCTCCCTGTGTCCATGTGTTCTCATTGTTCAACACCCGCCTATGAGTGAAAACATTCGGTGTTTGATTTTCTGTTCTTGTGTCAGTTTGCTGAGAATGATGGTTTCCAGGTTCATCCATGTCCCTACAAAGGACACGAACTCATCGTTTTTGAAGGCTGCATAATATTCCATGGTGTATATGTACCACATTTTCCCTGTCCAGTCTATCATCGATGGGCATTTAGGTTGGTTCCAGGTCTTTGCTATTATAAACAGTGCTGCAATGAACATTCGTGTGCATGTGTCCTTATAGTAGAATGATTTATTATCCTTTGGATATACACCCAGTAATGGGATCGCTGGGTCAAATGAGATTTCTATTTTTAGGTCCTTGAGGAATCGCCACACTGTCTTGCACAATGGTTGAACTAATTTACACTCCCACCAACAGTGTAAAAGTGTTCCTATTTGTCCACACCCTCTCCAGCATCTGTTGTCTCCAGATTTTTTAATGATCGCCATTCTAACTGGTGTGAGATGGTATCTCAATGTGGTTTTGATTTGCATTTCTCTAATGACCAGTGATGATGAGCATTTTTTCATATGTTTGTTGGCCTCCTGTATGTCTTCTTTTGTAAAGTATCTGTTCATATCCTTTGCCCACTTTTGAATGGGCTTGTTTGTTTTTTCTTGTAGATCTGTTTTAGTTCTTTGTAAATTCTGGATATCAGCCCCTTGTCAGATGGGTAGACTGTAAACATTTTTTCCCATTCTGTTGGTTGCCGATTCACTCTACTGACTGTTTATTTTGCCGTGCAGAAGCTGTGGAGTTTGATTAGGTCCCATTTGTCTATTTTGGCTTTTGTTGCCATTGCTTTTGGCGTTTTGGTCATGAAGTCCTTGCCTACATGTATGTCCTGAATGGTTTTGCCTAGATTTTCTTCTAGGGTTTTTATGGTGTTAGGTCTGATGTTTAAGTCTTTAATCCACCTGGAGTTAATTTTAGTGTAAGGTGTCAGGAAGGGGTCCAGTTTCTGCTTTCTGCATATGGCTAGCCAGTTTTCCCAACACCGTTTATTAAACAGGGAATCCTTTCCCCATTGCTTGTTTTTGTCAGGTTTGTCAAAGATTGGATGGTTTTAGATATGTTGTGTTTCCTCTGAGGCCTCTGTTCTGTTCCATTGGTCTATAACTCTGTTTTGGTACCAGTACCATGCTGTTTTGATTATTGTAGCCTTGTAGTATAGTTTGAAGTCTGGTAGTGTGATCCCTCCTTCTTTGTTCTTTTTGCTTAGAAATGACTTGGCTACGCGGGCTCTCTTTTGGTTCCATATGAAGTTTAAGGTGTTTTTTTTTCCAGTTCTGTGAAGAAGGTCATTGGTAGCTTGATGGGAATAGCGTTGAATTTGTAAATTACTTTGGGTAGTATGGCCATTTTCACGATGTTGATTCTTCCTAACCATGAACATGGAATATTTCTCCATCTGTTTGTGTCCTCTCTTATTTTGTTGAGCAGTGGCTTGCAGTTCTCCTTGAAGAGATCCTTTATGTTCCTTGTTAGTTGTATTCCCAGGTATTTTATTCTCTTTGTAGCAATTGTGAATGGCAGTTCGTTCTTGATTTGGCTCTCTTTAAGTCTGTTACTGGTGTATAGGAATGCTTGTGATTTTTCACGTTGATTTTGTATCCTGAGACTTTGCTGTATTTGTTTATCAGTTTCAGGAGATTTTGGGCTGAGACAATGGGGTCTTCTAGATATACTATCATGTCGTCTGCAAATAGAGACAATTTGATTTCCTCCTTTCCTTTTTGAATACCCTTTATTTCTTTTTCTTGCCTGATTGCTCTGGCTAGAACTTACAGTACTCTGTTGACTAGGAGTGGTGAGAGAGGGCATCCTTGTCTAGTGCCAGATTTCAAAAGGAATGCTTCCAGTTTTCAATTACTATTTTTGTTGTGGTTGTTGTAGTTGTTGTGGGGGGGTTGACCAACTGAGCCTGATCACCTGGCTCCCTGACTCAGAGTCTTTTCTTTTCTTTTTTATGTTGAACGACCCTGTGTTCCAGTCGCTTGTTGAAAAGGCGCCGGGATCTCCCGTGCTGCGACTCACTGAGTCGGCTCAAACAGCGGGGCCGGCTCCTGGCGGATTTTTTGCCTAGGAATCTCCTGGCCTGGCTCGCTATTGCAGATGAATGGGCAACTCTGCCGTCTCAGGACTCCGATCGCCAGCTAAGAGGGCTCCCAGACCAGTGGCTTTTGTACGAAGAACCGCAGCAACAGGGCATGGTCACAGCAGCCGCGCGGGCCGAATCAGCCCTGCAGGGGCCAAAACAGCCGCACCGGCCGGGACTGCGGCGCTGGCGACCCCTCTGCCTGGGTATCTCCTGGTTTGTGGGCGATAAAAATTCATCTGGAAATGCGGCATCCACTCACCCTCTGCACTTTCACTGGGAGCTGAAGTCCTGAGCTGTTCTTAGGCGGCCATCTTCCCAGCAGTCGTAAAAATTCTTTTGCATACAATTGTATAATCCACCTCATATCAAAACCAATGCATATATTTATGTCTCCCGAAAGCATTACTTGACCGGTAAAAGTAATTTGGTAGAAGCATCCACCTTATTTTTTCCATAGCTTCTTTGTATATGTTAATTATTTATCTGATGCATTTTACCACATTTTTATCAACAATCAACTGGGTGGAATTAAGTTTACTTACTGCTATGTAATAAATATATATTAAAACATATATATTTATAGTATGTTCCACCCAATGACCATTTTCTTTTAGAAAAGAATCACTATACCTATACTGATAATATCAGAGTTTGGATTAGGCCACAGGACAAATCTACTACCTTTGTTAGTCTTGGTTTAGTGAGGAAGACAAAATTTTCTCAGCCTTATAAGGATAAGAAATTTAATCTAGGAATTAGGACTTCTGCAGATATGGAAGGAGATGGGACACTAAAGGTCTGGAAGGTAGAGCTGAAGGAGAGGAGAAATGGTCAGTAAGTAGTGGGGCTGGAGCAAAGCCAGAGCTCTCTGAGAGGCTGGAGCCTCCACTTCTCGTTACTGCCATTAAAAACCAGAATTTTGAGGCAGGGTTCAGTGGCTCATGCTTGTAATCTCAGCACTTTGGAAGGCCAAGGAGGGGAGGGTCACTTGCGGTCAGCAGTCAGAGACCAGCTTGGTGACTGTGGTGAAACCCCGTCTCTACTAAAAGAAAAAAGAAAAAAAAAATTAGCCAGATGTGGTAGTAGGTGCCTGTAATCTCAGCTATTCGGGAAGCTGAGGCAGAAGAGCTTGAATGTGGGAGGCAAAGGTTGTGATGAGCAGAGATCATGACATTGCACTCCAGCCTAAGTGACAGAGTGAGACTCTGTCTTAAAACAAAAACAAAAACAGAAACAAAACAAAACAGAAACAGAAACAGAATTTCGTAGACATGTGTAGGAAGCTGCTGCACCTTCTTACCGTGGCTTTCTGAGAAAGATGACTTCCACCCTGTTTCTCCTTGCAAATCCCGTGTGAGTTCTTTTCATTGACAAGCTCTCGCTTATAGGCAGAGAGGGAAGGCAAACTGTGGAAAGGAGTTTCCACTCGTCATTGAGTGTTGGAAGTGCTTTTTAAAAAGCAGACACTACAACACAATTCTAATAAAGTGAAGCCCAATAAATAATGCAGTCTTAACAAGAAAAATCGGTTTCATAGAGATGAGAACACACGGGTATTATAGATTTATTTGTCCATTTAATTGATTTTACATCCTGTGCTGGTTAATTTTAGCTGTCAGCTTGACTGGATTACGGAATACCCAGGTAGATGGTAAAGCATTATTTCTGGGTGTCTTTGAGGAGTTGTCCAGAAGAGATTGGCATTTGAATCTGTAGACTGAGTATGGAAGATCCCCCTCATACCATGTGGATGTTTGCCATCCAATCCTGGAGTGGACAAACGGGTAGAGGAGAGGTAAATTCTCTCTTTCTTCTGGAGCTGGGACTTCTGACTTCTCATGCCATTGGACGTCAGAACCCAAGGTTCTCTGGCCTCTTTGGACTCTGGAATTTGTATTAGCAGCACCTCAATTTCTTAGGCCACCAGCCTGAGATTAAGATTTGCACCATCTGGTCCCTTGGTCCTCAGGCCTTTGGATCTGGATGGAGCCGTGCCCCTGGCTTCCCTGTTTCTCCAGTTTGTGGACTGCCTATTGTGGGATTTCTTAGCGATTGTCGTGGAAGTGAATTTTCCTAATAAGTACTCTTTTATCTATCTCCTATCGATTCTGTTCCGGAGAATTCACACTTATCAAGATCCGTTTTACAATTAGTCATATAATGTCACTGAGCTTCAATTCCCTTGGGAAAACCATGGACTAATTTTTCTTCCACTTTCTAATGTGGTTGATTGATTTACCTAATGTATAACAAACGCAAGCACATTTCAGGTGCTCAGTACATGAAGTCACCATTTTGTTGGAAAATGAGTTTGCACTAAGGAAACCCGATGTCTGCATCCCCAGTTGACTCTGTGAACTGAATGAAAAAGCAAACTTCTTTAAAACTCAGTTTACAGGTGGGCACAGTGGCTCAAGCCTGTAATCCCAGCACTTTGGGAGGCCGAGGCGGGTGGATCACGAGGTCGAGAGATCGAGACCATCCTGGTCAACATGGTGAAACCCCGTCTCTACTAAAAATACAAAAAAACTAACTGGGCATGGTGGCGCGTGCCTGTAATCCCAGCTACTCAGGAGGCTGAGGCAGGAGAATTGCCTGAACCCAGGAGGCGGAGGTTGTGGTGAGCCGAGATCGCGCCATTGCACTCCGACCTGGGTAACAAGAGCGAAACTCCGTCTCAAAAAAAAAAAAAAAAAAAAAAAAAAAAAAAAAAAACTCAGTTTACTTGTAAAATTGAGTATGTAATAATATCTTTCTCTAAAATTATAGTCAAGATATAATTTAGCAAGCCAATGTGTGCCCAAGAATCTTCTTCTCAGTTAAACTTATCTTACTTTGTAGCAATTTGTCATTTTCACCGTGCATGCTTACTCCCAGATATCATAAAACTGAGGTGTCTATTGCTGAAAACCTGGCCCTCCTAACAGATGCATGACTTGTTTGCGTTTGCTGTGGCTGAGCTGCTTCAGAGCTCTAACCTCTGCTGTCATGCAACCTGCCTGACAGTCAGACATAGTAAGAATGGTCTATAAAAAGCAATGGCAGTAAGTTGGATTCTAAAAGGGATTTGTTGTGATTGCATTGTTGGCTTTTAATAAGCTTTCAAAAATATTTTCTTGGATAGTTTTTAGATTAATTTTTTCAGAACTTGTCAAAAAGATTGAGCCATCAAGTTATGATTTGACAAAGTATTGCACTAAGAAATGTAATGTCATCTGAAAAAAGCATATCAATTCAATTTTACTTGAAAAACTTTGAGGAGAATATAAATCTCTAACTTTTTTCCCTTTAATTCCATCATGAATAGTTGAAAGATTTCCTTGTTTTCTTTAAAAAAATAGAAAACAGGAAATGATGTATTAGAAATGTCTTGAGCTGTATTAAGCCTGGCTGTGCCATATATACAGTGTTCTTTTTTTTGTTTGTTTTAATTCCCATTTCTTGTATGTTTTTATACTCATCACACCAGCCCTTATGTCCAGTACTTTCTTCTCTGTCTCAAACTCTAATCATTTTGTGTGGATAGTTGCTCTCAATTGAGATCATTTTTATATGCATTTCTCTAATCACTCATTTTAATTTTTTAGCACTTTAGTATTTAGTTTGCCCCATAATTCCCTTTATTATGAAATAGTTTTTCATTCATCCAAAAAGTATTTACTGTGCATCCCATATATCCCAGGAATGATGCTATATTCTGGAGATACAAAAATGAAAATGATCTATATATTTTTTCTAATGAGCTGGTACTCAAGTAGAAAAGATATATGCTAAAATAAATGATTTAGTTGGTTATTTTAATTACCTTGGATTAGATTTCTACTTCCAGATGACAGAATAAGACAATATATTTATCTTTCCTCACTACCAAGTCACTGAATCATTAATGATATATAAAAAGTTTACATTGAAAACGATACTAGAAAACAGATAATAAATACCATTTAAGGAATGGTAGAAAGCATAAATTAAAGATAGAATTTGTCAGTGATAAGCAGTCATGATTTCAAGAAGGCAGAGTTAGAGAGGGTGGTATTTTCCAAAGGCACAGAGAGCCAGAAGCCTGAGCCAGGTGTATGGACATGTGATATTCACATGTGTGCAAGCATATTTTTCAGAACCACCTTCTCTACTGTACTTCTGTAGACTCACATAAGTTTTTGGAGTTTTCCAGGGAATCTAGAACATTGCAGAATCCTTCAGGCATTAGACCTGCTGCATTAGTCCATTATCATGCTGCTGTGAAGAAATACCTGAGACTGGTACTCTAAGAAAAAGAGGTTTAACAGACTCACAGTTCCACATTGGTGGGAAGGCCTCACAATCATGACAGAAGATAAAGGAGGAACGAAGGCACATCTTACATGGTGGCAAGCAAGAGAAATGTGTGCAGGGGAACTGCCCTTTATAAAACCATCAGATTCCATGAGACTTATTCCCATCACAAGAACAGCATAGAAAAACTCACCCTTATTATTCAGTTACCTTCTATGGGTCCCTCCTGAGACATGTGGGAATTATGGGAGCTACAATTCAAGATAAGAGTTGAGTGCAGACACAGCCAAACCATATAACTTGCTTTAGCACTTCACCTGAGATCTTTGGCAACGTCTTACTACCTTTGCTTCTCCAGATTTCTCAAAGCTTATTTAAGTCCTTTGTTTCTATGCATGGCCTTACATATTTATGGCAGCTTTAATTTTTCTGACTTCATCCTGACCCATACATCACACCTCTATCATTTCTCACTGCATTAGCTTTCTAATTGTTCTCGCTGACTTCTCTCTTACTCCTTCTTGAAATATTCTCTCCAAGGGAGACAGAAGAAAGAAGCTAAAACGCAGCCCTGTCAAACCACTGCTCTGTTGCACCCCTCCAGTGCCTACTCATTTCAGTTAGAAGGAAATCTATTTTTTAAGCCATGCTCGACTGTCCCTATCTGATCTTGTCACCATATGCTTCTCCCTTCATCTCCTACCATGGACATTCTATTATTGCTCTGCTCCTATCACGTCATCCTCTTTGCAAGCAAATGAAGCATGCCCCATGGCAGGCAATCGCTCCCCTCAGATATTGACATAACTCACTGTATTACTTTTTTATGATGTTTGTTAAACATTACACCATCAGAGAGGCTGCTCATGTCTCTTCCACATAAAAGTCCCATTTCATACCTCCACACTCCCTATTCCTTTCATACGCCTTATTTATTTATTTATTTATCTAGGCACAATCACAACATGACATTTTTACTGCTACCATTTTGTTCTCGTTGTTGTGATTGTTGTTTGATTCTTGTTTCCTTTAGATTCCATAACACGAAAGAGCAAATTGTTTTTTCTGGTTTGGGACTAAAACAGCTCTATGCACATCATATGCATGCAAGAAATATTTATGGTGCTTGTGATGTGTTCATTGGATAAAATAACAATGCCCAAATTAACTTTCAAGAGAAACCAAGAGATCATACAACTTCAGCATTGAACTTCCTGGAATTTCAAGAGCTTCAGTATAGGAGACTCCGTAATAAAACAATGAGTCAGACTCTCTAATCAGACTTATAAGAATCATATCTTACATGGCACAAAAATTTACCAATAATTCAAAGGACACAGGTGGTTGTGAGATGCAGGTGAAGCATGTGGAAGTGTAATATCACAAACACAACTTTCCAAATCCTTCACTGCTACCTTAGTGTGGCTCTGATGCTGATTTAGCATGGGAGCTCTCCAAGTGGTACATGAGGGTGTAACTTATACAAGAGGTAGTATTTCAGTTATGAAATATTATTTTTACTCAGATATTCACATGTTGATTATCCCATATTTTAGCAGATCTTGTATGCAAATCCATGAATTTAAAATTCATTTACTATTAGTAACCCATACAGACTCGATAGATCATGTATATAAAGGTTCTCCATTATTTTTCTCCAATGACTATTACCAGTAATCCCCAGTAGCATGTATTTAGGAGAGATGAATGTGCTCCTTCTTTTGTTCCTGGCCTCTCCTCTCTCTCTTTGCACAATGGGATAGAAAGGTTGGATTTCAGATCATGGTCTCTCCTCTCTCTCTAGGCTTGCTGGGATATGAAAGTGTTGGGTTGCAAGTCAGCGGTTAACACATGGTTTCTTCCCACCTACTTAAATTAGTAAGTGGATAATCAATGAGAAGGATTACAATGCATGGTTAAGACTATAGATTCTGTATCCATACTTCCTAGGTTCAAATATAGGCCTTGCTGTTTACTAAGACTTGATCTTAGGTTGATTGTTTATTTGGGCTTCATGTCCTCATTTGTAAAATAAATCTGATAATAACTACATAAATACCTGTAAAGTACTTAAAGCTATCTCTCATGCAAACTGAACGTTCAATAATAATTACTTATAGTTAACACTTCAATGCAAAACTGATCATTTCATTATCTATCTTTTGAGATCAAATTCATTCTTCTTGCACCTTCAGAATTTATTACATGTGATTTACAAGGAAAATTGGAATACATACATGTTAGTTTTCTGTAATAATATACATTTCAGAAGTGTCAGCAATATTTTTGTATGAAATAAGTTTAATTATAGCAAGCTGTAATTTCTTCTAATTAAGCTAGAAAAATGAATCTTTTCCCCTGTAAAATCACACACTGTAGGAAATCACAATTTAAACAGAATACAGACTGAGTCAAAATTACTCAACTCTCTTGTCAGACACATCTGGTTGTCTCTCTGTTCTCTTAAGATAAAAATTTGTTGATCACTTTAAATAGATTAAAATCCTTATCACCCGGTGATTAGATTTAAAGTTATTCCCTTTGGAAAATTGAGGTTATAGATTTTTAACTTTCCAAGCTCTGTGGCTGATTCATTAGAATTTAAGTTATTAACCCTCTTAGGAGATGCTCTGAAACTTCTAATAGACCAGAAGATTTTCTAGGCTCTCTTTGAAGACATCAGTAAGTCCATACTGGACAACCATTTTGAAAGGAACTTTATTCATGCAGAATAAAGTAAAATTTAGAGGCACACAATGATTGATTATGGTCCACATATGTGAATTAAGAAGTTGCTTAGAGCTGCCTAGGTGAGGAATGTCAATTACATAAATGTTCCTTTCATTCCAATATTATTTTAATATAAATTGTATGCTCCTATAAAATCACCAGGAGAATTGAGGACCGCCCACTCCATGAAAAGAAAATATCTGCTCTCTTGTGTATACAGCCAGAGAAAATTTAATATCTCACGGTATAGAACTAATATTCAAGAAATAACTTTGCCAAATATTCTTTCTAATGGGAAATTTAAGTAGGCAAAGTTGTCAGAAATTAAGCAAAGTTATCTCAAGGAAGAATTTTTAAATGTTCACAAAAAGAAAACAGTCCAATTAAAATCCATGCTAATCCTCCAGTCAGCAAAACAGGAAACATCCTGGCTATATCAACAGTGGGATTTTGACGAATGAATCCATTACACAGGTTGGAGGGCTGAAAAAACAAAACGGGAAGGCAGAGAAAACACAAAGATAATAAACTGCAGAAAGCTCTCTCACCTCGGGTTGAGGAAACAATAAAACAATTGGGGGTTTTCAGAATAGAAGCTTGGAGGAGGTGACACAGACTTAAGGTGCAGAGCTCCTAGGAGGGCCACTCTGTGCTGGTGCTGAGGCCTCCAAGGGTCCCTGGGAAGGTTGGAATGGAAGTGTCCAGAAGACGCTAGAGGACACCCTGCCTGGAAATATCCTTTCCTGGAGCACAGTGACAGGAACAGGAAGCAAACAGGCAAGTCCTTTACCTTCTCATCTGCCTTTCAATCTGGCTCTACTACCACTGCTAGAAGCTCTGACAGTGGTTAGTCAGCTGGCACAGGAAACAGTTTGTAGAGTCTCAGTCACAGTCATTCAAAGCAAACAGTACATTTGAAGGTGAAGTATAATATCTGCCTACCTGACAGGATCCTTAAAAATAGAATACATATAGACAAGCAACTAAAATCATCTGGTCAGAAACTTTCTATATGCTTGGTAAAAATCTCAACGTAGCTGAGAGAAAAAGCTCGGCTATAGAAAAAATTAGAAAGAGATAGCATTTTCTTCTAAGTATATTAATGTTTGGAAAAGTGTTTTTATTGTTTCATTTGTTTTTTAGAGTTTGTGTCTTTTATTTTTTATTTTTTATTTTTTATTTTTTGAGATGACATCTGCCTTTGTCACTTGGGTTGGAGTGCAGTGGCATGATCTTGGCTCACTGCAACCTCCACCTCCTGGATTAGCTAGCATTACAGGTGACCGCCACCATACCTAGCTACTTTTTGTATTTTTAGTAGAGACAGAGTTTCGCCATGTTGGCCAGGCTGGTCTTGAACTCCTGACCTCAGTTGATCTGCTCGCCTCGGCCTCCTAAAGTGCTGAAATTACATGTGTGAGCCACCACACCCAGCCAAAAAGTGCTTTTAATATTATCAATTAATACATGTCAATTATTTTCTTAATACAGGAACATTATCCTTACAGAAAGGAGGGCAAACACAGGGTATTAAAATGTTGTCATAGGACATGCCTAAGCAATAAATCTGCTTAGAATATCTGCCTTGTAAAAAGCAAAAATGTTTAAATGACACTTTCATTCCTAAAGTTATCCCATATGAGGAGCTAAAAAAATCTATGGTTTATAAATAATATTGAAATGGTATGTACTTCAAGTGATTTACTCTAAATGTTTTGCATAATGGTTATACTAGTTTACATACCCACCAATAGTATAAAAGTGTTCCCTTTTCACAGCATCCCTGCCAACATTTTTTTATTTTTTAATTTTTTTTATTTTTTTTATGGCCTTTCTTGCAGAAGTGAGGTGGTATCCCATTCTGGCTTTGATTTGCATTTCCCTGATAATTAGTGATGTTGAGCATTTTTTCATATGCTCTTTGTCCATTTGCATATCTTCTTTTGAAAATTGTTTATTTCTGTATTAGCAGACTTTTTGATGGGATTTTTTTTTCTTGATGATTTGAGTCCTTTGTAGATGCTAGATATTAGTCCTTTGTCAGATGTATAGATTGTGAATATTTTTTTTCCCACTTTGTGGGTTGTCTGTTAACTTTGATGATTATTTCTGTTGCTGTGCAGAGCTTTTTAGTTTAATTAAATCCCATCTATTTATCTTTGTTTTTGTTGCATTTGCTTTTGGGTTCTTGGTCATGAAGTCTTTGTTTAAGCCAATGTCTAGAAGGTGTTTTCTGATGTTATCTTCTAGAATCTTTATAGTTTCAGTTCTTAGATTTAAGTCTGGTCCAGCTTGAGTTGATTTTTGCATAAGGTGAGAGATAAGAATCCAGATTCATTCTTCTACATCTGGCTTGCTAATGATCCCAGCACCATTTGCTGAACAGGATGTCTTTTCCCCACTTTATGTTTCTGTTTGTTTTTGTCAAAGATCAGTTTATTCTAAATATTTAGGTTTATTTCTAGGTTTTCTCCTCTATTCCACTTGTGTATGTGTGTATTTTTATACCAGTACCATGTTGTTTTGGTCACTATGGCCTTACAGTATAGTTTGAAGTTGGGTAGTGTGATGCTTCCAGATTTGTTCTTTTCACTTAGTCTCACTTTGACTATGTGTACTCTTTTTTGGTTCCATACGAATTTTAGGATTGCTTTTACTAGTTCTGGAAGAATGATGGTGGTAATTTGATGGGAACTGCATTGAATTTATAGGTTGCTTTTGGCAATATGGTCGTTTTCATGATATGGATGCTACCTATGCATGAGCATGAGATGTGTTTCCATTTGTCTGTGTTGTCTGTGATTTATTTTGGTGGTCCTATTTTTAACCTCCTTAAACAAAACAATTATCATCCAAGGATTTCATATGTAGTGAAACTAAGCTTCATAAATGAAGGAAAAAATACAGTCTTTTCTGACAAACAAATGCTGAGAGAATTTGCCACTAGCAAGCCAGCACTCACTACAAGAGCTGCTAAAAGGAGCTCTTCAAACAAATCTGTGAAATACACCAAAATAGAACCTTTCTAAAACTTACATCTCATAGGACATGTATAACAATAATGCAATAAAAAACAACAAGGTATTCAGGCAACAAATAGCATAATGAATGGAATAGTACCTCATATCTCAATACTAACATCGAATGTAAATGGCCTAAATGTTCCACTTAAAAGATACAGAATGGCAGAATGAATAAGAATTCATCAACTAACTATCTGCTGCCTTCAGGAGGCTCACCTTATGGGACTCACATGAAATTAGGTAAAGAGGGGTAGAAAAAGATATTCCATGCAAATGTACACCAAACATGAGCAGGAGTAGCTATATCAGATAAAACAAATTTTAAAGCAATAGCAGTTTAAAAAGACAGAGACATTATATAATGATAAAAGGACTAGTCCAACAAGAAAATATCACAATTCTAAATATATGTGCACCTAACATTGGAGCTCCCAAATGTATAGAACAATTACCACTAGACCTAAGATATACAATAGATGGCAACACTATAATAGTGGGGGACTTTAATACTCCACTGGCATCACTATACAAGTCATCAAGACAGAAAGTCAACAAACAAACAATGGACTTAAACTGTACTCTACAACAAATGAACTTAAAAGATATTTGCAGAATATTCTACCTAACAGCTATAAAATCTACACTATATTCAACAGCACAATGAACATTCGCCAAGATAGCCCATATGATATGCCACA